>NC_082666.1:118716724-119341724 GCF_025265405.1 Mesoplodon densirostris | reverse complement strand
CCAACGCCCACGTGCGCACACACGCGTGCAGGCACGTGGACAGTGTCCTCAGGAGCAGCAGTTAAATCTTCCCCAGCTTGGAGGGATGCAAGAGAGGTAGAGGTCATTGAGTTTCCTCCTCTTTCACGTCACCTCTTGGCAACCTGTGGACGGCTTCTAGAAGCAGCATGGGCAGAAAAATGAAGCTAGTGGAGCTCTGGCCTGCTCCTCCTTGCCCAGGAGTGAAGCCAGCAACTGCAGTTTGCTGTGAGGTAATGCCTGGCGCCGCCTGGGTGCTCCTGCAGGTTGAGACAGATTCGGGCCAGGTGGGGTGGCGGCCCCAGCCGTGGAGGTCATGCAGGGAGAACCACACCATGACCGGCTGGCTGCCTGTGACCCAGCCCCCCTCCCCGGCCAGGCCTCGGTGGGGGGGCCCACGGTCCGGTGAGCATCTTGGCCTCACCCGGACCCAGAGCTTCCGGCACCGCTGGGATTGAATTCCATGGAGAACCCTGGCAGGATGCTAAGGGCAAGGCCTGGCCTCCCCCGGTCTCTGAGGCCCTCTGCCCAGGTGTCGTGGACCTGCCGAGACAGGCTCAGAAGGCGCCAGAGAGAAACGAGCTGGAGCTGGAGCCTGGCATCCAGCCCCCCGGGCTCCCCAGGCCCTCTCCCACCCTGGCTGTAGTTGCATCAAGCTTCTCATAAGCGGCTGCCCCCACCTGGGCGCGGAGCATGCTCTGGGCATTTGCCATGAGGCTGTTGGGAATTGTGCAACAGTCTCCAGGAGGGCTGAGCGGGAAGAGGGGCTTCCCCTGCTGTCCACTGCCGCTTCCCCAAGGGTTAAGCCAAGAAGGCAGGAGAGAAAACGTCAAGTCCCGGCAGCATCTATGGTACTTGGTGTGGCAAAGACAGGGTCGTGCCCGCATCCCTCTGGCCTGTGGTCCTGGCCCGCCTCAGAGCTATCCGCTCACCCCCCTTCGTGCCCCTGGAATGAGTCTCAGGTCTTGGCCTTCGCCACAGATGGCCCACAGAGACAGGTGACAGGCACAGGACACATGAAGCTCTGGGTCTGGGGGCTCACCTGGCCGTCACCCAGCTCCCCAGAGAAGGCCCCGAGGACACCATGCTGCCCAGAAAGCCACCTCTTTTGCTCCTTGGCTTCTGATACCTCGGAGACCCACTCCTTGAAACCCAGTCTGGTGGAGCCCAAAGGCCAAGGTCGTCTTGAGTTAACCCGAGAGTGGAAGCCCAGCCCTCCACCCAGGCAGAGGTCCCGGGATGTGAAGGAGATGGAGCCAAGCCCCCACCCGGGAGGCCAGCGGCGGCAGCAGTGCCAGGTGGGAGGCAGCTCTTGGGTAGAGGTGTCACGTTCCCGGCTCAGACGTGCCCTCCCGGGGGTTCAGAGGAGCGCAGGTGAGGACCACGTGGGGGGAACTTGACGAAAGCGATGGCAGCCAGCTCTTTGCAGAATTCCTCAAGGACTACCACGCCCTGGAGGAGGGTCTGGTGGTCCAGCCTGAAGGAGACAGCGTGGCGGGGGTCACGGCTGGGAGGTGTGGGCAGCGTGCCAGCGTGGTACCCCCGTGTCTGTGAGGGGTCACCTGGCGGCAGCCACCTCTGACTGACTGTGAGGGACCACAGGCCTCAGCAACGGGCCCTCCTCTGTCCCCGGCCTGGCGCCTCCCCCACCCGGAAGCCCTAGCTTTCCCACCCCGGGGCTCTTCCTTAGGCACCCGCTTCCCTCTGTTACTTACTGCTCCCCGGGGACCTGGCCCATCAGCTGCCTGCGCACCAGAAGCAGTTTGCCTGGGAACTGGGGCACCCTCTGAATTCTCTGCATCAAGTCCCCGATCACCTAGAGTGGGAACAAGAGGGGACTGAGGAGGAGACCAGCGACACTGCCACAGGGTCCCTGGCTCTGTTGCACCATGGGAGGGGGTGGTACCAGTGCTTTCCCCTGGCGCTGGCAAGGGTGCCCACTCCTGCAGCCCCCAGCACCCCCATCCTGTCCCCCTCCCTTCCTATCCTCAGCACTGGCATGCTCCCTCTGGCCTGGGCATCCTTACCCTGACGAGCACAGAGAACAGGCTCCGGCAGCCAGGGGCCAGGTTGATGTAGGGATCCAGGAGGTACTCGTGGATAAGGGGGTGTGGGAAGAGGGCGAGCCGGGACAAGACTGAGGTCACTTGCAGGTTCAGGCTGTACGGCTGTGGGGAGCACGGTGGACAAGCGAGGGTTGGCACAGGCGGTGAGCACTCCTGCGCCCCCCACCCCCCAGCAAGGCGCCTGGCCAGTGTGAACACGCACAGGGGTTGGAGATGCATGTGATGTGTCACGGGTTCCCTGGGGCCGAGGACCAGGGCACGTCAGGGCGTGTGGAGCAGAGACGAGACGGGGCTTCCCGCCTGGGGAAAGGTGGGGCTTGAGGGGGGTCGTGGGGCCAGAAAAGATGACTGGACCCCCACGGCTGGGCCCTGCTCTCCTGAAGGACTCCAGAGGCCCTCGCCCTGTGGCAGGGGTCCAGCCCTGTCGGGCACCTGTTCTAGAATCCGGGACATGCGGTCGAACAGCATTCGGAGGAAGTGACCCTCGAAGAAAGGCCGTTCAGGCTCATGGGGGTCCAGGGGTGCGGGAGCTGGGGGCCAACCCCAGGGTGCCACTCGGGAGCTGCACTCCTGGAACTGAAACAGGAGGAGAGAGTTAAAAGGGGTGGACCCAGTGGTCAGGAGGCACCAGCGGACAGAGGGAGCCGCGCAGGCAGGCGGGGCTCGGGCACTTGGCCAGAGCTGGGAGCACCTCGGGCGGGAGATCGCAGAGGCAGAGTGTATTAACCCCGCGCTCTGAGCGGCGAGAACTGGGCGCCGGCGGAGGCCTTGACACTCACCAGTCCGTAAGCATCGTGGACGTACGTGTCATATCCGGTCTCCTCCAGGAAAGCCGAGGTCTTGGCTTCCTCAGGAACGAGGCAGAGGAAACTGAGAGACAGGACCCTCGGTGTGGAGGTGTCCCCGCCTGGGCCGCCCTGCTCTCCCCGCTCCACCTCCAGCCCCGAGGGAGCACTCTCCCGGCTGCACCCCATCAGGGCTGTGGCCAAAGACGGAGCAAAACTCAGGTGGCTCAGACTTCCTGACCTGCTCCTACCTGTTGACAATCTCGGTCACCGCTGTTTTGCCATCGGGGTTGGTGACAGGGGCAGGGGGAGGCTTCATGGAGGGTTGAAAGCCGGGGTCAAGGAAGCCATCCGTGAAGTAGGGGTCTTCCTCCAGATCTCTGTGCCAGGGCAGACAAGCGAGGCGCCAGTGAACGCAGGAACTGGTGTGAGGTGCTGGGGGCCGGTGGGGGGGTCCCGAACGGGTCGAGGCCTCCCCGAGGCACTGAGGTTCACTTACAGGGTGTCCTCGTAGCTCTCGGGCTCGGGCGAGCCCCGGGCCACGTAAGGGCGGCCCTCGAGGTGGCACAGGATCAGGCTGTGGATGATCTGCTCGTGGGGCTTCTGGAGCAGCTCCTCAAACAGCCGCAGCGTGGCGATGCTGATCTGGGACAAGAAGCGGTCAGCAGGACACCCCTTCTCCACCCCAGCCTCTAGGGATGCCTGGGAAGTGCTCACCCAGATAAGAGGAGTCCCCCTAGGAGGGGCTCACCTCCTCCAGCCGGGGGCTACGGTGGCAGGTTTTAAGGGGAGCAGATGGGTGTTGGCCCAGGAACCAGAAGTCTGGCTGGTCCCTGTCCCATTACTAATTTGAGGTGTGGTATCAGGCAAGCCCACTGGCTCCTCGGAGCCTTAGTTTCCATGTCTAAAAAATGGCCCGGAGCTGTCAGCTTCAAACAAGCCAAATGAATATAAAAACATTTTGTAAGATAAAAAGTGCCATTACAAGTATGTGATCACAGAAAATTAACTGCATGACAAAAGCAGTTTGGCTACCAATCACTGGGTCACTGCCTTTTTCTGCTTTTTTTTTTTTTTGGGTGGGGGTGGGGAGTTGGATTTCAATGGCCTCAACCACCTGCAAAGCTAATGCAAATGGGAAGAAGCTTCAGGAAGTCCCTTGGGCAGGGGTTGGGGGCCAGGGAGCGGTTAGAGAGGAGGGCCTGCCCGCCTCACCTCATCAGAGAGGTGGTCGCAGTGCCTGATGAGGTGGCCGCCCAGGGTGTGAGGGCTGTCCTCAGGGGCTGCAGGCTGCTGGTCCTTCCCCAGGAGGAAGGCCACGGCCTCCCGCAGCAGCGCAGGGGAGCGGAGCTGGCGCAGCATGGCGGTGAGCAGGGCGGTGGAGGTCAGGATGCTTTGTTCAGACCTACGGGGAGGGCGCGCTGAGCCAGGCGGGGCAGGCCAGACCAGAGTAGGAGCAGGGAGGGAAGGGGTGTAGGGGGCAGCACCCTTTCCTGGTTCCCTTGCATCTTCAGCTGGTATTTCTCTGCTCACACCCCACCCCTCTCGAGGTCCTAGAGTCCAAGGGTGGGAGGCCTTTGTTAGCCCACGTAGCTCTGAGCCACGAGTGTGTCAGGGGAACAGGCAAACATCAACTGATGGAGCCCACAGACTCCCATGACTCTGGACAAGGAGGTCCCTGGTCTCAGGCGCAGGAAGGGGCTTGGTGGGGTGGGCGGTTCGCCCAGACTATGGCTACGCCCAAGGGAACTGCACAGAACTTACACATGCAGGAGCTGGGGCTGCAGAATCTCCACAAATAATTTCCCAGCCACGGACTTTGCCAAGGCATCCGAAACCACCTGAGCGCCAAAGAGCATGTCTCAAACACATTTTACCTCCAGTCGACAATTTTCCACTGAGAAACAGCTGTGTCCTTGCACAGAACCTAACAACAGGCAGAGGGTCTCTGCTGACCCCGGGCCCCACCCAGCTCCCAAGAGACCCCCCTGGGGCCTTGAGGTAGAGACACAGACAGAGCACCATGAAGCGGGGGACACCCAAGAGAGCCCTGCCATCGCCCACGCCACTCACTGTGTGTGCCTCTGTGACGAGGTGGTCACAGTAATCAAACCAGCCCAAAAAGGCAGCCAAGGTCTCCTTGCCGGGGAAGGAAGCCTCATCAGACGGGGCACTGGGTAACCTGAGGGAGAGCGAGGGAGGTTTGGGAGGCCTGCTTCAGCTACATCCAGGAAGCTGGGCCTTTCTGCCCTCGGCCCTAGAACCTCTGTTGCTGGGGCTCAGTTCTACTGGGGGCTCTGAGGGCAGAAGCCAAAGTGATGCTTTCCTGGAAGGCGAGAAGGCCCTTGGGCATGGGCTGTAACCTCAGGAAGACGGTGGCCAGCAGGGGTCCCCATCCCCCCTGGAAAACAAGAAGAGCCACCACCGGGGAAGATGACGGACGGGCAGGGCTTCCAGCCCCTGAAGATGCAGCCCAGCCTTCCCTGGCCAAGCGCCTACCTCCAGCTGATGCCCTCTAAAGTGGCAATGTCTGCGGGGTCCAGGAAGCTGGGCAGGGACTGGTACAGCTGGCAGAGGTGCTCGACGATGGCAGGGCAACAAGGGCTGCTCTGCACCAGGTAGGTGGCAGCGGCCTGGGAAGCCACGCTTACCAGGACCAGCAGGTTCTCCTGGGCCTTCAGGGCCACCCGACCTTTCTAGGGGATAAGGGTACGACTTCAGTGACGTGCGGCTGAGCCCCCAGGTGCCCTCCCAGCAACTCGCCCTCCCCATCCCTGCTCCCTGCGTCCCGGCAGCCAGCACCTGGCTCTTGCACAGGCCAATCAGCGAGGTGATGAGGCTGCTCTCCCCAGTGCCTCCATCTGGCTCCTCGGTCTCAGCAGGCAGCTGGGTGCTCAAGGCCCGGGCCCCCCAGGCACCCCCGTCAGGAGCTTTGCTGTGGCGCTGCTCCTCGTTCTTGAGGCCGGCTGCCTCTCTCGGCAGGGCGGTGGCTTCTCTGGATGCCTCCTTCCTACCGACGGTCTTTCTACCCTGCAAGGGAGGCTGCGTGAGGCCAGGCTGTGGTGCAGACCACGCCCCGTGATGGCCCCTTGGGAATACAGGGTGGGTGGCTTCAGCGTGGAGCTGGAGGGGAAGCTGCCTGAGCGCCTCCCCGGTGCCTGCTCCAGCCTTCTGCTTCTTCAGAAGGGCCACGGGGGACTGCCCCGGGGTCTGGGCCCTCCCGCTCCTGTTCCCCAGAGGTGCTCACTTCTAGAATATAGGTGAGCAGGGCTGGATCCTGCTGGATCTTGGAGCAGAGGACAGTGGTGAACTGCACCTCCTCCTTTTCTGTGAGGGATCCAGGAACTGTCCCACCAAGTCGGAGAAGTTTCTGGAAGCGGAGCAGGACAGAGACAGAGGGGAATGGGGTGGCAGGGAAGAAAAGGAAGAACGGGGCGGCAGAAAAAAAAAAACCCCCGCGCACGACCGTGGGTTCAGACTCAAACCTGCGGCACGGGTCCTGATGGAGAAGCTGGATTTGGGGGCTTTCTGAGAGTCTCAGAGGGTGGAGTGTTTTTGGAGAGAAAGGTCCAGTGCTTTGGGACTGGCCTAGGAGCAGCACCCCCTAGCTTTTCTTGAAAGCATAGGCCTCACCCCCAGACACCCCTTAGCTTCTGGGCCCCTCACCTGCACAGGCCTGTGGACGTTGAGGTAATGCAGGAGGGGATGCTGCACCTGGGCCAGAACCTTGCTGAAGAACTGGAGCACCTGCTGCCGCATGCCTGGCGGGTACTGCGGGTCGGGGGACAGAGTGCCTGTCAGTCAGGCGGCGAGGCCACGCCCCCACCCGGACCGCTCCTCCCCTCACTGCGCGGAGGGGCCTTCTCCCCCAGCCTCCCTCCCTCACGCTTGGAAACTGGCCTCCTCTATGCTGCCAAGCCCGCTTCCTGCTTTTCCCTTTTTTCTTTTTGGCCGCACATGCGGGATCTTAGTTGCGACGAGGGATCCAACTGTGCCCCCTGCATCAGGAGCGCAGAGTCTTAACCACTGGACCTCCAGGGAAGTCCCGCCCCCTTCCTGCTTTATTTTCGTCCATAACCTTGTCTTTATTGAACATACTATACTCCTTTGATTATCCTGCCTCTCCCCACTAGAGTTTTCGCCTGTTTCAATCACTGCCGGGTCCCCAGTGCCTAGGACACAGACTGGCACACGGCCGGTCCTCGGTGGATCTTTGATGAACGAACACGGACTGAACGAAAGGAAACATGTCCTCAACCCCGACGACAGCGAGAACGCGCCACCAAAGCAAATAAGCAAGGGCCCGAAGCCTCGGGGTGTTCTGAGACAGCCTCAGTGCCCCGCCCCCAGTGTGGGCACCGGGGGGAGCACAGGTAGACCTGCCGGACACCGGCTCCGGTGGAAAGTTCCAGAGGCGCGCGGGGTCCTGCCCACCTCGGCCTTGCCCAGCGTGCACAGGGTCTCCAGGATCTTGTGCTGCAGTAGGTACTCCAGACACGGCCCCGCCTCACCGGCCGCCGCCTGCTGCTTCTCCTCATACACCAAGATGTCCAGCATCTGCTTCAGCCGCCAGGGAATATCTGTTTTCTTGGCCGGGGTGTTTTCATCTAATCAAGATTCAGGAAACAAGGTGGGGTGAAGAGGGGCACTCTGGCTGGCTGGGGTCAAGCCCACAGGGCCTAGGGGGTGGAGGGAGGTGGAGGCCAGCCTGGAGCAGGCCAGGTTAACACTTTTCGTCAAAGACCAGAGGAAAGGGAAGTTTACAGTTGATGCCTCTCTAGTTAAAAAGACAAAAGACCTCCTAAATGAAGCCCAGGATACAGCCCTCTGACGGAGCATGTGTGCAGGCCCCAACACTTTATGAGAGGAAAGCAGCAGCATTTTTTCTCTGAACCTTGGGGTCTACAGAAGGACACCTGCTAGGGCTTCAGGCCTGCTCTGGGCCTGAGTGAGAAGCTATGGACTCAGGGGTCTCTGTTATATTATTTAGAAGTCATCTTCGATCAGCTTCCAAACAGATAACCTCCTGAGGCCTGTTTCTGTCTCTTTTATACTCAAGGAAGGCAATACTCTTATTTTTTTTACAAAGCAAAAAAAAAAAAAAAAAAAAAAACAAATCCATGCATGACCATGGGTTCAGACTCAAACTCACTGCACAGTGCCCAGGTCCTGATGGAGAAGCTGATTAGTGGGGTTTTCTTAGTCAGTCTCAGAGGGTAGAGTATTTTTATAAAGAAAGTTTTGGTACTTTGGGACTGGTCTTGGAGCACCCCCTAGCTTTTCTTGAAAGCATTGGCTTTTAAGCAGGGCAGCTCACCTCGCCCACCCCTGCACCTCCGGTCCAGGGACCAGTCTGGAAATTAACGGATTGGGCCCAGGTGAAGCCCCAGGTGGACCCAAGGCAGTTCTAGATCTTCTCCTAGTCTCTGGTAGCTTGGGACTCCCTGTCAAGAGATCTTCAGTTTAAAAGCTGCAAACATCCAGATGTAAAATAAGTCCTGGGGATATAATGTACAGTATGGTGACTATAGTTAATAATACTTTACTGTATATTTAAAAGTTGCTAACAGAGAAGATCTTAAAAGTTCTCATCACAAGAAAAAAAAATGTAGCTCTGTGTGGTGACAGATGTTAACTAGACTTATTGTGTGATCATTTCTCCATATTTCCATATACTGAATCAGTATATTCAATTGATTACACCAATTATATGGGGTTGGCCAAAAAGTTTGTTCAGGTTTTCTGTAAGATGCTACAAAAACCCAAATGAACTTTTTGGCCAACCTAATGTGTCCATTATATCTCAGTTAACAAAAAAGGGGGGATCTTCAGTCTAAAGCATTCGTTCTTAACTGGGGGTGATTTTGCCCCTGCTCACCAGGATATCTGGCAATGTTTGGAGAGCCATTTATGGTTATCACAATGGGGAAGGGAGGGGTGCTACTGGCATTTAGTGGGTAGAGGTCAGAGTTGCTGCTAAACACACAGTGTCCCCCCCCAGCCCCCTACAACAAAGAATGATCCAGTCCAGGTGTCACCGGTGCCAAGACTGGGGAACCTGGTCTAACAGAACGCTCAGAGGGTCCCTCAGTGTCCAAAGGCCGCTTTTAATTTCTTGGGTTGGCTCAGGCTGGAAATAAAGCCTTTAGGAAAGGTGTGGGCTAGAATCAGACCCCAGTCTGAACTCCAGGAGGTGGAAGGCTAGGGATGCTGGAAAGGTTACCTGGCAACCAGTGCATCTCCACCAATCCCAGCATACTGACTACAAAGCAGCCAGTGAGACGCTGCCCCCTCAGTGAGTGATCCTGATGGGCCCAGATGACCCAAGGCTTTGGCTTTTTAGAGTGTCAGCCTGGGGAGAAGGACCAGGTGTGCTACATGCCTCGCCAGGTCTCTACAAGAGAAATGCCCTGTAAGTTGGCTCACGGAAAAGAGGAATTTATTCCATCTCTTTTCTTTAATCAGTAAGCCCTAGGCACAGGGCCCAGGCACTTGGGGACTGAAGGCCTGGACATTCTGCCCAACTGGAAGCTGGGGGCAAGTGGTATTCAACCTCTGGGCTGCAGAGTCAGGCCAGTGAGACCTCAGCCTCCCTGTCCCCGCTCCTACCTCACACAGGTCCCCTCCCAGAAGGTCAGGGTGGGGCAGCCCCCACTCTGAACTCCTGAGCAGCGGATGTCACCTTCCTCAGGACACCTGCATCTCTGAGCTGCAGGGTGACTCCACCCACACCTTCCTCCCTGCTCCCTCCAGGGATCCCTGTGCGGAAGGAGACCAGGCCTCACCTGTGCTTTCAATGTAGTAGTTCGTGATGCCCTTCCAGTGTTCCACGAAGGCCTCCAGCAGGTCAATGCTGGGCTCCCGCTGTGGAGAGAGCAGACACAACCTAAGTGGTCGCCACCGGCACTCAGCAGAAAGCACATTCCACCATCTGCTAAGTGTCGGACGTGTGCTAGGCCCTGGAGGAGGCACCGTGATCCTGGGTTCTCAAATTGAATAGTTACACATTTTCTCCAGGACATTTGCACATTGTCTCCATATCTGCCAACAATCTCCTGGTTCCTCTCCTCAGACCCCCTCTCCCTCCTGGAAATGTTGTGACATGAGCACATGTCATGATTCTATATCCCCTGTCCCAGAGCAGCTAAGACTGATGGTAGGGGAAAGAGACACAGAAACAGATCATTTCTATATATCGTGGTTATGCTACAACAGAGGTACGTAGAGGGAAACAGGAGAGCACCCCCAAAACAAAATCAAAATGATACAGATGGAAAATGTGGCGAAGACAAAGCTTTCAGGTCCCTCTTGGTCTGAGAGTCTGAAAATCCGGGTTGAAGGCCACGACAGCTCAGCTCAGCCAGATGGGCACCGTTAGCGGAATATTAAGGAAGTGCCTTACTTATCATGTGCTGCATCTTCTGTCCACGGCTGCAGGCCGTGCACCCCTAGCTCCTCTCCACTCTGCTCCTGTCCACATCTCCTGACTCCTTCGATCGCCCCGGGGGGGATTCTGATCTGCTGTGAGCAACCCCCGAACCTCCCCCCTTTCCCAAAGTGCTCTCTCCATTTCCATGCCCAAGCTGGAACTAACCTTGAACTGGTAACAACCAGTTCCCCTAAAAACTTCTCCAAAAAAGCACATTTCTTCTCTATTCTTGCAAGGTAAATTTTCGCTGAAGAAAAACGCATAGTCCCTACCTCTTAGTCTTTGCTCCGGCCACTCCTCTGTCCAGGAGGCCCCGTATCCCCCTATACCTGTCTAGGTCCTAGCAGTCCCCAGTGAGGTCCAGCTCAGGGCCACCACCTCCACAAAGCCATCTCTGCGGTGCCCAGATGCATCTCTAAATTCACGCTTTACTGCACCACAGGACGGGGTGTCTCCTCCTTCCATAACTCACTCAGTAGGTATCTGTTGAGTGCCTACCACGTACAAGACACCACGCCTGATGTTACAAGCCATACAAGGCTGTCTAAGAGCCAGTCCTCCAGAAACACGCCATGGAGGAGAAGAGAATATAAAACACGCTGAATAACTCAACTACTGAAGTAGTGTGAGAACATAGGAGAGGTGGAGAATGACCTTCGGGCGAAGAGGGGTCACTTCCAACAAGTGGAACAAAGAGGCTTTACCGAGGTCATGCGGGAACTAAAACCTGAAGAGCTGGGTCTGATTTCAACAATTAGAGAAACAGGAGAGACATTTCCTGCAGAAGAAACTTTGCAAAGCACGTCGGGGCCAAGGATGGATTGATGAGTGTGTGGGGCCTTGAATTTCTTGGCCAAACCGAGAAGTCCGATTTTATTTTTAATTTTTTAAATTTTTTATTGTTTCGCAGGCCGCCGGGTGCAGGTCAGTGACGTCGGAACTGTGTGAGGAAGAGTCATCTGGCGGGTGTGTAGGAGACAGACACAGGATGAATGCTTAGCAGACCATTATGACAAGAGGAGGAAGCGATCACACTGAATCAGAGGCCTTGAAGTATTCCCCCGGCCTTGGCGGCCCAGGCAGTCTTGTCTTCTCTCAAAGTCCGCTGTGGGGACCAGGATTCTTACAGGAGTGGCACCTCGCACAGTCGTTCCAAACACACCATCCATATGGAGTGACCGCATCTTATCACGTTCTGCGTGATGCTGTTATTGTTGGGTGAGCAGTCATCTCTCCAGGAGACTGTGAGCTCCCTGGGGGCCAGGGTTCTGTTTCTGCCTGCCACTAAAGGGCTCTGCACAGAGTGATCACTCACTGATATTTACTAAATATCTCAGCAAGCTCCTTCAGCCCCTTCCGTAGTTCCTTGTCTCTGGGAAAGCCCTCTGACCCTTGACCACGCTACAGTCATCGCACAAGCCTGTGATGGGGTCTCATCTAGCCTTAAAATTCATTTATAGTCTCCTAAAGCCTTAAGCTGGACTTCAATAAAAAAATAACAATCCGGGGGCCTCCCTGGTGGCGCAGTGGTTGGGAGTCCGCCTGCCGATGCAGGGGATACGGGTTCGTGCCCCGGTCTGGGAGGATCCCATATGCCGCGGAGCGGCTGGGCCCGTGAGCCATGGCCGCTGGGCCTGCGCGTCCGGAGCCTGTGCTCCGCAACGGGAGAGGCCACAACAGTAAGAGGCCCGCATACCACAAAAAGAAAAAAAAAAAAAAAAAAAAAAAAAAAAAACAATCCAGGGATGTCCCTGGTGGCACAGTGGTTAAGAATCTGCCTGCCAATGCAGGGGACACGGGTTTGAGCCCAGGTCGTGGAAGATCCCACGTGCCGCGGAGCAACTACGCCCGTGTGCCACAACTACTGAGCCTGTGCTCTAGAGCCTGCGAGCCACAACTACTGAAACCCGTGTGCCACAACGACTGAAGCCCGCGCGCCTAGAGCTGGTGCTCCGCAACAAGAGAAGCCACCGCAATGGGAAGCATGTGCACCGCCAACGAAGAGTAGCCCCTGCTCGCCACAACTAGAGAAAAACCGCACGCAGCAACAAAGACCCAACACAGCCAAAAAAAAAAAAATCCAGCAAGAAAAGGAGAAACAGAACAAACGTTAGTCAAAACAGACCGTTAGAGCTGAGAAAGCAGGGGGGTAATCTTTACCTGAATCTGTTATTAGCTACTGTAACTCCAGCCCAAGGAAACTGCACCAAATGATTAATTTTTAAAGATAATATTATATTTACAAATAACGCTAAAGATTGCTATTCTATTTTGTCAGAAGAGGGCAGGAAGGAGCACTCTTCCTCCTTAACTAGAAGTCAAGCAACTTGCTGGGGGTTTTAACCTGGTGACCCAGCCCTGGGAAGACCTATGCTCAAGCTTGCGGGTGGGAGGGAGAGGGGTCCCCATCTCTCCTGGTGGTCGCACGAGGCCAGCCAAATTTCCAGGGCGTCATCTATATGTTGTATACTGAGGGGCCTAAGATCACCTGCCTAAAAATATCCCCCTTGACCAGCAATACTCCTGCAGCCACTGACACTGAAATTTCCACATAGGAAGCATTAGAAATTCACTTCTCAGGGCTAGGGTCCTGTCTATCCAGTCCACCCACCTTGTGTATGGAGCTTTCCCAGAGAGGTATGAAGGAGTGTCAGATTACTTTCTAAAATGACAGCTATTTTGATTGGGGACAGGGAGGAAGGGAGGAGAGATCATTCTGGAACCCCCTCCTGAGGCGGGATGGCTGGAGGCTCCTGAACACCAGCGAGGGCAGGGCTGGGCAGGTGGGAGAGGAGAAAGAGCAGAAGCTTTTCATTTTCTTCACAAGTTGCTTAAGGCTGAGACTGTTTTCACTCAGTAACAAGCTCCGATTTGGTGTGTGTGTTGGGAGGAAGGGGATGGAACCCAAGTGTGTTTCTCCTGAGAACATGTGATACACTCAACTGATCAATTAGGGGGAGGGTTTATACTGTGAGACAAAAGAATTGTTAACTTTACAGGCAGAATCTTGGCAGGGTTGCTTTAACTGGAGGGCATCCCGCCTACCCTATCTAAACGGCACTTTTATCTCGCTCAACCAAGAGAACAGCCGCCGTGGGCGCCTCTCACCAGCCTTCAACCCCAACAGAAAATGGCAGAAACACACACTCCTCGTCCCCGCTGGCCGCCCTAGGCCGCACCGCAGCTGGCCTCTCCTGACTCAAGGTCAGTGGGGCTCGGGCTGGCCTGGTGTTGAGACAGCATTCTGGAAACTGCGCTTGTACCCTGCAGACGGCTGTTTCCTGGGCCAGGCGACCCCCCACTCCCCGCCCCCGGACTGTATCTGTACCCTCCCTGGGGACCTGGCCAGTCCGGGGCCTGCACTTCCCAAGTCCAAGGTGAGAGGGCAGACTGCGCCTGAGTGTGGTCTTGGAGGCGGCCGAGGGCTTGGAACCAGGGTAAGGGGCAGCTATTTTTTAAGGCCGGGTGACCAGGAAGGGAGGAGCGTGGGGGAGGAGGAAGGCACCCAAGCTGGGGGAGGGGCCTTGGGGGGAATTTTGGGAAGAAACTATTGGGTGACTAGGGAACACTCGGCACAGAGGAGTTTGGGAATTGGGAGAGACTCGGGGAGCAGGAGAAATAAACAGGAAGCAATCCGGGGAGAAGGGTTAGGGGCCGGAGCGACCTGGAGAGAGCTGGGAACACGCGCGATACGGAAAGAAGCCACTGGAAGCGGGGAGCGCTGCGCGGGAGGGGCGCGGCTGGGGAGCGAGGAGGCCCGGGAAAGGGAACCACGGCCCGGGTCGCGGGTCCCTTCCTGGAGGCGGCCCGCGCCCTCCGCCCGCCCGCGCGCCGGCCGGCTCCTCCCCCGGCCCCGCGCCCGCCCTTCCGGCCCAGGCCCCGCGCGCCCCAGCGTCCCCGGCCTCACCGCCCCCACGGCCTCCTGCAGCAGCGCCCCGAGCCGGCTCAGCATGACGGCGGCCCGGCTCCCGGTTCCCGAGCGGCGGCGGCGGCGGCGGCAGCGCTCCCGGGCGCAGGCGGCGACCCGGACACGCGGCGAGGGAGGCGGGGCCCCGGCCGCCCCGCCCCGCAGCCCCCGCCCCGCAGCCCCCGCCCCGCAGCCCCCGCCCCGCAGCCCCCGCCCCGCAGCCCCCGCCCCGCAGCCCCCGCCTGGCCTAGCTTGGAGTCGGAGAGGAGGCCTGCAACCGACGTGGCCGGGCCGGGCAGCGAGGAAGGGCCCCGGGGTCGGGGGCGCCGGCAGCCGGGTCAGCGGAGGGGCAGGGTCAAGTCCGCCGGGGCCTCTTGGTGAACCAGGAGGCAGCGAGCGAACTACCCTTAGAGAAGGGCGAGTGGAACCAGACAGGATTTTCCTATGAGGGATGAGGTTTGTGGGTTCTGGAAGTCTCTAGACTTTCCTCGTGGGACCCCATAATGCCTTAGCCTCCCATCATATGACGTCAAGGATCAGCAGAAATACATTTTGAACAGCTGACTGCCATGTGCTCAGGAAGAATTTCTTTCCATTCCTGGGGGAATGGGGGCGTGGAGCGGGGAGATGGGGAATGGGCTTTGAACTGGCAGAGCTGGCTGCTAGAAAGCCCCCTCCCTAAGGTCCCAGGTTTTGACATTCCGGGAAACCCTGCTCTGGTTGAGGGTTCTGCCTGGGTAATTCTTGGCCATAATTTTCCCAGTGTGTCCCCCCCAACAAACACACACACACACACACACACACACACACGAGACACACCTGTTTCTTTCCTTGATGCGTCTAGAAGGGCAAAATGGGTCCAGCGTGACTTCTTTCCCCCACCCCTGTCCAGCACAGTAGCCACTGGCCACTTGTGGCTATGGAGCTGAAACGGGCTAGTCCTAATTGACATGTGCTGAAGACATGTCAGACAAAGGAAAAAATGTAAAATAGTCACTAATGATGTTTTATGTTGATTACAAGTTGAAACGTAATCTATTAGATAAATTGACTTAACCAAATATATTATAAAAATTAATTTCACCTGTTGCTCATTACTTTAAGTGGCTACAGTGCTGGTCCAGAGGTCCTGCAGAGGAAGTCACACTGGCCTCGTTTTGCCCTTCTAGACGCACCAAGGAGAGAAACAGAAGGTGGTTCTCTGGTGTCGGGGACACACTGGGAAAGTTACACCCAAGAGTTAAACAGGCAGAACCCTCAACCAGAGCAGGGTTTCCCGGAATGTCAAAACCTGGGACCTTAGGGAGGGGGCTTTCTAGCAGCCAGCTCTGCCAGTTCAAAGCCCATTCCCCATCTCTCTGCTCCCATCTCCCACCTCTACCCCCCAGGAATGGAAAGAGATTCTTCCTGAGGATAGGGCTGACATCTGTTCAAAATGTGTTCCTGCTGACCCCTGACACCATCTGATGAGAGGGTGAGGCACCAGGGGTCCCACGAGGGAAGGTGGGTAGCCCCTCTCACAGATCTGAGGACCTGGAGCTGTGGGGTACTGGGGCTTCACTGCGCTGGCCCTGCCTTTGGGGCCCCTTTCACCAGTGGGACTAAGGCCCAGGAGGCAACGCCTGCCCAGAGTTGGCCACGTGCTGTGGAGTGGAGCCTGCAGTCCAGACCGAGTCACGGGGAGGCCAGGGTTCGGCTGAGGTAGTATTTGGATCTCAGTTCTCTGGCAGCTGCTTAGGGAAAATAGATGTTTCAGACAGCTCATCTACAATTGGTCCCAGGTGAGGAGCCTATGGGAAATGAGAGGAGGCTTTTAGTCCAAAAAGTATAAGAACAAAGGGAAGAAACAAGCCTATTTTGTGTATCAAGAAGCAATCTAGGGGGCTTCCCTTGCAGTCCAGTGGTTCGATCCCTGGTCGGGGAGCTAAGATCCCGCATGCTGCACGGCATGGCCAGAAAAAATTTTTTAATAAAAAAAAAGCAATCTGGAGTCAGTCCAACACTGTTCTTCCCTGGGTCTTCTTCCTCATAGGTAAAGGAAGCAGGCTGGATGGATTAAATCTACTTGTTTTCTTTCAAGATATTTCAAGGAACTGTAGAATATAGGGGAAGTGTATACGAAATTCATAACCTTTTATTTGATTTAACTTTTAAATTTTTATTTCAAAAGCTCTAATAAAAGTCAGTGGACATACTTGTATATATGATAGAGCCCACCGATGTATTTAAATTCTGCTACCAGGTTAGCTCATTGGGAAGAAGATGTTTGAATAAACCCTTCCCTCCTGTCAGCGTAAATGAAGGTAGAAGGCTGTTGCAGAATAAACAGTTTGAAAGAGCAAGGCACTAAGCCCAGATTCAAAGAGATGGGACTTAGCTGCTGCTGCTCAACAACGTGAGGAATGTGACTGTTCACATTTGCATGCATTTTTAAACCACCGCAACTTTGTAACTACTTATCTGTGTGAATCAGAATTCTCTCCTACCGTGCAACCAAATACAAGAATAAATTAGATCCTGTGTTTGGTGAAAGGGCGGCTGTCATATACAACCCTTGACTTAAAATTTTTATATCCATCAAATAGCTTCCTTGTTCTCATTGATTGATTTCATTCATAATTAACTATAAAATTCAACTTACAGGGAATTCCCCAGCGGTCCAGTGGTTAGGATTCCGTGCCTCCACTGCAAGGGCCACAGGTTCTATCCCTGGTCAGGGAACTAAGATCCCGCATGCCACGTGGCGTGGCCAAAAAATAAATAAAATCAATTTATAAATGTATTCTAATTGCTAATAGTAAGATCTAATTTTTTAAAAAGATTGACTACTAAAAAGGTTTGGAAACCAATGGACTAAATAATCACCAAGGTTTTATTTTAGGACAGACCTCTACTTTGAGCCACTCTTAATTCTCAGGAACTTCAGATCCTTTAGGACTTCGAGTCCAGTCTGCTCGCACCACAAACATTTCCCAGTGCACTGTGATCAAACACTCCTCACACCCCTTGATGCTCAAGAGCCTGGGAGCTCCGTGGACAGGGGGGTGCTGACCTCGTCACCCCTGTTTCCCTCATGCCGGAATGGGATAAGCCTTCGAAACTTTTGCTGAACACCTAATCCTGGGTACGTGTGTGTGGGTACCGTTCCTCTCTTTGCTGCTCCTGGAGAGGCAACTGTGTCTATACTGGGAATGACCCAGGTTAGCAGTGAAGAAACTGGGATGTGTGTTTCCAGTCTGCAATCATTAGTTGCTTGTAGCTTCAGGCTTGTGAAATGTCTCTATTCCACGATTTTCTCATTCTCGAGAAGGATGAAAACAACCTGTGCTGTTGACCTCGCAAGTTTGTTAAGACGATCAATGTTGTGCATGTAGCAGAACTCCTACAGTTTAATCATTCACACTTGAGCAGTTCTTATCCACTTTGCTTTTGTTTCAGCCAAAGGGGCTAGAAACTCGTCCAAGGGCAGGAGAGTTGATTCAGGTGCCAGGTCCAGTCTTGGGTTCACACGCAGGGCTCCCTCCAACTCACCGGGTCCTCTGGACTGCATACCTCTTCAGGTGCCCAAACCCAGGTTCTGTTCCCCCCAGGTGAGCCGGCCCCATCCCCGCCAGCCCTCACACCCAAAGTCCTCCATCTGATCTTCTAATCCAGTCTTCACCCCCTCCACCCACTTCAGCAGGCCCGTTCCATGTCTACGGCCCCTGGGCGGTCCTTCCAAGTCATCCAGGACCAAGTCACTCCCGCTCCCTCGGCCTCCACTTGACCCTTGCTCCTGCTAGATTTCCCCCATCATTTCTCCACCCCTTAGTTTCCCCCACCTGACCCTCGACAATCAGCTCACTGTCCACTCCTACACAGTTGACCTTTACTGGGTGTTCGGCCTCCCCATTGAACTGTGAGTATCATAGACCTGGAGGGGTACAACCATGTCAGCTGTTGATGAGCTTGACCGCCAAGGGGGTGCATTTAGGGGCTCAGTGAAGGGCAGAGCCTTTTCTCCCAGCTGGCTCTGCATTCATGCTCCAGAGTGTGAGTTTCTGTCCCCTCATCCATGTCACCATTGCACAGCCCCTGAAGGAGAGGAGGCAGACAGGACCTGCTACACTGCCCCCGCTTTTCTGGCCCAGGGATGGAGGAGGGTAGGATGTGTGCCCCGCCATTTGAACCCTCGCTCCGTGGCTTTTCTCAGCCTGGCATCACCTGTCCCTCTCACTCAGATCTGGTGGCTCATAAAGAACAAATAAGGGCTTCCCTGGTGGCGCAGTGGTTGGGAGTCCGCCTGCCGATGCGGGGGACGCGGGTTCGTGCCCCGGTCTGGGAGGATCCCATGTGCTGCGGAGCGGCTGGGCCCGTGGGCCATGGCCACTGGGCCTGCACGTCCGGAGCCTGTGCTCCACAACGGGAGAGGCCGCAGCGGAGAGAGGCCCGCGTACCACAAAAAAACAAAAACAAAACAAAAAAGAAAAAGAAAAAAAAAGAACAAATAGATTTGGGGTCCCGATGCAACCTTTTAATTCCAAGCAGAGTCCCCCTCCCCCAGCATTATCACACACACACGGTGGAAAGGGATGTCGGGGTCTGGGCAGGAACAAAACCCAGACCCCGGCAAAAAATATATATATATATAATTATATACACGTGTATTTGGAGAGAAGAAAAGCTGGGAGCGTGATTAAGGTAGGGCAGAGAGTTAGGTGAGGAAAGCAGCTGGGGGGTGCCCCAATAAATTACATTCTTTAGAGAGCATGGCGGGGGATGCAGGGGTGTGGGTGGAACCCGGTAGCCAGGACTCGAAGCCTGGCTCCTCAGCCCATCCAGGGGAGCCCAAAGGCCTGGGCTCTGCCCGGGACCTGGATGCTAGAAGGTAGCATTCTAGCCGACTCAGCCTGAAGGCTGATGTTGGGCTGGGGGTCTGTATACGCGACACCTCCACTCTAAGCCAAGGCTTCTAGGGAAGCCTCAGGGCTGGAGCAAGAGGCTTCGAAGCTTAGGGGTCACAAGGAGAGGACAGGGTGAGCTGGAGGGCTGGGTGGCCTCCCTGCTGGAGGCTGAGAGGCGGGAGGCCCAGGTGCAGGGGAACCCGTCCCAGGTGAGCTGCGGAGGAGTGCTTGGGTACACACAGGGTCCTGGGAGCTCTCTGCCTGCGTGGCTGCTTCCCACCCTCACGTGCCTTCTACCAGGCCCAAGGGTTCTTCCCACCCATTGGTCAGGACAGCAGACAGGCCTGACCACTAAGTGTCATGTTCATGTCTCATCACTCTCTTCTGGGGACCTTCACATGGGGGTGGGGGCAGGGAGAGGGTGCAGACACTAACTCTGCGTGTGCTGGAGTGCACGCTGGGTTTGCCCTGTGCAGCGAGGACCAGGGATGAGAGAAGGGCCCCCCCGCCCCAGCTCATCATGGGGAAGGAGGTCCACGTCCCAAAACCCCAGCACTGCAGAGGCCTTGCTCTCCCTCGACCTGGGCAACGGAGCCAACCCCACCTCTGCCCCACCCCCCTGGCCCCCAGAGATGATGCTTTGGGGTCTAGTGCCCCCAGCTCCAGAGCCCTGAAGCAGCAAGGGTGAGGGTCAGTCACAGAGCAGGTGGGGGCCATCAGAAGAGAGAGGCCTTTTTCTTGAGTTCGTTTCGCTTCCACAGAGCCAGCTTGCCAAACTCTTCGGGAGACATGGAAAAGACCCTTGAGAAGTCCTCTGCTGACAGGTGCCTCTGCAAGGGGGACACACAGAGGCAGTGTAGGGACAGGAGGCACAGGGTGGGGCTGGGCCACTTTCCCCCACACCGGGCAGGGGAGGCTGCCCCGCCAGTAGCCCCTCACCCACCCAGCACATTCTCCCTGCGTACCTCAAGCCTCATCCTATCCACACCTGGAGGCAACTTGGTTCGCCCCCTGTTGGTCACCACCAGCATTTCATAAGGATAGACCTGGCGGGGACGGGAGGCGGGCAGTAAGTATCAGGCTCTTCGAGGTCCCCGTCAGCGTAACCCCCTCCATTCCCCAGGCCCCCTTATCAGCCTGCAGGGGCCACGGGGGCTCATGCCACCTTGCCATCCAACTCCCCCAACTTCCGTGCTGCACCTCCCATCCTCAGCCAGCAGGACCCCTCAGTGCATTCACGTCCCTGGCTTCTCCCCAAGCTGGCCCGCCCCCGATGGAGACGGCTCTGTCCCCTGCCCACCACCCCCTGCCTATGCCCCTGCCCCTGCCCCTCACCTTCTGCTCCAGCACACAGGGAAGGGAGATCCCCCGGTCCATCCTCCCCCTCTGGCCCTCTCCGTTCTGGGGAGACCAAAGCCGCAGTGAGCCAGAGTGGGGCAGGGAGGCCTCCCCAGCCTTACCCTAGGCTTCTTATGTCCTCACCAGGTGACTCTGTAACCCCGCACCCCTCCCCCAACACTGCCAGTCCCCCGTCCATCCATGGCTTCCGTGCTCCACGTGTTTCCCTCCAGAAGGCACTCACCTGCAGGCCTGTGGGAGACAAGAGCCATTGTTCAGAGGCAGCTCTGAGGTCAGCAGGCTCCCAAACCTGCCAGCTCAGCCTCCCGGACCTCCAGCCACAGAGCCCTGCCCACATGGCGACACGGGCTGCCCCAGGGGCCTCCTGAGCCCCTTTCCCAGCATCAGGTCGGCCCTGCCTCTCACCTGGGCTTTCGGTCTCACTCCCGGATGGGCTGAAGTCTGTGGACTGGAGCTGGAAAGGGCACGAAGGAATCAGAGGAAGCTGGAGCGTTCCACATCGTCCCCCTTTACTGTAAGGGTCTGGCCGCCCCCCCTTCCCGGGTGCCCACGTAGCTCAGTCCCTCACGGGCCCCACACGCACACTCTTCCCACGAGGCCTGTGACCTCCGTCCTGGGACCTTACCCGGCTCAGGGTGGTCCTGCCGTAGGCGGGGAGGGAAGAAGACTTCGATGTTCCCACGTGCAAGGCTGGAAGAGAGCAGGAGGCCCTGTCTCAGACCCTTTGGCCTGACAGTCATTCCAGAGGGTCATTCACTGGCCTCCCCTGCCAGGGGCAGGGCAGTGGAAGGGGGACTTGGGGGAATCCGGTGGGCCTCTGTTGGCTTCCAGATCCTGCCCGTAACCTTCAGCAGGTGACATCGTGCTGGCAGCTCTGAACTATCCCTAATGCCTCCCCTCTCTCTAACAGACATGCACAAAATAGACATTTGGGCTAAATGTCTGAGTGTTCAAATTGATAGTCAGCCAATGATAGTCAGATGATGAGGCTCACCATCAGAAAATGAACCTCTGGAATATGAAAATAAATCTAAAATTTACTCAAAACAACCGAATTATTACAATTTTATGTTTAGCAATGTTGGTAATCAAATTTCAAATGCTTGATGTTATAAAACAGAAGCTGCAGTTTTCCCAGCACTTTCAGCTGCTAGATGGCACCGCAGTCACTGGACTTGACATTTGCATGACCAGATGTCACTTTCAACTTGACATCCAATAATATCACTAAGCTTTCAAGCACCGCAGACTATAATTCAAGAAAACTGGTTTTCCGTAACAGGTTTTCCTAGAAGGATTCTTAGTTTGCACTAATCTCAAAATTCCTTCATCTCCAATGACTAGAAATTGCTGGCATGGTATAGCAATTGTTTTGACCAGCATTTTTTGTGTGAAGGTTTAGCCTGGACGGACTCAAAAGTATAAGGAAGAATTGTTTTCTTCAAACATTTTAATAAAATATGTTATTTGGAAGTTTGGTGAGAACAAAATGTGTTTTGGGGACCCTCGTGTTTTTTTTCCTTAATGCTTCTTATTTTTGTGTAGAAAATTGTCTGCTTTCACAACCCTCATTATTGAAGCACTTCTCTTCTGTGATAAGTACACACTTCTCCCTCAACTGACTGATAAGATTTTTGTTTTGAAAATTTTTTGGCCATGCTGCATGGCATCCCCAACCAGGAACTGAACCCGTGCCCCCTGCATTAGAAGCACGGAGTCTTAACTATTGGACCGCGAGGGAAGTCCCTAAAGTGTATAAGATTTTCACTCCTAATTACTTCTAGACTGCTTATTTACGTTTGAAAGTGACCATTAATTCCAATGTTACCCTTAAGTCAGAATGACACGCCTGTCCGTAATTCTGAAATCGTTCAGGTTGGAGCTTGGATTCTTAACCACTGGACCACCAGGGAAGTCCAGAACCTCAGGTTGATCAGCTATAGAGAGTAACCTATGCAATCATATGACCTTTGATCCCATACAAGTTCAAGGATGCCAGCAGTGACCCTGAGGCAGACATTTCGCTACTCAACTTTGCAAGGCCAAATGCACATTAAAGAGCTAATTTTGGGCTTCCCTGGTGGCGCAGTGGTTGAGAGTCCACCTGCCGATGCAGGGGACACGGGTTCATGCCCCGGTCCGGGAGGATCCCACATGCCACGGAGCGGCTGGGCCCGTGAGCCATGGCCGCTGAGCCTGAGCATCCGGAGCCTGTGCTCCGCAACGGGAGAGGCCACAACAGTGAGAGGCCCGCGTACTGCAAAAAAAAAAAAAAAAAAAAAAAAAAAAAAAGAGCTCATTTTGCCTAACTAGCAAATCCTGGTGGAGCATGAAGACTGAATCCAACCTTCGGGGCATCTCTCTCTCTGCCTCCTTCTTCAGGCCTTAACTGTTCATTCCACATTCTCTAAAAAGGCCTATTAGAAGCTCTTCCCACCCACACTGAAATATCATCCTGGTGAAATATCATTTTGATGGCCCTATGGATGTCCCAGCCATATAGGAGCCTTAACGGTTCCTTGAGTCCCCCAGCTCAGTGGCTTTCACCTCCACTCCACAGCATGCAACCCCTTCCGGTGGCCAGCCCCTGGATCTTGTCGTCCACAACCGCTTCACTTTGACACTGAAGCCTGGGTATCACACTTTGCGGCCACAGTGCCCTTTTTTGTTTGCAGCTTTCCCTCAGCCGCATTCCTGGCACATCTGCCGGTCAATATCATGGGGAACCTCCAGTGTCTTGATCCCCCACGTCCCCCTGACCTTTGACCCATGGGTGGGTACATAACCACTTTCACCCACACTCAGCAGCACCCAAACTCTAACCCTGCATCAGCCCAGGGCTCCCCTTTTGCCCGCAGGCGATGGAGATGAAGCCCACAACGTGTACCTTAGCATCACTACAGACCCTAAAGCCTCTCAACAGTTCCCTTTCCCAGCAGAAGCTGTTCCGAACCTTCACCACTCTCACCAAGCCTCACCCTCTGTGTGCTCAGCAGACGACGTTAACTTCTCTCTCTTTTTTTTTTTTTTGGCCTAGCCACGTAGCATGCAGGATCTTAGTTCCCCCACCAGGGATCAAACCCGTGCCCTCTGCATTGGAAGCGCAGAGTCTTAAATACTGGACCGTCAGGGAAGTCCCTAAAGTGTATAAAATTTTCACTCCTAATGATTTCTAGATTGCCTTTTTATGTTTGAAAGTGACCATTAATTTCAATGTTACTCTTACGTCAGAATGACACGCCTGTCCGTACTTCTGAAATTGTTCAGGTTGGAGCTTGGATTCGTAACCACTGGACCCCCAGGGAAGTCCCGAACCTCAACTTCTGATGTGGCCTGCTCCCAAAGCCAAGTCCCCGACCCTTTCAAGGCCAGCCTCCCGCATCCTGAGGCTGGGTCTCACTTCTGACCTCCTCCCAGCCAACCTTCCAAGGGGATTGTAGTGTGACTGCTCTCCAAGGAACAGCCCTCGGCACCTTGCCCTTCCCTCCCCCTTTTCTACACAACTGGATTTTTTTCTCATGGTCCCACTACCACGTATAAGCTGAAGATTCTGCTTGAGCCCTGACTTGCGCCTCAAGCTTCCAACTCAGTTAAACTCAGCCCCCACCTACATGCACTTAACACCCAACACGTCCCAAAACAGTCTCTTCATCTTTCCCCCGAAACCTGCCTCTTTCATGATCTCAGCCCCAGGTCTGTCATCACCCAGCACCCAAGACAAAAACCCCAACTCGTCTCTCCTTCACCACCCATATCCAATCAGCCACTAAGTCCAGTTGATTCCATCTCCTCTACAGATCCTCCTCGACCTACGATGGGGTCGCGTCCCAATAAACCCATGGTTAAGTCAAAAATGCATTTAAGGTCTTCCCTGGTGGCGTAGTGGTTGAGAGTCCGCCTGCCAATGCAGGGGACACGGGTTCGTGCCCTGGTCCGGGAAGATCCCACATGCCGCGGAGCAGCTGGGCCCGTGAGCCATGGCTGCTGGGCCTGTGCGTCCGGAGCCTGTGCTCCGCAATGGGAGAGGACACAACAGTGAGAGGCCCGCGTACAGCAAAAAAAAAAAAAAAACAAACAAACAAACAAAAATGCATTTAATACACCAAACCTACTGAACATCAGAGCTCAGCCCAGCCTACCTTAAACGGGCTCGGAACACTTACATGAGCCTGCAGGTGGGCAAAGCCTATTTTACAATGAAGTGTTTAAACTCTCATGTAATTTATTGCATACTGTACTGAAAGTGGATAACAGAATGGTGGTCTGGGTACAGAATGGTTGTAAGTGTATGGGCTGTTTCCCGTCATGATGATGTGGCTGGCAGGGAGCTGAGGCTCGCTGCCACTGCCCAGAATCTCAAGAGAGCATTGTGGGACTTCCCTGGCTGTCCCGTGGTTAAGACTCTGCGCTTCTACTGCAGGGGACGCGTGTTCAATCCCTGGTCGGGGAACAAAGATCCTGCATGCCGCACGGTGCGGCCAAAAAAAAAAAAGAAGAAAAAAAAGAAAAAAAAAAAAAAGCCAAGAGAGCATCGTACCGCACATCACTAGCCTGGGAAAAGGTCAAAATTCAAAACTGGACCTACAGTTCCTACTGAATGCATATTGCTTTCGCACCATCGTAAAGTTGAAAAATTGTACTTTCGGGGCTATTTCTATACAGACTGTGCCTGTATAGTTCTCAAACCCATTCCCTCTTCTCTGGACCTACGTATATTTTTAGCCCTTACCCAGATGATTGCAAAGTGTGGTAGACTGTCTCCGAAGATGGCCCGCAACGTTACCTCCCAGCCTGTGTGCCCTTGGCTGGTTCCTCTCAGCAGGAAGCAGAATCTCTTTCCTCTCCCTTGTGTCTGGGTGGCCTGGGAGCTGCTCTGACCGTCAGAAGGCAGTAGAAGGATGCCCTGTGGCTTCCAAGGCCAGGCTCTTAGAGGCCTTGTAGCTTCCAGTTTGGGCTTCTCAGAACTGCCCCCCTCCTCTCCAGCCATCATGCTCGAAGGAAGCCCAGGTTAGCCTCAGTGACGAGCAGCATGGCACCAAAGCCCCAGCGACCGCAGAGCACGCTCCGTGCGCTGTAATTCCAGGCTCCTGGAGGTCCTCTCTGCTGGCCGGATGTTTGCTGCTCCTGGCCTTTGCTCCCACACTGTCCCTGGGGTCTGTGCTACCCTTCTCCCCCACTCACTTTGTCTTGTCCTTCAAGACTCCAACTCTGGGACCCAGGCCCTATCAGCGTCCTCTCAAAGCACTTGAAGTGTACCTCTCACCTGCTATGCTGCACTGACACCCCAGTTTCCATGTCACTTTCCCCGTGACCAGAAGCTACTGGAAGACAGCACTATAGTGTTTTACTCTTTATATCCTCAGGGCCAAGAACATGGTAGACAGCCAATAAATGTTTGCTGAATTAAACAAAATGTGCTAATTCTGCTTTAGCTGATGTCGTCCTTTGTCATCTCATCTTGTTCCATGACTGGTACTCTTGCCCTAAGGAGAGCGCCAGAGCCTTGAGCCAGCAACCGAAACGTCTATGTCTCTTATACCCACACTAGCACAGCGCTGGGCGTGTGACAGACAAACTCAGCAGACTATTTGATTCTGGCCTCAGGGTCTGGCCAGGTGATTATGAGCCCCCTTGGTGACACTCACAGGTATGGAAGGGTGTCCGGTCAGGCAGAGAGCGGGTTTTCCGCCGGATAGGCAATGACTTTTCCATCTCTTCCTTCAAGATCATCTTTCCCAAGTTAGAAGTAACCTGGCAAGGAGAAAGGAAGATGGATCCAAGGCGTCGATACCTGTTTCTCATCTCCAAAAGGTTCAGAGTTGGGTCCACCCCAGGCAGAAGTGGGGACAGAGTTCCTGAGGGGCTGTGTGGTGCCTGGAGCCCATGGAGCCTGTCCTGGTCACAAGCTCTGCCACACTGGGTCTGGCCACCCTCGAGAGCAAGGAGCCAGAGCCGCTCAGTGTAACTCTGCCCCAGGGGCTTCCACATCCCAGGTCACAAGGCCCAGAGCACAAGCCCATGCCACCATCAGTGGCCTTTCCCTGACTCCTTACACCCTCTCTCCTCCCCTGGAGGCCAGCAGCCTACTTTCTCCTTTCTCCTCGTCCCATGAACTACTCCGCCTGCTGAAGCCTGGCACTGGCAAGACCACCCTTTTCTGTGCTTTTGGCCCTAACAGTAAATGGTGTCCCCCTAAAGCAACATGCAATCCTAGTGTCCCTTCAAAAGCAGCAGCCTGACATCCTGGCAATGAAAGGGAATTCCTCACATGTTCTCGCCAGGACGCTCTTCAGACATGTACCCATTTAGATCAGAATGGAACTTCTATCCCCAGGGTGGCCCAGGGATGCGGGTGGGGCAGCAAGACGCTACCTTACTGAGTTCCTCTCTCTGACGCTCCCTGAGAGCCTTCATCTCCTCCCCGGAGTCATCGTCGTCATCCTCCTCCTCCTCCTCTGCCCCCCTCCTCGAAGCCTTCCGCTTCCTCCATTCTGTCTCTGGGAAATACGGACAAAAGCAGGCACATCAGTCAATCAACCGCGTGCTCAACGAGCATCTGTCAGGGGCTGCTTTGTGCATATCCTGGGGCAGCTGCACCTTGAAGGGAACACCGCAAATTATTTATTATAAAATAAATGCAACGTTTTCTAGCCTTGCGGTGAAGCTGGGTGGGCAACACATGTTCACACGACTGAAAGCGACTGGGGGCCAAGACCTCATCTCATTCCTCTTTCTCTTTCCAGAGCCTGGGACACAGTAGAAATTCGACAAATGTCTGTTGAGCGGCCAAAGAAATGAACGGAAAGCGGGTAAATGGCTAACAAGCAGGGCCGCTTACGCCAAGAGAGATGGGGTTGCAGGGGACGGGGGAGCAGGAGCCTGGAGGGTTCATGCAGGTGGTGGTGGGGGCGTTTCTGGGGCTTCAGCAGGGCCTCCCTCTCCCTCTCCAGCAGGCTCGCCTACCCACAACGGCCAGCGATGGGGGGCACGGCCAGTAGTCCGTTTCGATCTTGGCTGGCTGGTTGGGGTCGGGAGGCTGCGCTGCAGGGAACTTGGATGACTCGATGATGAGGTCTTCAATGAGGTGCTTGCTCTGAGGGCTGCCTCCTGTGGACTCTGCGGGAGGAGGTCAAGGTCAGCCCGGGCACACCCTCCCTCCCCCCGGAGGCCACCTCCCACCTTAGCCCCCCACTCCCGCCTCTCTCCCTCTTCACACCCGTGAGCTCCTGGGTGTAAAAGCAACGCACAAGTAAGAGCACAGGGCAGTTTACACGCTGTCATGAACATCTGTTTTCCCATCACCCCCCCACCCTCAGGACAGCCTCCCGGCACGTGGCGAAAAGGGGGCTCTGGTGGGTCAGGGGAACCCTCACCTCTCTGCTTGTAGATGGGTGGCTTCTTGTAGATGTTGGAATCTGGGCGGGTGGTCTCTGTGGGGAGGGAGAAAGAGTGGGTGAGAAGGAGGCTAGGAGGATGGCGGGGAGGCTGGGTCAGAGAAGGGAATGGAGACCTGGATTGGAAGAAGGCAGGAAACTCAGGGGCTCCTGCCAAGAGCCAAGGCAGAACCGGAGATCCTGAAATTACCCCTCAGGGGTTGGGATTTTTGCACTTCTCTGTTTGGGTGGGCGGGAGGATGCAGCAGGGCCCACCACCTCTGGGAGCTCTGCCTGGGGTCCGGCATCTGGGGGTCCGGCCAGTTCTGTGGTGTGCATATACTCCAGAGAGTGGGGGACTGAGAGTAAGGGGCTTGGGTTCCTGAAGGAAACAAAGAGGTCCTAGGGCAAGCATGCAGCCCTGCTGACACTAAAACCTACCAGGATGGTGGAAATGGGGCAGGCTGGTCCGGGGAGTGCCAGTGGTTCTTGGGGCTGAAGCCTGAGAGAGGGTTCCAGGGGACCGGCTCTCTGCCCACACCTGCAGAGCAAAAGTACGGTTCACTGCAGCTCCAAGGTCCCCCACCCCACCCCCTCCACCCTCTCCATCCTCCCACCCTAGCAGCCCACACGCCCCCAAACCCAGGGCAAAGGAAGGCTATCCAAGGACTCGACCTGCTGATGCTGCCT
Source organism: Mesoplodon densirostris (assembly GCF_025265405.1). Lineage (NCBI taxonomy): Eukaryota > Metazoa > Chordata > Mammalia > Artiodactyla > Ziphiidae > Mesoplodon > Mesoplodon densirostris. The sequence continues at coordinate 119,313,214 of NC_082666.1, read as the reverse complement.
GACCCAGGAGAAAGGATTAAAAGAGATCCTGGGTCAGACGTAGATGGACCCAGAGCTGGCCAGTGACAGGACAAGGTCCACTGATTCCATCACCCCCTAGGCTCTGCCAAGCCCAGTCTGGATGTGTGTGGGGAAGGGGGTTGAGCCCGGTCAGAGCAGGGCTGGGCAAGTGTCAGGTGCGGGGCAGACTCACCTCTGGGGATGGTGGGGGGGATGTGGATTTGGGTGACAGCGAGCGCTGTGAATGGAGAGGAGGCTGGTCAGAGCCACAAGGGTGGGATTAAACCCTTGTCCCTAGGACCCCAGGTGGGCCACTTCACCCCCCCACACTCAACTCTGCAATTGCCCAGCCAATTTCTGGGCCACCTCTTCTCTCTTAGTCCTTGCCAGCTCCCAGGGCTGGCCCTCCGTCCTCTCTCTCCCTAGACAGGGTCCTGAGTCTTTCCCTAGGACCCACGAAGAAGCAGAAGAAGCCGAGGATCTTGGAGCAGTGTGCGTGTGCTCTGAGGGCCAGCTGGAGGGGCTGTGGCTCTGACCTCAGAGCCAATGAGCAACAAGGGGAAGGGACAAGACCCACAGCATCCAGGATGGAGTCCGGGCCCCTTGTCAGGCATTTAAGTCTCCCCACAGCCTGGCCCCGTCTCTCTGCTCAGCCATGACACTGCCCCTTTCTCCAACACAGTGTACAAAGTACCTGTCCTGCGTTATCTCGTGCAGTTGACTACTGGTGAGGTGGACAGGTAAAGGTATCACCTCTATTTTATAGAAGGGAAACTGAGACCACACCGTCGCACAGGTCACACTCAGCTAGGACTTCCGGCCTCCAAGCTCAGTGTTCCTGAGTGCTTTCCACAAATATGCTCACTTTCTGCCCAGTCCCACCCCATTCCTACAGGACCCCGCTCTGTGCGGCTACCATTCAAACATGGCCTCCCCTGCTCTCCACCTGGAGCTAGCCTCCAGCCGCCAGCCCATCTCTGCCTGCTCTGCACAAACACCCAGTTCACCAACTGACTGGTGATTCCTGTGCACAGGTCCGCTTCTTGTTTTGGAGTCTGGCCTCCAGGAAAGAAAGCATGAGAGGGATTCTGCCTCCCACCCAGTGTGGCTGGGGGAGCCCTTCCCTCAAGTCCTGTGCAAGAGGAACCTCCCACCCTTTACCTCCCGGCTTCTGGGCAGCTCCACGTGTTCCAGCAGAGAATAGGTAAAGTGGGGCTCGTAGATCATGAGGTCAGGCCTCTCGATGTCCAGGATGGCCTTGTCCTTGGGGATGGCAGCCAAGTCCTTGTAGCCCAACACCTGATTGTCCATCTTGGCCTGAAGGGAAATGGTACACATGGAACAGAGGTGTCAAAAGCCTCCCCTAGCATACTGGCCCTACAAGCCAGACCTGCAGTTTATTAGGAAGAACGTGGGCAACCGTTTTAGATGTCAGCTCCTGGAAGTTAATAGTTCTATGATTGCCATTTTAAGGGTTTAGAGGGTCACCTTGAAACAATGATAGTCCTTCACCTAGCCCTTTGGGTACAACCAGACAGTACCAGACCAGCAGGAGGGGGTGTGCAGAACCTTCTCTGGATCTGGGGTTCTCTCTGCCTGCCAGCCCTGGCAGGATCATCATCATTTGAGTGAAGCTGCCCCGCAGCCAGCGTGCGCCCCGCCCCTCCCTCCTCCCAGCCTGAGGGTGCTGGTGGCCGAGAGGTACTCACCACGATGCTGGAGGGAGAGCCGGGAACACTGGAGCCTCGGGAGGAGCTGACGCTCCCAGGGGAGGTAAGTGGTTGCTGGGGAGAGCGAGAAGGCGGGCGGGTGGGAATGTGTGTGGGTGCCAGGGCCGGGCCGGAGGGAGGGGGCTGGGGCAGGGGAGGGCTTCTCTAGGCCTCTGGGGCCCCGGGGTGCGGCGCCGCGGGCAACCGCCAGGTGGCATCCTCGACTCCCGACCTGACCCTCCGCGGGGAGCCTGGCCCCCACCGCGTGCCCCCGGCACCCCACTGCCCCGGCGTGGGTGTAGCCCCGCGCACCTTCTGCAGCCGTTCCATGCAGCAGGGAGCTGGGCGGCCGGATCACTCGCAGAGCCCTGTGCGCGAGGGGAGACGACAGGGCGTCAGGCTCTATCCGGCTCCTGGGCGCTGCGCGCTCGGGGCCGCGAGAGCAGAAAGGGTGCTCCCCCGGGCTGTGGCGTCCTCATCCCTCGGTGACTCTCCAGGCTGCTGGCCGAGTGCAGGGCCTGGAAGGGGAGGGAGAACGTGCCAGCCGGGGCTGTCGGGCCCCGCGATCTCAGAGGGCGGGGGCGAGGGCAGCCCCCTCTGGCCCCGCGTGTCTCCGGGGAGCGGGGCTCCGGCTTTCCGTTCGCTCAGCCGCGGGGACCGGAGGTCGCATGTGGCCCGCGGCGAGACGGGAAGGTGGACGGGCTGCACTAGTTTTTGAGCCATTGTTCTCTGGCTGGAAAGGAAATGACGGCAGGGCTCAGACGTTCCCAGGGCAGCCTACACATCCCTGCTTCCTCACACCTGCCCTGCCGGAGCTGCGGGTCAGTTTCAGGCCCAGGTTCTCACTCGTCTCGGCCTCTGACGTGGCCTTTCCCTGGCGCTGTGTTGGTGCCCTTGACCTCCTTCCCCTCAATCTATGTCCACGGTGCCCCCCCTCTCTCATGGCCCAGACAGGTTGAACACAGAGGGACTTAGTAATACTATGAGACGGCAATAGGGGGAGGGGAGGACACAGCGAAGGCGATTTGGTGGGAAGCGCTCAGGTCATTGGCTGGGGGCTGCCGCTCTCCCAGTGGAGAAGGGAGGAGGCGGCTGGAGGGAGCCACATCCCCATGTGCCTGTCCCTGTACAGCAGGCAATCCCATTTGCAGGCATTTGGTAAAACACCTTTGGGGTCAAGGCCACGTCCCAGCTCCCCACCATCTCGGAATCCTCGAGCTGAGGCTGCCCTCTGAAGTGCTACTTTGCTGCAAGTCAGGGCCCCCTAGTTCAGCAGGAAGGCCTCCAGGCTGGCACTGCCCTCTCTTGGTTCCTAAGAAGTTGAGTCCTGTCTGCAGCAGGAGAGCAGGAGTTCCCTGGGGCCACAGCCCAGGTCTCCTGCCTCAGTAACTCCCTTAGCAATCCTCCCCTCCTCCCCACACACTCCTGGACCAGACACATAATAACCATTCAGTGGGACTTCCCTGGTGGTGCAGTGGTTAAGAATCCATCTGCCAATGCAGGGGACACGGGTCTGAGCCCTGGTCCGGGAAGATCCCACATGCCGCGGAGCAACTAAGCCTGTGTGCTCCAACTACTGTAGCCTGCGTGCCTAGAGCCCGTGCTCCACAAGAAGAGAAGCCACTGCCATGAGAAGCCCGCACACCGCAACGAAGAGTAGCCCCCGCTCGCCACAACTAGAGAAAGCCCACGTGCAGCCATGAAGACCTAACGCAGCCAAAAATAAATAAATAAACTAAATAAATGTATATAAATAAATAAAAGTAACCATTCAATGAACGCCTGGCTGAGTTTCTGACGTGATGGTGGCTGTGGAACTGTCTTCCAACTGCTGGCAGTAAGCCATAGAGTGAAGAGAGCTGATGACTACAGAACGTACGGGGAAGAAGCAGCAGTCGTGTAGTGGTTAAGAGCATGGACTCTGGACTGGAATGCCTGGGGAGAGGAGACTCTGCTACTCAGAAGCTGTGTGACCTTGGGCAAGTTACTTACCCTCTCTGTGCCTCACGTCCTCATCCATAAAATGGAAGGTGGCAATAGTATCTGTGTCATAGGGTTGCTCTGATTATTAGGTAAGTTACAACATGTGAAGTGGTTAACACATAGATTTTATGTAGCATGTTTATTCTTTCTATCTCCCTGAGGACTGATAAACTTAGATGGCTTTCTGTAGCCACTGTGCCACAGAAGGTCATGAAAGACTTGAGGTCATTGGTGCTCCCAATTTTATCACCTGTTACTTTGTATCAGGCCGTTTTTCTGATGTCTCTCCACCACCTACGTGCTGCACCAGCCGCCCTCACTCCCACTTCCCTGCTTTTGCGCAGGCTCTTGCACTATTCTCATCTCCCAGATCCCACCCATCCTTTAAGGGCCATGCTAAACCCTCCTCCTCTTGGAGGCCTCCCCTATTATTCTAGTCCTCATTGACAAACTCTTCTCTGAATTCCAGTGGGACTTAAAAAGAGAATCATATAACTTAGTCCTTGATTATGTTGCCTGACGTGTTTTCTCGCTAACTAGGATGACTGCTAATTTCTACAACAATAATAATAGCTATCATTTTTTGAATGCTCATGCCGGGTACTTTGATAAAGCACTTTACAAGGATTATTTTGTTTCATCCCCCCAACAATCCTATAAGGTAGACCTATTTTACAGATGAGAAAACCGAGGCTCGGAGAGGTGAAAAACTTGTCCAGAGTCGTGGAGGTGACAGTGACTGTGTCTTCAGCATTGGCATGTTCCGTAGTGCCTCCGTAGTACTGTGTCAGGTTCACTGTGGGGATAGACTAGCATTTGCCACAGTTCTCAAGTCTTTTTGGAATTCTAGAGCCAAGGCTTCTCCAAGACAAGACTCTGGCCATCAGAGTCACACTGGGGACTAGGTGCCCATGGAAGGGCTCCATTCCAGAGCTTCAACCTTCTCTTGCTTTCTTAACACTCACTTTGTAATGCTTTTAACTAGATGTGTGAGGACTGGAATAAACTCTAGCACATACTCAAAGAGCTGTTAGCTCCCTCTCACTCCTATTTCGTCTTTATTTTGTTAACAGACATTGTCAAACTAGCTATACACTGGCTTAGCCAAGAGGCAAACACTCATTCATCCACCCATATACATCCACCCGCCCACCCAGTCATGTATTGTTTTATCCATTCATTCACTACTTTCTGAGCGCCTGTTCTGCAATGACCACAGAGCGTTGTGGTGTTATGGAGAACAGAAAGATGAGTCAAAGGAGCTAAGCTGCCCCTCCAGAAATGAGGCCATATGTATAGATAACGCCTGCGCAAAGCAGAAAATTCTGTGTGCCTGATAAGATAGTATAAAGGGCTGTGAGAGGTCACAGGAGAGAGGAATCACTCCTGCTGGGGTGTCAAGAGGGGAAAATAAAAAGGTTTTCTTAGAGGAGGAAGTGTTTAAGGCAGGCCTTGAAAGATGCCCGGTTTGAGATCATGCAAAAACTAAAAGAGGGATCCTTGAAAGAGATAGCAACATGAGGGAAACTGGAGACATGGGGAAGCACTGGGTCTGTCTGGGGACAGCAAATACGGCTGAACCGAGGAGCTCATGACGTTGAGACTGGTTTGGGGCAGGAGGTCGGGGGCCAGATTTGTAGAGGCCTTGAACTTAGACTAGGGGATTCCGAATGTATTCTGTGGGCAACTAGGACTATGGAATGCTTAGAAACATTTTTTAAAACAAAGAAGTGACGGATCCAAGCAGTGCTTTGGGAAAATGAATCAGGCTGCAGGCTGGGAGATGGAACAGACAGGAAGAGGCGGTCCACAGAGAGACCAGCCAGGAAGTTATGGCAGTAGTTCAGGCAGGGGATTGTGAGGCTCTAGACTTGGGCCTGGGGCCGAAGATGGAAAGGGCCAAGTGGGAGGAATCCTAGAGGCAGAATGTGCAAAACAGAACTTGATCTGGAGACAGCCCCCCCGCCCCCACCCCTCACCGCTGGGGAGGGACAGGTAGCAGTGACAGGAGAAGGGGAAGCAATGAGTTCACTTCTTGCCAGTTGAGGCTGAGGTGGGGGCAGTAGCTGGCAACAGAAATTTGGGAGCCATTTGAGCTAGAGGTGGTAGTCTGCCCTATGAGGTTGCCAAGGGAGAAAGAAGGTCAAAAACCAGCATCCTGGGAAACGCTAGGGGACTAGAAGAAAAAGGGAGCCGGAGATGGCACGAAAGGGAGGGGGAAGACTAGATGGCCAGGTCCCTGAGGGGCTGGGAGTGTATCTAGTGATTCTTTGTATTTTCAGTAAAGGACCTAATACACAGTAAGTGTGCCATAAACATTGAGAAAGAGTTGCGGGGAGGGATAGGGGGGTTGAGAAAGGATGTCATGAAGCCAGGAGTCCATCGCCCAGAGAAGGCAAGACATGCAGAAAGGAGTGACAGCTCGCCAGTTTGGATGTCAAGCCCTGGTGGCTTCTGAGAGCATCTGCAGAGGAATAGTGAGGCCTCCTTGTTAGGGATGGGGGTGGGGAGAGGTGGCCAGGGTGTACAGGCAGGGGGAGAGGCACTTCCAAGAAGTGTGACAGAAGGGCAGGAGGGGGTTAGGGGTTTGCAGGAGATGAGCTTGGCTGAAGGATTTTTAGGAAAAGGGAGACCTGAACACGTTTGTAGGCAGTGGAGAGTGAAGAGTAGAGAAGAAGAAAGTGTGGCTGCAGGAGAGGGAGGGCACTTGAGGGGGGAAGGTCCCAGCAGGGGAAGGGGAGAGGGATTGGGTCCAGGCCCAAGTGAAGGACTACCTTTGGAAAGAAAGCCCGAGCTTCCCTGAAAGGAAAGGAAAGGGAAAGTTGGGTAACGACAATCTAGGGGCCTTAGGAGCGGGCCGATCGGGAGGCTTCTATTTTCCCAGGAAAAGTGAGAGATAAGGTCATGTACAGACCCTACAGGTGGGTTAGGCAGAGGCTGAAGAGAGTAGAAAGGACCGGAACAGTGGGGGGGGGGGGTGCGGGGGGGGGAGTGTGGCACGGGGGAGTGGGGGGAGAATGGAGAGCTTCTTCGTGTCCTGGAGCCTCAGGCTGAACCTGGAGGTGGCCCAGGCAACCTGCCCTCGAACACCAGTTGCGGGTGGGTACAGAGTGGGGTAATGACTGCCTCTCAGAGTGGTCACTGCCCAGGGAGGGAGAGGAGGGGTCCAGGATGAGCCAGGTCACAGGTTACAAGGTCTTGCACTGAGACCCCCACTCGCCCGTGCACGAACACTGTCCCACAGACGCAGCCACTCGGAAAGACGATTCAGAATAATGATGTCCCTGCTCTGTCCCCTGCCCCTTCTTCTGCACAGCTGGCCACAGCGCCGTGCCCATCCCCTGGGCTGGGTCTCCTCGCCTTCTGCCCTGAGCCACATTCCTTCAGGAACCTGCACCCCAGCGCCTGGTGTGTTAGAAAGCACGCTGCGGAAATTGTTAATGTCTTACCCTTCGAGGGACATGGCATTTTAATTTGGGGCTAACCCTGAGGAGTGAAGGTCTTACTCGTTAAATATTAAGCCAGCAGGGAAAATGTTTTGGGGTGGAGTAGGAGTGTGGGGTGGGGGGAGAGGGAGAGAGGGAGGGACGGAGGGGAGGGGGAAAAGGGGGAGGGAAAGAAAGGGAGAGTGTTTCTGCCTTCTCCCAAATCACATCACGCCCCGCAAACGCTTACTCCACCCACTCGTAGCCCCTCCCCCAAAGCCAATTTCCTCGCGCGTCCGCACCCGTGCACACCCCTCGTGCGCTCCCAGGCCCGGGCGGCCTCCCGTGGACGGACCGAGAGGGCAGACTGCAGCAGGAAGGGAGGACGCGAAGGGAGGAAAGGGAAAGAGCCGCGGAGGAAAGCCAGCCCAGGTGGCGGAAGGGCCTTCTCCGCTGCCCCGGCGGCGCCCAGTTCTTCCATCTCGGACCCACCCTCCCCCAGCTGTGCAGCCGCGCCTTATCTGAGCCCCCAGCCGGGCCCCACCTCACACCGCCCGCCCCGTCTCCATGGCAACTAGAGTCGCTCGGCCCTGATGATAAGGCCCGCCCACCCATTCCCATGGGCGCCGCTACAGGTAGGGGCTGAGCCGGCCTTGGCTCCCTGGGCTTGCGGAAATGAAGGCTCAGCCGGCAGAACCGCAGCCTGGTATCCTCCAGTCCAGCTTCCCAACCTGTTCTAAACCAACCATCACTTGCTCTGGGCCAGGGGCTTTCACCCATCCTCTCTAGCTTCACCAAAGCTCATGTCTCCCAATTAGGAGATGAAAATGTGGTTGAGAGATTGACCTGCCCCACGCCCCCCATGCCCCCCACGCCTCGGCCCATTGAAGCCAACCTGGAATTCCTACCCAGGTCTGTCTCAGGTCAAAGCCAATGAATGCTCTTTTCAATGGGTCCCCAAAGATCTCACTTTCATCTGAACTTGGGATTTGGGGTCCCGTGTGCTAACCTTATACCGTGGAGCCACCAGAATCCTGCTTCGTTGGACTGGCCTGTGGACAAGGAGCAGAGAGGCTGGGGGACGCGGGCTCTGTGCCCTGGGGCAGGGACAAGCCAGGCTGGAGGCCGGCCTTGCACATAGTAAACGAGTTGCGAAATGGCTGAGCTGGCCCTGTGGGCGGGGGTCAGGTGGGCAAGCATTCTGCCTCTCTCCGTTTTCACCAGTTTCATTCACAGTGGGCCAGCCTGCCTGTGCCTCCGGGTCCCGTCTTGCTCCTTCTGCTTTCCATTCCCTTTTTCTTTCCTTTCTTCATCTTTCTTCCCTTGGCTCTGCTTGCTTCCCTTTCACCCTCTCTCCCTCCCAGCCCCACCCCCGCAGTTACTGTGGCAACAACTCAATGCCAGAAATAAAGGCAGGATCCAGCTAGGTCACCAGTTCCCAAAACAGCATACTAGGGTGGAGAGGGGAAGGGTGGATGGGAGCAGACCAGCCCAACAGGGGAGGCCCCCGGCATACCCTGAGGGTGGGGTCTGTGTCTGTGTGTGCGTGGGGAGGGGGCACCCACAATCGCCCCCAAAATCGCCCCCAAAATCGCCCTGCTCCGGGCCGGTGGCTCATCAGAACATCTCTTAACCTCTGCCAAGCCTGCGCCTGCGCCTTTTCTGAGCCTGATGCAGCTCCCACTCCCCTCCTCTCATTTTATGCTTCTCCCGAACCCCCATTTTTAAGCCCTCCTCTATCTGCTAGGACTAGGGTTGGGGTTCCTCTAATGCTAACCCTGAACAGCACCCTCTCGCACTCTGGTGAAGCATCAGGCAGGGGCAGGTGGGCCCAGAAGCAGGGTCCCAGCCTGGGAACCCACCTGCTCAAGGCCCTGCTCCCCGTTTGCTTCTGATGACAGCAGGAGCGGGCCCGGGCGCCCCCTTCCTTCCTCCCTCCCCCCCCCCAATATGCATCTCGTCACACAGTTTCTCTTAGCACTCTCGCTTGGGTTTCTGTATCCTCTCTCTGCACACCCCTGAAGAAGGCCCTCTTTCTGCGTCCCCCCTCCCAGCCCCTCAGGCTTGCTTGGTCCTCAGCTTGTTCCTGCTCTGGTCTCTATTTATAGTTGGTCCTGTTGGCGGGTTGTGATGTCACTTGTACAAGTTGATTGATAGGGCTGGGGGAGATGCAAGGGAGATTGCCTCCCAAATTCAGCGTTCTGAATCCTGGGGGCGTCCCTATTCTGGTCATGACACACACGCGTAAGCTCTGATCGAGGAATTCCTCAGACCTGCACCCCGCCAGGTGGACAGGCTGGCCCCGGCGTTGGACATGTGGCCATAGCGAGGCCAGCAGCGCAGAGGCCAGCCTCCCCCGTGGGCACAGGCACTTCACCCACACAGGCAGCCCCTGCCGAAACATGGTTGCAGAACGCACGCCCCCGCTCTCCCAGTGAGGCACCCCCCACGCTGACACGCGGTGCCTTTGACACCCACTCACGCCACCCACCGATCCTCCCCTTGGCTCCGGTTCTTCACGCTCACAGCCACCCACCCCACGTGCTGACACCCCGTCCCCGGCACAGAGCGCCTACTCACCCATCCCGTGGGTGCTTCCTGGGCCCCACCCCTTCCCAAAGCAAGACTGCCTGCCTTCTCCTACACCTGTCCCTGCACCCCTGCCTCTGGCAAACTCGGCAACCCAGTGCCCTGGGAAAGAACCACCAGGTGTGCCTGCCCGGCAAAGGGCGCCTGGCCTGCCAGGCCAAGGGAGGGTCAGAGCTAGCAAGGGGGTGCCTCGATCCTTGGAGGCCTGCATGTCTGCTCGGCCCCCAGCGCCTGCAAGCACTTCAACAGTCGGCACCAAGAGCAGCGTGGTCAGGCCTGTGGCCATGCCCTGCCACCCAGCCTCATTCTGCATTTGATCCTCACCCCAGCCTGGCCAGCTGAGGGCTAGAAGGAGGCTCCTCAGGCCCCTCCCCGCAAGGAGCAGTCCCCACACCAATGGCATTCAGGCCTCTGAGTGAACTGCTCCCCCCCCCCCCCCCCCCCGCGACAAGAGCATCTGTGGCATGGTGGCGGGAGACGGGCAACGCCCCCTCCCCTTCCACCACTCAGCAAAAATGGCACAGCTCTCCAGCCTACTCAAGGCGGAGCCTCCACCCCCATCACTTGGACTTCTGACCAGCACAGCTAGGGGAAGGGGTCCCTGGGTGGCAGCATGTGACACCCCAGCCCCTCTTCCCCGAATCAGAAGGAGGTTGGGTCAGATCAAACCCAGCTAGTCCCAGGGTCCGGCCCATTCTCCCACTGAACAAGGGGCCATAGCTGACACCCCCACCCCCACCCCGGGACCCCTGCCACCACCCAGAGCCTCACTTCTAGGCGGGTGTTGTGGCCAAAGTGCCCACAGAGGGGAAGAGAGGCGGGAGACCCTGCCACCTACCTCTTCCCGGACAGGGTGGCCCAGATGCTCTGAGGCCCCAGGGTGGGGGCAGGGGCAGGCGCAGATCCTGGGGCTGCGGCTTTTCCTGAGAGCCCAGGTAACAGGCGGCTCTTCCAGGAACCCGGCGTGCTTTCCCAGAGCACAAATAACAAGAAAAACGCCGGCTTGCGGTGGGTGAGTGGGTGGGTAGCCGGCGAAGGAGGGGACTTACCCTTCTGGGCCCCCACCCCCTCGCCGCCACCCTGCTTCTCCGCCAGCCTGGCGCGCAATCCCAGGGCCGGGTGTGTGCGCCGGTGGGCAGGCCAGGCGGGGCGGGCGGGCGGCCAGGTGGGCGGGCCGCTGGCTCCCACCCACCCCTGCACCCTCCCCACCTCCAGCTGATAGCGTGCGGCCACTGGCCTGCGGGTGTGTGTTTGTGTGTCTGCTCTTCCACCTCGCTTGCTGCAGCTCAATCCATTTCAAACAAGAGGACCATTAACTGGGCATCATGACGAAGCAGAATCGGAAGCAGACTCTCGGCCAGCCGCTGGCCTTTTTCCCTTTCCCACACCCACCCCCAACTTTGCAACACACGCTCACACACACAGCCCCTCCAGCCTCCTAAACAGCCAGAGTTTGAGTCAGGGGGAAGGGGCTCTACTGATAACAGAGGGGTGACAACACCCGGTTTCCCCAAGCACCTGTATCTCCCACTCATCACCTACCAGCACCACAGAGGCCTCTGGGGTCCCTGCCTCCCTGGGGTGCTAAAGCGAATAGATGGTGAGGGGCAGGGGTGTGGGCTAGATGCCAGAATTGGTTACCCAAGGATTAACCCTCTCCTGGGGAGGACAGGATAGGAGGATTCGAGAAACCAGGTCCCCAGCACAAGAGACCGGGTTGGCCCTTGGGTAACCCAAATCCCCTGGGGACAGAGCACGGTGGTGGTGGTGGTGGTGGTGGTGGTGGTGGTGGTGGTGGTGGTGAGTGGGAAGGACCCCAAGCTCTCTCCAGGGCGGGGTCTTCAAAAGAGAAGCTCTCACCAGGTGATGTCCAGGTCCCAGCACTGAACTACAGGAATGTCTCTGGGAAAACCTCAACGACTCCAGGCCCCTGTCATTGGCCTTTTGGTTCCCTCTGGGCTTAGAGCAGAGCCTGGTTCATTTGTGACCCCCGGGAGCAGGGGAGGGAGCCCGGCCAGCTGACCCTGGCCCCAGCCCGGCCTCCTCTCCACCTCTGTGCAGACTTGCCTATCTAGGCAGCCCTTACTGTTGCCCTGGTAACCGCTGCCCACAGCTGGTCAGCTGATGGTATCAGCTGTCGTTGGGGAAATCTAGAATCTGGGGAGGGGGCTCTGGGGTATCTGAATGGAAAAACCACAGGGGGGAGGGTCTTGAGAGGACAAGTGAGAGTGTGCCCTGGGACCTCTTTCTCAAAGAGAAGAGGACCGGAGAGGGTGGGTAGGGACAGGAAGGGGGGAATGTGTCTGGGTTAGTGGGAGACAGAGATGAATCCTGAAGGATGGGCTCCAGAAAGAAAGGAGAAATGAAAAAGGCAGGTAGCTGAGTGGCTGAGGAAGAGTGGAAAGAATCTGGGCTTAGCTGCTGGACGTAGGCCAGAGGTGGGAGAGGGGCCTGTGGAAAGGTACTAGAAAGCCTGGGAGTGGGAGAGAAATGCAGGATCCATCGAACGATGAAAAAAAGGCCAGGAGATGATGCAGGAGGAGGTGCACTTTTGATGTGGCAGGAGCGGGCCACAGCCTTAGCAGAGGGGAACCAGGCCTCTCTGGACAACCAGGCCGGCCTCTCAGCTTTCGGTCCCTTCAACCCCACCCTTACTGCCCTGTCCCCACCCTAGTGCTGCACAGCCTCCCTCCCCCTCTCCAGGAGACCAAGTGCCAGGTAGCCCTTTAGGATTCCTGATTTTTCCCACTATCTCGGTTCCTTCCCTGTTTTCATGCGCCACCCACCCCCCAAGACCCCATTCCAGGATATTTGCCTTCTGGTGCAAGGGTCCCCAGAGGCAGGGCTGGAATGAGCGGTTGCCAGGAAGGACAGCTGTGGACAGGGGCCTGGAATGAGGTGGCTCAGGAGGAATGGGTGGGAGTCGCTGGGCTGGGAGGAGGGGAGCGTTCCTCAGGGAAACAAGCACTCTGGATAGAGTGGGGAAGCCTAGGGGAGAGGGCAGGGGGAGGGGGAAGGGAGGGGGTCTGCGGTACCTTCAAGGGCCTGGGGCGTGGGGCTCGGCAGCTTCCTCGGTGACATACACCTCCATCCCTCAGCGCATCTCCTCTCCGCCTCCCGTTGCCAAGACAACCTGCCGGCTCAGCCGAGGAGGCAGCGGCCGGCAGGGAGGGGGGAGGAGGCGGCTGTAGATCCTACAGCCTCATCTTCAGCAATGGAGGGAGGGGGCCTCGGTGCTGGGGGTGGGGGTGGGGGAGCTTCAGGAGCCAGGGCTCCCACTGAGCCCCCCCACCACCACTCTCCCGTTCCCTCTCCTTCCTTAACGCTCTGGGATTGGCTCCTGGGGCGGCCTCAGGAGAACCTTAATTCAGGGCCAGATAGCAGGTCGGTCTTGGGAGGCACTGGGCCACGTCCCCCATCCCAGAAAGCTCAGCGTGGAGTTGGGAAGAGTGATAGGAACAAGGGAGGGATGGCTTATGTTGAAGGGTCGGAGGGTGGTTTCTGGCAGGAAGGAGAGGCCCCGGGTGTGGCTAGGGTGGGCGTGTGGGCCATGGGCTGAGAAGGTCAAGAGCCTGGGACAGCGCTCTTCCAGTCCCGCGAGGCCCATTCCCAGTGCCCCTCACTCCATAGGCATGTCCTTCCAGGGGCGGGAGAACACCTTGGGCAAAACAGTCCCCCTCGAGCCAGCCCTGGGACCAAGGGGACTGCAGAGTTAGGGCTCCCTCTGTCGACCTGAGGCTTGGTAGCTGTCAAGGTCATTCCTTGCTGAGGGATCCTGGGGTGGGTGTGTGTGTGTGTGTGTGTGTGTTTGGAGCGGGTTGGGACGGGGGAGGGCACAGCCAGGCCAGAAGACCCTTCCCTCGCCTGCCAGGCTCTGCGCCCCCCCCATCTTTGGCCTCGCCCTATGAGGAGACTTACTCTGCCTCTAGGCCCCTCCTCCTGGGAAGACCCCAGGCTCCTCAAGGCCAGCTGAACAGTCGGTCTTCCCCCACTGCTTGCCTGCCACCCCAATAGGCTGGGAGGACAGGGGAGGCAAAAGCTTCCCCCCGGAAGCAGGCAACACTGAATACCAGGTGCCTGTGAGCCCAGGCCCTGGGGTGGGCTTCCTGGGCACGGCTTGGCCGCACCCAACCCAGCAGGCTGCTAACAGGACAAGCGTACCTTTAGGCTTGAGGATGGGCACGTGCGTCCACAGCAGGGGGCTGGGGTTCCTGCCCCTCTCAGGCGGGTGGTCCCAGGCCCAGGATACCTAGTTCTTGACTCTTTTCCCCAGCAAGGTCACTGCTGCCAGAAGTCCTGACCAGACGCTGGCCCTGCCGCCTGTCTTCTCCCCAGGGGCTGTGCGTAGGTTTCTCTGTCCTCTCTCCAGCTCACTCCAGTGCCCCTGCCCCGCCCCCTGCACCGACCTGCCCGGGAAGGTCTAAACATTAACTCCTGGAGAGGCTGACTGGGCACCTGTGCACCTAAGAAGGGACAGTGACAGAGAACTGGGCCAGCAGAACAACAGGAAAGACGAGGGCCTCCAAGTGACCCTTTCCCATCAGCTTGGATGACACGTCCCCCACCTCCGATCACTGGACTGTCTCACTACTGGACCCCAGAGCCTCAGCCCCAGCAGCTGCAGCACACCAGCCTCTCCCCCGAACCCTAACTCCACAATTGCGTCTGGCCCTCACTGTCTCCTCCTGTCACAGCAGAGACCCAGCTCTCCATAATGTGGCCCAATCCTTTCCTGCCACTTCTGGCTGCAAACCTTCAGGGCTAGCCAAGCCGATTGACTGCTCCCCTCCCTCTCCCACAACAGACGTCACATCTTCCTGCCTTGAAGCCCTTCTTCCCATGCTGTTTTCACTCTCAATATTGCCCCCTGGTGGGTCTTCTTTGCTGACGGAAATCCTGCTCCTATCTTCAAGGTCAAGCAAACCCAGCCCTTCCCAGTGCCCCTGCCCCACGTACATCCCAGACCCCACTGTGCCTGGCTGAGGAGTGGAGAATATCCCACTCGAGGTGTTAAAGACAGGTGAGAGGGCTTCCCTGGTGGCACAGTGGTTAAGAATCTGCCTGCCAATGCAGGGGACACGGGTTCGAGCCCTGGTCCGGGAAGATCCCACGTGCCGTGGAGCAACTAAGCCCGTGCCCCATGACTGCTGAGCCTGCGCTCTAGAGCCCGCGTGCCACAACTACTGAGCCCGCATGCCGCAACAACTGAAGCCCGAGGGCCTAGAGGACATGCTCCGCAACAAGAGAAGCCACCGCAATGAGAAGCCTGCGTGCGCACCGCAACGAAGAGTAGCCCCTGCTCGCCTCAACTAGAGAAAGCCCGCACGCAGCAACGAAGACCCAATGCAGCCAAAAAAAAAAAAAACCAGAGAGACAGGCGAGAATCTGGACTGTGATCTTGGAAGAGTTAACATCTCTGCATCTGAGCCTGCCCACACACAACATGGGAACAATCTCACCCCGCAAAATGAGGGGCTCCATGTGAGCACACCTTGCACGTTGCCTGGCACATCTCTGGAGCTCAGTACACAGCAGTGTCCTTATCTCCTCCCCTTTCACTCTTTGGGGATGTACCAAATGCTGCTTTGCTGTCTTAGGGGTAAGAGACAGATTTCCAAAAGTCCTCAAAAGAACTGCCTTTTTATGGGTTGATCCCCCCCGAATTAAATTTCAAGTGTCTTGAGAGCTTGACAGGGGATGACACACTATCTTGTCCATTTTTTAAATTAATTGAAGGGCTAGCATATGGTCATACCTTGTAGGGAATACACAAATATTTGGATTAACTGCTTAGGACCCCTCCTGCCCAAGTCCTCCTAAGGATGGAGCTTGGAGGCAGGATTCTGGCTTTTCATCCTACCTCTACCTTCAAGGACCACAGGGTGTTGGGTCAATGGCCAACGACTTCCTTCTGGGTCTTCAGTTGGTTTATTTCCTCAAGAAATACTTATTCTGTGTAACGTACTGTGCTGGGTGCTATGGGGGACGCAAAGACTGACTAGTTCTACATCTGAGGCCTTTGCTGTCCAGCGGAACCATGACACGATCATAGGTAAGTACAGTTCTGAACGAGCTGGGATTTGTGCCTTAAGGCCAGGGCAAGTCAATGACCGGAGGGGCTGGGGGCAGCAGAGACGGCCACTGCCCCTGGGAGAGTGAGGGGCGTCTGTAGAGCCGAGGACATGGGTGTAGTCTGGACGTGCCAGCATTCTGGAGAAGGGCGTGCAAGGCAGTGGGAAACTCATGAGCAAAGACGGGCCCAGCAGGAATTCCCTGGTAGTCCAGTGGTTAGGACTCCACGCTTCCACTGCAGAGGGCAGGGGTTTGATCCCTGGTTGGGGAACTAAGATCCCACAAGCCGCGTGGTGTGGCCAGGAAAAAAAAAAAAGATGGGCCCAGAGTGTCTTTTGGACTGCAAGGGTTGCAGTTTTTTTTTTGTTTGTTTGTTTTTTTGTGGTACGTGGGCCTCTCACTGTTGTGGCCTCTCCCGTTGCGGAGCACAGGCTCCGGACATGCAGGACCAGCGGCCATGGCTCACGGGCCCAGCGGCCATGGCTCACGGGCCCAGCCGCTCCACAGCATGTGGGATCCTCCCAGACCACGGCACGAAGCGGCACGAACCCGTGTCCCCTGCATCAGCAGGCGGACTCTCAACCACTGCACCACCAGGGAAGCCCCAATGGCTGCAGTTTTGCCAGCATTCTTGAGGGGAGCTGGAGGGACAGGGCTAGCGGGGGGCCTTGGCAGGACTGGGCAGGGGTTTGAAAGCCATGCTGAGTCTGTTAGTGATGGCGTGACTCGGGCAGAGCTGTGGTAAGGTAAGGTGAGCTGAACAAACTATGCGATGTGCTGAGGGGTGTGTGTGTGTGTGTGTGTGTGTCAGGAGGGAGAAAGACCGCTGCGAGAGCTACCGCATTCATTGAGACAGATCCCAGTGAGGTCCGGCCATGGTGCAGGGTTCCAGAGTTTGGAGGAGAAAGCAGTCGTGTGAAAGGGGGTGACAGCTGACATGCTGGTTTGCTCAGGGAGAGGAGAGAGTGACAGAGATCTCGGGGCACGTTTCTGTGAAGAGGGGCCAGGAAAGAGAAGAGTCCACGAGCCGGAGAGAAGGAAGAAAGGACCGCCTAGAGCAGGTGAGGGAGGAAAGAGCTTCAAGGACAGGTGGTCCTCGCAGCTGTCCAGGGCTGTGAGGCTGAGGCTGGGTGACTGGGAAGTCACAGCCAGCGGAGTCTGAGGGACGGGGTTGAATAGAGAGACGTGGCGGGGGCTAAAATGTGAATGGATTCCCGCCCCCTGCCACCGCCCCGACTTCCTGCTTCGGCTCCCCTCTGCCTCATCTGGCCGTTTGGAGGACAGGACAGGGAAGGCAGGATCTATATGTAGGCTATTCTTAGCCAGAGTTCTTGGTAATCCTAAACAGGCATAGGATTTGAGGCACGCTGATGCCGCCGCCGCCCTCCCCCTGTCACACCCTCCCTGAAACGGATGTGTTCAACTCACCCTAAGTCTTCCTGCACTGTGTCCATCCCTACCCGCACACCTGCTTGGAGCTTTAGGGCGCCCAGAAGCAACCAGGGTTGCTACAGCCATCAGAGGTCCACGGGAAGCCTCCTTCCTGCCACACACACAGATACTTTATATCCCGCCCCCCACCATCCCATTATTAGAGACCCATTCCTTTGCCTTCTTCCTTTTAGCATCTACGAAATCACCACCAGGTAGGAGGGAATGAGGTGAAGAGACTTGCCCAGAGCATGAAGAGGCACCCTGGGTACGGAGCCTGGAAGCACCAACAGCTGGGAGACCCAAGGCCGCAAGCGGGCGTCAGAGCTGCCGGGCTCGGGCTGGGGGTGGGGCAAGGGCCCCAGGCCTCCAGAGCGGCTTTCCTCTCTCACCCTTCCCCGTTCTCTGTCCCTCCCTGCCAGGTCTCACCTCAAAAAGCAAGAAAGGAAACAGTGAGGGCTTTCTGGAGCCGTCCCCCAGAGGCCTGTCTGTGCTGGGGAGGTCAAAGAGAGGGAGGGAGGGGCCGGAGAAAGGCAGAGAAGAAAGGGGAGGCGAGACAAAGGGCCCCATCCACCTTTGAAGCTGTCTCTAACCCGAGCCGGTGTGTGTGGGGGGGTGGGCCTGAGCTTTAAAGAATGTCTCAAATTCCTGCGGAAATCAGAGGGCTTGTAAGAGCTCCCCCTCCCCGGCACACCTCCTTCCCAGCCCCCCAAGTCCAGTCCTCCACACCTGGGGGCCCCGACCCCTTTGTCCTCAGGTAATTGCTGGGCGTTGCCCCTGCGTGGAAAATCCCATTGAACTCGCCAGTTATCAGCTGTAGCTCCAGACCACCCTCCCTACACTCCCCTCCCCTCCCCCGAAAACGACCCCCAACACGTTTCCCGCAGTCTTCAGCAGGATTAAGACTCTTTGTGATTGGGGGGGAGAGGAAAAAGCAACCTGGTGAAAAGTGATTATGACAAGCCGGAGGGAGAATGGCCTGGGGCCCGGGGACCTCCCTCTTGGCTGCCGCTGTCTAAATTGCCTCGAGTTGGGGGTGTCAGCCTTGGCTCCGGTCCTCACCCAGGGAGAGGTGAGTGACCCCCGCGCCCCCCAACTTGGACTACGCGCCACTCGCCTCCCCTTTTGACTAAACCAGACCCCCCCCAGCTTCCCATTCTTTCTTCATTTTTAGGCCACTGTTGGGAGAAATGGGGAGAAGAGATGTCGTTCATCCTCCTTTTTCTCTCTCCAAAATCCCCCTCCCCAACATTTTCTCAGAAAGAGGAAGGAGGGGAAACTGAGGCTGGGGGTCCGTGCGCAGAAGAGCGGGCTCAGTGAGGTGTTCCCCGTGAAAAGCAGAAGGAGGGGCGCTGCTAGGAAGGGGCTCCCCAGTGGACAAAACTAAAAGCCGCGGCAAAGGAGGAGAGAGGCGGGTTTTATGGCCTCTTAGTTCCACTCCCCAAATGCACACCTGGAGCCATCCGGAAAGCCCCCCCAGAGGAGCTCTGGCCGCGGAGGGGAGGGGGAGGGGGAGGGAAGAGGATTGCCCCTCCCCCACGCCCGCCCCCACGCCCCGGGCCGCCGCCTCTAATCGCCTTGTCCCCCCAGGTGTGGCCCCCGCCCCGCCCCCCCGGCGGGGACCTGGGCGCACTGTACGCGGTCTCGCCCTCCCTCCGCTTCCGCCCGTCCGCGCCTCCTCCCCGACCCGACCTCCTCACCGGAAAAAAGTAATCTGGCTCCCGGCGAGGAGGCTGCAGCGTCCGCGGCTGCCCGGCCCGCGGCCCCGGCCCCGGAGGCTCGGACCGGCCCCTGGATTGGGGTTTCTGCGCCCCAGCAGGTAGCACGGGACGCGCGGTGCCAGCCAGGAAACCTGAGCCCGCGGAGGAGGGGCGCGCCCCGGGCCGCCAGCCTCCCGCGGGGCGGAGGTGCGGGGCCTGCCGGGCCATCCCTTGCCGCTGCTCCTGCCCCCCTTGTCCCCTGCCCCTGCGGGGATGTGCGGGGCCCGGCCTGGCCTCCACCTGTCGCGCCACCCCCGGGCCTGCGCGCCGGCCTCCTCTTCTCTCGGAGGAGCAAGTTTGTCCCCTGTTCAGCTTTGCAGTTGTTCCCACCCCCCCACCCCCTTCAGATAACCCGTTTGCAGGAAAATGGTTTTATTCCGGGGCTGGGAGTTGGGGGAGAGGGTGCAGGCCTGGGTAGTGGAATGTGAAGAATGGCCAGCCCTCTTTTTTTTTTTTTTTTTCTCCCTCTTTTTTTCCTGAAACCAAAACAAAAGTCCCTTCCTACAGCCTCGCCAGGAGGAATTTGGAGGCTGGGGGGCAGACTGAGGGAGACAGGGGCAGCAGAGCTCGAGGAGAGCCACCTCCAGACCGTGTCTGCAGAGCCTTGAATCCGCTGACTTTGCCCACTCGGTTCAGGGGAGCCTGACCTCGGGTTATTCTACCTTACCCTTCTGGGGGGCCTGCCCCGCCCCCAGGGGGCCACACCAGGGTGGGGCCCTGAGGAGCCAGCCCTGGTTAGTGGCAGTCCTCCGCCTTTCCGGGCGGTGGGGGGGGGGACCTCTGATGCTCGGTGGTCCTCAGCATCCTCCTTGGGGGCTCTGGCTCCCCTGCCTCCACCCCAGCCCTGTCTTTGGATTAGGAAGGGAAGGGGATGGGAAGGCCCATGAGTGAGGGGCGGCTGCCCCCCCCCGGGGGGGGCGGTCCCTGACTATGTCAGGGGCTGTGGCCTCCGAGTGCGCTTGGTCCGGCGGGTGGGGGCTGAGCCCACAAACTCGAACTGCTTCTGCCTCTCGGCGTGGTTGGGGAAAGGCAGCTGGCCCTGGTAGAGGCGCTTGATGAAGTGAGCCTCTCGCTGGTTCTGGCGGCTGCGGGAGGCCTGGCGGGGCCGGCCCTGCCGCGTGAAGGCCATGAACCAGCCCTCATGCCGTGCATTCTGGAAGGCTGTGTAGTTGTTCTCCAGCACGATCTCTGTGAACACGCAGTCTTTGCTCTTCCCGCTGGGCTGCAGGGGGAGGAAAGGGAGTTTGTCCGCCTACCCTGGCTGGCTAGTCTGCCTTATGGACCTATGTTGTAGGACCGAGGAGGGAGCGACAGGGGCTGTGCGCCCAAGAATTCCTGCCCGGTGAGACGGGCATCCTTGTTGGCGAGGCAAAGGAGGGGGCAAGGAACAGGCTTTGTTGGAGTCAGATCTGAACTTGAATACAGCCTTGTCCTTTGGAGGTTGTACACCTTGAGCAAGGTATTTAGCCAGGCTGAGCCTCAGTTTACCCAGCTGTTTCATAAAGATCAAGGTAACTGTGCAGTTCAGTGCATACCCAGTGGGCACTCGTATATACAAGAACGTTCCTTGGTCTGCGTGAATGGTGTTGCTGGGTGGAGGGGAGGGACGCGACAGTCTGATGAAAAGAAGGGAAAACGTCTGTAGAACACCAACTGTGTAAAGGGCCAGGCAGCCACCCATCTGGCTCTATAGAGAATCTTGACACCGTGCCCATTTTACAGATGAGAAGGCTGAGACTTGACAAAAATAAGCAAATATTTGAAAGCAGCCAGAATCAGAAGCCAGGATTGGCTGATGCCAAAGGAAATGGAATTCTCCCTGCACAGCAACTCTGGACCCACGATTGTAGAGAGTGTAGCTAGTGGTTACGCTAGTAGGCAGTTAGCACGAATCTTGTTACTTGGAGCCCGGGGACCCCACGGACCTGAGGGGGCATGGCTTCCGGCCTCTCAACCCTGATCAGCCCTTAGCCCTCAACACAGAGGCTGTGACATGATGTAGGTGCTAAAATTCTTCCTCATTGACGCTGGGAAAGTACCTCATACATCAGAGCCAAGGATTCTTATGGATCAGCCAGTGTCCTCAGAGGGCTTCTAGACCCACAGGGACTGGAGAGACCAGAGAGAGGCCGAGTGGTGGGGTGAGAGCAGGAGAAGTCAGAGCCCTGGGTGCGGCCCAGCAGAGGGCGGTGGGATACTGTTGGGACCCTGCATGCCCCGACCCGGGAAGATGGATTCGTTCATTACTCCTTGCCCTCCAGGCCTCACCTTCCCGATGAGCTTGCCCCTCTTGTTCATACAGATGTATTTCTCGCTCTCAGCTCCCTTGATGCGCACCCGGCTTCCGAAGGTGTCTGTCTCCACTATGAGCTTGGCTGGGGAGGGGGGCGGGGGAGAAAGACCTCTGTCCCTCGGGGCTGCTGGCCCAGGGGTGTGCAGGGAACCCCTACCAGCCTGCCCTCTGAATTCAGGTGGGGGGCCCTCGGGGCCTCTCCTCCTAGAGGCTTCTCCCTGCTCTCCCCCTGCAGCCTCCACCCTGACCCTCTGGGGATGGACCAGGCAAGGCTGGGCAGGGGTGTGGGGGGCCTCCGGTGAGGGCTGGGCCTCACCAAACTTGTTGCCGTCCTCAGCGGTGGCGGAGATGCGACGCCCAGTGACCTGCACGTGTTTGCCGCTGGTCCGGCTGTAGAGCTGGTACTCGCGGATCTGCCGCCGGCTCAGCTGGTCGGTCATGGCACCCTGGTCCCTCACGTACTGGTTAAAATTAGGAGACGGGTGATTCTCCCCCTTTGCGGTTACCAAGGGAAAAATAGTGTCAATTTGCTTTGGGTGACACCACCGCAGGTCCATCCAGGGGAGGGGTGCGGAGGCGAGTGTGGTGGGGCAGGACATTTGCCCTGAGAAGTAGAGGTGCAGGGGGCATCTGGCCGTGACCTTCCCAGGCCAGTGTGTGAGCCAGTCATCGTGACTTGGCTCTTCGTCTGCTCTGGAGCACAGGACTGGTAGCTGCCCAGCTCAGGGGACACTTGGTGATACAGCTCAGGCCTGGAATCATGACTCTGGGAGCTGGAAGGAACATTCAAGCTGCTGGTCTAGGGAGGAAGTGCACAGGGCTGCACAGCTGATTAGTGACAGACGCCTGTCCTGCCTCTAGGACGGGAGCTTGTCTCCTCTCCAAAACTCCAGGGGCTTGGCTCTGTTAGCCAGGGTGACCAGATGTCTCTCCAGTCCTCCACAGTGGCCTCGAAGGAGCCCACGCCCGGCACATGCACACACACACGTGTGCACACTCATGCACACACATACATGCACACACAGCAGCTGGTCTGTTAGAGTCACTGCAGACCTTTTTGGGGGCTCTAAGACCCTTCTCTGTAGGCTCCTGCAGGGCCCCTGGAAGCATTTCTTTATAGCACTAACCAAGGACTCCTGAGCTCACGCCCATCTCCCCTGCCGCTCCCCCGGGTGCTCAGGGCCCTCAGAGAAGCCAGTGCCCCTTCCAGCGTTCCTCCCCCTCTAGGGATGTGGTGCTTCCTTAGCAGAGGGTGATGGAGGCGGTGGTGAGAGGTGCCCTCTGTGGTGGCCCAGTGGCTGCCCTGTGAGGCCACCTGCATGTGCCATAGTGTAACAGAGGCTTGTGGCCAGCCGGGGGTGATGTTACCGCCCACTGCTTCCCGGGGAGTGGAGAGGGGACGTTTCCACCCGCACACGGTACAAAGCCAGGACGAGTACCTTCTCCGGGCCTGGTGTCTCCTTACCCTTCTGCAGTGCTGAGTAGGAGAGAAACAGACCACTTCCTGCCCTCTCTCTCCAGCAAGGTGCAAACCGGGATGACGTTTCCCAGCTGCTGGTGACAGCCTCAGCTCTAGCAGTAAAAAGTTTCTCTCTCCACCTGGATCCTGCTGGCCTGTGCTGGGACAGCCTTTCCCTGCCCCAAATCCCTAAGTCCACCTTTATCCCAGGCCCAATCGCAACCATCTGGACAGAGCTAGACCCAGACCAGCATCTGTGAGAGGCCTTTCTCCTGGAGGGAGGGGTGGGAAGTATCAGCTTTGAGGAGTGGGGAGGTGAGGGAGCAGCTCCAGGCTGTCAGGGGTTAACCCTTCCTGGGTGTCACTGCCCAGGTCCGACCCCAGCTCATCCACAGCCAGGATTCCCAGCCTGTGAGGGCAGGGTCTGTCCACCCCACATCCCGCCCTGGGAAAACCTGAGGCCAGCATTTTGGGTGGGGGACCTGCCTCCCTGCCAGGGGGTGGGGTCCGGCCTGTCCCCAGCCCCCCGAGCCTCCTGGCCCAGGTTCAGGCCCTCCGCCCCTCTTGGCGGGCAGCCTCCTTCTGGCTGGCTGTTCCAGGTTGGGAGCAGAGAGGGCCCCCCCGAAGCCCCCTCCTCTACTCGTCCCCCTTCAAGCCCTGCACAAAAGCAGTCCCACGCCCCCCCCCAGCCCACAGCCCACAAGTCGCTCTCCCCGCGGGACCTTGCCTGTCCCTTTCATGTTCCCGCTGCAGGGGGACCTCCCCTTCCACTGCCGCAGACAGCTGCTTGTCAGACGGCCCCTCAAGCATGGCTGCGGTCCGGCCTGCCGGCCCCCCCTCCGAGGGGGGCGAGGGGGCACTTCAAGGGGGAAAGGACAGCTTTGCCACCTTCCCCGGGTCCTGAATGGGGCCTCAGCCAGGCCATAAACGCCGGCCAGCCGCACCATTGTGCTAATTCCCCCTCCAGAACAGGTTGGGCCCACCCCCAGACCCCTCCCGGCCAGGCTGGGGGCTTTCTTCTTGCTCTCCCTGGATGTGTGAAGCAAAAGGCCTGGAACGGGGGCTAGAGCAAAAGGGGGCAGGAAAGGGGGGGTTGTCTCTCTCTCTCTCTCCCTCCCACCCCCCCACTGCTTCAAAGGCAGCCCCTTTCCCTCTCCCAGAGAAAAGGCATTTACCTTCAAAAAAAGTCCCCACTGGCTATGAAGAGAAGCGGGCCTCTGGCCTGGGAAAGCCAAGGGATCTCTCCCCAGAGCGGTTCTGGACCAGTGCATTTTAATAGCTGCACTTTTATGGAGGATCACAAAAAGGGACCGAGCCTCACATAGGGGGCTGAGGCTGGGGCGGGGGGCGGGCGCTGACTTGGGGTGGGGGGTGTGGAGAAGCAAACCCTGAATCTCATCCCATACAAACCTCTTCGGGCTTGACCTCATTGCCCTGTAGGTAAGGAGTCGCCCACCCTGGCTGGGCATTCTGACGGCCCACGCGATCACCCAGGACCGCGACCCACAGGACCTCCGTGTTGGTGGGAGTGGGGTGGTGAGTGGAACAGACAGGCGGTTTCGCGTGGAAACCTGTCCTTTCAGGTACTTGCAAGTACAAGCCTCACCTGAGCCATCACCTCCGCCCTCTTCCGACCACTCCCGGGCTCCATCCCTCAGGCTTGGCTGCCCCATGCGCTTAGCCTTGGGGGGAACACAGTGTGGAGGGATGGAGGGGGCAGGAGAGACCCCAGGGCAACACGGGAGGGGTGTCAGAAGGAGGGCTGAAATAAAAACTTCCGTCAATCCCCCAATCTGCTGTAGCCCCTTCTCCTACCCCATCCCACCCCCCGGCCCAAACCTCAGAGTCTTCTGGACCCAGGGAGAGGCCAGGATCTGCCTCTGTCCACCGAAAGGAGACTGACCGCCCCCATCGGTAGGGTGGGAGGAACGGGGAAAAGCTAGTGGGGGGGCGCCCGCCTACCTGAGTTTGACAGCAGAGAATCAGCAGCTGCAGGCACCTGTGTGGGAGACGAGGCAGGCCCGGGTGTGGGTGCCAGCAGCCAGCCCGGGGGCACAAGAGGCACCCACCCCTGCCCCACGCGGTCCGTGTGCGAGTCCCAGGAAGGCTGGGTCTGCCCCCGAGGCTGGAAATGGCAAAAGACGGCAGGCAGTCCGAGAGGTAGCGCACTTACAGCGTGAGGCTGGGCAGCAGGCGGGCGGCTCCCATCGCCGGAGAGATTTCCTGGGGCCGTTGCCCTCCTGCCCCCAAAGTCAGGAGCAGATGTGGGCAGTCCCTGGGGGCAGAGTCCCAGAGAAGCCAAGGTCTCTCCAAGCCACAGGTTTTCAGTGGGGAGAGGAGAGAGAGGGGAGGAGGAGGAGAGAGGAGAGAAGGGAGGAGGGCGAGCGGGGAGGAGGGCGTAATTGGGAGACTGAGGTGTGAGGAGTCCACCTTCCTGGCCAGTGAGACTGCAAAGCAGCTGCTGGCGGGGGTCGGGGAGGGGGGTGCTGTCAGCCTCTCTCTGGGCTACCCCACGCAGAGGATGGAGCTGCTGGAGGCTTCTAGACCCAGAGGCTGGTTCCTGCCTTCTTACTGACCCTCACGGACCCGACGGCAGGGCCCCTCCTCCCCTCTCAGGGCAAGCTTCTCCTGCCCCACCTCCCCTAGGGTGAGCTGCAGGTATCATTCCAGGCCTGGGGTCGCTGGGTCTGGGTCTAGGGGTGGAAATTCCCAGCAGCAGCCTTAAAAGGAGGAGCCTCCCTCCAGGGGGCAGGAGGTGGGCTTGGCTAGGAGCGCAGCTTCCACTGCCTCAGTCATCCCTTGCTCCCCCTGTCTGCTGTCTGGCCACCGGGAAGGAGGGGTTAAGGCTGTCCCGACAGGCAGCAAACAGTAGGTGCCACAGCTTGGGGACCAGGGGTAGGGAGGCAGGTGCAGGTGGGGCTGTAGAGGGACCCCATGGCGTCCAGGAGAGCGGGTGCATTGGCACCAGCCGCTTTCCTCTGGGCCTTGGCAGTTTCCTCTGAGAGATGGGCACAGTAGTGCCTCGGGATGTTGGAGGACCCAGTGAGACGGCCGCACTGAGGCAGAAGTCAAAGGTATATGTTCTGGGCCTCACTTGTCATCCCGTCACGACAGCAGCCATCCCTAGAACCTCCGGGAGCTGGGAGGAACCCAGGGCCTCCTCCCTGCGGCCCCTCAGCAGCGGTCTGGGATGAAGTGCACATCGGCCTCTTCTTTTTCTAACCTCCGGTCCCACGCTGCTCTGTACCACACCAGGTATCACCCCATTCTGCAGAGGAGGAAACTGAGGCACACCGGTAGGTTGTTTGCTCAGGATCACCCAGCTAGTGAATGGCGTAGCCAGGTTTCCAAAGTCCATGCTCTTTCTCTCCCACACAGATTTCTTCTACTGTGCCCACGCCTGCCGGGCCCAGCATAGCGCCCACCCATGATGTCCTAATATTCCTGGTCCTGGAAACTGATGACCAGGAACTCTGCGCGGTTCCTTCCCCGCAGAAGGTGGCTGATGGTGACTGTGGAAGGGGGCTAGTGCTTAGCGGGGGAATCTCTGAGGGCAGCTCACACCTCAGCTCTGGGCTCCCTGGACGTCTCAGTGCCTCCAGGATGGGAAGAGAAGGGGAAATGCTGGCTGTGGATTTATTTACCTAAAGAGATGAGTGGGAGGGTGAAACTCTCACCTTCAGGCCTCCTTCTCACCTTCCTGAGCTAGATCAATCCACAAAGTTGTCTGCCACCCCTCCCCAGCCACCGACAAGCAGGGACACCTCCCACCCGGTCAAGCTCCACACTTGGCTCCCAGCTCCGCCCCAGGTGCCCCGCTGGGGGCTCAAGGGTGAGTTGAGCCTGAGCTGGCCTGGGGAATGCAGTGTTGGCTCCGGC
Organism: Mesoplodon densirostris; assembly: GCF_025265405.1. NCBI lineage: Eukaryota > Metazoa > Chordata > Mammalia > Artiodactyla > Ziphiidae > Mesoplodon > Mesoplodon densirostris. Next base: position 119,286,614 of record NC_082666.1, on the reverse strand, counting down.
CCGACCTTTGTAACTAGGGGTGTCCCGGGTTGGAATCAGTTGGAAAGAATGTCAAAACTGGAAGGGAGGGCTTCCCTGGTGGCGCCGTGGTTGAGAGTCCGCCTGCCGATGCAGGGGACGCGGGTTCGTGCCCCGGTCCGGGAAGATCCCACATGCTGTGGAGCGGCTGGGCCCGTGAGCCATGGGCGCTGAGCCTGCGCATCCGGAGCCTGTGCTCCGCAACGGGAGAGGCCACAACAGTGAGAGGCCCGCGTACGCACCCCCCGCCCCAAAAAAAACAAAACTGGAAGGGAATCTTAGAGATTCTTCATCCGGTCCAGCCTCCTCATTCACCAATGAGGTCCAGAGACGGTGTCACAGCTAGTTAGCAGCATCCTTGGAACAAGGTACCAATCATTTCCATTTTCCACATTCGCACCACCGTTTGGGGCCCCATTTAAACTCTCCCTCTTCCATGGAAACATCTGGAACTACCTCTCCACTGTGATCGGTGCTGGTTCTCTTCTCTGGGAAGACCTTGTCCTCATGCCCACATGCTCACCAGCTCCTAGCTCCCTGGTAGGGCATTCAAAGCTACCTCCTCCGGACCTCAGTCCCCAGGAGTCACAGGTAAGAGCAGAGAGGCATGGAGGAGACAGCTCAGGCTTGGGGTTCAGGGGTGGAGGGGTCAGCGGGGGGACGGAAGGCAGTGAGGAGAGGCAGGTGCGGGGAGCTCCATCTGGGCCCAAGGTCTCTGAGCCCGAGAACCTGGTTCCTATCAGTGGGGGAAGGGTCTGCTGTCACTGGCCAGCCCCCAGCCCAGCCTGGCTCTCCATGGTAACAGATGCCCACAGTCAAGCTTGGCCTTGGGGCTCAGACAGGGGGCTGGTGCCAGGGGACTCTGGGGCACAGCTGGGTAGTCTTTCTGCTCTTCGTCCCTTCCCATTCTGCACTTGCAGGCCTGGCTTTCTGGCTCCGTTTGCTCCTTTACCCCCATGGGAAGGCCGGTGGTGGGCCCCAAGTGGGGAGTGTTCCAGTCCCAGACTCTGAATTTTATCCCCATTCCCGGACCCCGGCCCTTACAGGCTATGTGACCTGTGGCAAGTCCCTTGACCTCTCTGGTCTCAGCTTCCTAATTTATGAGAAGGACATGGCCACTACTGATGCTGCCCAAACTGCCATCTTGTCAACTGAGAGGAAGGACACTTCCTGAAAAGTGTCAAGTGCCACAAGAACGAGGGAGAGGGGCAGAGACCCTCTTACGTGGTCCAGCCTCAGTTTGGCTAAACTTTGACTTTCTCCCCTCACCAGAGGGACCTGGGAGCGGGGGAGGGGGCGGTGGGGGGAGAAGGGTAGGGTTCATTACCATTTATGGGGGGGTGGCAGGAGGTGATAAGGGGAGTGAGGAGTAGCCAAGGCCGTGGTGGTTAATCCCATCCCACGGTGCCAAGTTCAACACCTCCCCCCACAAAGGGAGCGTCTCACGCCTGCTCCTAGCAGCCCAGCTTGTGCAGACCCAGAGTCCACCTGCATGCCGGCCACTTGTCACCACCTGCTTTGACTCCAGCCCACCTTTTTCCTGTTGACAAACAGAAGGGCTAGGGCTGGGGAAGGGTGAAGGGCAAAGAGCACTGTAGCAATGCGGACAGACCCCCCCCCATCTTTGCTATCTGATCCCCACCGCCTGCCGGCACGTGGAAATCAAATTGTCAGACGTCTAGCTGTTAAGTGCCCTTCTGTGCAGTCCTGCTGCGGAGCCAGAGAACAGGGGCGCTTGCCTGGGGCTGGCGGAGCGGAGCAGTACCTGCGACAACACAGACTTCGCTATAACTTGGCTCCGGAGCTGCCCCTCCCGGGCTCCAGTTATACCGTGGACTCAATTCTAACTCCCACTCTCAGTTTGAGGCTTCCTGGCACCCTCAAACTTCCACGTCCTCCTCTCACCCACAGGGTGGTTAAAAACAGGACCCTGGCGCCAGACTACATGGGTGTGAATCCTGGCTGTGTGACCTTGGGGGGGCAAGTTGTTTAACCTTTCTGTGCCTCAATTTCCACATCTGAGAAATGGGGCTAATAACACCTACCTCTAGGCATGGTTGTGAGGATTAAAGGTGTGAATCCATGGAGCGGCACCCAGCTCACAGCGTTACCACTGCAATCACATCAGCCTTCTTTCTGTCCAAACCTCTGTGCTTGTTCTGCCTCAGGCCCTTTGCACCCTCTGTTCCTGCTCCTAGGAATGTCCTTTTGCCAGCTCTACATGTAGCTGCCACTCCCTTTTTGTCTCCTCTGAAGGACCTTCTCAGATCCAACGAAACAGCACTTCCCGGGACTTCCCTGGTGGTCCAGTAGTTAGGACTCCGCACTTCCACTGCTGGGGGTGTGGGTTTGATCCCTGATTGGGGAACTAAGATCCCACAAGCCATGTGTCGTGGCCAAATCCTCCCCGCCCCCCCAAAAAAACCCACCATCACTTCCCCACCCTGGAAATTAGCCTGTTTTACGTCCTCCAAAGTGCTGGACAGTAATTGAAATTATGTTGTTGGCTCCTGTGTTTCCACTAGATTGTAGGCAACTTGAAGGGAGGACTTCGTCTTGCCCACCCTGTATCGCGGGCACATGAAGCCATGGTCAAGGCCCGCTGCCTACCTGGAACCAGACCTGAACTTGATGTCCCTTGTCACTCTGGGTGACTGAGGTCAGTAGCATGTTCTCCTTTGTTAGAGGGCAGGACAAAGCCCACATCTGCCTTGTGGGGTGTAGAAAGCAGAAGCAAGAATGCCAGCCCTGCCCTCCGCTACCTCTTCTGGCATCAAGAGAAGCTGAACGGGGGGACTCAGGCCTGCCTGGTGCCCTTGCCATGCAGGCGTTCAGAGATCTCCAACTTTCTGGGACCCATATCTGGGGGTCCTGGGGAGAGAGGGCAGGGCCACTTCAGGCCTGGCCAATGGGGGTGCTGGTTAGAGGCAGGGAGAAGCCCAGCAGAGGCCCTGCAAGTAGACCCCGAGGGGGGCGGCCACCTGCATGTCACTGTGGGTGAACCCAGCTTCAAAGTGGCTCTGCAGGCTGGGAGGGGCCAGAAGACCAGAGCCACGCGATGGGGCATTCACCCCCCTTCCAATCCTCTGCTGGCCTCACCCCAACAATTTACTGAACCCCGTTCCTGTGGCTCTGACTGCTGCCCTTGGGGAACGCTAGCCCAGGCGTTGAAAGTGTTCACCTGCCCACATCCTGGAAGAGAAACTGTATAGCTTCCAGGAAGCCTGCCTGTCTCCCCACTTGGGAGGTTTCCTCGAAGGTGCAGGCCTCCGGGCTTCTGCCTGACACAGATCACACCAGGGACGTCCCTGTGAGCAGCTCACCCCTAACAGGACGCAAGCCTGGGAGAGCAGGACTAGGCCCAGCCCTTGAGATGCAGACCCTCAGGCTGGTCCCTTCCTGGTAGGGGCGGCGGGCAGCTGTCACCCTTCAGTTCTGCATCTGGAGAGCCAGGCCCTGTCAGAAGGGAGTGTGGACGCAGGAAGACCCACCCCAGCTCTAGCTCCCTCCCTCAGGCCTGAGGGCTGAAGGTCGAAGCTGGGAAAGGGGCTGAGACACTTGGTCCTTCCCCCAAAGCTGGGGATGGGGGGGTGGGGGCGGGGCGGGGGTGGGTAGAGGGAGATAAAGAGCAGAACACAGCTGGCTGGCTGGCTGGCAGGCAGGCCAGGGTGTGCTGGCACGCGGCTGCCCTCTGCCGGGCTCACGGGCTCACTGCAGCCGGTAAGGACAGCTCCTCGGGAAGGGAGACACAGCCGCAACGAGGTCCTAGCAAAGCAAACTTTATTGTGGGTCTGAGCTCGGGGCTCTTCCCTCCAGGTCCTGCTGCAACCGAGAGTTGGGGTGAGGGGCTCTTGTGTCACCCCCAACACGTCCATCACATTCAGACTCAGCACGGTGGTCTCACGGGCCCTCCCTCCGTCACTGCGGCCAGGCCACGCCTGGCTCCTCATTTCTTGAATCCTGGCTTTTTAGGTCTGGGTGTGGTTTTGGCCTGTGAGAGAAGGGGTTGCTCCAGTGTCCCACCCGCCCCCCATCCTGGCACCTTCCCAGAGAACATCCCTCCCCCCCCAGGAGGACCAGCCCCTTCTTATCAGTACTCACCTTTCCCACAGGGCTCCTGTCTTTAGGACGGTATCTGGAACGGGGTGGGGGTGGGCAAGGAGTGGGGATGTGGGAAAGAGAGAGCTCAGTCTGATGCCAGTAGCACCGGGCCCGCCTACTAGTGCCCAGGCTGCAGAGCTGGGCCCTGGGCACTTCCGGGAAGCAGGGGGCTGTGACCTAGAGAGGTTTGCCTCTCCACCTGTCACCTGCCAGGGACCACTCTGACTCTTCTTTTATTTTTTAAATTTTTAAATTAAAATTATTTATTTATTTATTGGCCGCACCACACGGCATGCGGGATCTTAGTTCGCCGACCAGGGATTGAACACGTGCCCCCTGCAGTGGAAGCGCAGAGTCTTAACCACTGGACCGCCAGGGAAGTCCCTGACTCTCTCTTTTTAAACAAGATGTTTTTTCTTCTTAAGCTTCTATCTGCTTTCCTTGATTTGTGTATAAGACACAAATGTTTCTTATCATAAAAGTAACGTTAACCACATTGCACAAAACATAGCAAATAGAGAATTGCCTATACTTTTCTTTACCTCCTACTAATATTAACATTTTGTTTCCTTTCAGAACTTTTTTGATTGTGAAATAAAATGAAAATAATTTGGGACTTCCCTGGTGGTCCAGTGGTTAAGAATCCACCTTCCAATGCAGGGGACGTGATCCCTGGTCCGGGAACTAAGATCCCACATGCCGTGGGCTAATTAAGCCCGTGCGCGGCAACTACTGAGCACACGGGCCACACCTAGAGAGCCTGCACACCTCAACGAAGATCCCAACCGAGATCCCGCGTGCCGCAACTAAGACCCAATGCAGCCAAAAATTAAATAAATAAATATTAAAATGAAAATAATTTCATATCCTGCTCTTTGAATTCTAGAAACACTTTCCAGTTTGCTGTATTCTTCATGGGCATTATGTCACATGCCATTGAGAAGACGTGACATAGTTTAAGCAACTGGTATATTGATGGACATTTACAATGCTTCCACTTTATACTATTATTTGAATAATGCAGTGATAAGTTTCTTAGTGCATATATTTCCCTCATATCTTGGATGGGATTCTTTGGAAGGAACTGCCATAAGTGGGAGGAAGTCAGAAGATAAGAACTGTTAAATGCTTTTCAAAAAGACTGTGCCAACCGACAGACAGTGGCAGCACACCTGTGCACCTGTGCACCTGTGTCTCCGTGTACCACACACCTGCACACACATGTGCATCATCCTCTTCCAAGCACGATGTACCTCAACTAAAAGATTTTGGCTAATTTAATAGATAGAAAGAGTTACCTCACTGCCACCTCCTCTTTTTCCACCTTTTTTTTCTGGAAACCAAACACAAGCATTATTGGGAGTTGTGGCAAGGCCCAGGGGCAGAGCAGACTCCCGCCGGGCACCTGGCAGGTGTTGCCCCGGGCCTCGGCGCACTCAACTGGGGAGACCTGGTCCAGGTTTCTGAGGAGCCTTTGCGGGGGGGCGTCCCTCCCTCACCTTGGCAACGCTTGTGTGCTTCTGGGGCGCCAGCCTCTTGACTTGTTTGACAGGGGTCTCCTTCTCCAGGGACACATCTATGTCTTCGTCATCATCATCTTCTTCCTCTTCCTCCTCTTCTTCCTCCTCCTCCAGGTCCTCCTCCTCCCCCTCCTCTTCCTCCCAGGATTGGTCTAAAGTGGTCGCTGGATGGTGTGGGAGGGAGGCAGGGCCTCTGAGCCCAAGGGCCTCTGCCAGGCTCCCCTCCCCAGATCCACCTGCCCAAAGTGCGGCTGGCGGGGGTGGGGGTGGGGTGAGGGCTGAGGTCATGGCGGGAGGGCAGGGGAAGTGGTAAGCTGCAGCTCTGGCCAGGCCGGAGGGAGATGCACACTGGGAAGGAGAGTGTGAGGGGAAGGAGGGAGAGGGTGGGGACACAGCAGCCGAGGAGCTCAGGCCTCATCCTGAGGCAGGTGGAACCTGCCCGGGGTTTGGAGCAGGAGGGAACCCTGATGGAAGAGGCACCACTGGACAGAGAAGAAGGCAGTTAAAGGGCCGTCAAAAGAGTCAAAGGCACAGCGACTTGCCAGGGTCCATGTTACTGCTACAGCTCCATACTTCATAGCAGGTAACGTTTTGAGTGTGCTCTGGTACGAGGCGTTATGTTAAGTGCTTTTTCTGAATATGTCATTTATTCCTCACAACTAGGAGGAATACACTTGAAGATGGAACCAAGTATAACCCCACCCCCGTGTTATGGCTGGAGGGCTGCAGCCCACAGAGATGTGGCGGAGAGGTAAAGGAGAATTGGGGCTGGGACGCGTGCCCATGGCCTTCTGGTCCAGGCTCCTGGTGATTCTGTTGCCTTTGGGGATCTTCTCTAATAATTCAAGAATCCCTCAAGTGTTTGAGTACCTATTATGTCCTTGGCCCTGTGCTGAGCACTGTTCCGGCAGACCTTTCTTGGGTCCAAGCTTGGACTTACCATAACATTCCTGGCCACAGAGGAACACGGGTCCAGAGCCAGCCCGGAGCTGGAACGTGACAGGAGGAGAAAGCTCCAATCCCGCCAGGACGACCTGCAGGGGTAGGGGGTAGGGAGTAGGGGCAGGAGTAGAGAGGACAGGCTACTCGGGTCCGGTACCTGGCTGGGGGTAGGGGGGTGGGGGCTGGCCTCAGGCAGAAATACTCAGTTTATTCCCTCCCCTCGACCACACATGCTTCAGGGCTTCCCTGGACCTCTCTGCACTCTCAGCCCCCTGGACCTTCCCGCTGAGGTGGACTATGTTGGAGAAGAACATGGATCTGATAATCTCATTCCTGCCAAGATCACAGATGGTCTTCCAACCTGAGGTGCAGCCGTTAAATAGTCTGATAGCTATGGACTGAACTGTGTCCCCTCAAATTCTTACATTGAAGCCCCTAACCTCCAATGTGCTGGTATCTGGGGATGGAGCCTTTGGGACCGTAACTAGGGTTAGTTGAGGTCACGAAGGTGGGGCCCTTGTGATGGGATTCATGCCCTTAGAAGACGAGACCAGACAGTTTGCTTTCTCTCTAGGCCATGTGAGGACACAAAAAGAAGGTAGCCATCTGCAAGCCAGGAGGAGGGCCCTTACCAAAACCCGACCGTGCTGGCACCCTGATCTCAGACTTCTAGCCTCCAGAACTGTGAGGAAGAAATGTCTGTTGTTTAAACCACTCACTCCATGGTATTTTGTTATGTCAGCCCAAGCTGACTAAGGCATTGATCAAATGAGAAAAGCAGATGCAAAGTTGTATTACAGTCTTCCTATTGTCTTATAAGTAATGTGTGAATATTCAATATTCATAGGAGTAAAGTTAGAAATATATTACAGTGCTAACCATCATTTTCAGTGGACAGTACCCCATTTATTTTCTTTACACTTTTCCAAACTTTGCAAATTTTCTAGAGTAACAATGATGATACTTAAATTTCTTGAGTTCTTACCATGTGCCAGGCCCCATGCTACACATTTTACCTGCTTTATCTCATTTAAATCTTCACAAGAAGTCCACAAAGGAGGTGTTGTTATTTTACAGAGGAGGAAACTGAGGCTTAGAGAGATTAACTTAGAGTTTCTGGTTCAAAGAGGAAGCAGGTAAGTGAAAACTGATCACAAACACCTATAAATGCTGGATAAAATGTAATTCAATGTTTTTACTGATTGGTTGAATGCTAAGACAGAAAGAAGTGTCCCTGTGCATCAGAAAGAAGAGCAGCCTGTGCAGAGGCTTATGCCACCGCTGAAGGGAGGACGTCCTTGAAAACAGCAAGGACTTTGGGTTGTGACACTCATGTGGACAGGAGACAAACCCTTGAGGAGGGGACCTTCAAAGGGCTACATCTCAGTAAAAAGCCCCACGGTGAGGGTTGAGGAGAAGGGACTGAAGAACCCTCAGCCATCTAACTAGAAAGGACCCACCATCAAAGGAGGGAAACAAGAACATGCGGGTGAGATGACAGAGTCTCCTATGAGAAGCTAACAGCTGTGGTTGTACCTCTCACAGCAAATCTGAATTTACTCGGTGGGCAGTGCCAAGCCAAGAGATCTGTATAAAATCCCAGGCTTGCGATATTCCTGGGGCAAATGGCAGATGCAAACACAAAACTGGTCTCTAGGGACACTCTGAATTCTTTTCACACAGAATTCTTTCACAAAACAGAACCAAACCAAACTGGAAGAGGAGCTCACCACCTAAAACTACAAAAGACACAAGAAACAACCCTGCTAGAGTCTGGCAGCAGAACGAAACAAAATGTACAACCAGGAACCTGAAATAAGAGAATAACAACCGGGCTGCCCTGGTGGCGCAGTGGTTGAGAGTCTGCCTGCCAATGCAGGGTACACGGGTTTGTGCCCCGGTCCGGGAAGATCCCACATGCCGCAGGGCGGCTGGGCTCATGAGCCACGGCCGCTGAGCCTGCGCGTCCGGAGCCTGTGCTCCGCAACAGCAGAGGCCACAACAGTGAGCAGCCCGCGTACCGCAAAAAAAAAAAAAAAAAAAAGAGAATAACCACCTAAACCACATGAAATGTTTGATGAAGATCAAATAAATATAAAGTAGGAATCAAAATAATAACGAGGTATTACAAAAAATAAAAAGAACCAAAGGCAGCTTCTAGACATCAAAAACATTAGCATTGAAGTAAAGTGAACAAATGGTTAAAAAGCAGTGAAGCAGCTGAAGGAAGAATCAGTAAATTGGAGAAGTGCTGGGAAGAAATTACCCAGTATGAAGCACAGAGAGAAATGAACAAAATATGAGAGAGAAGCTGGACGTGGAGGTCAGGTGAGAAGGTCCAACATGCATCCAATCAGAGGTAGGGACTGGAGAGAATGGAGTCAGTGTTCCAAGTGGTAACGACCAAGAGTTCCCCAGAAATGATCCAAGACAGATCCTCATATGCAGGAAACCTCAGCCCTGAACAGATAAATAAAAATAAATCCACACCTGAACATACTATGGTGAAATGACGGATGAGAACAAAGAGATGAGCTTAAAGTCAACCAGAGAGGCCAGATTTCCAAAAAAGGAACAATAACCAGGCAGACTGAGGATTTCAACAGCAACATCAGGAATCAGAAAGAGGTCAGGAATCAGACCTCTTACCTAGAAGTATATACACAGACAAACTATCGTGAAGGAATGAGGGTAAAAGAAAGATATTTCTGAGCAAAGCCCAAGTAAGTTTACTACTCCCAGGTCTACAAAAGGATGTTCAAGAAGATGGCAATTAAATTGAGAAGTAGGTGCAAGAAGCAGTGATGAGCAAAAAAAATTGGTAAAAATAAATAAATAAATAAATAAATAAATAAAGACCTAAGGAAACATTGCCGTAAAATAAAACAACACTAGTCATGACTAGCGTTGAGCTGGTTTAAAACAAGTTGGAGCTAAAATGCTACACGATGAGAATATGTATGTTAAAATGAAAGTAATTAGAATCCCCTGGTTTGGGAGGAAGAAAACATTAATTTTCGACTTTGATCATGCATGATTGTTAAAAAATTAAGGAGAACAAATAAAGATTAGAATGAGATTCTACAGCTTCTAAACCAGTAGAAGAGAAAAGGGGAAAAGAAACTTTAATTAATCTAATAAAAGACAGGAGAACTAGAAAAAAGAAACAAAAAAATTTAAAAGGCAAGGAAAATAGAAGCACAAAGTACATGCTACAAGTAAATCCAAGTATATTAGCAAGTCACAATCAATATAAACAGACTATACTGGCTGGATTGATTAAAACAAGGTCTAGCTACATACTGCTCCTAAGAAACCTTATAAGGACAGAGAAATGTGGGAGTAAAGAGATGGAAATATACATACCAGGTGCAGCAGAGGCTTCCAGTTGCTTATCCAATAGCCGTTCTTTCCTTGCATAATAACAGCACCCTGATGTTACTGAAATACTATACCCAGCCAAAAACTGCAGTCTTCAGTTTCCTTTGCAGTTGTGACTATGTTACTAATTTCTGGATCAATGAGCTATAAGCAGAATTTGGAAGGTGGTACTTGTGGGAAGACTCCTTAAAAGGTGGACAGAGAACTGAGAGAAGTCCCTGTGGTCTTCCCTTGCTGCTTCTTTCCTATTACATTAATTGTAGAAGTGAGGGCTGGAGCTGCAGCAGCCTTCCTGGACTGTAAGGTGATCTTGAGGATGGTAGATCTGCACTAAAGACAGGAGAAAGATACGAGGAGACTTGGTCTTTGGTGACCATGGAGTCATCTCATCAGCTCTGGACTGCCCATCTCTGGACTTCTATGCAAGACAGAAATAAATCTTAAGCCCCTGTAGTTGGGTCTCTGTTACGGCAGCCACACATGACTAAAATGAAAATGAAGCTAGTTGTACTATCTGGTGAGTGATGTTGATAATGGGGGAGGCTATGTATGTGTAGGGGTAGGTGGTATATGGGAAATCTCTGTAACTTCCTCTCGATCTTATTGTAAGCCTAAAACTGCTCTTAAAAAATAAAGTCCTTAAAAAATGAAGCTAGTAGTGTTTGTTAGGATTAGGTTTGGTAATAAGTGACAGAAAACTCCACAACAGTGGCTTACACAGGTAGAAACTCACTTCTTCATCACATAAACCAAGTCCACACATAAGCTGTGGGTATACCACTCCTCAATCACCAGGAATCCAGGCTCTTTGTACCGTGTTGCTCTACCATTCTCAATACACAGCTCCCACCTCGCCCAGGATGGCTGCTCTTGTTCTAGTCATCACATCTACACTCCAGGAAGGGACAAAAAAGTGGCCACATGATTTCTCTTTAAGGACACTTTGCAGATGTTGTAGATCCCACTTCTGCTTACATCGCATTGGCCAGAACTTCATGGTTATGCCAAACTTAGAGGGAATATAGTTTTTATTCTCAGTAGCCTTGTGACCAGCTAAAAGTCATGAATCCATTACTAAAGAATAAAGGAATAATGGAGATTGAGGGACATCTGGGAAACAAATTAGTATCAGATGATATAGGCTTCAATTCAATAAGTATCTTAGGGATAAAAAAGGTCACCACATAATGAAAAAAATTAGACAAGGAAGATATTTACAGTTATACAAGGAAAGTAAAAATTTTACAAGAAAGCTAAACCTGTAAATTATATACATCAACAACACAGTCTGAACATACATAAAGCTATAGCCACAGTAATCAAGACAGTGTGATTTTAGAGGGATAGACATATAGATTGACAGAACAGAAGACCTAGAAATAGACACACACAAATACTTGCAACTGATTTTTGACAAAGGTGCAAACTCAAATAAATGGAGGAAGTTTTTTCAACAAATGGAGCTGGAGCAATTGGACGTCCATAGGCAAAGAAATGAACCTTCACCTAAACCTCATAGCTTATACAAGAGTGAACTCAAAATGGATCATGGACTTAAGTGTAAAACATACAACTATACGACTTTTGGACAAAAAACATAGAAAACCTTCATGATCTCAGACTAGGCAATGTGTTCTTAGACTTAACATCGAAAGTCATAAAAGGAAGAATACAATGGACCTCATCAAAATTAAAAACTTTTGTGCCATAGAAGCTCATGTGCAGAGGATGAAAAGACAAGTTATAAACTGGGGAGAAAATATTTGCAAGCCATATTTTGACAAAGAACTAGTGTCTAGAATATATAAAAAATTAAATTCAACAGTAACAAAACAATCCAATTAGAAAATGAGCAAAAGACATGAACATTTAACTGAACATACATATGGCAAAAACCTCATGAAAAGATGTTCAACATCATTAGCCATCACGAAAATGCAAACTAAAAGCACAATGAGACATCACTACACACACATTAGAATGGCTAAAATAAAAGAGAGAGTGACAACATGAAATGTCAATGAGGATGCAAAGCAACTTGATCACTTATGCATCGCTGATAGAAGTGCAAAATGGTACAGCCATTTCAGAAGACAGGAAATGAGTAAGGATACGGAAGACTCGAACAAAACCATCAACCAACTTGATACAATTGACATTTACAGAGCAATACAACCCAACCATGGGAGAACACACATTCTTCAAGGGTGAATGAAATAGTCACCAAGATAGAACATATTATGGGCCATAAAGCAAGTCACAACACTGTTTGGACTGAAATCATATAAAGCATATTTTCAGACCATAATGAAATTAAAATAGAAATCAATTAAAGAAAGAATTAGAAAATCTATATTTGGACATTAAAAAGCAAACATACTTCTAAGTACTGCAGGGATTGAAGAATAAAACCAGAAAATAATTTGAACTGAATGAAAATGAATATAGTACTTATCAGAATTTGTGGGATGAAGCTAGAAAGATGCTTAGAAGGAAATCATAGCATGAAATGCTTATATCTGAAAAAGGTGTAAAAAATCAATAATATAAGACTATGCCTTAAGAAACTAGAAAAAGATCAGACTGAAACCAAACTAAACAGAAGAGAGGAATAAAGAACAGCTCAATTACATACAAAGTGGAAAAACAATAGAGAAAGACTGATGAAACCAAAACTTGGTTTTTGAGAAAGATTGATACAACCGTTAAACCTCTAGCCATACTGGACTCGGTAAAAAGGAGAGAAGACACAAATTACCAACATCAGGAACAAAAGAGCAAACTTTAATACAGGAAAGGATTAGGGAATAATATGAACAACTTTATGCCAGAAAAGTTGACAATTTAGATGAAACAGAAAAATTCCTTAAAAACCACAAACATAAAGCTCCCTAAACAAAATAAACCAAATAGTCTTATATCCATTAAATAAATTTAACTTGTAGTTAACCAGATTGCTTCACAGGTGAATTCTACCAAAACATTTAAGAAAAAGACAAAACAAAACAAATTTACATGAATTCTTCCAGAAAATAGAACATCTTCCTTTTCATTTTATGAGGCCCAGAATTACTTTATGCTAAAGTCAGACAAAAACATGACAAGAAAACCATAGACTAATGTTGCTTATAACATAGACAAAAATATCCTTAATAAAATAGTAGCAAATGGAATCCAGCAATATATAAAAAGGTAATACATTATAATTGAATGGGGCTTATACCAAGAATGCACAGTGGGTTTAAAATTTGAAAAAAATCAATGAATGTAATTTGCCACATAACAAAATAAAGGAGAAAAAAATCACCTCACTATATGCAGAAAAGAATTCTTTGACAAAATTCAACACCCACTCATGATAAAATATCTCAGCAAACTAGGAATAGAAGGGAACATCCTCAAACTTAATATAGGACATCGACAAAAATCCTTCATCTGTCTTAATGGTAAAAGACTAAATACTTTCCCTCTGGTAAAAGGCAATGATAGTCCTGCTCTTACAACTTTTACTCAGCATTGTACTTGATGTCCTAGTCAGTGAAGTAAGACAAGAAAAAGAAACGAAAGCATACAGATAGAAAATTAAGATGTTAAACTGACTTTATTCACAGATGACATGAATAAATACATAGCAAATTCTGTGGAATCAACGGAAAGCTGCTAGGACTAATATGCAAATTTAGCAAGGTTAGATAATACAAAAACCAATTATATAACTATATACTAGTACTGAATAATGATAAAATAAAACTTTAAAATAGCATTTTTGTACCTTATCCCATATAAAAAGATTAACTGAAAATGGCTCATAGATTTACATACAAGAACTAAAACTTTAAAACTAGTAGAAGAAGACACAGGAGTAAATCTTCATGACCTTGTGTTAGGCAATTGTTTCTAAGATTCAACACTAGGAGCAGAAGCAACAAAAGAAAACACATATAAACGGGACTATATGAAAACAAAAAACTTTGTGCTGCAAATGATATCATCAAGAAAGTAAAAAGACAACCCAGGGAAAGGGGGCTAACTATTTGCAAATAAGCTGATAAGAGGCTTGTATGTAAAACAAAGAACTCATACAAGTCAATAGTAAAAAGACAAATATTAAAATACATCAGACTCAAACACAGTTTTACAAAATGAGTAAAGATTTGAACAGAAAATTCTCCAGCAATTCCCTGGCAGTCCCGTGGTTAGAACTCCATGCTTTCACTGCCAAGGGTGCGGGTTCAATCCCTGGTCAGAGAACTAAGATCCTGTAAGCCACGCAGCCAAAAAAGAAAAAAACAGAAAGAAAGAAAATTCTCCAAAAAAGATATACAAATAGCCAATAAGCACATAAAGAGATGCTCAACATCATTAGTCATTAGGGAAACGCAAATCAAAACTACAGTGAGCTACCACTTCATACCCACTAAGATGACTAATCAAAACCAAAGACAAAAATAAGTGTTGGTGAGGATGTGGAGAAATTGGAATACCCAAACATTGCTGGTGAGATTGTAAAATGGTGTGACCACTTTGTAAAACAATATGGCAGTTCCTCAAAATGTTATATATATGAAGCTACCATATGACCCAGCAATTGCACTTCCAGGTATACGCTCAAGAGAAATAAAAACTTATGTTCAGGACTTCCCTGGTGGCGCAGTGGTTAAGAATCCGCCTGCCAATGCAGGGGACATGGGTTCAAGCCCTGGTCTGGGAAGATCCCACATGCCGCAGAGCGACTAAGCCCATGAGCCACAACTACTGAAGCCCACATGCCTAGAGCCCATGCTCCACAACAAGAGAAGCCACCGCAATGAGAAGCCCGTGCACCGCAATGAAGAGTAGCCCCCGCTCGCCGCAACTAGAGAAAGCCTGCATGCAGCAACGAAGACCCAACACAGCCAGAAATAAATAAATAAATAAAATATTTTAAAAAACTTATGTTCATACAAAAATTTGTACATTAATGTTAATAACAGCATTCCTAATAGCCAAGTGGTAGAAACAATCCAAATGTCCACCAACGGAACAGATAAACAAAATATGGTATATCAATACAATGGAATATTATTTGTCAATAAAAAGGAGTCAAGTACCGATACATGCAACAACATGGATAAACCTTAAAAACATTATGCTAAGTGAAAGAAAGCAGTCACAAAAGGCCATACAGTTTATGATTCCATTTATATGATTTGCCAGAATAGGCAAATCTATAGACATAAAGTAAAGTAGTGGTTGCCTAAGGCTGGGGGTAAGTGAATGTGGGAAATGGGAAGTGACCACTGGTAGGTATGGAGTTTCTTTTTGGGTTGATGAAAATGTCCTAAACTTAGACTGTGATTGTTGCACAACTCTGAATTTACTGAAAATCACTGAATTATATACTCTAATGAGTGAAGCTTATGGTATGTGAATTTTCTTCCAATAAATATGCTAATCTCATTTTTAATAGCACCCCAAATCATGAAATATGTAGGGGTAAACTTTACAAAGTACGTAGGGGACCAGGACCCTGAAAACTACAAAACATTCCTGGGAAAAGCTAAAGATGTAAACAAATGGAGAAATATATCATGTTCAATTATCGATGACTCAAAATTGTCAAGATGGCAATTCCCCCCAAAGTAATGTATAGATTCAATACAATCTCAATCAAAATCCCACCAGACTGATTTTTAAAGAAAGCTGGTTCTGAAACTTATATGGAAATGCTAAGGACCTAGACTTGTCAACCCAATTTTGGAAAAGAATAACAAAATTGGAGGACTCACACGATCTAATTTTAAGACTTACTATAAAAGCACAATAATCAAATTAGTCTGGTATGGAATGAGGGTAAACATAAATCAATGAAACAGAATAGTGTATAGACATATATGCATACACATATGGTCAACCAATTTTTGGCAAATGCCAAGGTAATTGTATCACTGAAAGAGCAGTCTTTTCAAAGAATGGTACTGGAGCACTGGATATCAATTTGGAAAAAAATGTCTTTCTATCCTCACTTCATACCATACAAGAAACTTATCTTGAAACGGATCATAGACTTAAATATAAGAGCTAAAACAATAGCATTTCTAGGAGAAAACATAAAAGAAAACCTTTGTGACCTTAGTTTAGGCAATGATTTCTTAGGACACCAAAAGGATGAACCATAAGAGAAAAAAACGTTAAGTTGAACTTTATCAAAACTAAAAACTTGTGCTCTTCAAAAAACATTATTACAAAAATGAAAAGGCAAGCCACACATTAGGAGAAAATATTTGTAATAAAGGACTTATATCCAAAATATATTAAAAAACTCCTACAAGTCAATAAGAATAACTCAATTATTTAAAAATGGGCAGTAAAATAGATAGCTAGTGGGAAGCTGCCGCATAGCACAGGTAGATCAGCTTGGTGGTTTGTGACCACCTAGAGGGGTGGGATAGGGAGGGTGGGAGGGAGGGAGATGCAAGAGGGAAGAGATATGGGAACATATGTATAACTGATTCACTTTGCTATAAAGCAGAAACTAACACACCATTGTAAAGCAATTATACTCCAATAAAGATGTTAAAAAAATGGGCAAAACATCTAAATAGGTATTTTGCAGAAGAAGATATACAAAAGACCAAAAACCAAATAAGAAGATGGTTAATATCACCAACCCTCAAGGAAAAATAAAAACCACAATGAGGTGCCACCGTATATGTACTGGATTGGCTAAAATTAAGAAGACTGACAATGCCGAGTGTTGGTGAGGATGTGCACCAACTGGAATTCTCATAGATTGCTGGTAGAAATGCAGAATGGTAGAGCAATTTGGAAAATAGTTTAGCAGTTTTTTTTTTTTTTTTTTTTTTTTGCAGTACACGGGCCTCTCACCGCTGTGGCCTCTCCCGTTACGGAGCACAAGCTCCGGATGCGCAGGCTCAGCGGCCATGGCTCACGGGCCCAGCTGCTCCGTGGCATGTGGGATCTTCCCGGACCGGGGCACGAACCTGTGTCCCCTGCATTGGCAGGCGGACTCTCAACGACTGTGCCACCTGGGAAGCCCTAGTTTACCAGTTTTGTATAAAGTTTAACATATGCTTACTATGTAATCCAGCAATATCACTCCTAGGTATTTACCTAAGAGAAATGAAAAGACGTCTATACAAATACACTCAAACGTTCCTAGCAGCTTTACTGACAACAGTCCAAAAACTGGAAACTACCCAAAATGTTCATATGTCCATTAACAGGTGAATGGACAAATTTTATATAAATTGTAGAGCGGCATATTACTCAGATATAAAAAAGGAGCATATTACCGTTTTATCAACAACAGGGATAAATCTCAAAAGCATTACGCTAAGTGAAAAAAGCCAGCACAAGAGACTACATGTTGTATGGTTCCATTTAAATGAAATTATAGAAAAGGCAAAACTATAGTGACAGAAAGTAGATCAATGGTTGCCAGAGGCAGTGGTAGGTGGAAGGAACTCACTGCATGAGGCATGAGGAACTGGGGGCAGGGCGGTGGAAATTCTCTACCTTGATGTTGGTGGCTATTGCACAATTTGTCAAAGGCATCGAGCTGCACACTTAACACTAGTGAATCTTACTGTATATAAATTATATCTCAATACAGCTAATAAAAAAACTGACTCAAAGAAATAGAAACATCTGAGAAGATCTAAACCTATTAAATAAATCACAATAGTTTAAAAATCAAACCAGTCCCACACAGTTCATTCACTTATTTACTCACTCCTTCATTATATATTGAGTTCCTACAACATACCAGACACAGTATAGGGGCTGTATGGATAATGCAGCAAAGCAGGCAAAATCCTTGCTCTCTTGGAGTCTATATCCTGGTTGGGGGGAAAAGACAATGCACAAATGAAACCTGATGTCAGTAATGGGTCCTATGGGGGAAAAAGTGATCATGCGTGGGGTAGAAATGGGGATGCTGTTTGTGGCCAGGGAAGACCCTTCAATGAGATGACATTTGAACAAAGACCAGATTGATGTCCGGGGCAAGTGTGTCCCTGGCATGGGGAACAGGAAATACAAAGACTCCAAGGAGGGGGTATGTTTGGAATTTTCAGGATACTGTCAAGGAAGCCCATGTGGTTTAAGCAGGGTCAGGGTGGGGAGAGTAGCAAAGGATGAGGTCAGAGAGCTTGCTGAGGGCCAGGACATAAAGGATCTCAAATCTCATTCTAAATGAAATGCGAAGCCATTGAGCACATTGAGTGTTCTAGCAGAGAATCAACAGAATTTGACCTTTGCTTAAAAGGATCTTTTTGGCAGCTGTGTATGGAATGGACCAGAGGCCAGGAAACCTTTTCTGTAAAGGGCATGTAAAATGTATGGTCTCAGGCTTCCCTGGTGGTGCAGTGGTTAGGAATCCGCCTGCCAGTGTAGGGGACATGGGTTTGAGCCCTGGCCTGGGAGGATCCCACATGCCACGGAGCAACCAGGCCCGTGCGCCACAACTACTGAGCCTGTGCTCTGGAGCCCATGAGCCACAACTACTGAGCCTGTGCTCTAGAGCCCATGCTCCATGACAAGAGAAGCCACTGCAATGAGAAGCCCGCGCACTGCAACGAAGAGCGGCCCCCGCTTGCTGCAACTAGAGAAAGCCTGCGTGCAGCTACGAAGACCCAATGCAGCCAAAAATAAATAAACTAATTAATTAATTAATTAAAAAATCTAAACAGAAGCATAACCAAAATTTAGAATTTCAAAGGATCTTAGAACAACATATGCCTCAATTAAAACACTGTATTAAAAAAAAAGTATGGTCTCTGTGGAGACTACTCAGCTCTGCTGTTACTGAGTGAACGTAGCCATGGATAACATATAAATAAATGGGTGTGGCTGTGTTTCCAGACAGCTCTATTTACAAAAACAGGCAGTGGTCTGGACTTAATCCTGTAGTTTGTCAACCCCTGGAATTGACTAAAGGGGACCAATGATGAAGGCAGATATATCTCTTAGGAGGCCCTGTAATAAACCTGAGCAAGAGGTGATGGTCACCTGGACCAGAGTGTAGCAGGGAGGTGGTGAGATGTGGTTAGATGAAGGTAGAGCCAACAGGATTTGCTGGTGGGTCAGATATGGGGTGTTAGAGAAAGAGGGCTTTGTCCTGGCTAATTGGAGGAATAGCTATTTACTGGGAGAGGATCAGGTCTGGGGATGGGGGAAGAGATTATAGATAGAAATCAAGAATTTGGATTTAGACATGCTAAGTCTGGAATATCTATTAGATATCTGTTAAACGTTTTGAGTTGGACAGAGGATGTGGAGCACAACAGAGAGGCTGGGTTTACAGAATAAATGTCAGAGTCTTCATTTGTATAGGTGGTCTTTAAAACTATGGGAATGGATGAGATTTAGGGAGATCCCATAGATAGAGAAAAAAAAACAGGTTTGAGGGCAGTTTTACAGATCAGCCTCCCAGGTCTTTAAGGGCAGATAATCCTGGTCTCATATTCACTGTTCTGCTGCATGGAAGGAGGGAACATGCCATGCCTCGGTTCATGAGGCTAATATGCCTTGACATCCAAATAAGATATGGAATTTATAGGCCAACCTCACTTATGAGTATGTAAGTTTAAAAAAAAAGTCTTATTAACAAAGCAAATCTAGAAGTTTATAATACAATCAGTAATGTTTATCTCAGGAATGCAAAGTTGGTTGAATATTATTCTATTAGTATAACTTACCACATTAACAGATTAAAGAAGAGAGAGCCCCTGATAATATGAATAGGAAAGCATTTGATAACCATTTCGATAATCATGATTAAAAAGAAGAAAATTCAATTTTTCAAAGTAGAGTAGGATTAGATGGAGACTTCCTTAACCTGACAAAGGGTATCTACCAAACACTTCATACTTAATGGAGAAACATTAGAAGCATTCATTTTTAAAAAATCAGGTATGGGGACTTCCCTGGTGGCGCAGTGGTTACGAATCTGCCTGCCAATGCAGGGGACACGGGTTCGAGCCCTAGTCAGGGAAGATCCTACATGCCGCAGAGGAACTAAGCCCGTGTGCTGCAACTACTGAACCTGCGCTCTAGAGCCCGTGAGCCACAACTACTGAGCCCACGTGCCACAACTACTGAAGCCCGTACGCCTAGAGGACATGCTCTGCAGCAAGAGAAGCCACTGCAGTGAGAAGCCCGTGCACTGCAACGAAGAGTAGCCCCCGCGTGCCGCAACTAGGGAAAGCCCGCACACAGCAACGAAGACCCAACGCAGCCAAAAATAAATAAATAAATAAATCAGGAATGAAACGAGGACATCTACCATTATCATTTTATCCAATATTATACTGGAGGTCCTAGCCAGTGTACCTGGATTTAAAAGAAAACAACAACAACAACACAAAGACTGCCATTACTCACAAAGAAGATCTGTATAGAAAACTCAAAATAAATTATTAGAGTGAGACTTTCTGGATACACAAGCAGTATGTAAATCATCAACACTGTCTGGTCTCCATCAGTAAACAGCTGAAAAATGTGATTTGGAGAGAGGTTATTTAACTTGCCCAAAGTCACACGGCTAGTAAAGAGTGGACTAGAAGGGAGTTCCCTGGCGGCTCAGTGGTTAGGACTCAGCCGGCCCCCTCCCCGCCACCAAAAAAAAAAAAAAAATTGTGGACTAGGATGGAAACGGGGCTCCCTGCCTCCTGGGTCCAAGCTTTTAGTCCTGGGCTATATGCCTCTCTAGCACTGGCTGTACTTGTGCAGGAGCCTGTACCCCACCTTTGGGTCCGTCCCCACGCAGCGGGTGAGGCTTGAGCAGGGCCTCCTAGGGCTGGAGCCAGGGTGTCCTAGGCCCGCAGGGAAAGGCTCACCATGGGGAGAACGGAGGCCCGAAGAGAGGCCAGGGTGATGGGCTTCCTCCTTCTGTCGTCCTGGCTTGCTGGGGGCAGGATCTCCACGAGGTTCATCTCCTCTTTGGCTTTCTCCCCCAGGCAAATCTGAGAGGGGTAGAACACGAGCAGGGCTCCTCCTCAGCCAGAGGGCGGAGGAGGTAAACCCTGCTCCAGCTGCGGGCACCGGACAATCCCACCTGCTCCTCTGTGGTGTCCAAGTCCCTCCCTGCTCCGTCTTTCCTCCCCTCCTTGGGGCCGGGGGGTACCCACCGTACTGAGCAACAGCGTACAGTCCTGCTTCCCCACCTTCTGGGGTCTGAAGGTCCAAGTCGGCTTCTCCTGGCTCAGCTCACAGCCTGCGAAGGGAGACGGAGGGCGGAAGGCGTGGCGTGGCGTGGGGCGGGCCGGCTCCAGGGAGGCGCGCCTCTCTGCCTCCAGCCCTAACCCCCCCCACCCCCGCCCCCCGTGACGCACCCCCAGCCCCCCGGGTGCTCCGAGAACAGCGTGGAGCCTCACTCACCCCAGAGCAAGGTCAGTGTCGCCTTTTCGGAGGTGCTGCTAGTGCGGCTGCGATTCATGATGCGGGGCGGAGGTCGAGCAGCTGCGAGGAAGGGCGCGTTACAACCCCCGGCCGACAAGGCAGCCCACACCCGAGCTGGGGACACCCCGGCGGAGCGCTCCGCCAAGGGACGGTGCTTAGGTCGCCCAGAGCGGGAGAGGTGAGCGAGGGGCCCGGCTGCCCCGCCGGCCCTCCCAGCACCCCGGGGGTGCAGCGCCGGGCAGCCGCGGGCAAGGCGGCTCGGTGCCCGGTCTCACGTCCACTTGGCCCCGGGGCCCGGCCCTCTCGCAACCCCCCCTCCGCCTCACCGTCGCTACTCCGCGGGCGAGGCTCACGCCATAGGCTCCTCCTCGGATCGCTTCCTTCTTGGGCTCCCTCCCTCCGGCCTCATCCCGGCCTCACCTGAGGGCCGGCCGCCCACAGCGGGCGGTTATGAAGCCTGGGAAGGGGCCACGGGAGGTGTCTCATCAGCCCCTTTCCGTTCTTCCACTCTTACCTCCTCTTCGCTCCTCAGAAGCACCTGGAGAGCTCGTTAAAAAAACACAAAGCGCTAGGCCTCACCCACCTCCATCGTTTCCCACGGGGAGGTCTGGGTGGGACCCAGAGAATTAGCATTTCTAACAGGTGCCCAGGTGAGGCGGACGCTACTGGTCCAGGACCGCACCGTGAGAACCACGGTCCTGACCAATAGGGGCTGACTGAGGCCTGCTGCCGGAGCCCGCCCAGCGCCCAGCGTGGAGACGCTTTGCTACCAGGTAGGATCCAGCGCAACCTTGTCGGCCCTTCGGGCTCATTGCCTTTCTTCTTTCTTCGTGTCCTTTCCCTACCCTCTAAGTGTGGGCCTTTTCCCAGGCCCAGAGGGCCTGACCCTCAGGGCTGTGGTCCTCGGAGAGGAAGAGCGCTGTTTCCAGAAGGATGACTTCTCCCAAGGCTAGGAAGGGGTGGAATACACCACGGGGCGCTGCGAGTGACCTTACGAGGGCCAGTCATTTCACAAACAGCAGTTCACACAGCACAGTGATGCCCTTAAATGTTTGTTTGGGTGGGGGGTAGTGAAGAGGCGGAAGGTTTTCAGCTGACCACCAACCTCAAGCAACACCTCTGTTTGGGAGACAGAAATAACCAGGAATCTCTCTCATTGCGTTCGTATCCATCATTCCCATCCTGGAAACTTCTCACCTGCATATAAGGTTCACTGATTTTCAACAAAGGTGTCAAGGGAAAGGATAGTCTTTTCCAAAAATGGTGCTGGAGGAACTGGATTTATCTTTCTGCAACCCTGATTGGAGCTTCTGCTGTGCAGGAATCAGTTTTTTTTTTTTTTTCCTTTTTAAAATACCAACTTTATTGAGCAATAATTCAGATACAAAAACGTACCAGTTTAAAGTGTATAATTTGAATTTTGACAGATGTATACACCATGTGGCCATCACCACAGCCAAGTTACAATTTCTGTTACTCCCCCAAATTTTCTCGTTTCCCTTTGCAGTCAATATCTTCCCCTTACTGTCTACTTGGCATCAGACACTTACCTGTTTTCTGACACTGTAGATTAGTACAGACTGTTCTAGAAGTTCATATAAGTAGAATCATACAGGGTCTTTTGGTGTGCCCTCTTTTGCTGAGCAGAATGTGTTTGAGATTTATTTATCTCAATTGTTGTTGTATCAGTAGTTTGTTTGTATTGTTTATGTATCAGTAGTTTGTTTCTGTTTATTGTTGAGTAGTACTCCACAACTTGTATATCCAGATACCTGCTTGTCAGTTTTATGTGTCAGCTTGGCTAGGCTATTGCACCCAGTTATTCAATCAAACTGAGGGTGTGGCTGACACCTTCTATTTGGCAGTTGCTATTGAAGGTATTTTGTAGATGTGATTAACATCTACAGTCAGTTGCCTTTATGTAAAGATTACCTTCAATACCATGGGTGGGTCTGATCCAATCAGTTGAAAGGCCTTAAGAGCAGAACTGAAGTTTCCCTGAAGATGTTTTGCCTGTGGTCTGCAGCTTCAGCTCCTGCCAGAGAGCTTCCAGCCTGCTCTTCCTGACAACCTGTCCTACCGACCTCAGACTTGCCTAGCCACCTCTCATGATTGCATTAGCCAATTCCTTGTGCTACAGGTATCCAACACCTGTTGATGGATATTTGGGTGGTTTCCAGTTGTGGAATATTATGAATAAAAATGCTATGAACATTTGAGAGCAAGTCTTTGCGTGGATATATGTTTTAGTTTTTCTAGGATAAATACCTAGGAGTGGAATTGCTGGATCATTTGGTGTGCATTAAACTTTATGTGAAACTGTAAAACTATTAAAAAAATTCCTGTACCAGTTTGCATTTCTACCAGAAATGTATGAAACTTCCAGTTACTCTACATCTTTGTCAGCACTTGGCATTGTCAGTCTTCTTAATTTTAGCCATTCTAGTGGATGTATATAGTGACATGTGGTTTTTATTTATCTTTTTTTGATGACAAATGATGTTGAGTATTTTTTCAAATGTTTATTGGTCATTTGTGTATCTTCTTTTGCAAAAATACCTGTTCAAATATTTTGTTCATTTTAAAATTGAGTTATTCTTATTGAATTGTGGTTCTTTATATATATATTTGGATGCCTGTTCTGTGTCAAGTATACATATTCCAAAGATTTTTCACTCCCGTCTATGGCTTGTCTTTTCATTAAAAAAAATGGTATCATTTGGAGAGGAGAAATTTAAAAATTTGATGAAGTCAAATACTTCTTTCTTTTATGCCTTATGCTTTTGGTATTTTAAGAAATCTTTGCTTAACCCATTAAAATTTTTCCTGTTTCCTTCTAGAAGCCTTGTAGTTTTAGCTTTTACTTTTACAACTGTGATCCATTTGAAGTTAATTTTTGTGCATAGTGTCTGGTAAGGGTCGAGGTTCCTTTTTTTCCTCCTAAGTGGTTATCTAATTTCTCTAGCACCATTTTTAGAAAAGACTATTCTTTCTTTATTGAACTACCTTGGCATTTTTGTCAGAAATCAATTAACCATATATGTTGGTCTATTTCTGGATTTTATTCTGTTACATTGGTCTGTCTACCCTAGTGCTGATACCACACTGTCTTGACTACTGTAGCATTATAGTAAATCTTGAAATCAGGTAGTTGAGTCCTCCAACTCTGTTCTTCTATTTCAAAACTGTTTTGGCTCGTCCAGATTCCTTGCATTTTCATATAAATTTTAGAATCAGCTTGCCAGTTTCTAAAAAAAAAAAAAGCCTTCTGGGATTTTTACTGGGATCCTGTTGCATGCATAGTTCAATTTGGGGGAGAATTGTCATCCTGATTTCGAGACATCCAATGCATGAACACGTTGTAATCTCTTCATTTATTTAGATCTTTAATTTTCTCAGCGATGTTTTACAGATTTTAGTGTTCAGATCCAGCACATCTCTTGTTAAATTTATTCCTATGTATTTCATGTTTTCAGATGCTATAGAAAATAGTATATACTTCAAAATTTCATGTCCTAATAGTTTTAGTATATAGAAATACAGTTGGTTTTCATATACTGACCTTGTACTCTGATTTTGCTAAATTCATTTATTAGTTCCACTAGCTTTTTTGTACCCCAAATCACGACATCTGTGAATAAAGACAGTTTTAATTCTTCCTTTTTGATCTGTGTGCCTTTTATTTGTATATTTATTTATTTTTGTGCCTATTTGCTCTCGTTAGGAACTCAGGTACAATGTTGAATAGAAGTGGTAACAGTGGGCGTCCTTTCCTTGTTTTCCATCTTAGGGGAAACATTCAGTCTTTTGCCTTTAAGTATGTTGTTGGTGGTAGGTTTTTCATGGATGTCTTTAAGAATGTTTCTTTCTAATCCTAGTTTGCTGAGAATTTTTTAAAATCATGAATGAGTATTGAATTTTGCCATATGCTTTTTCCTTATCTATTGAGAGGACCAACTTTTTTGCCTTTGTTTATATGGTGAATTACAGTTACTGATTTTTTGAATGTTTTAAACCAACCTGGCATTTCTAGGATCAATCCCACTTGGTCATGATGTATTATGTTTTTATATATATTCCTGGATTTGATTTGTTTACATTTTGTTAAGTATTTTTGCATTCACGTTCATGAGGACATCAGCCTGAATTTTTTTTTTTCCTTCTATAATGTCTTTGGTTTTGGTATCAGGGAGTCCTTGTTTCATAAAATGATTGGGAGTGTTCCCTCTTCTATTTTCTGATTTTTTGTTGAACTCCAGGTGCTCTGCTTGCAAAAGCAGAAGCATACTACAGTTGAATCATACTACAATCCACTTTCCTCTACCCTCCCAAAGTCCTGTTGATTCCACCCCTCGACCCCAGTATTTCCCAGCTCTCTCTCCACAGCCCTCGTCTTGGTTCAAATCTTTATTAATCACTAGTTGGTGAGTTAAAGATTGGTCACTAGGGCCTCCCTGGTGGCGCAGTGGTTGAGAGTCCGCCTGCCGATGCAGGGGATACGGGTTCGTGCCCCGGTCTGGGAGGATCCCATATGCCGCGGAGCGGCTGGGCCCGTGAGCCATGGCCGCTGGGCCTGCGCGTCCGGAGCCTGTGCTCCGCGGCGGGAGAGGCCACAACAGTGAGAGGCCCACATAACGCAAAAAGGAGAAAAAAAAAAAAAAAAAAAAAAAAGATTGGTCACTAGGCTGCTTTCAAACTTAATGGCTTTTAGGATCAAATCCCAACCTCTTGTGCCCCACCCTTCATCCAGACACGTAGAGGATCGCACTCTCCCTCCGGTCATGCTGTTTTTGCAGCTCCTAAAACGGTACAAGATGTTTCATGCCTCAGGGTTTTTGCGCTGCTTGAGTGTTCTTCCCTGTCTTCTTCCGATTAGCTCGTTCCTGCGTTAACGCTCCTCTTGGTGGCTCCTCAGTTATCCCAGAGCAAACAGAGCGCGCAATGATCAACCTTTTCAGCTTGTTTGCGCACTCCACTGAGTTCTTCCCATCCAGGGATCAAGTCCTTGAACAGAGCCTCTGTGACTATCACCGTGGATACCCCCACCGGGCACACGGCCCAACTCTGGCCTTGCCCAAGAACGCCCCGGCAACCACAGAGGACAACAGCCTTCCTTCCAGCTGCCGCCACGGCCGGCCGGCCGGCCGGCGCGGGAAGGAGTCATGACTGCGCCTGCGCACAGCGGCGGAAGTGGGGTGAGCGTCGACGCAGGAGAGGGCGCGCCTGGGAGAGGGCCTGTGTGCGCAGGCGCGGCGGGAACGGAAGGAACGCGGCGGGAACGGAAGGAACGCGGCGGGAACGGAAGGAACGCTCCGAAACACGTCCGGGGCGCGGAGGCTCGTCAGGAAGTTGTGCCGGGTTGAGGGTGAGTGCCTTCTCTTTCTTTCACAGGGCGTGCGGCTGGTGTCAGAGGCTTCTGCGCTTTTCCTTTTGGTAGAGGCCTGTGGTAACGATGTGAATTTAACCCACTCAACGCAGGCAGCCCGGGGCTCGCTCTGCAGGGGCTTCACCCAAATGAAGGTGCGGTTACTCTCCAACTCCCACTTCCCATCTTCTGCAGACTCTCCCACCCCCCAGATACACATCCTTTCATTCATTATGATCTTTTCCGTGTGGCCCCGGCTCCTAAGGAGCACGTTTTGGTTGCTGGGACGAGGAGGGAGTGGGGTTAGCAATAACTCAGATAAACCCGTGAGACTTAGGGACAGTAGGGGGAGACTTCACAGAGGAAGTGGGACTCTACTTTGGGTTTGAAAAGGTGAGCAAAGGGCAAGAAAGTTTAGACCGAGAGGAGAGGGCCCTGCAGACGGGGTTAAAGGCACGAGGTAGGATGTGGAGGAAGAGTGGCAGCGGCCTAGTTGGGTGGAAGCGTTCTCCTGCACCCAACTCGGCTGGGAGTTTATGACTTGTTTGCTTTGTGACATGTCCCAGACTGCAAGGTATTAAAGGGTGGGGAACTGGTTTCCTGGTAAATAGAAATGATAATGGCCTGTTATATACTTAAACTGAAAAGTGGTTTCATTTCCACTAATTTTCCAGGTGAACTTAATTCAGCCTTGAGGAGGCTTTACTTTCACTGCAGTGTCATCAGTCTTTGGAGGTGTGGTGTGGGTTCTGACGTGGAAGGTACTGCTCTTCCCTTTGCCCACCCTTTCACTACTATCAGACGCTGAAGAGTGGCCCCTCCGAGCTTTACATAAGGCCAAATCCATTGTCCAGTTAATCAGTTTTTATCCTGGGTTTGGTTGTCCTCCAGACCTTGAATCCAGATATGCATGGACTTGCTTAATTTGTTATCCAATAGCAGGGTTAGGAGATTCCGCACTTGTCACTCTTCATTCTTTTGTAACCCGATAATGGGATGGTTTGGGCCATACAGGCGATGCTGTTACACTTAACATTTATTATGAGTTGTCTGTCTTATGATTGTCAAGCAGAATTTAAAGTATAACTGTGTACGGTGCTTGTATAAGTATTGTTCACTACACTGTTTTGGAATCAGTTTGTACTGTTGAGGGATCTTACACAGAACAGTGGCAATGAATTTGCCTTGCAAATGATGTTTTTTGCTTTTCTGTTTAGTTTCCTTTTCTGTTGCTGACCCTCAAAAAGATATCTGGCTTATAGTGGATGCTGATGAATGAACAGACAGCAGCAGTCAGGCAGCCCTGAGAACCATAAGGGTTTTCTGAGGAAGGGGGCATATTCCAAGCTTGATGTCATCCTCCATTCTGATCATTTGATGTCCCACTGTCTGGCAGCTGATTTGTTTAGTGACCCATTGACCTGAAATACACAAAAGTGGCTGACCAGTGAATTCCAGGGTATCTAAGAAACCCAAAATAGATGTGATGGACCCAGGAGACACGCTACGGAGGCAAGAATCCTCTTAGACATTATTTACCACCTAATTGGTTGTTGTATTAATTATGGCTGGTGAGTACATTTTTATCCATTCAAATTTACTTTAAAAATATTTAAAGAACTAGGACTTTAAAATAGTTACAGTCATTTACATTTTTCCAGGCCCTGTTAATCAGTTACGGCTTTTGCAGTTTCCCTGTAATTATCTCTGCTTTCCTTTTCTGCTTTGGCACTTGGGGAGCTTCACATGGCAACTTAACATTTGTAGATCTAGCTAAAAATCTTGGGTGGAGGGAGGGTTGGCTGGTGGTAGATAGGATATAGAGAGGTGTTTTGGCTCTCTAGTTAATTCATCTTACCCCATGACCATGGATATTTTGAAAAGTGGTCTGTTTTTCAACTTGGTTGAAACTTCATAAGGTATTAGAATATTTTTCCACTTGCGGGGAAGAAAACAAGTTCTGAAGAATAAGTTTGTGTTTGCAGAATACAAAACTATTATTTCTTAGTAGGTTGTCATTTGTCATTAGAAAAATTATACTTGGCTGAAAGTCCTTGCTTCTTGAAATCTAAAAACCTAAAATTTGATCCTTCATCCTTTGTTTGATTTATACTTTAGTGGGAATAAATAACCCTATTTGTTGGCAGAGCCAGCAAACCAATATGTACATACATACATAATACAGTTTAATAATCTGCAGTCAAGACTTTAGGTGTTTTGTCAATGTACACTTTGTGTCTGGAAACACTGTCAAAAGACACTTGACTTGATGCCCAGGATAGCCTAGAAAGTAATAAACTCATGCTTCAACTGACTAAAACCTCCACAAGATTTCTTGAGGAAACCAAAGTTTAAAGATAACTGGCTTTCACACTTACTAGGTTGAGTCATGTGAAATTGCTGGTAACTGATCAGAAAGAAAGGCTATTTTCTGGGTAACCCTCTTATAACTGTCAATTAAGAAAGGAGCAGCTTCACTGTTTCAAAAGTTTGATGTGGTTGGGGAAGATTTTACCTATGGCAGTTAGTCATGACTGGACTGTGCTTAGGGCTGCACTGAAGAGACACCATCTCTGGTGAGTTTCTTCTGAAATTGTTTTTGTGGAAGGAAAGGGAGGGGTATGGGGTTTTGCTGGTCAATCAGCAGCTCAGGATAGTTGAGGGAGAGGGTTTCTTTAAGTACCCGTGAGAAAGTTATTTTTTTGTCTTATTTACTGCAGAGTTAGAATTCCAGGTCACTGGAACATGTGACTGGTGTGTTGTACATATTAATGCAGGCTGACCATTTTCTATTAGGTTTAGAGATAGACTTGGCTAAGATGAATCAATTCTATTTGCCTTCCAGCTATTAGAATACATTTCTGGGGGGGGGGCTGTGAAATAACTTTGGGCCAGAGACCGAAACAGCAGACAAAGGTAGCAGTATGTCTAGTGGACAAGAGTGGCTCTCTGGATAGAGTCTGTGATTATTGATTACAACTCTGCATTAAGGTACAGGTAGGTATCGCAGAACCTTAATACTTTTCAATGTTCCTGGCAACTAAATTCTTTAACACCTAGGTACTACATAGCATGGGGGATGAGAAACAGTGCCTGTTCATGGTAGTGTTCTTCATTTGACAGTTCTGGCTCATGAGGTCTGCCAAGTATTTTAGGGGATAACACTTATCCTTGAACTTGTCAGGTTCTAATGAGTGAAACCCAGCCCACATTAAGGAGCATAGGTCAGAACATTAACTAAACTGGGATTTCTGCAATTATCACTTCTTTCTTGGTTACCACCTGGAAGCTCGTAAAGTGGCTTCACTTTTATAACTGTGGACCCAGCGTATTTTTTATATACAGATATATATCAACTAAACGAATCCTATTTTTAAACGACATTGAGTCAGACTTAGTCCAATGAGAAGCTAATTTCACAAGGTTGAGGGGTGCCTGTCACCCACTGGCTTTTAGGAATGCATGTTTCAAACATCTTCATGAGTTCAGAGTGAGACATGTCCCTGCAGACACACTAGACTTGATTGCTGAAACCAGGTCAGTAGAAACCATTGAAGTTTATTGGCGGTCACAATGCTTACACTGTATGCAGCAAACACCCTTACAAGTCTATCCGCAACCTGATCACGCAAGAAAGGATTCACCACACAGTCGCCAGAGGAGAAGGAAAAAAAAAATTAACAGGCTTGTTTCTGGGGTAGAGGAGAGAAATAAAAAAAAAACCTAATTGATGAGTGTCCCATGGGCAAGAGCTGAACTAGAGATGCGTACAACTAGCAGCAACAATTGTGGAAAAAGTACAAGGCAAATAGCTTTCTCCATTAATTTTCCTCCGTAGGTTAATTTTTTTAATATTCAAAACATTTATTATGGTTTTCATTTTATAAAAATGTATATTTTTAAAGGGGTGGGAAAATGTTAAATACTTCATGCTAGGTAGACCTTGTTATTAAGAACCCCTCCGCTGTAGTAACTTCCTCCAGTTCATACATTCACGAGTGCAGGGTACATATATAAATATCCACACGCACACATCCACACACACTGCCTCGAGGGCTGGGGAAGACTAAAAGTTGTTGGCCACACACGACTGGGCCTCTGGTGGACTCATCCAAATTGCTCAACAGGAGAGCAACTGGCTCAACTCCTTCTCTCTGGTCTCCACTTCTGCAGAGACCAAGAACCCTAAATCATAGAGTTACATCTGGCTTTTAAAAGCAAGAGGCGTATGTCTGAGGATGGGGATAAGCAAAGTGGGAAAGAGGATGAAGCTAAGAACACCAAACACTTTTAGCTGGAGTTGTCTGTCACCGCAAGAGGCCAAGGGACCTAGGGCAGCATCTAGGCTGAAGGGGGAGGGATGGTGCTCCGCATGGCTTCGAGTTCCTAATAACAAGGGTGATACAGTAACAGGAAGTGATAATTTGGGGGGCAAGGAAAGGGTAATAAGAAAAAATATACATTTGGAATTTTTACTTTTTTTTTCTTTTTTTTTTTTTTGCCTCTCTACACTGTGTCACTAAATATATCTCTGCACGTTCACACATCCTCGTCCAGTAAAGCTTCAGGCCACCAGAATACACATTTTTTCCTCACTCGCATACATAACCCCTCACATCAGCATTGGTGCACTAGACTCTGTAAAAATTTTTCAGTCACACTTTGTTTTTAAACTTGAGTCAATATAAACCTTGTTCAAAATGTTATGAAAAAATGTACATGTTTATACAAGGCAGGTTGTGACAGGACACTGGGGTTCTTTCCCCGTGGGCGGCCCCAGGAGGAGGGGACTGGAGTCTCACACATTTGTGTCTCTATCTCCTCCCACCACCCTTCCCACCCAATCCCCCAGGAACCAGCAGCGCCCTGCCCCCCTAGTGAGTGCACTCACACCCCTATTCCCTGGGGAAGAAGCTAGTTGACCTTTGCCATTTTCCCCACACCCCTGGAGGAGGGGGCCAGGATCAGCCAGGCCCTCTCCGTTGTAATTGTTCGCCCCTCTGGGCCAGACCAAAGGGACGCTGCTCTGTACAGGTAGAGTCCAAGAAGGTGTCAGCTCATCATATCATTGCTATTCACGCCGTAAGTGGAATTCTTCATTGAGTCGTTGACTTCTCGACGGAATGCTGACAGATTCTGGGTGAACCTACAGAGAGGATGCATGTAGGTTGGGGGAGCAGGGTGGAAGGGAAAGATCTTTGCCTAAAATGTTTCTAGCAGACAAGTAAGTGGCTACTGAGAGGCAGAACGTATGAATCGGTTCTGTTTCTAAGGTCAGTTAATCTCAGTCTTAAGACTTTAAGGGAAAGTTGGGCTAGTTTTGCACCCCTTTCTACCTGACAACTTCATGGCAGGCCTCGAGATCTGGTCAAATCTGGGGCTCTGAGGATCACCTTGGGTTCATGGCAGCACAAAAGGAATCTCACTGACAGAGACGGGAAGTAACCCTCACGAAGTGAGGGCTGGGAGAGGATGAAGCTGTCTCATTTCTTAATGCCAAGAGACCTGTGCTGTCCAGTATGGCAGCCATTAGCCACACGTGGCTGTAGACCACTTGAACTGTGCTCAGTGCACCTGAGGAACTGAATCCAATTAAAAGAAATGTAAAATTCAGTTCCCCAATCGCACCTTAATTAAATTGCCATATTTCAAATTAATTAAAATGAAAGAAAATTTAAATATCAATTTAGAAAAACCTGATGTTCAATTCAGTTATTGGACAACTTCTAAGTATGTTTGGAACAACTTGAGTATGGGAATCTAATTGCAACTGTAAGTTTTATGAAATCTAAATACAAATCAAGTATTTGCGATGAAAATGTAGCATATGAATTGAGATGCCCTGTTAAGTGTAAAATACACAGGATCTTGAAGACTTAGTACAATAAAAAGAATCTTAAAATTCTCAATTTAAAAATATTGATTACACATGGACATGATATTATTTTGGATACATGGGTTAAATAAAATATATTAAAATGAATGCTGTCTGTTTCTTTTTTACCCTTTTTAGTTGTGGCAACTAGAAAATTTAAAATTACTTTTCTGTTGGGCAGCACTGCTTTAGACGGGCTCTAAAAGACTTAAGGAGTCTCCCTCAGTTCAGTGACTTGAAAAGTAACACTTGCCTAGGGCTTCTTGCCAGAGCCTTCTACACTCACCTGTCTCTGTTTTTCGTTAGAAGATTTCGCTCAATGCCTTCCATCAGGTTTTCGAAACACAGATGCATAGCCTGCTGCTTCTCTGGTGGCTGGCTGTTCACGATACTGTTCCTTAGGTCAGAAAAATACTGTAGGGCAAAGTGGGGGGGGGCAGTAAGGAGAGAAGATGGGGAAAGGCTGACTAGCCCTCCATCATCTGCAGAATGGAAGGAGTGTTCTCCTCCAAGAAATGGAATATCTATTAAAATTGGATACTTGTTTTTTTTTTTTTAAAGTTCAAGCAAGCACCTGTAGGATAATAATCTTTATCTTACTTAAAAACCTAGAATTTTAAATTTGTAAATGCTATGAGGGTCATCTGATCCAGATTCTTCTTTTATAGGAATCTCTAGACTTATTTATGTCTGTTTATGGCAGAGCTGGAACTAGAACTTAGGCCTCAGGTGCTGTGACCTCTAGGTATCTTCTCTCCTGGTCACACCTCCTCGTCCTTTCCCTTTTGTCTGAACTGCCACAGGTGCTGACTTCTAACCGTTAAGCGATTATACGCTGTTCAGAGCATGAATAGGCCATGCTCAGAAAATGGGCCCTTTCCCTCTTTCACCACTGTGGGGTGCCCTGGACACCAGGAAGCTGTTCTCTCACCTTTTCGTTAAGCAGTATCAAGCCGAGCAGGGGTCGGGACATAGACCACTGGTTCCTGCAGTCCTCGAAGATGATGATGTTCAGCACCGTGGACAGCATCTGGAAATGGAGAGTCGGAGGCGGTGAGCTAGTGTTTGGCTGCTCGAGGGGAATCACAGATTCCAGACAGAGGCGCTTATTAGCTTGAAGGCCTTTTCTGTCTAGAGTAAACCAGACGAATATTTCGTGAAGCTTCATTTAAATCTTCTATTACAAGGTAAGTTTTGTTTCTAAGATATTTCCTTTCTTGTTCTTTAAATTGGTTTGAAAATTCAATTAAAAATGGGCCTTTCCAGTTAACCCAGAGTTCTGTGGGTAATGGGATGGGTCAAGTAAATGATTAGAATAGGCAAAATCACCTTGCACTATAGCTCCTGGGATCTTTTCTCAGAAGAGAGAGCTTTACAGCATTTTGGGGATGTTCACTACTCCTTTAGAGAACAACGTAGACAAAGATGAGATTGGTTAAAATATTACTGCCTAAAAGTCTGCTTCCAGGGCCTCCCTGGTGGCGCAAGTGGTTGAGAGTCCGCCTGCCGATGCAGGGGATGCGGGTTCGTGCCCCGGTCTGGGAGGATCCCATATGCCGCGGAGCGGCTGGGCCTGTGAGCCATGGCCGCTGGGCCTGCGCGTCCGGAGCCTGTGCTCCGCAACGGGAGAGGCCACAGCAGTGAGAGGCCCACATACCGCAAAAAGAAAAAAAAAAAAAAAAAAAGTCTGCTTCCATTGATTCTTTTTCCTTATGTATTTTTTAAAATTTTATTTATTTATTTTTGGCTGCGTTGGGTCTTCGTTGCTGTGTGTGGGCTTTCTCTAGTTGCAGTGAGCGGGGGCTACTCTTTGTTGCAGTGGCGGGCTTCTCATTGCAATGGCTTCTCTTGTTTTGGAGCACGGGCTGTAGGCGCACGGGCTTCAGTAGTTGTGGCTCATGGGCTTCAGTAGCTGTGGCTCGCGGGCTCTAGAGTGCAGGCTCAGTAGTTGTGGCGCACGGGCTTAGTTGCTCCGCAGCATGTGGGATCCTCCTGGACCAGGGCTCGAACCCGTGTCCCCTGCGTTGGCAGGCGGATTCTTAATCACTGCACCACCAGGGAAGCCCTCCTTATGTATTTTTATCTGGTATATTCCTGCAAATCTTATTTTTGAAAAGATGTTGTATACAAATAAAATAATGGTAAGCATATGGTTTGATCTCCATGTGGTCAGTTATCTCTTTTTGTCCTGCACTCTTTTTTTTTTGCCCCGGTACGCGGGCCTCTCACTGCTGTGGCCTCACCCGTTGCGCAGCACAGGCTCCGGACGCGCAGGCTCAGCGGCCATGGCTCACGGGCCCAGCTGCTCCGCGGCACGTGGGATCCTCCCGGACCGGGGCACAAACCCACGTCCCCTGCATCGGCAGGCAGACTCTCAACCACTGTGCCACCAGGGAAGCCCCTCTTTTTTTTTTTTTTTTAAATTGAAAGCAAAGGTGGTACAATCGCCACGAGGATTGCGGGGATCTTAGTTCCCCAACCAGGGAACGAGCCCACGCCCTTGGCAGTTAAAGCTTGGACTCCTAACCACTGGACCGCCAGGGAATTCCCTGTCCTGCACTCTTGTTTCTGTTTTGCAAGTGGCAGTACAAGTTTTACAGCTGGATACTGCTAACTCAGGCTCCATTTACAGCAATGGATGAGCAAAGTCACTGTCACGGGAGGACAGTGCTCATGGGACAGGCCCAAGGCATGGGGGTTAGTGTGACACTCGGAGAAGAATTCAGAATTTGATTTTTTCAGATTTTCTATATCCATATCCAATGATTACTCAGGTAACTGAAAATCCACTGCAATTTTAAGGTGTAAAATTCACCTTGGCAGCATGAACCAGGTGAGATGTTAGTCAGACTCTTCATCTTGCTTGGCCTCTCCTCTCTCACAGAGAGGTCCTCCCACCGTGGGACCCCCACACTGCCTCCTAGCCCTCATGCTCCTTACCTGCTGGATCATCTCTGGATGCTGCTGCATGATATGCAGAAAGCGGTCACTCTCCTGGTTCAGGGGCGTCGTCCTCTTCTTGGTGCTACGTGAAAGCTGCTTGAAGAGGTATGTCACAATGTGGTCCAGGCAGGAGCAGCAGCCTGTGCATACCATGGTGTCTGGAAGAAAGACGGGCAGGGGTGGAATAGAGCAGGGATACTGAGCTGCTTATGGTGACTTGGGTGAACATGAGTTGCCCTTAGCTGAGATCCCACAGAGGGCCCCAGTCAGAACTGTGGTCAGTGCAGCCAAGACCACGGCTTGGGATGCTGCCTATTAACCTCTCACCCTCATCATACAGCAAGGTCCAATTCTGAGTCTGAAAATAAGCCTGTCATAATAGATAATAATATAAACAATATTGAAATTATTGACCCAATATGATGTGGATTTATGTCTTCTGCTTCATAAAAAATATCAAATAGCTTACAATATAGCAAGTACTTTTATTGTGCCAGACATTGTGCTAAGGACTTTATAGGTTATCATCTCTATTTTATCCTCTTGAGAACTCCAGGAGGTAGGTGTTCCATTTTACCAATGAGTAAACTGAAGTTTGGAGAGGTTATGTGACTTGCCTCAAGGTCACACTGCTAGTCACTGGAAGAGCTGTGATTAGAATCCAAGTCTGAGGTGTGAGCCTACACTCTGAGTTACCTGGGTGATTGTCACTAAACCCAGCTTCATACAGCCTATCAACACCTACAGTTTGTTAGAGTGGGGCGCTGTAATATTTGTTTATCTATAGCATCTCCGGGGGAGTGTGTGGTGGGAAGCTGCAGACCTGTCTGTTCATGTTATTAAGGGGACACGGCAGCACAGCCTGCAGACAGAGCTGACTAGGTGAGGCACAGGCCACAGGACTAAAATAGTAAAGCATGCCGCTTCCGTTCATGCAGAGGTCCCTCTGTTTTCAAGAAGCTAAAAAACAGCCTTCCAAAGCAGGGTCTGATACCCTGGCTGGACTGTTCTAGATACGGCTACGCCCCCTGCTGGAGGTAAGTGCGTATCAAAGAAGTGGCCCAGAGCAGAGGTGTGGCTAACTCACCACAGTAGACAATCCAAAAGTCATTCTCTGTGCATTTGCAATATGTCGTGATTATTTTGCAGTTGACTTCATCTTCCTATTTATGTTTTGCTCAGCCTAAGATAAAAAGGTACTGTATTCTCTGAACACATACACACTGACTAAGACTGCTGGAACGCAGCTTGGTAACAAAATGGTTGACAAGAACCAGGTAGAATCGGATGAAAAAACTTACGGAGCTAGCTGTGTAAAACCTTCCACTGCCCTAAGGATAGAACCCAAACGTACTGATATGGCTTAAGGGCAGCCTTTGTGATCTCCAGATTTGCCCCTGCTTCTCTCCCTCCAGCTTCACTTCATTCCTCCTCTTCTCTTCACAAGTGTGCCAGCCATCTGGATTTCCTGGGTTTTTTTTTGCCAACAGGTGCTAGTGCTCGCTGTTCCTGCTGCTAGGAAGCTTCTTCCTCCACTAATCTGATAATGCCGGTTCGGCTGTTAGGTTTACGCTTTGAATGCCAGCTCTTTCAGCCAGCCTTGCAGGACCCTACCTCCTCAAAGCCGGGAGTTTAGGTATTCTTCCTGAGCCCTCCCACAGCACTCCGTACTTAGCCTACTGCTGTGTGTACGTAAGTGAAGGTGGTAAACAGGCAGTTGTCTGTTTCATCTACCAGATAAGAAGCTCCTAAAGGACAAGGACTGATGACTGTACCCTTAGTGCCAACCATAGTGCCTGGTCCGTAGGAGGGCATCACTAAGTATTTGCTGCGTGAGAACGTACCCATGAATTATACACTCTGTTGTTAGGGTGCGCTCCCCAAAGCAGTAATCCTTTTGGATGCTGGGGCAAGACTCTCCCTTCTGTTTAGTTAAGTGGTAAAAACCAACCAACCAACTCACCCGCCCACCCACCCGGGTGCTTACCAAGTGCAGTAAGTCCTTCAGAAATGGAAGAGAGAATATACATGATGACATGAGGTTCCAGGCTTGCAATAAAGTTCATGTGGTCCTGGGTCAGGACTTCCAGTAGTGAATAGTAAGACTGGCTGAGCTTGGGGTAATCCTGTGGGAGAAGGAGGATGAAAATCAGCTTAGCTGCTGTGTACCTTAGCACGTGTGGAGCAAGATCTTCAATAAAATAGCTTAGCTCCCTTCAGACGGGAAGACAGAAGACCTAGGTGGAGCCAGCTTCAGAGAAACATTCAATCATGGTCTCAGCAGGAAAAAAAAAAAAAAAGACTGACATGATGTAGGGCTCAGACCCTGTCAACAAAGCTTAGGGCTTACCAGGAGGTCGCTGTGGGGAATAGAGAGAAGCAGCTTGATGAAGGTCTGTAGAGCATTGTCCAGGGCATCATCCCCATAGAGACGGAAGACTCCAAAATTGACGTAACTCCCACTGAGAGCGGCCTTCAGCATGGAGAAGCAGATGGAGATGCCCTTGAGCTTCAGTGCGTAGACCTGATCCTTCGGGACCTCTCCTAGTGTCAGGATGCGATTGCCTGAGTAGACAAGACACATATTTACTCAATCATGTGGTAACTGACAGTTCACACACCGCCTCAAATCCTCTTGGCACCAGCTGGCGCTGTGACACGAGCGTATGAGACCCATGCTGCAGAGTGTGGTGACTGAGCTGGAACTCACTTCCAGGGTTCTGCTCCTCGTAAGCACTTACCATACATTGTTATCATCTTGCTGGTTTCTCTGAAGAGTAAGATGCCGTTGGGGGAAGAGACATCAAACTGGAGTCGCTGGGATCTGAGCAGAGAACACAGAGGAGACAAAGTCGGAGGTATGTTGCTGGAAGACTAGGCTACTTCAGGCTCTCCCCTGAGTACGTTAGGTGATACTTTTTGCACGAAGACATGCAGATTACTTATCCTAATGTGAAATAACCAAGTTAACCCAAGATAACCAGTGACGTAGCTTGTATCTTGAAGACCAACATACTAGATTCAAGTTCTGCTGCTCAAACTGAAAACATTTAAAAGAAACAAAGAATATGAGGCAGTAGATAAAATTATTCTCTTAAAATTCTCAATTTGCTTGAAGTTTAGCTTTTATCGCAGTCACTTCTTGGTCGTACTAACTCACAGCCCTTCAGACTTTAATCTACATTCACCTTTACGGCTTCAGTAGCAACTGAAGGAGGGGTATGGGCATCGCGTCCACTTTAGAAGAGGAAAAGCTGTAAAGGGACTGAGAATGTTACAAGGGGAGTGAGGTCAGGAGGGCAAACAATGTCAACAACCGGAGTTTTGGGTTCCTGACTGTACCCTAGACCAGAGCTCCTCCTCCTTGGTGTGTTCTACTGCTTAAGGAGCGTCACGGACCTCGTGGCTGGTAAGGTCTCAAACCCAGAAGTCCTCTTGATTCTTTCTTCCTCCCTTCCCTACACAGAATCCATCAAGAGCCAGCTCTACGATATGCCCTGAACCCACCCGTCTCCTGTGTGGTCCTTCTGCTTCCACTCTTGCCCCTGTAGTCTCATTCTCCACGTGTAGCTAGAATGACACCTTTTACTAACGTCATGATATCGTTTTAATTCCTGCTTAGTATACTCCGGTAGCTTCCCGTGTCATGAGAGTACACGCCGTTCTTCACCACTGCTGGACTGAGTCCCCACACGATCTGCCTGACTCGTCACCTACCTTGGCCTCCCCTCCTCCACCAGGCTCAGCCAGTGGCATTCTGCTGTCTCAAGTCCCAACAAGCTCATCGCATCTTGGGACCTCTGCAGTTGTTTTCTGTTTAGAATGCGTTTCCCCCTTATCCTTGCAGGGATACCAGAATCTTTCTGCTCATTCATATTACCTTCTCTGAGAGGCCTTCTCTCCTTCCAATTCCCCTCTGTTTTATTACCTTATTTAACTTTTTTCATAGCACGTACCACTGTCTGAAATTATCTTCCACACTTTTTTTTTTTTTTACTGTCTGTCATCCCCCCAGAATGCAACATCTAAGTGGGCAGAGGTTTTGTCTGGCACAATCGATATGAAAGTGCCTAAGTGGCAAAGAGTAGATGTTCTTAAATGTCTATTTTATAAATGAATAAGTCTTAACTATAAGCCTCATGGGAGGCTATAGCTTCTATGAATATTACCCACTTCTTCACTAAGACAGTTTTAAAAATTATTAATTCTCAGGGTGCCTTAAGAGGCAGATACAGACCGGAAATTCTAGTGAAGTCAAGGTGCTAGAATTTTCTTTCCTTTCCATCCCTAAGTTGCTGGGCAAATCTAAAATGTGGTATTTTGGAAATCTTTCTCACTTTCAAGATAAAGCTTTACCAGTCCAGCTGTAATCTGCCTAACAAATCCCTTTCTGCAGAAAGAGTTCTGACACGTCTGCCTCCCTCTCAGTAGTCTCTAGGAAATGTGAACTGTGGAATGTGATGGACGTGGCACCATCACTAAATGTTAACTTTTATACACGTGGGCAGGGAAATCAGAATTTTGGTTGCCAAATTCACTTCTCTTAAGAGCGGCTGTCTTGAGACTCTTTTTAAAGTGACTTATTTCCTGCATGCAGCTATGGCTTTGTGTGGTTGGGGACACCCTTCTTTCAAACAAATAAAAACATACACTGTAATCTTCTAGAGGTTTTCAAATTTTGATAGCAGTGAATCTTAATATCTTCCACAATCTGCTGTAAACACTAGATAAAGCAAATTATCTTAGGGATCTCTCAGATAAAAGGGCAGCTGTACCCTTTGAAAATCTCCCTGCTTACCTATTATGAACCAATTCAGCCATTAGCTTGAGCACAGGTGTGGTACAGGCTGGATCATGGTACCATAGCTCAATTGCCCGCTGGAGAATTGGCATGTAGGATGGGTAGCTGTAAATGAAAAGCTAAGGAAGAATTCTGAATCCAGAAAGGTACAGAATTTAAAATAATTTCTCAGCACCGGTCAAGCACAAACTGCCAAATTATAGTTCTCTAATTTCCTGTCTCTTGCTTGCTAATCTTAAGAGTCTTTCTAACCAGAAGATGCTAAAGTGATTGTGTGTCCTTTAACTTGTAATAGGCATCTAACGACACATTGTAATTTACATAATGCCTTTCTTCTGAGGAGCACAATATATTTCATATTGTTCTATCCTCTTACCACTTCTGTAATGTGACAGGGAAGCAGCTAGTTCCTTTACATAACTATCTGAGAAACAGAGGCACTTAGATTTGAAGTGATTTGTTCAAGGTTATGAAGTTAGTAAGGTCAGACTTTCTAATTCCTAGTACAGCTATCTTTTTTTAGTAGATTGAAATGTCTCTCTTTTCTAAGTGTAGCAAAATTCACATACAACAATTCCACAGGCATTTATATAACTGGGACCCAAAAGAGAAACTGAGAAGCCACCTCACTCATTTCCCAATCTCAGTGACCAAAGCAGGCGGCATCATATTATTGGACCACTGGGGGATGACAGCTTACAAGACATATGGCAGGCCTTCTGGGTAACTCTTCACCTTTTTTTGCCTCACAACTCCTTCCCCCCACCTTCCCTGATGACTTCATCACCCATTCACACTCCAGTCAAGGCTTGCTGTGGTACGCTCCTAGTTTGAGTTAGGATACATCCATTCAAACAGCATCATGAAGCTGGTCTTGGCATTGAAGGCGAAAGCTATCCCTCTCAGGTCTCTTACTAGGCCAACTAGAGTTCGCTGTAGTAGAAGGCAAAAATATGTTAAGATACAAGAAAAACCAAACCTATAACCACCTGATGGGGATTTCACATATCTGTAATCAAATTCTTCCTCCCATCATTCAACAAATATACTCCTTCCCAAATATTCTCAATCGATCTCTTCCATACTAGAATGGAATCTTTTCACTTGGAAAATTAGTTTTGGAAGCTTTTTATACCAAGAGAAAGGGATGGTTCCTGGCCCATCATGGCAAAAATAGAGGCTGATGAAATTTTAAGACATTAATGTGATAAATCATATGTAAAAAGTAGAAAAGCAAAAAAGCTTATTCAAGAAGAGGTAGGGGGAAAAAAGGCAAAAAAGTACATACAAGAAGAGGGAGAAGAAGCATATTCCTAAAGGTCTGGTCCACATCTAACTACAAAGGTGCCAGTGCCACAGGAATGCAAATGCAGACTCCGCCAGAAGCAAGACAAGAGTCTACAGGCATCTGCCCTTTGGTTGGGGGGTCTGGAAATTAGACTGATGTGCTGGACCTTGGACCTATAAAGTACTAATACTATACTTTTAGAGAAAAAGAGTGAGACCCAATGAGGTTAAATAATTTGCCCATAGTTGTGCTGGCAGGTAGCAAGAGGGCCAGGATTAGGACTTACAACACCAAGACTCCAAATCCAGTGCTCTCTTTCTCAGTAGAACTTTTACTAGTGGGCTCTGAACAGCAATATAACCGCTTTCAAAAGCTAACAATCATCAGTAGGCACAGTTGGGTATCCTGACTCATTTATCAAAAATGTCTGTACTTCTGCTAACAGTCTGCTTTAAGCAAACAGTTCTATTCCTGAACAGATAACATAAGCTCAATTTTAAGTCTAAGACATGGGCAATCTAAAAGACTTGTTATATGAGGCATGACAAAGATATGGCGATGGTTGTAGTTCATGGCCAAGGTGGTTCTTTCATTAATTTTACTTGTTTTTTGATGGGGGAAAGGGCTGATGTTCACTGATATCCCTCACTTATCCTTGACAGTGGTTGATACTCTATCCTGTTATTGATCTGTTCCACATTAACCTCAGCTTGGAATGGTACCCATCTCGGACCCCAGAACGCTGGAGTAAAGAGGAGAGAGTTGGGCAAATGGTGTTGCTCTCTGACTTACCTGCTAATCTGGAGAGAGAAAACTAAGAGGCTTTCGAAAGATGAAAAAGGAGAATTTTAGAGTGTCAGGTAAAGTCTGGCACTTTGGGGGGCAATACCCCTGGGCTATTTGGTGGGTCTAAAATTCAGTATCAGGGTCATTATGAACACTGCAAAAAAGTCCTACAAATATTAATAGTCTAGTGTTTTCTGGTTTGGGTACAGAGATCTATAGGTAAAGAGAGCAGGTGTGCATGAAGTAAAAAGATGAGGAAAGCAAAAAACCAAGAAATGACCATTCTGACAGCCAGAAATTAATAACTAAAGGTAACTTTAAAATTCCATTTGGATGGAAATTCACAAACCCTTCTAAATGACTCATGGGTCAAAGAAGACTTGTGGATTCTGGAGACCTGTTCCACAACAATATGAATATACTTAATGCTACTAAACCATTCACTTAAAAATGGCTAAGACAGTAAGTTTTATGTGTTTTTTATGCCAATTAAAAAAACCAAAACCAAAACCAAAACACACTTGTGGAATAATATACCTAGAGGGATATTTATAGCTTTAAATGATTACATCAGGAAAGAAGGGCTGGAAAGTTAAGAAGTTACAACCACAGAATAACACCAAGGAAGAAGCATGAAGATAGAGATGAAGAGTAGAAATGAATGAAATACAAAGCACAGATAAAACGGAGCGAAAACAAAGCAAAAAGTGACAAATCTCTGGCAAGACATCTAGAAAAAAGAGAGAAAGCACTAATAAGCAGTACTGAAAATGAAAAGGGGGCATAACTAAATATACAACAGAGATTAAAAAGGCAATGAGAAAACATATAAAATAACTTGATGCTAATACATTTAAAAACTTAGATAAAAAATCCTAAGGGCTGTTTAAGAACACACTTTAACATAAAAATAGAGTTTATAAACTTACACTGGTTCTATTTCAAAATCCTTGAAGTCCAAGAGATTGCGTAAAAAGCTAAATTAGTGGAAAGTTTACGGAGAAGCACTATTTTCTGCAGTGCCACCCAATCTGGTCTCTCTCAGGGACTGCCCTCAACCCGAAGCTGTTCAATCAGTGGGGGAAGGACTCACCTTTGCCTCTTGCTCGTTGAAACTATTAGTACTAAACATCTGGGCCACAGCCTCAAATGCTGCTGTGAGCGGCAGCATGAACTGCTCATACTGATCTTCATCTTCTCCTGCAAGGAAAACAACCCGGGGTGTGACCCCAGTACAAAAAAATGCAAGGCTGTGTATGCATGGAAAATAAGATGGTATGACAGATGCGCAGACCCAAGGATAATTCAGAGGGTGTCCCTTGATAATCCCGATAGGTACTAGTAGCAATTTCAGAATAAAATGTATGTATAGAAATAATTTTTAAACTAGAAAAATCGTCATGGCAGAAATCACCTAGTCCAGGGATGCCCCAATTTTTTCAACACTAAGATTCAATATCGGAGATTCTGATGTGTACAACGTACTGTGTTGCTTATGTTTCCTTAACTGAGAACTATAGTCAGTTGAGAAAGGACTGAGGCTGGGGTATGAGAACTAGATGAGATTTGAACTTGAATCAGGTGCTTGTGGAGGCCCTTCTTTTTATACCTTTCTTTTTGTTTTTTTAAGTAATCTTTCGTAAATATAGAAGGTTTTATAATGTAATTTTAGTAGGATTAAATTTAAATAGCTAAAAAATTATGATACTATTAAGCTTCAGTTTATAAGTTGAGCCCAAACTGCTAATATCACAACCAGAGCCAGAAAGGCACTTAAGCCCTCCTGGTTCACATGTGCCAGTGAAGTGGG
Source organism: Mesoplodon densirostris (assembly GCF_025265405.1). NCBI lineage: Eukaryota > Metazoa > Chordata > Mammalia > Artiodactyla > Ziphiidae > Mesoplodon > Mesoplodon densirostris. Next base: position 119,242,381 of record NC_082666.1, on the reverse strand, counting down.
TACTGAGGAGTGCTGGCCGTCTCAGGTGGGTTGCACCTCAATGTGGGAGGAGGGGATTATCTGGCCAACAAGATGCATTTAGGAATTCTCAATTCTCAATTCCCTTATTTCATAGATGAGAATTATGAATAGAATCTTAGAACCGCTGCACATCAAATGAAAACTTCAGGCTTATACTGTTTTTCTCTTCCAGTTACAGGGACCATGATAGCATGATCTGTTCTTGGTGAAATCAGACTGTTATTTCAGATAGTTTTGTTACCGTTGAAACAACAAAAAAACCTCCCCCACATCTAGTTTTCTAGCCTCAAGTGAAAATTTAGAACCATGCCAGATTACTTCACGAGCCTCTAGGATTTATTGCAGTACCTAAATCCACCATGAGGAGACGCCCAAGTGCTGTGTAGAAGGTAGTTCGACACCGCATGTCTGTCAGGTTGGACTGATTGTTAATACCCAAAAATGAAAAGTGCTCGCTCTATTGAAAAAAAGAAAACAAGTTAAAAAGATAAAAACATGGGTCAGAGGTAGAATGCAAGCCAGTAATTTCGAATTACTGAGCCCTTTCAAGCTAATGGCTCTATTATCATTCCTTAAGGGTATAAGGGGTATTAAAATAAAAAAAAAAAAAAAACTCCTGTTATTGTTACCCACAACTAACTTATCTCCGTATGAGTAACAGTCGGTGACTTCACCATAACTCAGGTTATCTGGATCCCAAACAGCAGCTCTCACGACAGTAAGTGTAACCTGGCGGTGTGACAGGAGTCAGGGCACAGCCTTTGACGGCAGCAGTGCCGAGGAGCTCAACTTAAACATCTCCCTTGTTTGCTGAGAGAGTGTGTGTGGCTGGAGAGCAGAACCAGGAAGAGGGGCTCAGCCACTCACCGTGTGATTGTTCAGCATGAACTGTACCGCACTCAGCTTCACTAGTTTCCTTACACTACTGTATGTAAAGACAAAGGAAGAGGGTCAAGGAAAGTGTGATGCAAACTAAGAATCTTTAATGCAGGATGAGCACTTCCTAGGTTAGAGTCCTATGAATTCCATACCCAGCTATCTTATTTTTCTTAACCATCTGAGTATGACACTGCCAAATGGGAAAAACAGGTGTTCTCTTCTAAGCAGCATTTAACTGATCAGTGAGAGAATACCCATACCAAAGTCCTATCTGTAAGAAAAGAGATAAAACCCAGCAGTTTCCCCCAAGAATCATGATATCCTCGAGTAGCTTTTCTCAGTGGGGCTTCTAAGAGAGAATTAAGCCCTAAAGCCCACGTCAGGCATCCACTGTGTGGTGAATTAACCTCTCTCCTATGCATTTAGAATGAGATGAGCTATGTACGATCTTTGGGAGAACTCAGAAAAAAGTCACTCAGATCATTTTTATAGGGTTTACTTCTCTTGCAGATCCCTGGTTGTGAAAGGCCGTCTTAGAGCAATTCAACCTTTATAGCAGACTGAGTCCAAGTCAAGAGGAAGTGTAGTGGCTACTTTGATTGCAAAGTTTATAATCAGGCAGCTTCTGCCTATAAGCTGATAGAAAAATTCAGATGGACTCTAATGCCACCTATGCTAAAACCTTGGCTACAAAGAGTGTGGACCTATCAGACAGACCTGTTGGGTGTTTCTGGATCTTAGAGATAGCCAGGAATAAATCTGTGGTAGACTATTAGCTTGTTAGTTGGCTCATTTTTTAGGGTCTGGAATTATTCCTGGATTCTGTTTGGGTATTGCCTTTGGTTCCTAGGAGAATGGAAGATTCTTAAGTACACATACAGCTAAATTAAAAGAGAAATGGAGGAGGCCATGATTTCTAAGATTGCGGCTCTCCACAGTTCCTGTTTTGCCCAGAAGCCAGCTTAGAAAAGGATATCCAATGGAGAGGTCATTGAGAAGCTGTAGTGTCTTGGAGGTGATTGGTTCACAACGGCCCCAGTACTTCAGGTTGGTGATGCTGGAGGACAAAAAGAAAAAAAAAGCAGGAGATACTTTTGATACGTCTGGTATCTTTGAGAGTTGGGAGAAGAAGAAAATCATCCATCAAGAATCACCACACATCTGCATCACCAATTCACAGACATCACAACCACAAAAAATGGGTATAAAATCTCCGTACTTACATTTGGTTGACTAGAAAAATTATCCTTCAGATAATCTTCACTACTTGGTTCCAAAGCTACACTGGCCCATACCCAGGCCCTTGGAATTCTGGGGCACTCCAGGGCTGATTTCTGCAGCAAGGGTAAGAGATTTCTGCGGCAGTGATAACATGCAGACGTATGCAATTCTGCACCTGCACCATCCACTGTCAGCTGCAGAATTCTAGTAGCCCTTGCTTCTGGATTCTTGGCTGGCAGAGTCCTTTAGACCCCCTTTGCTTTTTTCATCTTAAATGATTAACCAGCTCATGGATACGAGTGTTTAGGATTGGGATGGTTGGAAGGAGGCAGAACGTCACATTGCACACAGCCCTGGGTAATATATTTATGTGGCTCCTAGTGTGTGCTTTGATAAATTGAGCTCCTAAAAAGGGGGAAATGTAAACAAAGGGGCATAACTTAAAAAACAAACAAACAAACAAAAAACCCCAAAAAAGGGCCAATCAGGAGCTCCAACTTTGATGACAATCCAAACAATAGCACTAGATGTTGGAGATTCAAGACTCTCAAAGGGTGTTACGCTTCTTGAGAGGAGTAAAGCCTGTTTTAGAGTGGCGCTCTGCTCCTGGGGGCACACCTCGTGGAAGTCAGTGCCAGAAAGTGAAAGCCCGCTCTGGGCATCCTGGCAGCCGGGTGATCTGGTGAGGAGCTGAGCCCCAATCGCTGGGGAGGAAGGTCTGTTTTGCTAATGCCATGGCAGGGCTTCACCCGGGATTCCAGAAGCTGTAGATGAGATTCCGTGTGAACAAAATGAAATCCTTGCCTGTACAAGCCTGGAATGCTCTGGGGCCGGGCCATATCTCTAAGCACAGCTTGTCACACACTCAAATGCACAGTTTTCTGACGCAAACGATCAATGCTGGAATACCAAGGCACTGGCAGCACAATGCCAAGATCACATTTTACAGTTGCAACAGGATTGCAAGGGACTCTTGCTGATGGCAAGCCAAAACACTTACATTTTTCCTATGAAGACGCTTAGGACCATGGTCTCATCATTCAAGCCCAGAACTTCTGAGAGTCGGCGGTACAGCTGGTGGTGTGTTTAGGGAAGAGAAAGTAACCAGAAAATACGGATTAGAAAAATCATATCCCAGTATTGTTTTCGTCCTCATTCAGGAGGCTAAGATATAAGAAGAAAACGGACAACAATGCTGGGGAAGTCTTTACTGAAGGAATGAGCTAGTTTCTAAGTATTACTAAATACTGGATAGATGCTGTGAGTTATCTTCAGCCCTGAAATTACAAAAAGACTGTCAAAACCTTTTGTTGCTCTGAACATCACCTCATGTACAGAGACTGAGAATTGCCAATTTGGGGGAGACCAACAGATGTTTTGACTGGTCATTTATTAAACACATCAAGTACTAGAAAAATGGACCCAATTCTTTGATGAGTCTCCCCAAATTCTACAGACCAAGAGGAACTATTTGGTTTATCCCGATACATAAAATCTGGAGATTGTATCTAAGCTGCTCTCTGTCATTTCTCTTAATCAGAAATGCCACAACCAGAAGTGAGAACTAAATGGAGCCAACTGAGAGTCTGTTACCTTAGAGGATTTCTGCACCTGGTCCCCAATGTAGATCTTACGAAACTGTTCAAAAAAGCTCAGCATGGCCAATTCTAGTTTCTCGTTACCCGCCTGAGCCAAGCGAGAGTCTGTTAGGTTCATCAGCTGGAGCACCCTAGAGGTGGAAGAGCAATGATTCTCTCAACAGCAGGATATCCTGGTCCCTGCAGAAAACCAACCTCCCCTGAAATAGGCACACGTCCCCTCTCCTCACCCATCCTATTGGAAAGGTATTCTCTGCAGGCTCTAAGCTCCACTGAGGGAACAAAATTCTCCATTTCTGCCCTACAGGAACCTCAGCCGAGGAGTATGAATGACCAGTTACGTGTTTAAAACTTCCAGTCGCCTGAGAGGCAGAACTCATAATTGCTTAAAAATAGTGGGAAAAACACTAGTACCAGGGTAATGGTCATCCTTGAAACTTCTGTGAGACCTTGAGTAAAGCAATTTATTTTCTGAGCCCCACTTTCCTCATTTATAAAATGAGGTCGATTGGACTAAATACCAGTGGCTCTCAATCTTTTTTCTCATGGAGCCATAAAAGGAAAGGATACACATGAAGGACGATGTTCACAGGCAGATAACCCTTCCAGGGACCAAGAACAGATATGCTACCTGTGACTTTATCCCTCTTCCCTGCACCCATCCCCTCAAAAGAAAGCATACTGGAATGCTGGGATGAATAAGAATGATGCGATTACAAGTGAGTCATTTGGCATTTTGATAGTGTGAAAATAGGTAAACTATTTGTGACATCATGAGTGAACTGGACTCATTCATCGTGTTGGAACACTCAAGTTGAGAACCAGTATATGAGACACTGTCTAAATTCAATCTATATTATGACACACAGTATCACAGCAGGCTACAGAATCAGAAAGGTATTGGATTTCATCTTTATTAAATCTTTGATCAACTCTTCAAAAAATGCCAGTGTGATATGCCGTGGAGACTTGAGTCAGGATTAAGGCCCCTAAGGGCAGATGGGCATCTGATAGATAAAGTGGGGGTGGAAAGAGACAAATGGGGATTTTCAGAATAAGAATAAAAATTATGGATTGAAACGTCTGGGGACCAATACATTCTAAGGCATCATGTTAAAATGTGTTTATCCCTAAGGAGAGCATCTGAAAGTTTAGAACCCTTCAGGGTAGCAGTTCTCTGCAAGGTAACAAAACCACTTTCATAAAAATACTAAAACATTATTTGCCCTTTCACTCGCATTCTCACATGAGGGTGCAGTGGGGTTTTCTAGAGGCTATAAGACGTGTGATATCACAACAGACTGAATGCAGAAGCAGAGAGGAGAATCCAGCTGACTTCTACTATGCCAGACATTAAAACAAAGCCGGTTTTCTCATTCACTTCTTCTGAAAAAAGTTATTAAAAACAACATGTTGACATGAAATGGGCTTGTTACGTTTAAACGAATTCATAAATATTTTAAAAACTTCTCAGTTTTATTTTCTAATACGGTAAGTATCGATAGATATAGCTTACATAAACAGAAGCTCTTTGAGGGCCTCCATACTTTTTAAGAAGGTAGAGTCCTGAAGAAAAGGTTTGAGAACCTCTGCAGGCTATTAAACAGTCCTGCCTTTTTATTTCTATGTTAAGTGAAGTTTCAGAAATCACTAGATGCTCATTTATAGGTTTTTAGTAAGATTAGAATCACAGACACAAAGTAACTTGAGATCCTGTACGAGGGAAAGTGTGTGGTCAAGAGATTTGAAAGGCTGTAGAAATTCTGTAATTCCATCTTTGGGGATAGTTGAAGACCCACAGTTTCCTATTAGACTTACCCTGGTAAGGCCAAAGCAGTCCACATTTCATTAACTCTGAGATGCTGCACTTAAACAGAACCAACAGCTACTCTCCACTCTGTATCCAGTATGCTTAATTCTATATCCATCGTTTCCTTTGCTGAATTACTGCAGATGGTTTTTTAGTAAGGACTGTAGGCATAGTTGTTGCTGTACTTAATAAAAGCTTTGAATTTGAACTTGTAACAGTTCTTCATGGGCAAGCAGCTTCATAAGATTATATTTATATTCTATAAATGGGGCGAAATGCACTAACAGAAGTATGTCAAGTTCCCTGGTCTCATGACCCAAAAGGGGGTGGGAGGGTCATAGCAGTGAAATAGGAAGCCTCCGTGGGAGCACTTACCGACAGACAAGCTCACCGTCCATAGCATCTTGCTCATCAGTGCTGGCAAAAGAGACCCGGCCACCAATCACTGCACCAATGATATAAACCAGCCACGTCAGCCTTCCTGCGACAGGAAGAAGACCCATTAGTGTCACCACCAGTGATCATTTCGTGAGGAAATTCCACACTGTGAGGTTCATTTCTTACTATGAGCTTCCTTAATCTCAAGAAACTGAGAAAGTCATAAAGTTTAACTTTTCTTCCAGAGAATAGCTACTACTCTGCTCTGGTAAGGGTGACGCCAAGGGCGAAATTCATTAGATAACCAAGGCTCCCCTATCGGACAGGGTCGTTATTTTTACAGTGCAGTGCTTTCTTAAAGTTAAACATACCCGCTGCAGGTACGATTTCAGGTGCTCCTCCCTAGTTCCCTGTGGCATTTATTATCAAATATTCTTTTGTGTATATGGAGCTAACTGATGATGGAAGAATTCTGGGGGGAAAGGTGAAAGAGAGGTAGCAACGAGCGAAAGCGTGCTGACAGCACCTTCTGCCAGGCCCAGTCCACTGTCCACTCACCCTCCTGCACTGCAATGTCCATGGGGCTGGCGCTGGCACTCTGGAGCAGCTCCTGATAGGACTGGGCAGACTGGTCAAACAACTGCACGAGGAGCGCACACGTCTTCTCGTATTCACAGCGCCCGATTGTAGACAGCTGGTCCAACTGCTGCTGGACCAGACCTGTATCCTCCAGGGGATCTTCCAGTCCATCTCTACTCCCAAGGGAAGAAGGAAGGCGCCCTCTTAAAATATGCCTACTGATTTCTCCGTCGCAGCAGTTCTCCTTCTCCATGTATCCACCCCATGCAGTTGTAGAGGCCCACATCCCAACCCCACTTTTTACCAAGGAAGGAAAGTTAAGAACAGGTGGAAGGCAGGTGTCTCAACCTAGCATCAGTCTCCCGTAGGTATGCTCTGCCCATTGGTGTCCAGTCTTCCAATTCCCAGTCGCTTAACATTTGTCTGCCACGATCCTCTCAGTCCTATGCTTCTCACCCCTAAAAAAGCTCTTGGTTTTCAGCCTCTTGTTTGTTCCTGACTATAGTGAACGTTGTGACTACAAGTAACCTGTCCCTTGTGTGAGGTCATTGTGACCAGATGTGTTTTGGAATTCAGAAATCTTCAGATTTTAGGGAGGCACTATGATGCTTCTACCATGTAATATGAACCCTCCCTGGGCTGTGGCATGTCAAATACAATATTCCTGTAGCCAAATATATAAGTATTATGAATAGTCACACAAAGTAGAATTTTTTTTTTTTTTTTTTTTTTGCAGTATGTGGGCCTCTCACTGTTGTGGCCTCTCCCGTCGCGGAGCACAGGCTCAGGACGCGCAGGCTCAGCGGCCATGGCTCACGGGCCCAGCCGCTCCGCGGCACGTGGGATCTTCCTGGACCGGGGCACGAACCCACGTCCCCTGCATCGGCAGGCAGACTCTCAACCACTGCGCCACCAGGGAAGCCCCGAAGTAGAATTTTAAAAAAATGACTATAAATGGTCTCATATCAGCACATCTCAAGTTTTGCCACCAAATGAGTTTTGTGCCAAACTTATGAGAAAAATTAATTTTCACATCTTAAATTTCAGAAATGCAGATGAGGCACTGTGGCTCTATACCAGGCCTTGCCTTATCTACTGGTTCCTAGACTTGAAAGTCTTACCATAAGTTCGCCATGTACTGTTACATCATCGTATGACAACCCAGCAGCAGCACCACCACGGCAGCAAGCAGTTCAGAGCTGTGCGTTTACCACGACCCACACATGAGGCTGGGACACAGTAATTTAATCCTCATTACAACTGTGCCCAAGAGTACACAGCTATTAACCGGCTATGTGGGCCCAGAGCCCATACATGTAACCCTCCCAAGCATGGCCTTGCTGAAACTAGCTGAGTCCTCAGGAATAGAAACTATTGCAGCTAACAGAACAGTGCTTTCCAACGGGCGGGCTTCACAAATACTCAGATTTTGAAATGATTCAAGTCATAAACAGTTGAGACTATAATTCTTATGACAGTTAAATGTACTTGATTCTGAGCAAATTAAGAATCTGAGTTAAAAAAAAAACAAAAACACCCTAAACCTTCAGAGTCCAAGTAAATTCCCCTGAGAAATAGCCAATGAAAAAAGTATACAAGATAGGTCCCTACACAAAGAATAACCTCATTCTTGTTTTTTTTTTGGCCACGCCATGCAGCAGGTGGGATCTCAGTTCCCCGACCAGGGATCGAACCCATGCCCCCTGCAGGAAACTCGGAGTCTTAAACCATTGGGCCGCCAGGAAGTCCCTAGAATAACTCCATCTCATATAGGTCATTTCTAAAGGGTCTGACATTTCTTTACTATAGATTTCTGGTCCAGTTAGTAGTCAAGGAAGACAGAAACCATGTGTCAGTATAATGCAGTCAGTGACCGGCTGCCTGGAGTTCTTACATCTTCTAGTAAGCTCTGGATTGTGTAGCTTATTTATCTGCTTATTTCTTTAGAAGTTCACATTAAGCACCTATATTTTACACATTATACTTGTTGTCATCTATAGCTTATCAATGCTTCTCTCATGTTTAAAGGAAATCAGTGGCAAGGACAAACGTTATACTGATATACTCTGTATTCGAAGCTACTGCTATGGTTGACGAAGGGACACGAATAGGATATTAAAGAGAAGGACTCTTCTTCTGGACTTCATGCTCTCCTCAGCTATTGTGCTAACGTGAAAAAAATGCCCATTATGGTGGTAGCTCCCCTATGACTCATATCAGGTACGCTTTTGCCAACCGGGTGTCTGATCTTCTGGCAAGTCGGACGCCAGGCCACCTGTGGGGACAGAGGGAGGCTGCCCCAGTGTCCTTACCTCAGTATGATGTGCACAGATTCCAAACGGGATGTGATGTAGGCTTTGGTGACCTCAGGAGTGTAAGTCTCCAGCATGTGGGGCTCTGTGGCTTTCACGTATGGCACGGAGGCTGCCAGCCGCTGCCACAGGCTCAGGAGATAGTGCACGCTATTTGGGGCAAATTCCCAGTGCTGAGGAAAACCAAGAGAGTAGGAGGCATAGTTCTCATTTTTGTGCGTAATACATTAGTCCCATGCCATCTAACACCAAAGATAAAGACTTTTCTTAAAAAAAAAAAAAAGAGAGAGAGAGAATGAGGATAAACTTTGATGGGCTTTGCTCTGTGCACGGCAGCTAGTCTCATGTGTTTAGTGGTATTTCAGAGATTAAACATCCAGTGAGAAGAGCTGTTCTGAGCTGGCTGAGTAACTGGCTCTCATCAGTAGCACGAGCATCTCGTGGAGAGCTTGTTAGAAACAGAGACGCCAAGGCTCCAACCTGGACCTAGTGAACCAGAAATTATGCGGGTAGGACCCAAGCACCTGCATTTCTCATCAAGCTGCCCAGATGATTCTGATGCAAGCCATCGCCTGTGAGAACCACGGCCTACACATGACTAAGAAAGAGAGGGCGCCGAGTCTCTCTTCACTCTTCTGCCCAGCTCCCTGTTCCAGTCTTGCCTTTTCTGGGGGACTACAAGGGAAGTCTCCCAGTCTTGAATCTAAGTATTATTCTTGCAGTTCCCTCATGCTCCTCTATCCACACTGCTTGCACTTTTGTAATGTGAACGAGTAGCTGCAATAGTAACCACTCTGTGCAGGGCTGCCCTATACTTACATTCGCTTCTGCCGAGGGAAAAAGAAATTCTTACAAGGTTAAATAAAACCAATGAGTAAGAGAAGAGGTTCCAACGTTTAGGAAGAAAGGGACAAGCAATCAAAGACAAACCTGTAGGCTGGTCACTGTGAAGTTAGCTATCAATCGGATGACCTCAGGGTAGTTTTCCACCTTTACTAGTTCTCCCAGTTGATAGTTACTCTTCAATCGGGCCAGTAGTCTGCAAAACTCATGGTAATTGTTTGGGTCTGATAAACTCTGGTGACAGCACAGGGAGGAAAATAAAATGTAAAATGTGATTCATTATTCTTCTTCCCGAATGACATCTGGGATGATGGCATGAGGAGAGGGGGGAATCTGCTGCAGGTCATCATTCAGAATGACACATCTGTATAATGTTTAAAAGCAATTTTTTTAAAAGTCACTTTTAAAAGGGATTATTACATCTATTATCTCATCTGTCCATAATAATCATCCTGTGAGATGGGGTTATTAGCCTCAACTGGAAGAGTCCGAAACAGAAGCCCAGAAGGACAACACTACTTGCCCAGGGCTGTAAAGTTGATTAACGGCAGAAAACGGGCACGATCTAAGATGTGACTGGTCTGTTTGCTTCCCACCAATCAAATGAAAAGTAATGAGATTTTTATTTTCACATCTGTTAAATCTGTCATTAAGCACAACTAAACTACAGTGGCAAAGTTACACAAATATTTCATATATTATATCATCTTTGCTACAATAAACGTACTCCTATATTAGTATGTTTATGTATTTTATTATATACTTATATCAAACACTTTTCATCTGTTTGCATACTACACCAGCATACTTGTTTCCTTACATATGTCCTCCTCTATTAGAGGAGGGCAGGTTTTGTTTTGCTCACCACTGAATCCCTGGCACATGGTAGGTGGCTCCATACAATTTGTTGATAGAATAAATGAATTTTTAAAAAGAGGGAGACAACAGAGTATATTTAAAAGTGAACTGTTTTTATGATATTTTCTAGTGTGGAGAAGAAATACTTAAAAAAAAGAGGTGTTAGCTGAGTCTTTGGGACGGAAAAAGACAAAAGGGCAACTGAGTTATGGAATGAACATCTGAACGAGAAATAGCTCCCCTCCCACCTAAATGTAGCCCTATACACTTAGGTAAATAATGTACATTCAAAAAAATGGAAATGAAAACAAAAAACACATTTTAGATTCTTAATTTCTTTGGGAAAAATGACTAGCTCTATCCTTATTTTCCTTCAAAGTGATCCCTTCCCTAAAAGAATGCCATTTGCAGCAACATGGGTGGACCTAGAGATTGTCATACTGAGTGAAGTAAGTCAGACAAGGAAAGACAAATATCGTATGATATCGCTTACATGTGGAATCTAAAAAAAAAGGGTACAAATGAACTTATTTACAAAACGGAAGTAAAGTCACGGATGTAGAAAACAAACTCATGGTTACCAGGGGATAAGAGGGGGAGGGATAAATTGGGAGACTGGGGTTGATATATACACACTACTGTATATAAAATAGGTAAGTAATAAGAACCTGCTGTATAGCACAGGGAACTCTACTCAATACCTTGTAATGGACTATGTGGGAAAAGAATCTAAAAAAAAAGAGTGGATATATGTATATGTATAACTGATTCACCTTGCTGTACACCTGAAACTAACACAACATTGTAAATCAACTATACTCCAATAAAAATGAACAACAACAAAAGGGGATCCCTTCCCACAATTCCTACATTCCTGAAACTAGAGGATACAAGCTCCTCTTCTGGGTAAGTATTATTTAGATCTACAAATATACACTCACTTAAGTCTTCTGAAGGATGACAGACTGAACTGTTTTCTCTGATTTCTGCTAAGTGTGACCTCTAGATTGATTTTTCTTTGGAGCCATAACAGATAGGCATATACTAATCATACACACATATACACACACAAGTAAAAATAATTTCTCAAAAACCTTACCTGTGGGTTTTCCAGTATTCGTTTAACACCATCAACAAGGTGAGAGAGAAACTTGGCCCTCTCTGCATTGTTAAACAGGGATCTTCTAACTGAGGCAATCTGTACTAAGCACGATAATACCTAAAGCAGGGCACAACCCAAACACAAATGATCAAAAAGACTGTATAGCTATTTTCATTACCCATTCCCCTGCTGTAAATATTCTTCTTTACATATAGCACTAATGCTGTTCTTTCAACCCCTGCTACCATTATAATGATATAAAAAAAAAGATCAAGGGGGATGTAGCTTAGGATATCTGAAACAGCTTTATTAAAAGAAACGTAAAAAGAGCATCAGATCCAGGTTGCTTGTAACAACTAGTTAAATCCATAGTTTGGAAATTCATCTACATTTTATTCTTTGACCACCCTGATGGCTTCTTTGATTTGTGTTTAAGATATATATTGAAAGCTTGAAAATACCAAGCAATTCATAGTTTAAATAATGCTTTAGATTTAGGTTTTTTTTTTGTTTTACTAAGGCCTTTTGGCTAATCAGCCTTTGCTATGTACTGCTATAATGAAATAACCAAGTCAGATCTGTGCCCTAAAGAAAACAGGTTTTAAAATGAAAACATTTTCCCCTTTCCCCACTGTGCTAGGTATTTACATTCTGTTTGCCCCTCCAGATCTATTTTCTGCCCTTCTCCTCCCTGTCTCTGCTCCCTGGGAGGCTGACCTCTGCTGACTAACAACAGCCAAGTTCCCTTGCCTTCTTGCTTCTCATTGGCTTCAACCACTGGAAAGTACCAGCAGGAGATCAAGGGCAGGAAGAAAGAGGAGCCCCCTCCCCACCCCCAGCTGGGCCATGGTTGGCAGAGTTTCTCTACCTCTGGTGAACAGCCCTCCCCTGAGTCACAGCCTCAGCTCTCTCCAGGGTTTCTTCCCCTTGCCCCTTGAGGCTGCCCACTATTGCTAGCCCCAGGGGGTGTACATCACCACCCCTTGTTGGATTCCCTTAATTTTGCCCACCCCTTTACCAACAGTCCTTTCATTCATTACCCTTCTTAAGTGTGTTACCTTTTCCTGAAGTAAACTTAACGATACAAAAAACACGAACTCATGTTTCTGCTAAAGTGAAGGTCCACATTAATTTGGAAAAGTGCTATTACCAGGAAAGTAGTCTACTGCAGAAAAACTACGCAAAACACCCACTTACTTTACTGTATTTTCTTTGCATGTTTTGTACAATGGTATTTTATACCAACAATCTGAAATATCAGACCAACGCCTTTTAGGACCTGAATGAATTTTGAGATTTGAGGAGGTTAATTATTGCTTTAAAGGAGAAATGCAGCATTCCCAAGAGGTTTCAAATGTTATTCAGGATAAGTATGCAAATATGCCTTCCCAATACAGCTTCCATTTAGCACTTATGTAACATATGCTTGAGGGATTTTCAGAAATTTTCTTAGTCTTGACAATCTTCAAATAGGCAATATAAGGTGAATTCCCCACATTCTAGCCTGTGGCAATTTGAGGGATAGTAAAAAGCCAGATACAAAGGGGAGACCAAAAGAGCTTGACATCTGCAGCAATCTGTCATTAATGACAGGAACAACTATTTTTGGCCACACTGCGTGGCTTGCGGGATCTTAGTTCCCCAACCAGGGACTGAACCCGGGCCCCTGCAGTGAAAGCGTGAATTCCTAACCACTGGACCGCCAAGGAATTCCCAGGAACAATTTAGAAGGAATTAAGACTTTACTGTGAGAGCCTTTAGGTGACAAGCTTTATCTCAAAAGGCTAGACAACTAACCCTAGTATTTCTATGCTTTACTTCTATGATTTTGTACAACAGAATGAACATAAGGCTTATTCACCAATTGCTACGTTCTAGAAATAGAAACTGTGGTCCTGACTCACCAGAGGTGAAAACGAAGGAGGGATGGAATGATACAGGTCAAAAAACAGTTGCAGAGTTGAAGAATCTAAGAACGCTGAAAGACAAAAGAGCACTTTACTGAGTACGTCTGCACAATGCAGCTGGCACACTCCGGTGCGGGGAGCATATCTTCCTGATTTCTTATCTTACAGAATGTTTATTTCATTTGAAAGTGATAAGCTAATAGGGGCTTTTTGTTTTCCGTTCTTTTTTTTTTTTTTTTTTAAGCACTTGTTTTTAGCTCCTCTAAGAAATGGATTCATTCTTCTGATCCTCAAACAACTTAAGACAATCAGAACTCTGTTCATAGCAAGAATTTTTATCCTTAGGAATACAATACCAAGCATAAGCACAAGTTCTTTTATTTGATTTTGTTTTTAAAGTTAGAAATTCCCTCAAATGAGTAAGATATCAGAAGTCTCTAGGTGATTAACATAAGGTCAAACTCACATCCGCCAGGAACCCAGTAATTAAAGAGTTCTCCCTGGCTGGGGGATCCTCCAACAGCCTCTCTCTGACTTTAAAAAGACCCATACTGACATCCTAAGTTTTCTCTCAGAGCAAGCAGGGGATTTGCCAGGGGTTCCTGAGACCACCCTGCAGACTCCAGGTAGAGTGGAGAGGCAACCTGTTTCAGAGGGTGTGACTGTATTACCTGATCGCCAGCTGGTGGGAATCTGTACCGTGCACAGGTCATCTGAGGACTCATCAGTAGAAGTGCCGATGAAATCAAAGTTTAGGCAGTTATGAGTGAGTTTGAGCAGTTGCATCAGCAAGCCATGCTGACTTTCATCATTCAAGTTCAGATTCTTTCCAGAAGCCTGTAAAAATGACCACATATGAGCCCCAAACAATCACTCCTCTCTTCCAAGCTTGCCACCAGACTTACGAGGAGGCCGCTAAGCCAGAAAAGGAGGGTGGTATTCCAACACAGTCAAGTGACGTTTCTCTCCCAAAAGATGCTGCACTTCCATCACCTTCAAAGTCCTTCCATCACTATGAAACTCCTAGCTCCTTATTTACTATTAAAACATATTTACTATAAAAACATGAAGCTGGGGGCTTCCCTGGTGGCGCAGTGGTTGAGAGTCCGCCTGCCGATGCAGGGGACACGGGTTCGTGCCCTGGTCCAGGAAGATCCCACATGCCACGGAGTGGCTGGGCCTGTGAGCCATGGCCGCTAAGCCTGCGCGTCCGGAGCCTGTGCTCCGCAACGGGAGAGGCCCCAACAGTGAGAGGCCCGCATACCGCAAAAAAAATAAATAAATAAAATAAAATCACAAAAAACCATGAAGCTCGTATTTAAAGAAATTCCCCCTTTGACACTTACTCTTTATATGCTGTTGGCATCGTGGCCACAGTGAATTCTGAAGCAGTATGGGATGTTTGGTTACTTTATTTGAATTTTAGATTTTTTTTTTTTTTTTTGTGGTACGCGGGCCTCTCACTGCTGTGGCCTCTCCCATTGTGGAGCACAGGCTCCGGACGCGCAGGCTCAGCGGCCATGGCTCACGGGCCCAGCCGCTCGGCGGCATGTGGGATCTTCCCGGACCGGGGCACGAACCCGTGTCCCCTGCATCGGCAGGCGGACTCTCAACCACTGCGCCACCAGGGAAGCCCTGAATTTTAGATCCTTATCATTTCTAGACAGGGCTGGACTAAACTCTGGAGGGAGTTCTAGTAAATTTTACACCCCGCCCTATCTTCCTTCCTCTTTTTAACATTACCATCGCCAGCATCAAGAAAAATCTTTCAGACCACAATCAAAACAAAATCACCACTGAATTTTATTTATTCATCAGAGCAGTGTACCGGCCTATAGCTCAATAGTGGTCCAGAGCTACGGTGACTATGAGATTCAAATATCTACCAGCTGTGACCTCAGTGACTGGCTGGCTCATTGTTTTTGACAGAATCAGTATTAGAGGAGGTTTCAAGGCTCAGTTTTCTCAAAAGCTTTTTCCCTCTGGAAACAGCTTTTGCGAGGCAGCTTGTGAGCTACGACAGCTTTTGCGAGGCAGCTTGCCCAAACTGAGAATTTTTTGGGAATTCTGAAGTAAAACTAGGTAACTGAAGGAAAAGAGGGACATCATTAACTGGGACAAAAGAAAAATCCAAACTTGCTTCTAATCGTACAATTGAGACATACTGGAAAATGAGAACAAGAACAAGAAAACAAACAAACAAAAAACCCCCAAACGAACACAAAGCCAGAGGCTAATTCCATTTGGCTTTCTATAGCGACGAAGCATCCAAACATGGTTATACATGTGTAGAACTCACAAGTTAACATTTCTTCCTTAGTTCAAGTCTATCAATAAATGAAATACAACTTTCTATTTTAAAACTGGTGATTTCCTTCTGTGATACTGTCTACGCCTTCAGGTTATGAAATCTAAGTGGACGTTAAAAATTCAACATCTGCTTTTCCTTACAGATGTTGCTTGTTTATTTGCTGCCTGTAACTCAGCAGGGGACAGGGAAGCCAGCCTAGTTTTAGTATGCTAACAATGTAGTCTGAGACGGCTTTCAAAGCACTGAGAATCCAAACACCATAAAGTGAAGATGCTTTTACTCCACATAGGAAGATCTTATGTGGATATAAAAAAAGCCAACAAGAAAAACCTCAAACTTTGTGGTAAACTAGTTCCTTTAAAATAGGAGCATGGGATAAGTGTTCACATACTGCTCTTTACCTAGGGGAACAGATGTGAAATAGGGAAATCACAATTCTTTCTTACAGTTTGGTAAGTTTCTTCCACAGCTCGGACATATGTATTACGTGAGACATGACGATGATTAAAGAGATGCATAAACTCTCGTGGGGTCATAACAAGTCCCCACTTATTCTCATCCTTTCAAAAGGACCTGTGAAGCAGGTCCCAACATACAATCTCACCTGTTTTAGCAGATTGCAGGAAAGAGTGAAGATATCAAATAACGATGAATCTCGGAAAGAAGAGGCTATTTTTCTGTGCTTGGTTAAAGGATGGGTGGTGTCTGCCTGTGCAGAAAAACAAACCAACGCAAGTTTTAGAATTAGTTGCAAAGAAAAAAATTTTCTTGTAGACTTCAAGTAAACTAGAAGGATTTTCAGTAAGACCAACATAAATAACAAAATACATTTTAAACATTTAAGTTACTGTTAGACCATATTTAGTGAGAGAATGCAGATGACAATAAGCTGCTAATAACAGCTAGCCAGGATATCATGTCTCTACTGCATACAGAGGGAAGACAGAAGGAGAGGTGAGTATCTCCACTGCAGTTTTAATTTCCTCTGCACTCAGGGAGGTAAAATTTAACAAACTGTTGGAAGACATTGCTAATAATTTCTATCATGTTGTATTGTGGCTTAGTCTCAAAACCAGACAGTAGCAAGGCTTGGGTTTTGGTAAACAATCCAGTCAGGGCTGAAGTTACTACAAAATTTCTAAAACAGTCATTGACTAACAGCCGTGAACTTAGGATAGACGATAGCCTGTAATACTCTCTTCCTTCTCTAACGTATTTCAACGTGCAGTCTATACCACAGAAGTGAGTACTCAAGTTAAGTGGTTGTATTCGTCTCTCATTTACTCCTCTGTTCTTGTCTTTTCGTCATATTTTAAAGGTTTTTGTGGTCAAGGATTAAGTCTTTTACTTCTTTAGTAGGCCCTCTATTTCTGACACATAGTAGGTACTCAATGAGTGCAATAAAGGAATTTCAAGGTTGCCTAGAGTAATTTCAGTCCAACCATTTACTGTAAGCTTAAATCTCTTCTATATATTGTTTAGTTCAACCAGGAGGGAGTTCATTTTGCTTTTGGCACATTAAAGAAAAAATGCAGCAAGATTTCTGATAGACAACCAAGTTATGGAATGCCCCCTTAATTTTATTTCTAAGTTCAAATAGGAATGGTAACAGAAATATGCTTTCTGATATAAATGACAACCAAAAAAAAAAAAAAAAGCCAATAGAAAACTAAGTTACATAGAGGTTCAAAGTGTTCTGATTTTTGCTTCCGTGTCACTGTGTTATCATAAATGTCTTGGATAAAAAGGTGATGCTAGATTATATACCAGATGCTATATATAATCTGTTATACTGATCATAATACAGAGAATAATTACATCTTAAGTATGTCACACACATTTCTATTATTTTCTTAAAAAAGACAAAATTTCGAAGATTTAAAAAATACCGACACTGATGGATTTTCTGGAACCAAGCTTCAAAGGGGAGAGCATTAACCCCACAATCTCTGTACTTAAGTCAACGCATGCTCTCTTACTACAAGGGTAATAGTGGGTAAATAATAAGTTAGTTGCTAAGAGCACAGGCTCTGTAATAAGCCTATATGGGGTTTGAATTCATATACTGTTGCCAGGTAACTGTGACACTGTAGGCAAATTATTCAACCTTTATGAGCCTCAGTTTCCTTATCTAGGAAATGGGATAACCAGAGTCCCTATCTCACAGGACTATTGTGAGAATAAAATTAGTATAAGTAAAGTGCTTAGAACAGTGCCTGTCACATAGAAATCACTCAAAAGTGTGAGCTATTATTTCGATAATTACCAACCGCAATGGGGATTGCATGTGACAGAGAACACAAGATGGACTCCAGATTTTAACGGACTATAAGCTAGTGCATTTAAAATAGTACCAACTCACAGTTAAAATTTCTCAGGGTTAATAGAAATGTCTGCATAAATACAAGCAGTAGCAACGATGCCAATGTAATTAATAGCTGACAACTGAAGGGTGAGATGTTACAATTAATATTAATTCTGGCCTGTTCAATAATTATAACATTTTAGCTGGATACAAAAGTAAATGACTAAAAAATAATAGCCAGAGCCAAAGAAAGCCACTGGTGTTTCCTCTGTAGTAATCTGTGACATCAATGACTATTTAAAAAAATTACCTGGTATTTAGCAGAATGTTTCGTGCATTCTGAAAAGACTATCAGCAAAATCTTTAATAACAGCTCATGAGAACTGATTTTTGAATCTTTACCAACACATTAATTTATACAGCGGAAGGGGCACCACCAATGATGCTGGTTTCCTAAGTTCTGACTTAGGACCGTTGCTCTCATCTCTAACAATGAACATTAATACCACTGAGGAAAGCTGAGATGAGAGGAAAAAATATTCCGGAGACAGAAGGGGATCTGGATATTAAGAGTGAGGCAGACTGCACTTACAGAGGGAAACCCAACGGAACTAGTTTGTTTCAAAAGGGCATTAATCACTTACCGCAAAAGCACACAACTGCCAAAAAAGATCATCCCACACACAGCAGAAAACACCAATACTAAGAAAAAATATGGCACTTACTTCAATGAGGAAGGCTGTAGCACTTACTTGGTTAATTTCATTGGTTAGCTGAGATAAAATTGTGACACCAATGATGCAGTATTCAACACTATCCTGGTTTAAAACAAAAAAGGCAGAAAGAGTTGGCCTGTGCAGCTTGATTTCAGCATTTGGAATGCAGTCATACTCTTGAAATAACAGAGTCCTGTGCTGCTATTAAAACTGCCTAGACAACGTAGCAAGAAACTGTGGTTTAAAACTTCTGCTTTGCAGGACGTAAAATCTAACCTGCCATAAAAGAAGACTGCTAAATCTGACTTCATCAAAATTGAAACCCTTTGTATTTTAAAAATACCCTTAAGTATCATACCATACATATCACAGAAAGAGAAACTAGCAAATCACATTTAAGATAAACGATGAACGTGTAAGATAATTTACAAAGAGACTGTATACAAAAAAGGGCAAAGAACCCGCCCGATAAAAAAATGTACGTAAGATATAAACAGGAAGTTCACAGAAAAACAAAAATAAGTAGTAAATCAGCATATGAAAATTTGTTCTGTCTCATCTGTAACTCAAATGCTGAGCTACCAATTCTTTCTACCTACCAAACTGGAAAAATAAAGCTGAGGTCACAGGGTGGAGGTACAGGGAAATAGGCATTCTTTTAATTGTTGCAGGGAACAACTTTTTTTGGAGGGCAATTTGGAAATATCCTTGCAAACCCAAAATACACACATCCCTCTGATTGAATAATTCAAAGGCTGGGAATTCACACTATAAACACACTTAACTCAAAGTATAAAAAGATATATATATATATACACACATGCACACTAGGATATTCACTGAAGTATTTATTTAAGTCAAGATATAGATACTAACTAAATGCCCACCTATAAAAGTTAAATGAATTATGGTATTTTAAACTGGAATGGTATGTAAGCATTAGAAAGAATGAAGCAGGTTTTGTGCTGACATCTAAACATGTAAAGCCGAGACACATGAAGAGTTAAAAAGACACAGAAGAATATATACCAAGTAATTCCACTTATAGATCAATATGTAAGTAAGCATATATTGCTTCACCCATTTTTATTCCATCAAACACATAAATCATACCTGTAAAAACCTTGTGACATCTGTGATTGCATTTCTGAAGACATAGTCATCCTTCTGACAGTCAAACCAGCCCAGTTTTGTGATTCTGGCATATAACTGAATAAGTGCTTGTGTCACGAAAGTAGCCAACTTTGGCCGAGTGGCAAGGTAGTTGAGCACATAGTTCCCTATAAAACAAAAGTAATCTATGTTGTAGAAGGCTCTGCCAGGGGAGGGTGTACATCTTTAAATGTCTAAGAAGTGGTCAATTTAAACTATTTACCCTAAACTTCCCTAATTATTCACACTATTGAGAAATGGGACTTGGAATTTAAGATTCATAGGCTTTCCAACTCAGAATATACAACGTGTCACAATGAAGAATCTGAGGTAAGGCAGCCTTGAATCTATCCCTCGATGGTTAAATAGCATGGTCTGCACAGAATTCAAAATCCTTAACAATGTTTTTCTTAGTTATTAGTGACAGTAAAGACTGAATGAAAGAAACCTTCTGAAAACCGAAGGGATAATGCAGGCTTTACCTAGAAACAATTATATCGGGTCCTCTTCACTTTTAAGCCCAAATTCTGGAAAGAAACTGGATTCTAGATATTCTGTATGCTTAGCAAGTTCAGAACATTATCAGACAAGCAACATAAATGTAACTATTACTAGAACATCACTCAACTAATTTCTTTAAGAGAAAAAAGATAACTCTCTACTTACGAATATCTATTCGTTGTTCCAATGGTAGAGGGTTATTTGTGCGCGATACAAGCTTTGTAAGGCATGTAGCTGCCAGTAACTGGGAGTAAGATGACTGTGAAAAGAGGGGGGAAAGGACTTAGAATTCAATTTTATTGAGTTAGTCAGTCATAAAGTTTTTAACTTGGAGATCTGTTCTCAAATTCAAGAAAATTAATCGGCTTTGCTATACTTAATCCTCAGGATTTTAAAGGGTCACATACTAAGGAAAAATGAGCCCCACAAAGCATAAGTGCTCATTAAGCCGATTTCAGTCATGAACAAAGGGCAGGATAAAGTGAATGGCTGATCAAACTGAACCTAATACAGGTATCTTTATCACTTTGAGAGGGCAGAAGTTAGAGGGGCTCTTCTCAGAAAAGAAGCTAAATCTCTTCTTTCATTTAAGTCAAGAAATCTTCTCCCTCCAACAGCCTTGTTATAATGATGTTTCAAAAAGTTTCACCTCATAATACTCCTATAGTATGGCATTAGAAAGAGGGGAAAAAAGAAAAAGAAGACAAGAAGTAGTTTTAGAAGGAACCACCACATTATGCTGGGTAGTTAATCCCCCCATTGTATCTTCCCATCAGCACAACTATCAATCAGCTACAGCTTTGGGGAATGTATATGCTAGTTTTAGTAGTAAATTCCTAACAATTATTTATGAGAAAGAAAAATTATGCCCTAGGCAATGGAATAGCATTATCATTCTCAAGTGTGGATTTTAATGAATTTTAACCTTATGGAGAATCAGAGTATTCTATCTGATCATAATGTATAAGGAGGAGCCGTGTGCAAATTCAGATTCCCCCATGTGGCTATATTATATAATGTCACATAACAGGGACAGACTCAGAATCATCAAAACAATTTAATCAAGGGTTAAACATAATTTCCCATGAAACTATAAGTCCTTAAGACAGTAGGCTATCCATAGGCATTACATCATCCCATCAGTTATAAAAATAACTTAAGTTTATGGAAAAAATCTATAAAAGTGACTTTGACATCTGATTTTTTTTTTTACATCTTTTTTGGAGTATAATTGCTTTGCAATGGTGTGTTAGTTTCTGCTTTATAACAAAGTGTATCAGTTATACATATACATATGTGCCCATATCTCTTCCCTCTTGCGTCTCCCTCCCCCCTACCCTCCCTATCCCACTCCCCCAGGCGGTCACAAAGCACCGAGCTGATCTCCCTGTGCTATGCAGCTGCTTCCCACTAGCTATCTACCTTACGTTTGGTAGTGTATATATGTCCATGCCTCTCTCTCGCTTTGTCACATCTTACCCTTCCCGCTCCCCATATCCTTGAGTCCATTCTCTAGTAGGTCTGTGTCTTTATTCCTGTATTATCCCTAGGTTCTTCATGATATTTTTTTTCTTAAATTCCATATATATGTGTCAGCATACGATATTTGTCTTTCTCTTTCTGACTTACTTCACTCTGTATGACAGACTCTAGGTCTATCCACCTCATTACAAATAGCTCAATTTCGTTTCTTTTTATGGCCGAGTAATATTCCATTGTATATATGTGCCACATCTTCTTTATCCATTCATCCGATGATGGACACTTAGGTTGTTTCCATCTCCGGGCTATTGTAAATAGAGCTGCAATGAACATTTTGGTACATGACTCTTTTTGAATTATGGTTTTCTCAGGGTATATGCCCAGTAGTGGGATTGCTGGGTCATATGGTAGTTCTATTTGTAGTTTTTTAAGGCACCTCCATACTGTTCTCCATAGTGGCTGTACCAATTCACATTCCCACCAACAGTGCAAGAGGGTTCCCTTTTCTCCACACCCTCTCCAGCATTTACTGTTTGTAGATTTTTTGATGATGGCCATTCTAACTGGTGTGAGATGATATCCCATTGTAGTTTTGATTTGCATTTCTCTAATGATTAATGATGTTGAGCATTCTTTCATGTGTTTGTTGGCAATCTGTATATCTTCTTTGGAGAAATGTCTATTTAGGTCTTCTGCCCATTTTTGGATTGGGTTATTTGTTTTTTTGTTATTGAGCTGCATGAGCTGCTTATAAATTTTGGAGATTAATCCTTTGTCAGTTGCTTCATTTGCAAATATTTTCTCCCATTCTGAGGGCTGTCTTTTGGTCTTGTTTATGGTTTCCTTTGCTGTGCAAAAGCTTTGAAGTTTCATTAGGTCCCATTTGTTTATCTTTGTTTTTATTTCCATTTCTCTAGGAGGTGGGTCCAAAAGGATCTTGCTGTGATTTATGTCATAGAGTGTTCTGCCTATGTCTTCCTCTAAGAGTTTGATAGTGTCTGGCCTTACATTTAGGTCTTTAATCCATTTTGAGCTCATTTTTGTGTATGGTGTTAGAGAGTGATCTAATCTCATACTTTTACATGTAGCTGTCCAGTTTTCCCAGCACCACTTATTGAAGAGGCTGTCCTTTCTCCACTGTACATTCCTGCCTCCTTTATCAAAGATAAGGTGACCATATGTGTGTGGGTTTATCTCTGGGCTTTCTATCCTGTTCCATTGACCTATCTTTCTGTTTTTGTGCCAGTACCATACTGTCTTGATTACTGTAGCTTTGTAGTATAGTCTGAAGTCAGGGAGCCTGATTCCTCCAGCTCCGTTTTTCGTTCTCAAGATTGCTTTGGCTATTCGGGGTCTTTTGTGTTTCCATACAAATTGTGAAATTTTTTGCTCTAGTTCTGTGAAAAATGCCAGTGGTAGTTTGATAGGGATTGCATTGAATCTATAGATTGTTTTGGGTAGTAGAGTCATTTTCACAATGTTGATTCTTCCAATCCAAGAACATGGTATATCTCTCCATCTATTTGTATCATCTTTAATTTCTTTCATCAGTGTCTTATAATTTTCTGCATACAGGTCTTTTGTCTCCTTAGGTAGGTTTATTCCTAGATATTTTATTCTTTTTGTTGCAATGGTAAATGGGAGTGTTTTCTTGATTTCTCTTTCAGATTTTTCATCATTAGTGTATAGGAATGCCAGAGATTTCTGTGCATTAATTTTGTATCCTGCTACTTTACCAAATTCATTGATTTGCTCTAGTAGTTTTCTGGTAGCATCTTTAGGATTCTCTATGTATAGTATCATGTCATCTGCAATCAGTGACAGTTTTACTTCTTCTTTTCCAATTTGGATTCCTTTTATTTCCTTTTCTTCTGATTGCTGTGGCTAAAACTTCCAAAACTATGTTGAATAAGAGTGGTGAGAGTGGGCAACCTTGTCTTGTTCCTGATCTTAGTGGAAATGGTTTCAGTTTTTCACCATTGAGGACGATGTTGGCTGTGGGTTTGTCATATACGGCCTTTATTATGTTGAGGAAAGCTCCCTCTATGCCTACTTTCCGCAGGGTTTTTATCATAAATGGGTGTTGAATTTTGTTGAAAGCTTTCTCTGCATCTATTGAGATGATCATATGGTTTTTCTCCTTCAGTTTGTTAATATGGTGTATCACGTTGATTGATTTGCATATATTGAAGAATCCTTGCATTCCTGGAATAAACCCCACTTGATCATGGTGTATGACATGTGATTTTTATTCAACACCCTTGAACATGGTTTAAACTGACTAAAGCAGGTGTGTCAAATCACTAATAATGCAAGAGAGGCTACTATAACTACAGAACATAGTGTATATCTATACACTATATAACATGTAAATGGTTTCTGCATATAATTCCAATAAATCTGCTAAGTCACTAAGAAGTCAATAGAGATTAAAAAGGAAGAACCCACTATAATTACGTGTTTTCAGTATTGCACCAACCCTGTTTTATTCCAGCCTGTTGACTGACAACATGAGGAACTGGAGTTAACAGTGTCACAAATGACACTGTGGGGCTCCAGTGGGAGTCAAATGAGAGCTAGCTGTGCATCTCCCACAGTACAAATCCAAGTGGATCAATCCTAGAACCAAGGGATTGAAAAGAAATACAAAAAAATCTGAAAATAGAACAGAGCCCTACACAGTCTCTGACCATGACTGTAATCTTGTAAGCTTGGGAAAAGAGTTAGCTCCCTCAGCTACTAAAGGATATTATTTAGCCAACTATAATTTGTTCAGTTTACTGCATAAATTCTGTAACACTACTAATGCAAATTCAAAAATGAAGTCATCTAGAATTCTATACTCTCAACAAATTAACTGCTTTCCTCCTTTTCACATTTCCTTTTAGTCTTCAGCAGAGTGTTGGCTCCTGGTCTAGCTGGGATTCTAACTGTCTTGATGCCCTTTCATGATACCCTGATTGGATGCTTACCCTTCCTAAGACCTCCATCTTGCCCAAAATATTAACTTAATCAAGTCATGTCTCATTAAAAGCATTATTGATCATTGCATGCCTTTTTTTTTTTTTTTTTTTTTGCGGTACGCGGGCCTCTGTCGTGGCCTCTCCCGTTGTGGAGCACAGGCTCTGGACGCGCAAGCTCAGCGGCCATGGCTCACGGGCCCCGCCTCTCTGTGGTATGTGGCATCTTCCTGGACCGGGGCACGAACCCGTGTCCCCTGCATCGGCAGGCGGAGTCTCAACCACTGCGCCACCAGGGAAGCTCTGCATGCCATTTTTAAGCTGGAAGAGGTTCTAATGCCATTTTTAAGCTGGAAGAGGTTCTAATTCCATTTTAAAAACTGTAACTTAGTGTGATTTTCATTGTCGAGGTAATTTCTTCCCCTACACTTCTAAGACAAGAAGCAGCTGTGGTACAGGGGTAGGGATCTTACAAGGTGACATGAACTTTGTGGATAAGAAATGTCAATTATATACAACCCTGTCTTCTTTGTAAAGGATACGAAGTGGTACTTAAGTGTAAAAAACAGAAAAAGAGTCCCAGAAATTTGATTCAAGACGAAAAATTACAGGACAAAAATATACACTCAATGAGATTTTCCCTGATGAGTCTGTAAGGTCTTTTTTGCCAACCTGGCAGTTCTGGTACATTTTTAAAGTGAAATTAACAAGGCAGAGGTACCTAGAAAAATCAAGGAACAGAAGTTAT
Source organism: Mesoplodon densirostris (assembly GCF_025265405.1). Lineage (NCBI taxonomy): Eukaryota > Metazoa > Chordata > Mammalia > Artiodactyla > Ziphiidae > Mesoplodon > Mesoplodon densirostris. Next base: position 119,216,698 of record NC_082666.1, on the reverse strand, counting down.
CCCAATCCACCCCTAAACTCAGAACCAGAATATATTTTCCTAAACCTGGTACCCTTTAGGATTTTTCAAATCTTACGTACACTTCCTCTTTCGAGGAGTAGCTGGCACTTGCTCAGGCAATCAGGGCTGTTGGTGAATTCAACCAAGGCTTTCTCTGCCTGGAGTCGAGTGGTTGTATCTGTTGTTTCATACAGCTGTTTGCACAGATTCTCTAGTTGGGCCAGGCTCTGGAAAAGATCAGTCAAAAAAGAAATCAGTCGAGCCTACTATATACACAAGGTACTGTGCTCGAAATGACTGGATAAAGATAAATAATAATCAATGAAGACAGACTTGCTTCCCAACATGGAGGAGAATCTGGGTGACCTTCAATAAAAACCATTTACAGCCTTCTTTATTTGATGCTTTAGAAAACAAAATGATAGAATGCCTAAAATATCTATATACTTTTTCAGTCATTCCCTTAAAGATCAATCACAAATGACATATTTTTCTCCTTGCAGATACCCATCCTAAGCTTTTCCAAAAGGTTTTCAAATAAAAATTCAGAATTTACTTGCTCCGCCATCCATTTCAAGATTATGAATACTAGAGTCATCGCTGTAAAATTAAGCACATAAACACACAATGTAAGCATCACACAGATCTTTACACACGTTTAAGCATTCTCCCTTTGCCTAGTAGTTATCAGTTTACAGTTATGTGTATGCACAACGATGGCCAACATCTATGAGAAAGCTTCCGAATGCAAGTACGTACCTTCCTCCCCGGATCCCTCATGTCTAAAGTTCAGCGATTCTCTTCTGTTGCACTTTAAACTCTTGCTTTGGATCCAAATTTAAAACGCAGGGTCAAAATAAATTCAACCCTAGCATGTGCTCAGAGATAAGACATGGGAAACGCCCCCAAACAAACCCTTCTCTCCAAATCTTGAACCAGTTCCAGGGAGGCAGGAAGGAGATGGATATGTGCTTTGGTCCAAACCCCAAAGGGATGCAAATCCACCTCCACTTAATGTGTTCAAAAGCAAAGAGGAAAGGAATGTGTAAGGGTTCATGTGACTGTCGCCTTTCACTGACTAGAGAGAAGGGCAAACATCTGCTAGTTTTCAAAGGGCCAGTCTGGACTTTAGGAAGAAATTCTGAGCCTATTTTCTACAGCAGCCAGCAAGATCTGGTTTAAGTAGTTTGAAGGATCCTACTATTAGAAAAGACAATTCTGACAAGAACAAAAAAAATAATAATAATAATTAGACAAACCAACCTGTGTAAATACCCTAAAATACATTACACAGTCTGCCCAAGGCTTTTCATTATCACTTTATTTCATTATGCTGTGGCTTTATAAATCACAGCTTTTCTACTAAGTAGTAAAGCCCTTAGGGCAGGATACCTATTTTATTCAATCTGATTAATAGATTTCAAACATTAACCTAAAGAAAACAAGAAAGACAAATACTGACCCACTAAGATCATCAGTCTCACTTCAGGGAGCCCTCTACAAACCGCCCACCTCCACTCCAAAACAAGATAAACAAACCACCCTTCAAAACATCTTGGGACTATGATTAGGCTCCTGTTTAATCTGTCCCTCTCTGACTTCCAGAGGTCCCCCTTAATACCCTCCTCAATTCAAAAGCACAGAGAAAACTGTACTTGCAAAGCCAGATCTCAAGTAATGAAAGTTCTATAAGCAATAGCTGATTTTTTTCATACAGCATATAAATACAAGGAATAGAGAATAAGGCTAATTAACTACATTTATTCCATAAAACACATGTGAAAGTCAGTGTTACGCCTGCCAGTACTGGCCAAACATCCAGTGGATCAGTTTAATTATAAATCCCCACATTCCTAAGCAAGGGATTAAATCTCTTTCACAACGTTTTTGTTTCAACCCAGCAGGCTGGTTCCCCTCTCCCCCCCATGAAATGACTAACTTAAAAGGGGACAAATTATTTTCAAAATAGGTAACACAGAGGACATCAACAGAAAGATACCCTAACTGAAACTGAAAGGTAGCTATAAAATCTGGTATTAGGTGTCAGGGAGGAGCAGCAGCCTCCTAACCTCCACAGCTACCACGCACTACAGAGAGCTTCCCAATATCCTCAACAGACACTCCCTAAAGAGTCAGGTTGCTTAAGGTATAATGACTCTCCTTGAAGTCTCATCAATCAGTTCCGTAGCTCCCCCAGTGCAACTCTTGTTTGTGTTTATTACAACAAAGTTGTTCACAAGATGATGGCTAAGCATCTGTCACCGGTAGTTCCTTACTGCTAAAAACCTACATGCAGGTTATGGTGGGCTTTTTGGTTGTTGCTTTGTTTTGATTTGCTTTAATTTAGCAGACAAAAACATACTGCAGGGTAAGTCTGGTAATGAGTTCTCAGCTCAGGAAACAAGACCGTTTAAAAAACAAAAGAATAATTTGACCATTTACACAAACAGTTTGGAGAACCGAAGCTCTATTTCTTTGTTTCCAGAAGGACAAATGGGAAACAATCTTGTTTTCCCAAACAACTAGTGAAAACATCTAAAAACCAAGTCATTTTATTTGGGTTGCCGGTACTACGCATCGAAGGAGAGGGGAATGAGACATTTACATTTCTGTTCTCTTGGATCCTAATGTTTCGAAAGCAAATCTACTAGATTACTTTGAATCACCTTTTTTGGGGACCCAGAATAAAACAATTTATCCTACAATGTTTGATTAGCTGTTGAAACTAGTTATTTCACATTTAGCAGCAAACACACCACCGTGTTTCCCCTTTGATGCAGTCCCTTCTTCCATTCAACCAGTTCTTTTTTTTTTTTGTTTTTTTTTTTTTTTTTTTTGCTGTACGCGGGCCTCTCACTGCTGTGGCCTCTCCCGTTGCGGAGCACAGGCTCCGGACACACAGGCTCCGCGGCCATGGCTCGCGGGCCCAGCTGCTCCGCGGCATGTGGGATCTTCCGGGATCGGGGCACGAACCCTAGTCCCCTGCATCGGCAGGCGGACTCTCAACCACTGCGCCACCAGGGAAGCCCCTAACCAGTTCTTAATAAGGACATCTATTACACGATGCCGGTTCAGTCACAGAAGAGCCTCCAGAGAAGAGTGTCTATTTTCTATTCCTGAGGCTGCCAAATTGATAATCCACAGAGAAACGTCCATCTGGTCCCACTGGAACATGAAAGCATGTCTGGGTGAAATACTTAACAAAACTGGAAAGTGATCTTCAACTAGCAAAGCACTACTTTAGTACAAGAAACTCAAGAGAGTCAAACCTCCAAACCTAAACCACCTGGATTTCACCAACAGTAGTTACCATGAAGGTATTAAATGAATATATCTTCCTTAATATTTAGCAACAATGTTATTTTATACAGTTTTTTAAGTCTGGATAGAGAAAATGCAGCTCAATTACTCTCATTTCAATATAAGGTGCAACCAGTGGAGACTACAGACCTCAGAATTTAATGATTTAGCTGAAGAGTTGCCTGTACATTACAGGAAAATGAAGACTTTGTTTCTGCATTAGATGTTATACTACACCAAAAAGCAGAATACCTTGGAATTTATTTTAATTTGTCACATATTGCTTTAAAAAGCCCGACAGTATATACTCTTAGCCTCACTGCTTGGAAAAAAAAAATCCACTTGGAGATTTCCAATCAGACACCAGGATACTCGCTTTTAGGAAGGATATGATGACATTCCCAATAATGCTGAGTAGTGAACTAGAAAACAAGCATAACCCTTGGATGACTAGGTTCTCTACAAAGTACATCCTTGACTTGACAGCCACCCAAACCACCTGAAATGATCAGAAGCACCACCCTATTACAAAGTGAAAAGTACAGGTTCAATCCAGAGAAGTTCTCATGAAGAATATATAGTCAGAATTATCAATTTGGTAGCTGAATTTTCATGATTAGGATGCCTGAAATATAAAAAGAATTGCTGAAAAATCAAGCCACTTCCAACCTGTTCATAAACTCTATTAATTTAGATCTTCTTTAGTTGGAATTTTTCTGTGTATTCAGAAAAAACTGTGTTGGGTAAATTAAAAGATGCATACTGAACCTGCCAGAAAATGAACGATTTAAGAGGTGTATAAGGCTAATAAAACTGATATACTAATTAAAATTTATTTTTTATCTATTCAGTAAGGCGTTCCTATTGTCAATAATGAATATCCAATTATCATAGATAATGTTTTTTAAAACTCCTAAAAATCCAGTGACAACTATTGTTAGGTTAAAAAAGCAAGTGGTGGGTGTAGTGGTTAAGCATCCGCCTGTCAATGCAGGGGACACGGGTTCGAGCCCTGGTCCCAGAAGATCCCACATGCCGCGGAGCAACAAAGCCCATGCGCCACAACTACCGAGCCTCCGCTCGAGAGCCCGCGAGCCACAACTATTGAGCCCACGTGCCACAACTCCTGAAGCCTGCACGCCTAGAGCCCATGCTCCGCAACAAGAGAAGCCACGGCAATGAGAAGCCCACGCACCGCAATGAAGAGTAGCCTCTGCTCGCCGCAACTTGAGAAAGCCAGTGTGCAGCAACAAAGACCCAACACAGCCAAAAATAAATTAAAAATAAATAAATTTATATGTATAAAAAAGCAAGTAGCAGAGAAAGACAAATATATGATATCGCTTATATATGGAATCTAAAAAAATGGTACAAATGAACTTATTTACAAAACAGAAATACAGTGACAGATGTAAAAAACAAACTTAGGGTTACCAGGGGGGAAAGTAGAGGGGATAAAAGTGAGAGATTGGGATTGACATATACACACTATTATATATAAAATAGATAACTAATAAGGACCTACTGTATAGCACAGGAAACTCTACTCAGTACTCTGTAATGACCGATATGGGAAAAGAATCTAAAAAAGAGTGGATATATGTATATGTATAACTGATTCACTTTGCTGTATAGCAGAAACTAACACAACAGTGTAAATCAACTATACTCTAATTAAAAAAAAGCAAGTGGCAAAATAGTATGTAGAGTATATCATTTGTGATATATGTTAGCAAATTCATACAGGAAAATCTGGATGAAAACACAGCAACAATTATCTCTGGGAACTTAGGTTATGGGAGACTTTTAATTTCTATCATGTATTTCCATAACTTTAAAATTTTTGACCACAACCAGATATTACTTGTAAGCAGGAAAAAACCCCAACAATTATATAGATAAATATTTTTTAAAAGGAAAAATTTAAGCTACCTTCTTTTTCTAAATTAACTCCTCTAATTAGTAATATATTACTAATTAACAGATGATTGTTTCCAATCAGAATTCATAAAACAAATCCATGAAACCAAAAAGGCAATATATTCTAATAGCTGAAGTTTAAAAAAGTTATGTCTGTGTTTATTACTACTTTTATTTTGTTCTTTCTTACTAATAATAAATGCTGATAGTTTAAATGGGCTGAAAAGAACATGCCACGCAAGGTTTCTTCTTGTTTATAAAGTTATGTAGAAGGCAATCTTGGCCAAAGCCATTTTAGTTTTATACATATATCAGCAGATCTCTAAGATGTTAGCAACTGCAGTGGAGTCAATTGGGAGGGGGGGAATATTCTCATCTTTTGAATGAGAACATTTATATAGGCAGACTATTTATTTTTAAAAAGTCAAAAAAAAAAGTTTATAAAGCCAGTGCAAAAGACCTGAATCTGTACTTTACAAGAGAATATCCAAAGGGCCAATAAGTGAAAGGTGCTCAACTCGATAATCATCAGGAAATGTAAATCCAAACCACAAGGAGATATCCATTAGAATGACTAAAATGAAAAGGCCAACATCCAGCACTGGTTAGGATGCTGGAACTGTCACACCGTGCTAGTGGAGTCGGAATTGGTTCAAACACACTGGAAAACTGGCAGGATCTATTAAAGCTAAACATATAAATATCCTATGACCCAGCTATTCCACTCCTATGTATATACCCAACAGAGATACGTGCTAAGTTCACCAAAACACTTGTATAGGAATGTTCATGGCAGCACTAAATGTAATAGTTCCCAAACGTGAAAGCCAAATGTCCACCAATAGTAATATGGATAAATGTGTCATTCCTTAATTTGGGTGCTGATTACAGAGGCACATCCATTTTGAGAAAATTCATTGAGTTGTACATTTATAATTTGTGTATTTTTCTATAAGTATGTTATACTTCAATAAGTTTTTAAGCAAGACGGAAGAATGACACAGTTCTCCCCAAATTCTTCAGGTATTTACTCTCATCTCTTTCTTTCTGATGCTAATGGAAAAGAAGTTCATCAATAACTGACAATTGCACATTAGGTTTAGAATGCTTTAGTTTTACACCAATTCCTGCTTTTAAAACTGTAACTCCCATTATTTGCTCAGGAAATAAATAAGGTAAGATTTTTGGATGCATGTGGGGACATTCTATTTCTGAGGGTACTAAGAGGGTGAGTAAAGCTTTTTGGCTGCAGATGCTATGTAATGTCTACTGTCGTAAAGCAAGATAAAATACGTATTTTCAGCAGGTGATAATGCAGTGCCAGAGCCTTGCGTGCATTAGATAAGAAGAGCAAGTCTGCTAACATATGAGACTGCAAAATTCTACACTTAACTTCAAAATACGTATTAATCCTAACTTGTAATAAACACATATGATGTTTGCACTGTGGGTAACACATAGCCAAAACACATGTAAACAAATTATTTCATGAGGTAAACAGCCAGACTAACTGTGCCTGGCTTATTGACTTATAAATTTAACTCAAGAGTTTCCATTTAACATGTCACTAGAACCCAGTTTTGGTTCCTTCTCATAGTCACTAATGGTGCAGAGAAATGAAAGCTGCAGTATAAGCTGAATCCTCTAAAGCACAGGTTTCAAACTGGTAGCCTCAAACTGGCCCACAGACATTTTTGTTTTTCGTCTTACAGCGTGGTTTTAAAGTCTGACATAGTTGCCAATATTTCATAATGATATCTGGTTTTCTAGCTTCCCATGAAAAATTAGAAGATCTGATTACACTGGACCTGCATTTTCAAGTGTCACTAATCAAATGACAGTAAGAGCACAGTGCTTCCCAGGGGGCAGGCTCTCTCTCGTTGACTCAGTTCCTAAGCGTCTGGCCCCTGTAGACAGCGGAGTTTTCTCCACCTGCTGTAATGCAGTTTTGTCTCATATCAGTGGTTCACTCCTGGATGTCAAAGTTAAAAGTAGTGAGCATGTCGTATTACAATAGATTTTGACTTAACTTTGGGTACTAACTCTTTATCAAACTTGGTTAAAACAATCTATTGAGTACACGGGGCTACATAAAGCTTAGGCAAAGAATTAGCTCGAGAGTTAAGCAATGTGGATACTGGTCTTAGTAACTAACGGTGTGACTTTGGGCAAGTTTATTTCCTAGAGCTTCAGTTTTCTCATGGGTAAAGTAAGTCGATTTTATTATGTTATTTAACAAAGATACTCCCAGTTCTAAACTCTATACTTTTTTTTTTTTTTTTTGCGGTACGCGGGCCTCTCACTGCTGTGGCCTCTCCCGTTGCGGAGCACAGGCTCCGGACGCGCAGGCTCAGCGGCCATGGCTCACGGGCCCAGCCGCTCCGCGGCATGTGGGATCCTCCCAGACCGGGGCACGAACCCGTGTCCCCTGCATCGGCAGGCGGACTCTCAACCACTGTGCCACCAGGGAAGCCCCTAAATTCTATACTTTTTAATTATACAAGTAAATCAGATTTAAAAGTAAGCAAATATTAAAATTGAAAAGATCATGAAAACAATCAGGCAAATATTTTTAAAAGAGAGAATTCAACAAAAAATAAATCAGGTGGGGGCTTCCCTGGTGTCGCAGTGGTTGAGAGTCCGCCTGCGGATGCAGGGGACACGGGTTCGTGCGCCGGTCCGGGAGGATCCCACATGCCGCGGAGCGGCTGGGCCCGTGAGCCATGGCCGCTGAGCCTGCGCGTCCGGAGCCTGTGCTCCGCAACGGGACAGGCCACAACAGTGAGAGGCCCGCATAAAGCAAAAAAAAAAAAAAAAAAAAATCAGGTGAACACTCCCACACATCCCTCTAACTCACAAACAACTCCCGTGACCTAGCAGCAGGAACAAGGATCCTTTTGGAGTGGAGGTTCAGTACAATCTGAGTTAAGACCTCAGATGTCAGGCAAATCCCCACTCCCCTATTTACTAGCTGTGGGAGTGTGAATAAGTTACTCAAATCTTTCAAACTAGTTTTCATTTCTTTTAAGTAGAAATAATATCTATTTCACAAATCAGTGTAAAAGTCAATGAGGTAAGTTATGTAAACTTAATTACTGCGTTTATTACTTGCTCATATGGCATACACTGGCTACTAACAGCTGGAGAACAACAGCTTTTTTAAGCACGTGCATAAATGCATATAAAAGCTGCAGTTTCTTCTAGAGGGGTTATAAATACCTTTCCCTGCAGGGCTAGGGGACAGGATATACAATTGACCCTTATTGTTTATGGGTCCCCTATTTGCAAATTTACCTACCTGCTAAAATTTATTTGTAATCCCCAAATCAAAACTCTCAGCAATTGTGCAGTCATTTGTGGACACGCACAGAATGGTGAAAATTTTGAGTGGCCAGACACACATGTTCCCAGGTGAGGTGGAACAAGGCAATGCTTTGTGTTCTTGCTTCAGCTCTCATACTGCAAACAATGAGAGTATAAGTGTCCTTTTTGTAGTTTATTTAATGCCACGTAGTTTTTGCAGTTTTGTGCTTTTTGTTGCTGATTTTGCCATTTAAAGTGGCCCCAAGCACAGTGCTGCAGTGCTGTCTAGTGCTCCTAAGCTCAAGAAGGCTGTGTGAAAAAACGTGTTCGATAAGCTTCATTCAGGTGTGTTAAAAAGGTGTCTGTAAATAGAAATACAAATAAAACAAGGTTATAGGTTGCCTGATGAAAATGTGACCAGAGGTTGGCAGGAACTTAACCCTATATATCCTATAGGAGAAAGGGTTCAGCATTTGCTAATTCAGTGTTCTCAGTGGCTTTATAGAACAAACTACCATAAATAATGAGGATCAGTTGTATTTCCACCCATTTCCAGTACTGGGTGGTATTCAGTACATATTTCCCCATAGAAACAGAACTACATTACCATTGTTATAGGCATTTGTTCAAAGAGAGGTATTTATTAACTTACATAACTGTAACCCTCAAACTCTTGCAGATGACTCAAATGTTTAAGTGACCATTTATACTATTTAGGTACTGTGATTTTAGTAAATGAGCACTAACGCACACACTGCATGGAAAGGACAAGAGTGTTTGGCACACAGTAGAAGTTTCATAAAAATGTCTTGCATAAACTCTTAAAAAGCTTCTAAAGGGGTTTGGATTAAAATGGCAGACTGACAACATATCTAATCTTGTTCCTTTCCCAAACCCAACTAAAATAACACTAAAGGGATTAAAAAAAATCATAATCCCACAAGGATTATGACAGGAGACAGGACAACAGCTGCAAAATTTTGGAATATAGAAAAATCAGCAGTAGCTGACTTAACCGACTCAAGAAAGCCAAATATCTTGCCAGTGGTGAAAAAAACCTGAAAGCCAACCTGACTTACACTCCATGCTCAGATGTTAAGGTGAAGTGGGGTGGCCGAAGCAAGGAAGAACAGCGTAAAAGTGTTTTTGAGAAGTTAAGATTCCCAGATACCTTCCCTTACTCGATGCCTCTGAATAACTGCCCCTCTTCCTCTGGACTGGGGGACACCAAGCCAGTCAAAAGCACCTTTGACGACATGGGCACCAGACAGTTTACAGGTCGAACAGCAGCCACATACACATCAAATGCTGCTGAGCCTTCCCTTACTGGGCTCCTTCCACCCAGAAATGCCTGTGTCCAAACTGTACTCCCTCGTCAGGAGTTTGGAAAATCTTCCCCTGAGAATCTCATTAGTCACAAAGGAAATACCTAAAGATACACTGATATGGGGGTTACCCAACAAAAGACACAATTGGATTACCGTACTGTGATGCCTCAAGCAGACAAGCCTCACTTCCACATTTAGAGCTTCCAGTCAGCTTTGTAGTCTCTCAATCTTGATTATGAGGAAATAATCAAGGATTACCAGAAATGTGAAGAAAGCCTTTAACATGGAAGATAGTGTTAAAAAACAAAACAGGCCTAAAATGGAATTGTTTATGGTTGGTCAAAAAAAGAGACTAAATTATAGTTTCGGCTCTCCCAGAAATGGAATCTTAAACCAGTCAATCAGGAATTGCCTGACTAGCACTAGTTAGGTAACCTGCCTGACAGACCCCTGCCATCCCCTAAAGGAAAGCAACTCTGCAATAACTAACCTGCTTTTTTGCTTAGTGTGACTCCCTTGTTCCCACTTCTTTCCCACCTAAAGTCTTTTATTTTGTACAGCTCCTCGGACCTTTCTATATGCTAGATTGGATGCTGCCTGATTGGAATCGATTTTTGCTCAAATAAGCTCTTAAAATTTTTAACATGCCTCAGTTTCTCTTTTAACAATAGCAATCAAAACAAACACATAAAAAGCAACCTGGAACAAACAGAGACCATGCAGGGAGAAGGAAACTTGAAAAAAGGAAAAAAGATACAGGGAGTAAAAAAGACAAAAATATTATCAAGCTCACCCAAGAGAGAAAACATACTGCAACTGTGGAATAAGAACAGGGTGCTCTAAAAAAGAAACATTCAAGGAACATAAAAAAGAGATCTTAGAAATTAATAATATAATAGCAGAGACAAAATATTCCATCAGAGGTCTGGAAAATAAAGTCTCTCAGAAAATAGAGCAAAAGAACTGAGATGGAAAGTAAGACAGCAAAGATAAAAATCAGAGGCCAGGTTCTGGAGGTCCAACATCTAATTAACCGGCGTTCCAGAGAGAGAGAACAGAGAATAGAGAAGGAGAGGAAAATATCAACAAAATAATTCAAGGAAACTTCCTAGAGCTGAAGAACATCAGTTGCCAGAAGGAAAGGGTCTACCAAAGCCCAGCATAATAAATGAAAATCAAGCCATTCCCAAGGCACACTGCTGTGAAATCTGAGAAACCTGAGGACAAAAAGAAGATTCTATAAGCTGCCCAGGCGGGTGGGGAGATGGGTGATGGGAACAAAAACCAAAACCAAAACCAAAACCCAAGCCAGGTAAACACATAAATGATCATCAATCAGATGGCTCTGGGCAGCACAAAAGCAACACTCAGCCACAAGCCAACAGAACAATGTCTGCAAGATTCTGAAAGGAAAGGATCAACACAGAATGTTTACCTAGTTAAACAAGTAATCAAGTGGGAGGGCAGAACAAAGCTATCTCAGGCACCTAAGGCCACAAGAATTTATCACCCATTCTTCTATTAAAGAATGTGCATCACACCAAAATAAGAGTAATACCATAAAAAGGTATAAGCATGGAGTGCAGCAAATGGGAACTCCAACACGGGAGAGTGATATCGAGGGAATTCTGGGAGGATGGTGAAGGGAGATACTAGGATGACAACTGAGCTACCCATGGAGAGCAACGAGGCCTTAATCAAGCAAAGTGGCTCAAGGGACAAGTCATGCTGAGGACGTCATCACCAAGATCCCTGCTGCCATTGAGGACAGAATTCTCATGTGAAGGCGATTTCACCTAAATCCATGTTGAAGTTTAGCTCACAGAAAAGCCCTTAACTGACAAAGTAAGCATTCTCCATTAAACTTTGGCAAGTTTTTTTATAGAGCTATGAAATCATTTTAAACTAACATTCTAAGGACAAAGGCAGTTGTGCAACATAAAAGATAGCTTTGAAATGAATACTGCACAGTATGGTTACTTACAGCATTTAAAAGCTGTAATAGACTCCAGGCACAAAAACTTTGCATCCTATGATTTATAAATGGAGTTCCAGTACGAAAAAAAAAAAAAAGAACATACTTGGTTTTTGCCACCTTCACTTCCTTTATAAAAAAGGCTGTTTGTCTCTCAGATGCCTTTTATGGAACTTGATTTTGCCATGCTGACAGTATTAAAAGACCAAAACAATGTACTTTGCTATGAAAATGGCTGAGTAAGAGAGTAGATTATGAAGGCCAAGTAGATCACCTCAGAAAAGGAAGCCAACACCCAGCCATGTGGGAACCCAAATTTGCAGTCTGAAACAATCATACTTGTAAATAAGCTTTTCTGCTACATTATCATTTCCCTAAAACCTCAATTTTAAAAGCAGGTCTATGCAGGGAGAAAAATCCTGTAATAGTTCAATACTCTTGTTAAGAGTGTTAAATCACATCTCTCACAATTTCAATTGGAATGACACTGTCTACTGATAATATATTTTTCCTTACAAATTTAGTAATTTTTTTTTTCTTTACCACATAGCAAGTATGGTCAAACAAGTGACTTCTAAAGGTCAGAAAGTGATGGCTTATTGGTTAAGTATTAAAGGGACCAAAATGGGAGAGTTGTATAGTCTTTCACTTCATTTAGTCCTGTTTCCAAGAGCTATTTGTCTTTGAGTTCTTTACCATTTAAGCTACACTGTAGAGGGATACTGTTGGGTCAGTGTGTATTTATTATTTCAATTTTATGTTCTTAATATCAATACGGTACAAGATCCAAACTTTAGAGTACTGGGGATATTTTATGCAGAATCATATTAAAATATTAGAAGTGCCATTAAATACATATAATAGAGCAAAGAAAGTGATCAGGCACACAATCATCAATTATCTGATGCCCCCAATCATTAAGCTTCATGACTATGTTTTCCGATGACTAAATAAAAAGAATTTCAGGTTCAAGCACTATACTTGTTTTATTAATAGCACAGCCAAATAAATGCAACTGGCTGGGAGAGTATTCAAACAACTTCAGGAATCTTAGGGTTTCCCCCATTCATTCATTCATTCATTCATTCATTCATTTATTTATTTATTAATTTATTTATTTCTGGCTGCGTTGGGTCTTTGTTCCTGCGCATGGGCTTTCTCTAGTTGTGGTGAGCAGGGGCTACTTTTCATTGTGGTGCATGGGCTTTCATTGTGGTGGCTTCTCTTGTTGCAGAGCACAGGCTCTAGGTGTGAGGGTTTCAGTAGTTGCAGCACGTGGGCTCAGTAGTTGTGGCTCACGGGCTCTAGAGCACAGGCTCAGTAGTTGTGGCTCACGGGCTTAGCTGCTCCGCGGCATGTGGGATCTTCCCCGACCAGGGCTCGAACCCGTGTCCCCTGAATCGGCAGGTGGACTCTCAACCACTGCACCACCAGGGAAGTCCCTCCCCCCTTCTTTTAATGTTACTAGTTCTTTCAGTTTCCATGGCTGATAGAATTGCAGTTACAAACAGAATTTAATTTGCTTAAGAGAATGAAAAGACCAGCCAGACTGGTAGGCAATCTTTGCAAAACATAAATCTGAGAAAAGATTGGTATCCAAAATATACAAAGAACTCTTAAAACTCTACAGTAACAACCCAATTAAAAATCTGGCAAAGGATCTGAACAGACACCTCACCAAAGTAGATGGCAAATAAGCATATGAAAAGATGCTTAACATTGTACATTATCAGGGAAATGCAAATTAAAACAACAGTGAGGGCTTCCCTGGTGGCGCAGTGGTTGAGAGTCCACCTGCCGATTCAGGGGACACAGGTTCGTGCCCTGGTCCGGGAAGATCCCACATGCTGCGGAGCGGCTGGGCCCGTGAGCCATGGCCGCTGAGTCTGTGCTCTGCAACGGGAGAGGCCACAACAGTGAGAGGCCCGCGTACCACAAAAAAACACAACAAAACAAACAAACAAACAAACAAAAGAAACAAATCTCAACAGTGAGATACTACAATACACCTAAGAGAATGGCTAAAAAAAAAACACTGAAAACACCAATTATTGGTGAGGATGTGGAGCAACAGGAACTCTCAACTCATTGCTGATGGGAATGCAAAATGGTACAGCCACTTGGTATGACAGTTTGGCAGTTTCTTACAAAACTAAACATACTCTTACCATAGCATCCAGCAATTGAGCTGCTTGATATTTACCCAAATGAGTTGAAAACTTATGTCTACAGACAAAACCCTGCTCATGAGTGTTCACAGCAAGTTTATTCAGAACTGCCAATGCTTGGAAGCCACCAAGATGTCCTTCAACAGGTGCATGGAAAAATAAACTGTGGTCCATCCAGCAAATGGGATATTAACCATTGCTAAAAAGAAATGAGCTATCAAGCTGCAAAAAGACATGGAGGAACCTTAAATGCATTATTACTAAGTGAAAGAAGCCACTCTGAAAAGGCTACATACTGTATGATTCCAACCATGCACATTTCTGGAAAAGGCAAAACTACAGAAACAGCAAAAAGAACAGTGGGTGCCAAGAGTTGGAAGGGGAAGAAGGGGTGAAGAGCCCAGAGGATGTTTAGGGAAGAGAAACTCCTCTGTATGATAGTTTAAGGATGAATACATGCCCTTACACATGTGTCAAAACCCACAGAACATACAACACAGAGTGTACTTCAGTTAGTACAACAATAATGTACCAGTACTGGCGCATCAATCGTAATACAGCACAGGAATGCAAGATGTTAGTAACAGAGGAAACTGTCTTGAGGCTAAGGAGGTATATGGGAACTCTGCACAGTCCGCTCACTTTTTCTGTAAACTTAAAACTGCTCTAAAAAGTAAAGTATATTACAAAATACAGTCCATTAAAAACAAATCTAATATGTCAATTTATAAAAATTCCTACTCTTCTTCCCCAGATTTTATCGTAATATTGTCTAGTTTACTAACCAATGTTCTATAATAAAACATGCCATTTCATATCTTAGCTTTCACCCTGCTGGTCCACTGGACAGGGCAATAAAACGGTTAAAATTCTCTAGTTTAATATATAGGCATTATAACACTATCATTCAGAGATGATGTAATTGACAGTGGTTCTCTGAAGATATAAATTAGAATCCATACTGTATCTATCTGGTATAAAATACTCTTCTGCTAGAGGATGTATACAGGAAAAATCTTCAAAAGTTAGATTTATACGGTCATTTCAAAGTAATGCTCATGTTTAAATAACTTGCTGTTTACTCATCTAAATCATCCCTCACCACTCAAAAATATGTCTATATGGGAAAGGTCAGCAAAATGTAACTTGCTTTGCCTTATGAGCCTTCTATTTTATACAGTATCTCTGGTGTTCTGCCCTCCTTCAAAAATAGGAATACAATTCTGGTGCACGTTGACAATCGAAAATATCTTCTCTGTAAGTTTCTTCAGCTTAATCATGCGCTTGTCTTCATTTTTTTAAAAAAGCACACCACCACACAAAGAACAGAGTTTACAGTAAATTTTAGCAGATTTGTTGCCACATATGCAACTAACAAAACGTGCAACAGCAAAAAACTAGTGTGTGCAACATACCAATAAAGTTACTTTTTTTTTTTTTTTTTTTTTTTTTCTTTTTGCGGTATGCGGGCCTCTCACTGTTGTGGCCTCTCCCGTTGCGGAGCACAGGCTCCGGATGCGCAGGCCCAGCGGCCATGGATCACGGGCCCAGCCGCTCCGCGGCATATGGGATCCTCCCAGACCGGGGCACGAACCCGTATCCCCTGCATCGGCAGGCGGACTCTTAACCACTGCGCCACCAGGGAGGCCCATAAAGTTACTTTTGAACAGCCCTAATGTCTTCATTCACAAACTTGTAAGAAATGACTACAGGTATTTTACCATCTCTCTCACATCCTGAGTTAAATTCTTAGAAAAGAAAGAGGCCAAATGCACTTGATATTCTAGAAGAGAAGAGACATCTGCTAAACAGGTCGCTAATACCAAGGAGGAACTTTCTAACAATGTAGGGATGGTACTGGATGATCTTTACTTAAATTTGTTGAGACTGGGTTAGGTTGATAATCACTCCTATCTTTAATTATGATGTCTCCATCATCCCAGTAGGGATTCCCACTGTTTAAACAGCACAGGATCTTTTCTTTCACAGTCAACATAACCACAGTACTCATATTTAACTATACTCATAATTAATATACGACCTTACTCTAAGTTCTAGTACCACAAATACCATACTCCTTAAAAGTAATTTTCCAAAAATACTGGGCTGACAACATGAGGCTCTGAAAAAACATCAGCAGTAGCTGGAGACCCTCAATAACAAAACAGCTGATAACACACCTATATGGTTACAGGCTTCTCCAAGTGTGACCAGATACTGACAAGCTGCATCAATGTTTTAACTAAATAGACAGAATGGCGGACAATGAAAAGAAAGGATGGTTTTAACTGGTGGTGTGCATGCGTGTGTGTGTGTGAAATAGCATATAAAGATATGAATAATTGTTTTTTTTAAGATTTTTTATTGAAGTAACAGTGAGTTATAACGTTATGTAAGTTTCATGTATACATTATATTTCTACTTCTGTATACCCTACAGCGTGCTCACCACAAACTTAGTTTCCACCCATCACCATACAGTTGATCCCCTTTACTCATTTTGCCCTCCTCACCCTGACCTCCTTTCTAGTAACCTCTACTCTGTTCACTGTATCTACATTTAGTTGGTGGTTTTATGTGCAGCTCTGCTTTAGATTACTTATGTGACACTGAAAGTTCCCTAAGTCTTGAAGGTCTCTATTCCACCATATAGGAAACAGGGGCATTCATTTGACAACAAATATCTGAGCACCACTCTAAATGCTTGAAACATATCAGTGAAAAAACAAAGACACCTGCCCTCTCGGAGCCGACATTACAGTGAGGGAAGACAAATCATAATAAACAGAATGAATGAATTATAGGGTATGTTAGAAGGTGGTAAATACTACGCGAAAAAAACAGAACAAGGTGACGAATAAGAGAGTATATATGGGGATGGGGGCAGGATGCAGCATGCAATAGGGTAGTTAAGGTAGGTCTCATAGGTGAAAAAATGAAATAACACATTTAGAAAGGGAGGGAGTTGACCAAAGAGGTAAGCACATCTACTTATGACTCTTCACAAGGATTCGCTATGAATAAGACGATATACAGGAAGTCCTCAAAGGGAAAGACTATCATTTTTCTGGGTACCGGTTATGTGTTAATCCCTGTGCTATACATTAATACGTGTCTCATTTTCTATAAAAATTTAAGGCAGAATATTAAAATCCCATTGGAAGTTATTCTCATTTTTAAAAAAGTAAAAGGTAAATGTAAATTTTAGGAGTTAAAGAAAGAGTACTGAAAAAGAAATAGGGATAAATGTGTATATACTATATGTAATATATTTAATTCATCCTTCTAATGCTGTTTTTGAAATTAACAATGGTATATTGCAAGATACTTCAAATTGAATTCAGCCAAAGAAAGTCCATGTAACATTTGCAAACTGATCAAGATAACATGAAATAAACTGACGATCCATCAGCTGAAATGAAAACATAGAAATAATCCCAGAAAGAGACACGTAACCTAAACTTCTCAACATAACCTCACTAACAAATTTTACTTATTTGATGGGGAGAACAATTTACTCTTCTCTTTAGGAGAACAAAAATCAGCTCATATAATTTAGGAACATGATATATTCCTTCGATGAATGGTACTAATGATAATTAAATCTTCAGACAAGTGTTTCTTTGAAAATGTCCTTAAAAGCCTGTGAAGCAAATAAGATTAAAGAAACTACTTGTAAGGAAATGAAATAATTTTAGGTCCATTCAGCCCACTGGATTCTGAAATATTTCAGGGTAGGGCTGTGAACTAAGTCAAAAACAAACCTACCTACCTAATATGTTTGCTTTTTTTTTTTTTTTTTTTTTTTTGCGGTATGCAGGTCTCTCACTGTTGTGGCCTATCCTGTTGCGGAGCACAGGCTCCGGACACACAGGCTCAGCGGCCATGGCTCACAGGCCTAGCCACTCTGCGGCATGTGGGATCTTCCCGGACTGGGGCACGAACCCGTGTCCCCTGCATCAGCAGGTGGACTCTCAACCACTGTGCCACCAGAGAAGCTGTCTTTTTTTTTTTAAAACCTCAAACCAAACCTAGATCCCAGTAAAAATGATCTTAAAAATATATTCTGGAACTTCCATCTGTTCCTACTTTGGTAATTAGGTTAAAAGCAAAGTGCTCATAACTATATTTCTTCAGAAACTTAAGATTTCCCAAACTGCAATAAACTACAAGTGCTACCTGTATTTCCCTACCAAAAATAATCAACGGTGCTCAGTAAAGTTTAGAATCGAACAATAAATGAGAGTGAGACTTGAAGACGCTGAGGTAGAACAGTTTTTAAAAAGGTTGCCCTTGGCATGACAGCTTTACCTGGCCCCTGGCAGTTAGAGCAGCCACTGCAACACCTTGGTTGTTACAAGACTGAAAGAAAAGTCAGGGAGCGTTTAGCCTTTAAAGCTACAGTGAACACTACTACCTTTTTGCCACATTGCTCCCCCCAACTCCGCACCCCCATCACATTGCTTTTAACCAATTATGGTACAATTAGTGCAGAAAAATAACTTTCTTCTGAGTGGTGAT
The DNA here is from genome assembly GCF_025265405.1 of Mesoplodon densirostris. Lineage (NCBI taxonomy): Eukaryota > Metazoa > Chordata > Mammalia > Artiodactyla > Ziphiidae > Mesoplodon > Mesoplodon densirostris. The sequence goes on along the minus strand of NC_082666.1, from coordinate 119,198,184 downwards.
GATGATGGGAGAAGTATCACACATAGTACAAATCTAAGTTATTTGTCAGTTTCATGTTATTCAATAATGTAGGTGTGGGAGAAAGGCAGCTAAGCAGCAACTGTCTCTGGGCAGGCAAGGAGCTAAAGATGATACCCGGGTGAGCCTTTGATGGCTGCTGGAGCAACAACTGAATCCCAAGGAGCAAAAGTTAGTTAAGCCAGGAAGATCTGTGTTACAGGAGGAAGTAACACAAGTCACTTAATTATATATGTGGAAACTAAACCTTGCAGAGTGAGAATAATAGACTAATTTTGTCTATAATGTTAATTTCTGGAACTACTGTGTCAATTTGTATAATTCAACAGTGAAATAGAAACCAGGAGGGCATTATAGAATTTTGAACAGAGATATTAACAAACCTTTAGAAAATTAGTTTGATCTCAGGACCCCTAATTTGCTACATAAAGCCCCAGGCCCAGGCAAGTGTCAATATTTCCTGGTGATGACTCAAAGTACGGATGAGACCACACATTCAGTACCTATATGCTTTAGTGTACTAACTGGCTTTTAAAAGGATGCTTGGAGGAGCCAAATGGTTTCTCTGAAATAATCCAACATCTACCTCTCATTTGAGAATGTGTCATTACCAAAGCCTGTGACATCTTCTGGTGTGTAAAATATTAAATAAATCTAGGAAGATTTTGGCACAGATGTTTTTGATAGGATGTAGAATCCTGGCCTGCGGATACTTGTCTTTCTGGAGAAGGCAAACTAAAAAAAACAGCAACAACCCAGAAAAGCTCAACTCTTCCCTTTTTTTTGGTTTGTTTTTGTTTTTTTTTTGCGGTACGCGGGCTTCTCACTGTTGTGGCCTCTCCCGTTGCGGAGCACAGGCTCCGGATGCGCAGGCTCAGCAGCCATAGCTCACGGGCCTAGCCGCTCTGCGGCATGTGGGATCTTCCCGGACCGGGGCACGAACCCGTGTCCCCTGCATCGGCAGGCGGACTCTCAACCACTGCGCCACCAGGGAAGCCCTATGTTTGTTATTTTTGAGTTCTGAGAGCATGTTGGAATATAACTCACAGGCGATATTCAATAAATGCATACTGAATGGATGTCCTTATCTAAGTTGCTAATAAAAGTACTGAACAGGATAAGCCCATGGTCAGAGCCCTGAGCCATAACAGAGACCCTGTTCCTAGCTGTCAATGACTCGTTTAGCATGCTTGCGTATGGCCATTCAACTAGTTATTCAATGACTGAACAAATATTTGAGACTGTATTAAATTTTACATTTCAGCCAATTACCTAACGTCTATGAGGATATCCTGAAAGATTTTATCTAGTGCTTTGCTGCAATCCAGATATATTCTGTCTATAGCATTTCCCTTTTCTACTAGCCTTATTGACTCATCTTAAATCCTTCATGAAGCCATTCTAAACATTCAGATCATACTGATTTCTTTAGTACAACTCTGAACTCAGCAACACACATTTTTACACTTCAACTAATGCTGCCTATTTATTAACTGTTTAATGAGTTTATAACTTATCTTCCCACGATATTTAACAGTATTGTTCATATAGCAAAGTGTCAATAAATAATTACTTTTTATAGCAGAATGCCTTTTAAATGTATGATATTTGGGGAGAAAAGGAGAACTCATCTCTAGTCCCACCCTCACTGGAGGAAAAATTGTAGGAAAGAAATAGGATTTTGTATTTAGTTACCCTCAAGGGAAGTAAATAAAGAATGTTGTATATGTTTAATAAAATTACTCACCCTTTAATACTACTAAAATCTGCTTTTATATCCTTAAAATCTTATTTCTTCAAACAGCAGAGCAACAAACACTTGTGAAAGAAATGTATTCAGTTACAGCAACCCAAAGAGTGAGGGCCTATACACTTTACAGATGATGTGAAATAGAATATTTTGAAACATACTGTCAACCACTGTAGCATATTAACACTCCAGTCCTAAATATTTTATCCAATTGATGATGCCCCAAAAGGAACTTCCATAAATTATCAAGTACTTAATTACTGACAAGCCTAGGAAAGCCACATTGTGTGCCAATTCTTGAAAACACAAGAAGTTAAATTTTCATATCTTTCTCAAAAAATGACAAAGACGAGTGCTGAATATTACAGCCAGTGAGAATCCACAAAGTTTTCCAGTTCAGTGTTTCTCTATGATTCATGGACCTCTGGGGGTTACTGAGACTCTCTCAGGAGTTCTATAAGATCCAAGCTATCTTCATAATAATACTAGGACATTATTTACCTTTTTCACTGTATTGACATTTGCACAAATGGTGCACAAAGGCAATGGTGGATAAAATTGCTGGTAACTTAGTACAAACCAAGGCAGTGGCATCAGAGTGTACTAGTAGTCATTGTATTCATATTCTTCACTGCCACACACTTATTGGGAAAAAAAAAAAGACAGTTTCACTTAAGAACATCCTTGATGGAGGGAACAGAAAAATTATTATTTTTATGAAATCTCAACCTTGAGGGCACTTTAAAAAATATTCTATGTGATGAATGAGAAGTATGCATAAAACATTTCTCCTGCATACCAATGGGTTTTCACATAACAGAGCAAGGAAAGTTCAGATCCGGTTTCAGATTCCACACTGCAACTAATCTCCATGAAACTACTACTTGTCAAAGAAGCATCCAAGAAGAATATCCATAATTATCTGAAAAGGTTATTAAAATATTCCTCCCTTTTCCAACTACTTACCTGTGTGAGGCTGCATTTTTTTTAATACATTTCAACCAAAACAATGTATGTAGAAGTAAATATGAGAATCTGGGTGTACTCTATTAAACAAGGCATTAAAGAGATTTAGAAATAAATACAGAACAATGCTACTTTACTAAATTTTTGTGTTTTGGGACATTTTTTCATAAAAATGTTTATAACTCATACAACTCAATAGCAAAAAACCGAACAATCCGTTTTAAAAATGGGTAGAGGACCTGAATAGACATTTTCCCAAAGAAGACATACAGATGGCCAACAGACACGTGAAAAGATGCTCAACATCACTAATCATCAGGGAAATGCAAATCAAAACCACAATGAGATATCACCTCACACCTGTTAGAATGGCTATTATCTAAATAAATAAATAAATAAATAAATAAATAGCAAGTGAGGTTGTGGAGAGGATGAGGAGAAAGGGGAACCCTTCTTCACTGTTGATAAGAATGTAAGTTGGTACAACCACTATGGAAAACAGTGTGGAGGCTCCTTAAAAAATTAAAAATAAAACTACCATATGATCCAGCAACTCCACTTCTGGATATTTAACCGAAGAAAACAGAAATACTAAATTGAAAAACTATATGCACCCTCATGTTCTCTGCAGCATTATTTACAAAATATGATACACACACACACACAGGAATACTACTCAGCTACAAAAAAGAATGAAATCTTGCCATTTGCGACAACATGGATGGACACTGAGGGCATTACGCTGGGTGAAATAAGCCAGATAGAGAAAGACAAATACCGTATCATCTCACTTATATGTGGAATCTAAAACAAAGATAGAAAGAAACAAACAAACAACAAAAAAAATGCCAAGCTCATAGATACAGAGGACATACTGGTGGTTGCCAGAGGCTGGGGGTGGGTGAAATGGGTAAAGGGAGTCAAAAGGCACAAACTTCCAGTTCGTATATGGTGACAGATGTTAACTAGACTTATTGTGGTGATCATTTCACAATATACACAATATATCATTATGTTGTACACTTGAAACTATATATAATGTATGTCAATTATACTTTAATAAAAATTTTTAAATGTTTACAACGAGTTATGATTATTGTATTAAATGAAATAAACACACTCTAAAAATTCTGCTTTAATTTCTAATCTGATAAATATAAGCCACATAAATAAAAGCTCTTTGTAGTCCTCAATAATCTTAGTGTCAAGTGGTCCTGAGACCAAAATATCTGACAACTAACTGCTCCTGCAGTTGACAGAAAGCATCATTTTGGGAAGTCCTGTTCCACTTTCATGCAGGACTTACAAACTACCTCGTTTATCTTACTTACCAAGAAATACTTAGGATTACTATTTGCTACTTGTACATCTTCTCCAACATTGCGATGATGACCTAATAAACTACTCTAAGGTGAACACCAGTCACGTCCAGAAATAGAACTTTGCCAACCACCCCAGAAGCCCCATCCCAATCACACCTTCCTTCTCCTGCTGTTATGTACCATTATCCTGCTTTTACATTAATCAATCCCTTGCCATTTTCCTTTTTTTGTTAATTCCCTAGACACTACAGTTTAGTTCTCCCCATTAAAAAAAAAATTTGGTGTCTTCTAGGTCTCTTTCAATCCACAGGGTTCCCCAGCTTCCCTTTCGTTTACATATAATGTGTCTACTGAAGAACCCAGCTGCTCTATAGAACAGGAATCTATAGAGTTCCCCAGGTTTGGGTTTTGCCAATTGCATATTCTTGGTGCAGTTCAGCATGTTCCTGTTCCTTGGTATTTCCGAAAAACTGACAGATGGATCCAGAGACTGGATTAGACTCAGGCTCTGTCCCCCTTTGGCAAGACGACAGGAGGCACATAACACCTAATTATCTCTCTTTTGTGATGTTAGGAGCCACTGATAATTACTGCCACTGTCAGTGGGGATTATAAAATGGTGATACTTTAATTCTACAATTTCTTTTTCACTTATTAGTTGGAATACATTTATAAAGTGATTCTACCCCTCATCTACTATTTGGTTATCTACTGGCTCCATTCACTTAGAAAAGGCAGGGGTAATACTTGATTCTTTTCCTTTACCAGTTTTCAAGATAATGAATTGGTTTCCTATCACCCTCTGAAGGTGACCAATTATTTTTATTATTACTTTTAAAATACGATTAAGAATTAATGGACTTAAACATATTTGATTAACTTCTCTGCCAAATTTTCAAACAGCACATTCTGGCCACCAAGGGCTAGATTTAACTATAGATTTAGCTGTGTAAAGATCAGCTTCACATCTGAAAAGGTCTACCTCCATTAGCAAAGACATTTTAGTTATGGAAAAGGCTGGTAACTAATAACTTCTCAAATATATGACAAAATTCAGGGTACATTTAAAAATATGATTTTCTTAACACAAATGCTAAGATAAGTTCAGACAAAATATAAAAGATTAGGAAATGTTTGCTAATTATATTTTTAAAAATTCTTCAGTGACTTCTTGGTTTTCAGAATAAAGTTAAATCTCATTAACTTAGTTCATAAGGCATGTCATGATTTGGTCTCTTTAGCCTAATATTTTGCCACTCTGTCACACTTAATCTTTTTGCGTAGTATAAATTAAAAAAAAAAAGTTGTCTGTTTTGGTGATGCTGTTTGCCTGATACAATGTTGAAAAATTATTCATAAATATCTAAAGACAGTTCACATTACAATTATTTTATAAGAATCTGACTCAACTTTCGCATAAAAAATACGGCTCAATTGTTGGAAGTAATTTCTCTAAAGCAAATTTTAAAATCTGAAAATAAGTTACTGCTTGAAAATCATGCGCACATTCTACAGGAAAATCTATGTCTTTCTAGTTACAAAGAATATATACGAACAAAATAATAATCAAAAGGGCAAAAAATGAAATTTCATTTTATTATCAATTTGAAGTTTCCAAAAGGGAGAAAATATTTTTCATGTTCCCAGTGAGCAAAATTATGTAAATAAAAAGTTTGTTTTCACCAAAATGACACAGGAATAAGACTTTCCCAAAAATTATTTTCACACTGCAGGGCAATTATCTTAAAAAATTTCAAGTTTAATAAGAGACTTAAAATGCCCATGCTCCTCATTCTCATTAAGTACACACAAGACCTCAGTGATTACATAAACCAGTGTTCTTCAATTTGGGATCCTCAGATTTAGTCTCAGTTGTCCATAAGTGCTCTAGGAGAATTTTAGTGATGTACTTTCCCTTTTAAGATTGTTTTTAAAATAATATAAGCCTATTTTGGATCATCTGCCTAACCACCTTAATATCAAGTACTACCTCATGATTTTGGTGCTCATGTACTTAATTAAGGATATACTTGGGTCAAGCAGTTCTACTTGAATAATTGAGGGCTAATAAAAAAGGAGCAGAGGTAGGCTTAATATGTAAATGATGCCTTCTACCAACTGAAGGCCAAGGTACAGTATGAATGAATGTTTCCTCTGCAGAAAAATGGAGGGAGAACTGGGTCATCCAAAGGCCCACAACAGTACCGGCATGTTGAACTCAAAACAGAACTTAGAGAAACTTCTTAATGGGTATAGAGTTTCTTTTTGGGGTGATGAAAATGTCCCGGAATTAGACAGTGCTAATGGTTGAACAACACTGTGAATATACTGGAAGCCACTGAATTATATATTTTCAAAATGGTAGATTTTCTATTATGTGATTTTTACCTCAATAAAAAAGAATTTAGAGCACAGCACTTGGCATTATAGACATCATCACCTAGCACGGTAAATGTATGTTGCCAATTTGGATGTAACTGGTCTTAAGGTTTGTTTTAAATTTGTAAAATCGTTTACAGTTGCATAAGAGTGATAACTCTGTGAAATTTATGTCTAGTTTTATGTTTATTCCTATTTGTTACATTAAAACAGGTTAAAACAGATATATTGATTTATATACTAAATTAATACTGGGGATCTGTGAGACACAATTTGCCTTTGAAAAAATGGCTATATATTAAGAAAGCTTTAGAAAAACTGATATGTAAGACTCATAAACATTATCCATACCTTATTTCTCTGAAGCTTTAGTAATAAAACAGTTTAATAAAAATGGGAACTTAATACAAATTTTCTATCTTCTTTAGAAATTAATCCAAGACCTTTCAAGATTCTCATTTATCCATGTGTCATTTCTATTTGCAAAAACTGAATACCAATTTGAACACAGTAGTTGTTCAACAAATACACATTGCTTTAAGAAAGAGGAACAAAGATACCAAGAATCAGGCAATGAGAAACAGAAATGCAGGTTTCTGTGTTGGTCCAGGGTACTTCAGTTTCTGCTTGATCCGCTACAATTAAACAGAGTTACTAGTCAATAACTTCCAGTGATTTTAGTGAGCCTTTTAGTAATTAATCAACTCAAAAAAGGAATACCTTCCCTGTTCTGACAACTGGTAGGCTGTTTCAGATCGGGACCCTGCAGTGAAAGGAACAGCGATGGGAATAGGAAGGAAACGGCTAAGAGCTACTTCTGAATGCTAAGGAATTAGACAAGCACAGCTTGAAAAGTATACTAAGCTCAGATCCTGTGGAGTCAGGCAGCAAAATAGCAGACACAAGGCTTTCCTATTATACGAGTACTAAGATGTTTAATCTTGGTAGTAGAGAGATCAAAAGTAACTTCTGCCAACAAATCAAGATGTTTTAAAAAGCAGATCGTTTAATGACAAGTGTATTTTGGAAGTACATTTAATAAGCCCAAATAAGATTCATTCATTCATCCATTCAACCAATAAGAATTTGTGTATGCTTTATGGTGGTAATTTATAATCTACCAATAATTATATATAGATGTCAATCTAAAATTTTCCTAGCCATATTGAAAATCCCATAAAATATTTAAGTTTAAAATTTTTGGAGCCCTTATTGTGTAGGCATTTAAAAATATAGTCCAATTTTGAAACTCATAGATTTGGTTTTTTTTAAATAGGAAAATACACTTTTAATGCTATATTGATTCCAATTTTACGTATTACAAAGACTGGATGAAAATACAACAAAATGTTAACAGTGTTTATATCTAGATTGTGGGACTATGGATGACCTAAAATTTTTCTTTTTTATATTCTTCTGGTTTTTCACATTACCGTGAAATTAGAAATTTTAATTTTTTTCTTAAAAAATTGTTCCTTTTCTTTTTTTAATATGATTTTTAAAAATTGAAGTATAGTTGCTTTACAATATTGTATTAGTTTCAGGTGTACAGCACAGTGATTCAGTATTTTTGCAGGTTATATTACATTACAGGTTATTACAAGATAATGGCTATAATCCCCTGTGCTATACAGTATACCCTTGTTGCTTATCTATTTTATTTTATTTATTAAAAAAAATTTTTTAAGCTTATTTGTGTTATATACAGAAGTTTGTATTTGTTAATCCCATACCCCTAATTGTCCCTACCCCTTCCCCTCTGGTAGCCACAAGTTTGTTTCCGTGAGTCTGTTTCTGTTTCGCATATACATTCATTTGTATTATATTTTAGATTCCACATATAAGTGATATCATATAGTATTTGTCTTTCTCTGTCTGATTTATTTCTCTAAGCACAATATTCTCTAGGTCCACCCATGTTGCTGCAAATGGCAGTATATCATTCTTTTTTATGACTGGAAACTCATAGATTTGATTAGTCAAAGCCTGAGCCTATCAAGAGTGACCCAAAGGTTGATGACAGAGTAAGTTTTCTATTTTGCTGAGGCTGGTATGTAGTAGCTAGGCACTTACGTAGGTAGCAAGTAGCCTAGTTCACTGCTCAACAGTGACCTCTTAACTCCCACTTCATCCTCAAAACCACCCGATATGAAGTAGATACTATTCCCCCTTTTCGAATGAAAAAACAGAAACAGAAAAGTCTTCCTACAGAGCAGTGAGTGTTTCACACTGGCTACTTAACAGAATTACATGGATAAAAGACACAAATAAAAGACATTCCAGTTTGTGAACTGCCAAGTTAAACAAAACAAAAAGAATTTTTTAACTGAATAACTTGTAAGAGTACTTCAGTATGCAAATGTATACCATGAATTTCTAAGAGAGAAATATGTAAGCTTCCTAACTTCTAAGGCCACATAAACCTTTTGTGTGTGTAGAACAGGTGACAGACCAACGAGCCATGAAATAACTTAAGACATGCTGCTACTGTGGTCTCACAAAACTTGAAGATTCATGGAAGTTTGGGAGTTAAGCTTTTGAGACTATTACAGAATACGTATGATTCAATCATTATAGTATTGTTGGTCTGGACAGGCATCATTCACAATCATTCTCTACAGAACTGAAATCTAGTGACCTGGATGTTATGAAGGATTGTAGATTCTGAGAGTCAAACAGCCTCTGTGAAACAAAAGGGCAAAAATCAATTACTCTGTTGATTATATCTTCTGGGCTTAAAGGGAAGTCATGGTGGAAGAAATAAGTACCAGTGGTCCCTAAATGACTGCTAATCAGAATCACTTGGGGGGGCTATTAAAAAAATTAAACTGCCACAATCAAGATTTTGATTCAGCAGGTTGAGGTGGGGTCCCAGGTGATTCTAATAAAGGTAGTGTTAGAAAACAGAGGGAAGAGATTAGAGAGCTTGGCTTTCAGGAGGACAGAACAGAAGGGGAGACGCCTCCAGCTGCCACCTCAGAAGGAAATCAAGAAACATTAGGTCATGGACCACGACCATTAAAACTCGGTAACCTGGGCCTCCCTGGTGGCGCAAGTGGTTGAGAGTCCGCCTGCCGATGCAGGGGATACGGGTTCGTGCCCCGGTCTGGGAGGATCCCATATGCCGCGGAGCGGCTGGGCCCGTGAGCCATGGCCGCTGAGCCTGCGCGTCCGGAGCCTGCGCGTCCGGAGCCTGTGCTCCGCAACGGGGGAGGCCACAACGGTGAGAGGCCCGCATACCGAAAAAAAAAAAAAACTCGGTAACCTTTGGAGCTTTACTGTACAGTGTATATTGCAGGACTGTATGACTGGAATAGTTCAGATTTGGGTTCCTACTCCATAACCTACTAAGTGTGTGAAACTGGGCAAGTTATTTAATCTCTCTGCCTGCTTCCTCATCTATAAAATGAAAATAACAACATATACCTGATTGTGTTGTGAGGTTTAAATCAGATAATATATAAAAGCACTTAGCAAAGTGCCTGATATATGATAAGAGCTCAATATATACCGTTATTATAGTTACTCCTGGTCAGTCTTCAAGTAGTGGTTAGGAGTAAAACTGTTAGAAAAAAAGGCCCTATGACACTGTTTCAGGGGGATATAAGCCATAAAAATGTTTGGGAAAAGAAAACCCTAATGGACAGAAAAGATGGGGGCAACATGAAACATGAAAATGAAATCACAAAAATGAAAGCAGACTGAGTCCCTGGGGTTTGCAGAAACTGGAGAGAGAAAAATCCTGCCCATACATACTCTTCATAGGGACTGCAGGGGCATGAGAGGGGCCCCGGATTTATTTAGAAGGAAGTCCCAATACCCCAGACAACACCTACATATAAGAAAACTAAAGCTCCGACGATTAAAATTATTTGCCCAAGGTTACGCTGCCATTAAATAAATTAAAATTTAGGTGTTGCTTCAAATCCAATGCTCTTTCCACTAAACCATATTTCCTGAAAAAATAAATTCCTTTTTAAATCCTAAAGAAGCAAAAGACCAAGCTATTTACTAAAAACAAATATACATTCCAATAAATACATGAGTTTCTACTATCTGTATTTAGTAGAAAAGAGGGAGTTTTGGCAAGAGACCTAGACTTGGAGCATAATACTAGAATTTTAATCCTGGCTCTCACTGATTTGGGCAAAAAGCTCAATTTCCAATTATTTTGCTTGTCCGGAGGAAGCTTGCACCTTGATATAGAAATCAAAAGAAATAGTGCATCTAAAAATACTTTGTAAATGAGGTTCATACTTCTGGTTCTGGCAATATGGCCAACCAGTTAGCTTCAAACCTTCCTGACACAAACATCTAGAGCTGCTATTTAAATAAGACAAAAATCATTTTAAATGTGTGGCTGTGGTAACTAAAGAGTAGGGGGAATCAATGAGGGCCAAAAACTAAGAGAGAACTAAAAACCAGAGAAGTAAGCATGAAAGATAACCTGTGACTGTCCTGGTGCAGATGCGGGGTAGGGTGTTGGTTTTCGGTCTTGGTAATCTAGGGGCTTACGTTTTGACATCTGTGCAAGGAAAACAGATGCTCTGGGCCTGCACTGGGTCCAAGTTGGAAACGAGTCCCCAAGGATTCTTGATTCGTACTAGTAAATAAAATATCTCAGAGAGAAGGTAGACTCAAAAAAATAAAAGATATAAAATATAAGTTTAAAATCTGCCCACTGTATAGGGACAATAAGGAAGCGTGTCTATCTTAATCTGGACTCCGGGTAAAAGGAAAAAAATCTCCTAAGAATCTGTAACCAAGGACTGGTGTCGAACTCTGGTTCAGGAAATCACAGGTCAAGAAAGTAACATATAAATTGACCTTGGGCCAATGATACTTCTTGACGGGTGGAGTTAAATATAAAACCTCTCCACTAGAGGGCACCTCTGATCCAGGCCACACAAGATTTCCACAGACAACTCTCTATTCCAGTTTATCTCATAATCTAAGACTGAAAACATGAAGACAGCAAGAATCAGCAGACCAACAGAAGAATTAAACCTGTAAGAAATTCACATAAGATAACATGACAGAGATGAGTACAGATGTTGAAATAATCAAAACCTTAAGAGAACAAGACAGGGCCTCCCTGGTGGCGCAGTGGTTGAGAGTCCGCCTGCCGATGCAGGGGACGCGGGTTTGTGCCCCGATCCCGGAGGATCCCACATGCCGCGGAGCGGCTGGGCCCGCGAGCCATGGCTGCGGGGCCTGTGTGTCCGGAGCCTGTGCTCCGCAGCGGGAGAGGCCACAGCAGTGAGAGGCCCGCGTACAGCAAAAAAAAAAAAAAAAAAAAGAGAGAACAAGACACTTGAAAAAAAGAAGAGGGAGATTTGAATAAAGACGAAATAAAACTTTGGAAAATATAAGCCAATTAAATCAAAAGGTTCAGTAGATGAGTTAAACAGCTGAAAAATCACAGCTGAAGAATGAGTTAGTGAACTAAAAGAGAAATCTGTGGAAATTATGCAGACTAGAAAAAAAAGACATGAAATATGAGTGGTTAAGACATACAGGAGACAGAACAAGAAGATCCAACATATGTCTAAAAAGGTTTCCAGAAGGGAAGATAGAGAATGCAAAAGGCAACATTCAGAGAATTTTCCTGAACTGATGAAAACTAGAAATCCCCAATTTCAAGAAATATAACATGTATCAAACAGAATCAATAAATATCAACCCATCCCACTTTGCAGTAAAACAAAGAGGAGAAGATCTTAGATCTTAAATAGAGTGAGCACATAATTTATTTTCCAAACTGGGACACTTTTTTTTTCTGAGACAAATGTTAAACCAGATGGGATCCCAAGACAATAGGAGTAAAGAATTGGGACTGTTCCAGACTATATATCCCAGCCAAGACATACAGTAATCTTACTAAAGAAACGATAAGGAGACTGACAGAATACCTGGCAACAAAAGATGGAAGACAATGGAATAATCTCTTCAATGGGTGAGAGAAGGTGACAGTATTGTATTTCTATACTTCTATTTCTAGCTACACTATCTTCCAAAAGTGAGAGCTAAATAAAAACATTTTCAGACAAAAGCAGACTGAGCTTCTTATTCAAATTGCTGAAATAATTACTAAAAGATGCACATATCAGAAAGGAGGAAATTCACTTAGAAAGCACAGAAATTTAAAAAAATAACAATTCTATGGACATTATGTGAATTAGAAAACTTTGATAAAATGAAAAATCTTAGAAAATTACAACTTACCTGAAAAGATTTACTGCCCCACTGCAAAAAACGTTTATGTAAATGCTATCAAACATTTAAGTACTAATACCAATCTTATTTAAATTGCTCTACAAAAGAAACAAAGGGAGGGAGGAGGGAGGGATGAAAGAAAAATAGGAAAGCTCCTCACCTGAGTCTAAGGCTAGTATAATCTTGATACCAAAACCAGACAATGGAAGAGCAAGGTATGACAAAAGAAAATTATAGGCCAATTTTCATTTATGAAGTTACAAAAATCCTAAATAAAATATTAGCAACCCAAATTGAATATAATAAATTTGACCAGCTGATCCTAAAATTCATGTGGAAGAGAAAAAGGGCCAAGAATAATGGAGAATATTTTGAAGAAGAACAAGTTTGGGAGAACTTGCCTTACCAGAGACCCAAATTTATTATAAAGCTACATCGATTAAGAGTATGGTATAGGCAGAGGGACAGAGAAACAGATCAATGAAACAGACAGAACCAAAAGAAAACTTGTTGTATCACAGTCATGGTAATACACATCAGTGGAGAAAAGCTGAGTGGACTACACAATAAACAAGGTTGAGAAAAGCCACATGGGAAAAAGTGAAATTAGATCTCTACCCTAAAATGAATTTCAATGGATAAAATGAAAAGTATAATAAAAATGTGAGTTTTTACTTTTTCATGAAAATAGCAATATATTCAGAATAGAATGATTTAATCAAAGGACATTAAATATTCTTGGAGAAAACAGTTTGATTTTTGATGAATACCAGAATAAATGCTCCAGCTAGTTGGAACTAAGGTTACAAGGTTATATATGTATAACACAATAAGGTATACACACACACACACACACACACACACACACACAATATACCAAAACACAACTTTTAACGTATATACAACTATTATAGTTCTTAGAGATAACACATTATCTTGGGGAAAAAGGTATTTTATTCAAAAGACAGTCCCCATTTACTAACACAAATATGCTTATTTTAGTCATATCATTTCTCATAACTCTAATAAATACCCAAACTGAAAACATAGGAAGGAAAAAAAATCACACAGATAATCACGATCTCCTTTGTGGTGTGCTCCCTTCTTGCCATTACAACTTCCACCCTGGCAACTAAAAATCAGAACTGGAACACTACACAGTTTCACTCCTTGCTCTTTTCATTTAATTTATAGAATGAGCATTCTAATAAATCATTTAAATCTCTGAAAATCTGATCTGAATACCTGCAAAGCAATCCATCATATGCTAGGGCTTGCTAATCTCTGTAGTGTCATCTTTCCTGGTTCACTAAGCTGCAGCCAGGATGATCTCTTCCAGTTCTGTGAGGGGAGGTCTTCCAGACCTCAGGGCCTTTAAACATGCCGTTTCTTTTTGTCTGGTACACTGTCCCCTTCCTCTCCCTAATATGCCCACCCAAAAATTAAAATAAGAAATCACTCTCAAAAGATTTCAATACAAACTTTTTCCTTCGTATCACTTATCACAAACTGTAAATATATATTTATTGGTACAATTTCTGAGTATCTATCTCTGAGCAAGTACCATGCCTATTTTCTTCACTGCTTTATCTCTAGTATTTAGTACAGTGCCTGCCCCATAGAAATGAAATACACAATTAAAAAAAAATTTTCTTGTCTAAACCTATTCTTGTCTAATAAACCTTCCTTAAGCATGATGACTTGTAATTTTTCTTTAATTCTGCTAATTGTATAACAAAATTAAGATTTTAATGGTTGGGATAGTTAAAATTCTTGCATTATCTCTAAAAAACAATAATATACAGCTAGTTATCCTCCAAAAAGAGGGCATATGAATTTTAAAAATTTTTATCATCACACTCTAAGATTCTTTTTAGCTTAAAAATTATGTGATTCTAATCCCATTTCATTAACCTGGTAACACTATTATTCTCATTACCATGGACATGTAATACAATTATAGCATTCATAAATGAAACATTAAATACTCAGTTGTAGCTAAACAAAAATGGGAAAAACCAAAAACCAAAAAACAGTACACTTGGTGGAGACATGTTTACTGGCTTTAAAATGCTTTCTTAAATAAAATGTAATATTAAATAGGAAGCAAGCTACTATTGTACATCATTAAAATAGTTGTCTATTTAAACCAGGCGTCAGGGCAGTATTCCAATCTTAAACAAACCTGTACATGTGATTGGGGAACTCATGATTGATATAATCCTGAATCCTTGAATTACAGGAACTTTTCAAAACAGCACATCAACTATTAAACAACAGTAATGAGGATAACATCATAAGGAGACATTTTAATAGTTTTCTAATACCTCAGAATGTCATATACACCTATAAGTGTAGCAGTAAAGTAGTACAGTATATCACATGCCAATTAATACTTTCTTGCCCTACAGAAAAGCGTCTTTGGTTCTCTAAGTCAATGGGTATATCAAATACACAATATACAATGTGTATAAGCCGACTTTCCTTAAATTCTCCCATTTGTATGTTATTTCTTTATACTTGTGTATTACAGGTATCAAGAATGAACAGTCTGTTTGTATCAAGAATGAACAGCCTGTAATTTCTGAGCCACACTGAGATTTAATATTCTGAGATATTAAGACAGCATCTCCTCTGGCCTATTGACTAGCAGTCTAACTATTGTTAAAAAATGTTTAAAAGCTTGTTAGTAAGAATGAAAGAAATTTAAGAAATGAAGGGATAAAGAGAAAAGAGAGTTTCTACTGGCCTAAAAATTCAGAAGAAAGCTTCTCAACTCTCCTTATCTCTTTTCCCTTGAGAAAACCCCAAACACCGTATGTACTCCTTTAGAAGACTCAACAAAGAAGCATAAGAAGCTCAAAACAGAATATTAAAGGAAGAAAGATAAAGGTAATCACAAATACTTAATTTTGGAACCCTGAACTTTGATTCAGAGAAGCAAGAATTTAGAGTTCCATATTTACCCTCTGGTAAAAAAAAAGTAAAAAAGAGTTTTTGAGTAAATGTTTCCTAAGATGTTTTGGCATACACGCCCCGTACATGCCAGTTTTCTGATTTTCTGGAATTCTAAATAATTTTTCCCTTAACAGTTTTGTAAAGTATCATTTGCCTTTTAAGTTTACACTATTATACGGTCTATGAAAAATGTTTTCCAAGAACTCATCAAGTCACCAAATAAGGAAGACCAGGCAAGCTGTGAAATAGAAGATTTAGGAGAATCCTCTAATAGAAGAAATCACGAGTTTTTAAAAAGAAGTCTTTTCTGGATACCCCTCAAACACTAGTTCTGAAAGGGAATAAAGAAAAACGAATCTGGTTTTCCAAAAGATAAAAATGGGATGGGGAGACAAAACAGACCAAGGGCTATAGATTTACTTCAAGATCAAGCAGATTTAGTTTTAACTGCCTTAACAATAAAGAAACCTTTAAGACATATTGATGGCCAGAGTTGTCAACACTGTAAGGTTTACTCAAACTCCTTGGAATATGACCTCTTTTTCGCATTACATGCATGCCAATTTCACTGCTGATTGTCAAAAGCCTTTTACTCCTGCTGCTGTTAATGTAATATGAGGCTGTTTCAGAAAACAAACTAGAATAAAACATCAGGGTTTCACTCAAGTTTTACAGTTGCTGTAAGACTTAATAAGAAATATGATAGGTGTATATTGTGAGCAGCTAACATTTTACATATTTACAATATCTGAAGGCTACTGAAATGAACTTTCACTATGAAAACATGAGTTCCAACCCAAGTTGACAACAAGTAAGCAAATACCTACTGGACATGTCCACTCAAGTGTTTAACAGCACCTCAAAATCTGTATATTCAAGACTGACCTTACTATCTTTTCAACATCCTGTTCATTCATTTGCTCTCAACGTTGCTGCCCAGAAACGTGGGAGCCTGCCTTCTCACTTCACACATTCAACTGTTAACCCAACCCCATAGTGTAACCTCCTTAACATCAATCTCCTATTCTCCATCCTTACAGCTAAATTATGTTAGTTCAAGTCCCAATTATTTCTTGCACAGACTACTGCTTCATTTCCCTACTGTGTCTACATCCAATCAATCTTTTATACCATCACCACAGTGATGTGATTATTCTGTCACTTCTACTTAAAAACCTTCAACTACACATCTACTGTACACATTCCTTATTAAGATATAACAGGGTCTTCATGTTCTGCTCTCTCCTACCATTAGAGTCTCATTTCTTACCTTGCTCCGCTTTACTCCCTATACAGCTGAAATATTTCATTGCTTTCACTTTCCTGGAATGTTCCATGAACATATATAGCTTTGCTTATGGTATTCTCTCTGCCTGGTATACGCTTACCAACTGGGAGAAAGAATACCATACCATGTCTTTTTAGATCTGGCTTAGGCATTCACTACTTTAAGAAGCCTTTCCTGGCTCTCCAAAGGAGGACTAACATTTATGTCTCATTATGTTCTATGCATACATGTGTCACATCACCTATATCACTCTATAGTCCCTGTTGGTATACATTTCTAGCTATTCAGGTCCTTGAGCACTGATGCTGTACCTCACTCGTTACACATTTCCTTGTATCTACATACAAGAACATCACTAGAATACTACCAGTGATGTTATACTACATGCTACTTTCTTACTGTTAGCTGGTGCATTTATCTTCTTACTTCAGCAAAACATTTCTAGGTTGTACTATACTGACATGACTGAACAGTCACCAAAAACTTATGAACACTTCTAGTCACGTTAAGAACAAGATAATTCATCCAGTATAATAATTACATTTTTTGGGCTAAAAAAGAGGATGACTATTTGATAATATATTTACTGACCATCACTTCAGTATTTAGAATTGGTTATGCCTGCCTCCAAGAGTAGAACCACAAAAAACAGTTTTCACTGATGTGAAGGAAAGCCTTTAAATACAACCTTAAAATAGGCCATCTCAACCATTTTAATTTAGAATATTTCTGGGTTATTTTCAAAGCTAACTCTATAATTATGAAATACTTTAGGCTCAATAATATTTTAAAATTAGTAGCTGAAGGGAACCAGAATTGCTACTATATCAAGACTTAGCACCTTGAATAAGTGATGTAATGGCTTAATACCTTCCTCAATATTCTCCCTCCATCTTATCTGTGAAATGGTTACAAATACACGGGGATTTTAGAAGGTCTGTTTTTGCAAAGTGCTTTGAGGGAGAATACGTTTAGGGTACTTTTTAGAAGTCCTTAAAACACTACTTCCTATGGGTACTTTTTAGAAGTCCTTAAAACACTACTTTCTATGGGTTCTTTTTAGAAGTCCTTAAAACACTACTTCCTATCAGTAGAATTCTGAATTTCTTTTATGATTTGACTGCTTCCTCTCACTCCCTTGGCTAAGAGAACAAACATATCATAGGTTCATAGCATAAACAGTAAGTAAGTAATCTTAAGTAAATTATTTAATATATCCATTTATATTCACATACCTGGGAGAATGAGGATTTAGCTTATTTTTATAGGCACACAGGAAAGCAATTCTATAACCTATGTTCCACCTCTGCGTCCAATCTCTGGTTTTGTGGCAAATTTTTATTATTCTAGAGTAGCACTGTCCAAAAGAAATTTCCATGATAATGGAAAGATGTTATACCTGCATTGTGCAATATGGCAGTCACCATGTGACTACTGGACACTTGAAATGTGAGTGAAGAACTTAATTTTTTATTTAAATTAAAATAGCAAAATGTAGCTACTGGTTGCCATTTTGGACAGTGCAGTATAAATGCCACAGTCAACAAAATGGATCAAGTCTGATTTGGTTCCTGTCAAATTGGGCTTGGGTTAGAACCATACTGGGCTAGTCCTCTCCCCACTCAGAAGTCAGGCAATAGATGTGAGGGGATAACCCCCAGGAGTCTGCAAACTTTTTCTGTAGAAGGCCAGATAGTAAATATTTTAGGCTTTGTGGGCCAGTAGGCCAAACGGTCTCTGTTGCAACTATTCAACTCTGCCATTGTAACACAGAAGTAGCCATACACAATGAATGTGTAAAGGAGCTCGCATGGTTGTGTTCCATTACAACTATTTATGAATTAAAAAAATCAGAATTTTATGTAATTATCATGTGTTGTGGAATATTATTCTCTTTTAAATTTTTTTCAACCATTTAAAAATGTAAAAACTGTTCTTAGTTTTTAGGCCATACAAAAACAGTTTGTAGGGCCAAACCACCAGCCTGGTTTGCGAACCTCTGAGATACAAGAAAGGTCAGTGAGCGCAGGAAGAGACAGTCAACACTGTTAGTCATCAAGGAAATGCCAACTAAAATCGCAGTAAGGTCCCACAAGAATGGCAATACCAAAGGCTGGTGAAGATATGGAGTCCTTGTAACTGTTCTACACTGCTGGTGAGAGAGTAAAATGGTACAATCACTTTGGAAAATTGACAGTTTCTTTAAAAAGTTAAACATACCATAGGGCCCAGTCATCCTACTCCAAGTACTTAACTCAAGAGAAAAGAAAATCTGTGTCTACACAAAGACTTCCATATGAATACTCATAGTCCCTTTATCCACAGGGACTAAAAACTGGAAACCCACCCCCCACTCCAAGGGGTGAATGGATACATAAAGGGTGGTACTTCATACCATGGAACACTACTCAGCAATAAAAAGTAACCAACTACTAATACTATGCAACCACCTGAATGAATCTCCAAATCACTGTGTTGAGCAAAACAAGTAAAAAACCAGAGTACATAGTAAGTTCATTACATAAAATTCTAGGATATACAAATTAATTTACAATGACAAAAAGCAGATCAGGATTGTTGGGGGCTGAGGGTTCAGGGAGGGGTAGACTGCAGCTAGGAGGAAATGTTCTGTATTTTGATTGTGGTGAAACAGTCACAGGTATATATTTGTCAAATTGTACACTTTAAATGGATGCTGTTTACTGTACACATAAAGGTGATTTAAAGAAAGTCTTGATTCCACCGGCATCAGATTTACTCACAGCCATCTCTGTGAACTGATATATTCACTTTTGTAAGTGCTGTTTAAATTTGAAGAGATGAGTAAGGGAGGGATAGATAAGTTACTCTGAAGTCTCACACTATCACAGCGGATGGGATCTGCAGGGCACATTAATGGTAACCTATATCAAAGAGCTTTGAAGGGACAGGTTTTAGGAATTCCGTGAATTGAAATCTTTCCTGTTCACAACATCCTGATCTCCCTCTTTGGAACATGTATTTTAAGTCAGACTAAAATGTAAGATTCCAAGAATTAGTAAATAATGCTTTATGTTAAAACAAGCTTTATTTGTTAACACCTCTGAGGTACTGTCCTTATTTAAAAACAACAACAAAACAAAACAACAACAATAACGAACCTGTTGCTCAGATTCAATTTGTTTAAAAACATTTGTTATATGTCTTACGAAGGCTTGATGAAACTTGCTCAACTCTGGAATGACATTATCAATTCAAAATATTAAAAGGAAAGAAAACAAGGTCCCATTTTCTAGCAAGTTTTACTCATTCTTTTAAATTCTAGACTAGTTTTATTTATTTATTTTTTTTTGCGGTTCGTGGGCCTCTCACTGTTGTGGCCTCTCTCGTTGCGGGGCACAGGCTCCGGACGCGCAGGCTCAGCGGCCATGGCTCACGGGCCCAGCCGCTCCGCGGCACCTGGGATCTTCCCGGACCGGGGCACGAACCCGTGTCCCCTGCATCGGCAGGCGGACTCTCAACCACTGCGCCACCAGGAAAGCCCTAGACTAGTGTTTGACAAGACCTTACAGCGACTTGTCAGATGGGTCAATGACAAGTTAATGATAAAAAAAAAAAAGTCACCCACTAACACAAAATAAATAATATTTTAAATAATTTATGGCTATATATTGGGCAAAATTGGGATGGAGTTTGTTTTTTTTTTAACTGAGTACAGATATGTGAAATGCAAGTATGGCTTCCCAGATTCTTTTCAGAGCAAATGGTGTTACAGGTTCCTAGAGTCAAATTAAACGTCATGCTTGACCTTAGACAATGTCCTTTTGGAAGAGAGAAATAAAATACCAAAATTCAGGAATTAGTGGAGGTGACTCAGTTAAAAAAAAAAAAAAAAGAGATTTAAAATGATTTGCCAAACTTAGGACACAAGCTTTCAAAACTCTGCAAACAATACTAAATACACTTGGAAAAAATCCTTTAAAAAACCCTGCTTTTCCCATTTCTGACCTTAAATACACCCCATTTAATCATAAAATTGACTCAAATTTTAGGGCATATGTCTAGCATAGCTCTCAATTCTTTCTGAGACTACACACTTCAAATATAATTTCTTATCATACAAAATAGAAATGAGATCAGCTTTTGTGACCAACATACATTCATACACTTAAAACTTCTAAAAGGCCACCACAGCTGTAGGATCACAACTTCCTGATGTAGTACAAGGGATATTCTATTCATCTAATTGTTTTCCAAGGTATTTATAGGAAAGCATTTTGACTGCTTTTCATCTAACTAGTTTCTCTCTAAGAGAGGCTTAAACCCAGGGACTTTTAAGTGAGAATCATTTTTCAGTCTACAAGCAACAACATCTGACTAATAATGTTAATTTCTTGGCCCACAGAAAATGCCCTTCACTACTTACTGTACAACTAAGAGAGCTCTTTACTTATTATTTGGGGTATATCAGAGCTCAATTTGTGAGATGTCCTACAGACTCTTAGTACCACCCCCCCAAAAAAAACAACCACCTCTGAGAGTTAAGAAATTGGGAGGTGGGATAGAGGAAGGCATATTTAAGATAGAAGAAATGGAAATACTAGCATGAGCATAAATATTTTAGGAAAATTTATGACAATGTACACATGAATTGACAACACGGTGGTTTACTTGGGAGAGAATGGTAAGGAATGACAACTGGAAATGCCAGCCACAATGCTGGAAGTATAAGGGACTTCAGAGATCACGTAATCCATTCAAGGAGACTAAATGAATTGCCCAGTTAAATGGCATAATACAAATAAAGGGGCTTAGCATGGTGCTGGCACATAACAGATGTTGCATAAATGTTACTGTCACCCTTTCATCTACCCCCAACCAAGGTCCCCCACCAGTAAGTTGTACAATAACGACCACCACAACTGTCACCTAAATCTTCCAACAGTTCTCCAGTCTTCTGGAGACACTAGGTCCTTTCATCAACCTATTTCAAGGAACATTCCATTACTATTATCTCTATGATACCTACCTTATAGACTGGCTGTGAGCATTAAATGACATCATGTAAAATGGCAAGCAGCTAAAAGTCCCATAAATGCTAGCATGAAGTTTCCAACGCTGCCTTCTCTCAAACACATCTTTTCCATTTATGACGGTAGGAGCATGTGTGTATGTGTGTCTTCGTGTGCGTGTGCACAAACATGTATGAAGGAGTGAAGAGCGAGGGATGCAAATATCAGATATACTTAAGACCCAATTTTTGACAATTCCCCTCTTTTCCGCAAGATTTTGAGATGACTCCTGGGTACCAATCTCATTCCATTGAGAATTCCCTGTCACAGTGAGTCACTATAAGTGTGGGGCGTGAACTCAGATGTACTGGAATGGAGGAAAAAGGTGATGGGAGCAATAGTCCCTTCATTCAGAGACATGCTGACAAAAACCAATGTCTCACTACAAATTCACAACTCAACCCAGGCTCGTTATCTCTCCAATTAACATGCAACACCCCTGAAAGTAGGACATTACATCTTGTACTTTCTTGCATGTGTCTAAGAACAGGCCATCAGATGCTTAATAATCATTGTTTTTAATCATCCTCAAGAATTCAATATTTAAAAATTCAGCCTGCATGTAACTCTCCAGGAATACATAGTGAGACCGAGAACTAGCCTTTCACACAGGTCAAAAGAGAAAGGCTTGTAAATCAGTTTCTCAGTAAAATGTGGTAAGCATTTCATCTAAAAAGGAATGTATCTTTAAACTCGAGTTCTAAAGTTCATGAATGGCCTGAAACTGTAGGCAAATCTTTGTGTAGGTATACTTTCCCTCCTTAGAGAGCACACAGCTTCCACTACATTCTAAAAAAAAAAAAAAAAAAAAACCCAACTCCCCCCAAAGCTGAAGGACCACTGCTCTATACAGCTTCTCCCCTGGCTCTGAAGTTCAAGCTCTCATGGACAGGCCTTCCTCAGCTGGACTCCTAAAAGCATACTTAAAAATCAAATGACAGGATAGTACAATAGTTACCCTCAGGCAGAAGGATCTATGAGTAGTTGTCGGGGGCGGGGGGGGGCAACCAGAGGGACTTCTGAGGCACTGAAAATATTGTGGATTTCGGTGTTGGTTAGAAGAGCGTTCACTTGGGTTTTTTTTTTTTTTTTTTTTTTTTTGGCAGCGCTGTGCGGTTTGTGGGGTCTTAGTTCCCTGACCAGGGATCGAACCTGGTCCCTAGGCAGGAAAAGTGTGGAGTCTTAACCACTGGACCACCAGGAATTCCCAAGAGTGTTCACTTTGTGAAAATTCATCAGGCTGAACAGTTATGATTTTTGCACCTGTCCGAAGGTATACTTCAATAAGAGGTTAAAAAAAAACAGTAACAAAGATGGGTCACTTATACATAGCGGAAATCATTACATAATGTAAAAAAGAAGTCCTTAAAAATTATGTCCTAGGAAGGGTCCATGTGGTGAAGAGCTGAAACCTCCAGACAACAGCCAGTGAGGCACTGTGGCCCCTACAGCCCATCTGCCTGCAAGTAACTAACTGATGATGCCTGCCAGTGAGCATGTGGGTGAGCTTGGAAACAGGTTCTCCATCCTCAGCCAAGCCTTGAGAAGGACTGCAGGCCTGGCTCACAGCTTGAGGGCAAATGAAAGACCCTGAACTAGAACCATCTAGTTAAGCCACTCCCGGATTCCTGACTCAGAATACCTGTGAGATAATATATGTTTGGTGTTAAAAAAAAAAAAAATGATGCAACATCCAAATACTATCTTCCTTACGTATACTAAAGTGAGCGAAGTGGCCTCAGTAGTTGTACCTACAGAGACATCAGCTTATCGGTTTAAACTGGCAACTTTCCCTTCTCGAAGGGCTGTGGTACAATACTGGTTTCAAAACCCAACTAAGAAAAAAGAAAATACAGCTGGTGGTTATGAATATCAATTTCTGGATCAAATGGAAGTTAATATATCTGTAAGATACAGACCAGGGATCTTCTTAATGCTCCTTTCTTCTACCTCCATCCAAACAGAGATTCCATTACAGTAATATATTTTGCTTTATTGCATAAGTGTTTGAATGATACTACATGCATATATACAACCCTTAATTTTTCTGAAGGTTTTTCTCACGAGAGGAAGTAACACTAAATCAGAATTATCAAGTACATATAAATATGTTCTTTTAAAATACAGACATATTATTATAAATCCACAGAAGAGGTAGCTGGGGTGAGTGAGGGGACGTAGCTATTTCATATCATCCAACACAAACGTAGCATGCTTTGAAATCAATGTATTAAGTTCTTGTATCCATTTGACTTCTGAAGCCTGCCCAACACAGCATTAGAATTTGACACTTCAGCAGTCAGGCTCCAGTATCTTTCTCAGCCTGGAATCCTTTGCAGTGCCCAGCACAGCAAAGGGCCTTGCACACATTGAACTTTATGGTATTAGCTTAACTGAAAGAAAGTTAGAAAAGTAACTGTTTTTTCTTTTTTTCCCATTAAAAATTTTCGAAAGTTGTACAGAATTCTCTTCTCAAAATGAACCACGGGTAGATCCTCTCATGTTTCCTTGCATATTTTTAAAAGCTAAAAAGACAACTATCTTTTGCTCTCATCAGGCTAAACTTCTGCACTCTGTTAAATTTTAACCTGCCAGTTTAAATGATTCTTCTTGACTCTCTAGAGTTACACTGGTGGTCAATATTTAAACAAATATGACTATCTGAAAATTGTATTTTCTGTTACTACACAGTCATAATATAGAGCCCAGTAAATAATACTGTAAGATTGTAGGTAAGGCCCAGCATAACAACATAATAAATCCAACGGAACTCCACAGTTATCCTTCATTTAATATATTTACATATAATTATATGTTAAATATACTTAATATACAATTATTATATACGCTTTCCTTTTCCTCTCAAGAGCCTGAATATAGCTAGCACTATTAAAGCTAACACCTGATCCTTCTTAATTTTTTCATTACCACTGTACACTAAGCCATCTTCATTTCCTAACAATAAGTAGTCAGCAAGTGGAAACACTGAATCCTCATTATCTTATCTAACTTTAGATATTTAAAAAAAAAAAGGAAGGAGGAGTGTTCATTTTATGAAGATAAACACAAATGAGTTTGATTTTTTTTTTTACAGTTAATCACTGCCTCTATGGTGGGTGTTAAAGTCATCTAAGACCAAGAATAAGAAACTCATCACAACAAGGAGATTCTTTCTTACAAGTCTCTCTTCTTAAGAGGCTTGACTATGAACCAACAGAGCTAAAAGACACGAATATTACAATTTTCCCATTACTACCATTTTGTGACTTCCATTAAACACTTATCAGAAGAGATGCTCAGGACTCCAGCCTGAGAATCACATGACACTTGCTTAGTGTCAATAGAAAAAAAACAAAACAAAAAAAACTGCTCACCCTGGTGGTTCAGACAAGCACTAGATACATAATGAGTCAACTATTTAGTATTACGCATGAAACTTTCAAATAATCAGTCTTAAACCTTTGATACGCTCCTTTTTAAACTTCATGTTCCAATAGTGTTTTCAGAAAAATATTCCCCCTCAACGCACTTCAGATTTGTCTTTAATCTTTTCATTTATTTACTCTTTCCACACAGGGGAGAATCTATCTTTTTCTTGGGAAGGTTTTCCGCTACAATAAGGTACCACGTTAAACTTTCCGAGTATCCAATACTAAAAGTAATCTAGTGTTCTAACAAAGAAAAGCAATATGCCCCATTCTATTTAAGGAGAAAAAACTCTCGCAAACTTACTCTGTTGTTATAAAGACCACTAATTTAGAGAGTAACATACTACAACTCTCCAAAGTCAAACAAAACAATGGACTGGCAGAGTCCTCTTTGTTTTGAAAAATTAATAAATTCTTACTTTGGTAGATTTTTATTTTGGGATGGGTGGGAGAAAAATCCCCTTACTAAAAATAAGGCAGACCCTCCTTTGAGACATAATTGCTATGAAGACTGCTTTGACCCATCTTGACTTTCCTCTGGTGAGGAATGACAACCTTTTTTTCAAAAGGTGGGAGAGATCACATTAAGAGAAACTTCTTTGCAAGAGATAAAACAGATGTATATTCATAAAAGTACACGGACTTCCTCTGCCTTCCAAAGCATCATTCAGAAAGGCTATCTATTCAAACCATGTTCTGGAATGCTCACAGTACAATACTGGTTTCAAAACCCAACCAAGAAAAAAGAAAATACAGCTGGTGGTTATGAATATCAATTTCTGGATCAAATGGAAGTTAATTTATCTGTAAGATACAGACCAGGGATCTTCTTAATGCTCCTTTCTCCTACCTCCATCCAAATAGAGATTCCATTACAGTAGTATATTTTGTTTTATTGCGTAAGTGTTCTTTTTCCCCCAATAGATAAGAGCACGGGACCCAAAGTCAAAAGCCTTTGATCCACTTTAGCCTTACCTTAAGCAAATCTCATATCAGTTCTGTGCTTTGGTTTGTTTCTTCAAAATGACAGAAGTAGTTCTTGCCTATCTACTCTTTTAGAATGGAAGAATTAAAAAAATCCTTCACGCTTTAGAAATGGCTGCTATTATTATTACTATCACCTTGTACCAAGTTTTACTGGTACTTCTGAATTAGGCCATGATACTGGCTTTGAAACACAAATCCTGTGGTCTTCCATCTGTGGTTACGGTTTTTGATATAATTCGGTTCTGATAACCTCACACTTCTAAGATTTACTCTACTGATCCCTGGCCTGAGAATTTATTTAGTCCCTTCTCTCCCAAGTAATTGGTAGAAGTCACACCATCCACCTCCTTGTCGACATAATGTGAGGAATAAGATCATCCTCTTTACTCGAGGAATGATAACTATACAGTATGCAAAATAAGGCGACACTTGTTATCCTTTTTTCTTTCTACTTCCCACAACACAAAACCTCTGCTAGAAAATCCGAAGGTTTCTGACAACAGATTTGTAACAATAACTGTCATAAAAATATCAGATCTAAAGCACAGAGAGGAAAAACTTTATCTAGTTTGCAAGAAATAACCCTGAGTCCTACAGCTACTATTAGGTTCGGTATGGGTTGTCCCTTCCTAGGGCCTGTGCCGTGTCTTTGAAGAAAAGTGGCCTGGGCCCAAAGCACGCCTGGGGCAGCCCTGGAGCCCGATCAAGACCCTCCAGAGCAACGTCTGCACCCAACGTTGCATCTCTCGTTTCAGACACACCCCCTCCACCCCGTGTTTCAGAGGAGGTGTGGGCACTCAACTCCTTCACTGGGGATAGGGGCACCGGAGGGAGGGCGGGCCCAGGCCTGAGCACCCATTTTGGAGGACGGGGGAGCTGGGCCCTGCAGGCGGTGCGATCAGCAGTGGGGGAGTGTAGGACGCATCCGTGGGAGGGGGGAGGAGGCCGGAGGGGGGGTCTCTTGTACTCGGGGGCGTGAAGAGGAAGGCGGCGGGAAAAACTCGGTAGAGCGAGGTTTGTCAGTGCGAGGTGTTCTTTTTGTTATCTGTTTAGGGCTGGCGGGTGTGATGGGGAACTTCCCCTCAGGACAGAGTCGGCAAGGGGTCTCCCTCCCCTCCCCGTCTTGCGGGGCACTGAGGACTTGCGAGAGGCCTCCCTCCAGTGGGAGGACAGTCACTGATAAGCGATGTAGGCTGTGCCAGCTGGGGCGCCGATCCCTGAACCTCCAGCCCGGCGCGAGAGGCGTGGGACGGGGTGGGAGGGGATGGAGGAGGCCCCCGGCCCAGGAGGCGGGAAAGGCCCCAGAGCTCCGGGACGGGCGGCGGCTCCGGAGCCCCGAGTGGCAGCGGCGCGGGCCCGGTGAGCCTCGAGCCGGCCCGAGCCCCTTGGGCTGCGTGCGACCCCACTCCCCACTCTCCGTGGCCGCCCCCTCCCCCGCGGCTCCTCTCACCTGCACATGATCCGCCATTTTGCTCCATTCATGCTCCTCTCCGGCCCCCCTCCCCCCCAGCGCGCACCTCGGCCGGGCCGCCGCCGCCGCCGCCGTCGCCGCTGCGCCTGCGCGCTGGGGGCTCGTCGCGCTGCGCTCGCGGCGTAGCACCGCCCGGCTGCGTAGGCCCGGGCGGCCGGGGCCGCGGTTGGAGAATGCGCAGCGCCGTTGGGATGGCGTAAAGGCGCGGCAACGTCAGCGGCCCGGAGACGCTGCGGGCGGGTGGAGGAAGGAGCGGACCGAGGGGCGCGAGGGGAGGGGGCCGGGGGAACAAAGCTTTGTTTACATGGTTTTTAAAGGGGCCGTGCTCGCTCCGGCGGGCGGGCGAGAGCGGCAGCGGGAGTTGGCGCTGCCTTAGCTCATCGGCTTCGCGAGGGCTCCTCGAGGGGCCGGGACCTGTCCCCGCCCAGACCCCTGCACCTGGCGGATTCCTCTCTTCCCGAGTGTCCTCACGACGTGCCCCCGGACGCTCCCTACCGCTCTGCGGCCGCGCCACTGCTGTAACACCACACCCCCAGGGGGGTCTTCCGGTGCGCCCACCGCCCCAAACCCCCGCCTGGGACGCCGGCATTATGCTTTACACTGCCGACGGTGGCCGAATTTGTTTGTGTCTTTCTGCTCCAGTGGACAGGAGCCACTGCTCTCTGATGCTGGGTTTTACCAGCAATCCAAATCTTCTTGTTTCCATTTCTATCCTTTTCTCCACGATGAACATTCATGGAAGTAGCCGCCAAAGAGTGGTGATGTTGGAAACGTGCAGAAGACACGGTTGCGATCTTCCGTAATAGGTTGTTACCTTAACCAGCAGTCTAGGCTGCCTCCTGAGAGGGGTCAGAAGCTGGGGGAGGTGGTGGTGGGGAGTGATAAAGGAGTTTTAGAACCCCTGGCTCAGTCTGAGTGGGGAAGCCATCCCTCTAGGTCAGGTCAGGTAAGGCTCTGCCTGCTGAGGCCAATTCCAGCCTTTCCCACTAGGAATGATCCGTGTTAGATAATGCCGGATCCCGTTTTCAGTTGGATTCCACTCTGGCTTCCAATCATGGCCCCCAGATTAGATTTTAGCTGGATTCTGAGAGTGTTGGTTGTCTGAAATTTGTATTGACTAGGGGCCACCACGTGCGATGGAACAGATTATAGTAGTGAATGACACACAGTTTCTGTTGTGGATCGAGAGGACTGGTACTCAGCATTCATATCAAGCTTCGTCCTCCTCCGAGTGTATCTTCCTGATTTGCAGAGGTAGGACACCTAAAAACTACATTACCCAGACTTCCTTGCAGCTAGGGTTCTGTATGCAAGTTCGGCTCCGCCAATTAGATTCACTCAGAGAAGACTTTGGAGGCAGAGCTTTTGACTGTGGCTTTTGGCAGGCCTAGTCCCTGAGATGTGGGATTTTTCTGGTTTTGTTTTTCAAAAACTTTCCAATGTCCAATCCTTAGCTCCCTGAGGGTAGAGAGCAGGGGTGGTGGGTCAGGTGCTTCCTTGGTATCTTCTTGACGTGACGATTGCAGTGGCAGTCTTCGAATTCCCTACTTGCCTGATTGGGTAGAAAATAGCAGCTCCCTGTGGGCCAGGCCCAAATCCCACCCACCCCCCACCAAAACACTCCCCTACACCTGTTTCTCTCCCTCTATCTTCCCTTTCTCAGTAAACAATACCGTCATTCACCCAGTCGCTCAAACTAAAAACCCAGGAGTTGCCCTGATTACTTAGTGTTTCAAAAGTGCCCCCATATCCAATCCACTTGCAAGTCCTGTTGAATCTATATCCGGTACATACCCAAATCTGGCCACTCTTCTTCATCACCACTGCTAGCACCCTGATCCAGGCCACCATCACATTTATCCTGGGCTCTGATAATAGAGTCCTTTCTTTCCCTGCTTCCTGTCTTGCCCCATGATACTCCATTTTCCCTATAGCTGCAGAACATCCTTTTAAAATCATAAATCAGATCATTCACAGCCCTGCTTAAAAATCCTCAAGTGGCCTCCCATTACATTTAGAGTACATTCCAAATCTTTGCTACAGCCCAAGAGGCCATGTGATGGGACCCTCTCTCCGTGTCCCCTCTGGCTCACAATGCTCTGGTCATTCTGCCTTTCTTGCACTTCCTCACATCCAGCTGTACCTGCCTCAGGGCCTTTGCCCTTGAAGGAACTTCTGCCTGGAATGTTTTGCCCTCAGATGTTTAAGTGGCTGGTCCCCTCTTATCACTGATGTCTTAGTTCAGTTGTTATCTCCTCCGAGAAGCTTTTCTCACCGGCTCTATTGAAAGTTGTCCCCGACCCCTTCCCTGTCATACTTACAGCACTGATCACTGTCTGTACAAAACTATTTAGTTACATATTTATTCTTTTCGTTGTCTGAGTCTTCAACTAGAAAAGAACCACGATGAAAACAGGGATTCTATATATATCTTGTTTATGCTCTGTGCCTCCTACCTCTGCACAGAGTAGATGCTCAAAAAAACCCAAAAAAACCAAAAAACAAAAAAAACCAAAACCAAAACTTTTGAGTTAATTAAATTCTTCCTATCTCAGTCTCATTCTAGGGTGCATTTGGGGTCTTATGAGAACATAAAGAATTGGAAGTGTTATGTCAATGTTAAGTAACATTATTATTATGTTAATAATGATATACTTAGTGGAGAAAGGGTGAGGACTGGGAATGAAACTCAAGAGACTGGTCCTTCCTCCCCACGGTCAGGAACCACTGGGGTGGGAGGAGGCAGGGATGGAATCTTTCATGAACCCCGCTCACATTTTTTCTGTGCTCAGTCCTCCATCCTTCTCAGGAACCCCCCAGCTCCTTGCCCATTCTATACCTTCTTTCCTGTTGTGTGTCCAGAGCTGCTCCTTGGGTAGCTGCACCCCCCCATTCATCCCGGGGTGGGGGTGTGTGTGCCTAATCTCCAGACCTGTCCAAGGAATCAGTCTCTTCTGCTCCTTCCGTTCTTGCCTCCAATGACAAGCCCAGAAGCCCTTTTGTATTAAAGATTTAGTTGCTAATCACTGGTGAGTATAGTAACAAAAAGTTACCAAGTTCCTTCAGCTGTGATCTCTTGATCTGTATGGTTCCTAACTCCTGCTGAGAGAAACCTTTGTAAAGGAAAGGATCCTGGTGGCGAATACTGAGGCACAAATGAGGTGGGGGGAGGTGTCCCTTTCTTTCCAATAAGAGCCATGAGGAGCCAAGGCGCCCGCCCCCCCACCCCGGGCCTCAATATAAACCACTGGGACCCTTTCCTTTTTGCTGCTTTCTCTCCCTATCATTGGTGCCTGGGTAACCTAAGGGCCTCTGGTTCTCTGCCCCTCTGCTGTGTCTTGCAGCTATCTCTTCTGGGTCCCTGCTCACAGGGTTTGCCTGTGGCCAGACAGAAGGTTACTGGGGTTAGTACTTCCTATGTGGGGTTCCCACAAGTCCTGCTAGGAAAAGTGGGTGTTGCTCTGAGTTCACTCCTGCTGCAGACAACAGCCACAGGAAGAGAACTTTTCTAGCTCCCACGGGCAAGGGATGGCATGCGGGGTGTCTGAAATTCCTGGGGCTCAGGCCTCCAGGTTTAAATAGTTTCCAAGTAATCTGGCAAGCTCGGGTGCCCCCCTGCGGTTCTGAGTGGAATGTGTCCAATCGACCTCGGTGTGTGGGAGATGATCAGAGTGGTGGGGGGAACATCCTCTGTTGTCTTGCTCCTCAAACTCAGGTCTGGTCCACCCACCAGCAGCATCAGCATCTCACTCCACACCTACTGCATCAGAATCTGCACTCTTAACAAGATTTGCACATTGAAGTTTGAAAGGCACTGCTCTGGCAGCCCCCAGGATGGCCCTAAGAAAAAAAAAGAAAAGCCTTTCTTTTCTCACTCCATAAGGAGATGCTGAGTCCACCACACACCATGCAGCCCCCAGGTAATGTTGCCTCCCCTAAGGGACTAGAGAAATGGAACAGGCCACCCATTTCCATACTCCTAACCACTTCCCAAGGAGCTTTTCCCACACGGACATCCTTGGTTCCCCCTTGGTCTCTGGATTCACCTGTTCAAACCCAGTCAGCTGGGCTGAGTGCCGTGAGCTTTACGTGACTCAGTCCTCTCCTCCCAGAGCTCATAACATGTATCTTTTAGAGCTGTTTTGGTAAAGCACATGGCATGTACAGCAGAAGGTCTGAGCGGTATACTGTTCTGCTCTCCTTCCTAAGGCAGCGGAACCCCTGTGGTAGAGGAAATGGTTCAGTTACATAAGCACCCATTATGGGGTTACCCCAAGAGTGCTGGTCTAATTCTCTGGTTCCCCCAACATTTCTGCACCATGCCTCCTTTAGATTACTTCTCTAAACCATCTGGCTCTAAGTTAAGTATTCTCTGGGGAGCTTAGATTTCCCCAAAGCAATGTATCTTCTTGCATGGAGTCTGGATTCCACTTAGGGGTCAGCAATAAAAAGACTTGAATTAAAGATCAGGTGCCCCGGGACTTCCTTCTCTGCCCCTGTGACCTTAGGAGAGTTGCAAACAGGTGTGTTCATACCTACCCTTCCTTCTTTCAGGGTTAGATAAGGTGCCTGGAGACAGTGTGTGCCTGGAACCTTTGGTAACTATGAAGCACTTTTGATAATTCTAAAGCTTTTTTTTAAAAAAAAATATAAGAATTGCTACCGTAACTTAAAAAGATAACCTTCAGATGGAACTCCAGTGTCTTTATAAAGCTCTCAAAGGCTGGAAAGAAGGTGAACTTGAGATGTGCTCGGGGAGCATAGCATGTTTCAGTGTGGGAGTGTTCATGTTTCTAGAAGCTCAAGGAGGTGGTGTAAGTGTGTGTCACTGTGGGGGACAGGGAGTGCTCCCCACAGACTGAAACAGTTGCAGTGGAGCGTGTGAAAGTAGTGAGGCTAATGTGCCCAGTGTGTGTGAGTGTGGCTCAGCTCCTACTGAGTTGAGAGACCTGGGTTCTGGTTTGGTGGCCTTGAACCCATCCCTCAGACCTTCCTGAGCCTCAGTCTCCTCATATTTAAATGACAGACTTGGGCTGATTGATTTCTAAGTTCTCTCCTAGCTCCGTCATGCTAAGCATCCAGCTTGAGCACGGGGGGGGGGGGAGCTTTGGCTACTGGTTTTACTGTCGAATTTCATTTCTGGGTCTCTGTACCCGAGTTGCTGCTCACCAAAGCGCTGGAGTTTGGCTTTTTGGAAATTCTCTCTTACTCACTGAAAATGCAGGAGGCTTGAGCATGAAACTCAGTCATCAAAAAGAAAACACAGGGGCTTCCCTGGTGGCGCAGTGGTTGAGAGTCCGCCCCCTGATGCAGGGGACATGGGTTCATGTCCCGGTCCGGGAAGATCCCACATGCCACGGAGCGGCTGGGCCCATGAGCCATGGGTGCTGAGTCTGCACGTCCGGAGCCTGTGCTCCGCAACGGGAGAGGCCACAACAGTGAGAGGCCCGTGTACCGAAAAAAAAAAAAAAAAAAAAAAAAAGAAAGAAAACACACACACATACACACAGAGCAAGAAACCACAGGGCTTATCAGCCTGTCGTCATCGAGCAGACGAGAATAGTGCAGATCTCTAGGCAGAGAGGAAATGAACTTGAGAGAAGGGGGAACATAGGGCAGAGAGGAGAGAAAGAGGGCGGGAGTGGAAGCAGAGAGCTGAAGCTCAGGGGCCCAGGATGGTGGGAAGATGGAGGACGTGGCGGTGAAGCAGGGCTTCCTGTACCTTCAGCAGCAGCAGACTTTTGGGAAGGTAGGAAGAGCACGGCTGGGCTGGGGCTGAGCCGAGGGGCTGGGGGGCTGCTAGAGACTTCCGCGGGGAGGAGAGGAGGCCCCGGAATGTTCCAAAACCCTTATGGGATGGTGGAGACTGTGCCGTCTACCACATTGGGCCCAGAGTACGAGCTTGCGAGGGCTCTTTCCTTAGCAGCTGCTTGCCTCTGCGAGCTGGCTCCGAACTGTGTTCTTTGCTGACAGCCGTCACCCCGGGAGGAGGGGGAGAAAGAGGGCCCTGACTCTGCTTTTCTTGCCTTTCTTGTTCTGTGGTGACGTCTTCTCACCGGGACACCTTGGGAGGGAATGGAAGGCACAGTGGAGGGGGTATTTCAGGGTTGCCGTGGAGGTTCCTTCCTCCTTTCCTGCCCCAGTGGGGTATGTTTGGCTGCTACTGAACTTGAACTGGGGTCTCTGGGAGCCAGGGCCCCATTGTGGCCAAACTCATCTTCCTTCTTTGGCCTCCTTGCATGAGGACGTCTTCCTTCCCTCAGCGGACACAACCTGGGGTTCCTCTGTGTCTTTCATGGCCTAACTTGTCAGAGGATGAGGCAGGAAGGCTCAGAAGGGTCAGCTGAGGCTCCGGGGGACAGGGCCTTCTATGGGGCCTCACACAGAATGAGAAACATGCTCCCCAGTCTGGGCCCTTGGGCTGCCCTCCTCATCCCTCTGGGCTCCGGGAGTCGCAGGTTTTCTGCCTCTTGACTTGGATCCTCTGGGTTGGGCCTGCCCTGCAGTCGCCTCCACGGGGCTCACTGCTGTGCCTTTCTTGCCTTTGGCTTCCTCTCTGCTGTCATTGTAGGCCTCTTATTGGGTTGCTTCGGGTGATCTCCAATGCTTTCTAACTCCTAAGGCCTCTGTTAGGCTCTCTGTCTCCTTGGATCTCCCCCGATCTTCACCTCTGTCTCCCCCGGGTCCTCCTCTCCCCCCTGGTCACCATCTCTCCATCTCCCCACCTGCCACACATCTGGGGGCAGAAATGGCGCCGGTTCGGGGCAGCGCTGTACGGAGGGTCGGGCTGCGCCCTGGCCCGGCTGGAGCTCCAGGAGGGCCCGGAGAAGCCTCGCCGGGGAGAGGTCCCCCGGAGGGTCATCCGTCTCAGTGACTGCCTGCGGGTGGCTGAGGCTGGAGGGGAGGCCAGCGGCCCCCGGGATACCAGCACCTTCTTCCTGGAGACTACGGAGCGCCTGTACGTGCTGGCGGCCCCCACTGCAGAGCGGGGTGACTGGATACAGGCCATCTGCCTCCTGGCCTTGCCCGTGAGTCGCCCAGGGCTGTAGAAAGGGCATGGGGCACTGGATGCTTGCCGTGGGCAGATGTTGTGAGAGCCAAGGTCAGGATGCTGGAGGTGGTTCCTTGGTGGGGGTGAGGGATCCCAGTTCAGAATAAAGACAGGGCAGTAGGCTGAGTGTGTTTTGAAAGAAAGCTTGCAGTGGCCAGTGGTGGGGCTTGGGATTGGCGATGGTGGTGAGTCTTGGGCCTTCCCCCCAGGGCCAGAGGAAGGAGCTGGAGGGGAAGGGCGGCCGGCCCCGCATGGAGGAGAATGAATTGTACAGCAGTGCGACCACAGGTGAGGGCCCTGCCTCTGCTTCCCGGGTGCTCTCTCCAGGGCGTGGTGCGGAGGAGGCGAGGGCTGGCCGGCTGCCGGCTCAGTCTTCCTGCCTTGTGGTTGCCCCCGGCCCCCGGCCAGCCCCCTTATCAGTCTCTCTCCGCATCGCTTCCGGCACAGCCCAAGGTCGGGGAGGCTGGCCTGCCTTAAATGTCAGCCCTGCACCCTTGGCCCACTCCCTCTTGTCCAGGCCCTGCTGGTGGGAAAGGGCCCGGCTGAGGGGTCCAGGTGAAGGTGGGGCTCTTGAACTCTGCCTTGTTGGCACCCGAGCAATCGCCTGTGAAAAGAATGGTTTTCTTTCTGTGGATTTGAGCTGTCCTGCAGCAAGGGAGCTTTTTGCTGACCGGGCAAGGCCCTTCCTGCTATCTGTCTAGCCCTCGGGGTGGGCGCGTGGGGAGAGCAGGTGGACACGGGGTGGGGGGGACATCGAGGCTCCACCCCTCGGAGGGCACCTGATGGCATGGGCAGGGGCTGGGTAGACTGAGAGCTGGGAGGGCAGGGTCAGCTGCATCTGCAGCTGTGACAGTCGGGATTGGGGAGGCAGCTGGCTTGGGGCGAGAGATGAGATGGAGACAAGGCTGTGGCTCTGGTGAGAGGGGCAGGAAGGATGTGGGTACGGGGTTGGGGTGCATGTGGCTAGGGCATGATGCCTCCTGAGGGAGAGGGTGGAGGTTCCTGGCATTTTACGGAGTCTGACCTGGCGCAGGGCAGCTCAGCCTTCAGGATGCAGGCTGCAGGGTCATGGGGCCGGGGATAATACTTTTTCTGGAGACCCAGCATGCTATGTAAAGCAGGGCAGAGTTGAGACAGGTTGGCTGCTTCCCATGAACTGCCTCCTTCTCTCCCGTCTCCTCCCCAGGGGCCCCCCGCAAGGAGTTTGCTGTGACCATGAGACCCACAGAAGCCAGTGAGAGGTGCCGGCTCTCGGGATCCTACACCCTCCGGGCTGGGGATAGTGCCCTGGAGCTGTGGGGCGGCCCTCAGTCAGGCACCCAGCTGTGTGAATGGCCCTACAGGTTCCTGCGGCGCTTTGGGCGGGACAAGGTGAGCAGGGGCTGCCGCCGGCAGGTGAGAGGAAGGATGAGCTGTGAGAGAAAAGAGAGTGTCAGGGAGAGGGCGAAGGGGCCCTCAAAGTAAGAGAGAATGGAGGGAAGAAACGACGAGATAAAGGCCGGCAGAAGAGAAACAGCGCAGCCCAGGGGCTGGAGGAGAGAACCACGGCAGGGAGAAATGGTGGTCGAGGTCGGGGAGAAAGAAAGGAGAGGAAGAGGTGGGGAGAGGTGGGAGGGTGGAGAGTGGCTGGCGCGGTGGAGGATGAGTTCTACATCAAGCTTCATACTCGGATGGATGGGAGGAAGAAGGAGAAAAGATGAGAGAGGGCTTTGCTTGTAAGCAAAAGCATGGCGGGAGGGAAGGGGAAGCAGCCTGGGGAGAGGTTGGAGGTCACAGGCGTGTGGCGGGGAGCTGGGTCCAGGAGTAGCAAGCAGCCCCGCCCAGCGGCCTGCCAGTCATCGGCTTTCTTCTCCACCCAGGTAACCTTTTCCTTTGAGGCAGGCCGGCGCTGCGTCTCAGGGGAGGGCAACTTTGAGTTTGAAACCCGGCAGGGCAATGAGATCTTCCTGGCCTTGGAAGAGGCCATCTCTGCCCAGAAGAACGCCTCCCCTCCTGGGCTCCCAACCCAGCCAGTCCCCGTCCCTGCGGCGCCGCCCCGGCCGGAGAGTCCCTACTCCCGACCCCACGACTCACTCCCACCACTATCGCCCACCGTCCGGGGTCCCGCCTCCCGGCTGCAGCGGGGCCCGGAGGGGGAGTACGCGGTGCCCTTCGATGCAGTGGCACGGCAACTGGGGAAGAGCTTGAGGGGCGTCCTGGTCATCCCACCCCAGGCCCCGGCCGACCCTCTGTACGACAGCATCGAGGAGCACCCGCCCTCCCGACACGACCACATATACGATGAGCCTGAGGGGGTGGCCGCCCTGTCCCTGTATGACAGCCCGCAGGAGTTCCGGGGTGAGGCCTGGAGGGGGCAAGCCGCAGCTGACAGGGACCCCAGCGGCCTCCAGCATGTGTACCCAGCGGGACAGGACTTTGCTGCCTCTGGCTGGCCACAGGGTACCGAGTATGACAATGTCATGGTACTTAAGAAAGGCCCAAAGTGATGGAGGGTGGAGGAAATGCAGACCCCATCAACTGCCGGCGCTGAAGTGGTCCTGTGCATGCTGGGCGGGGCTTAGAGGCTGGTGAGAAGGAGCCGGGGGCGGTGGGGGGGGGGGCAGGTGGGCCTCCCCTTCTAGCTTCTGCTGGCGACTCCTCTCGGCCACCCCACCGCAACCCAGGAACCTCCCTCCACTCCTTCCAGAGCCCTAGGCTTGGCCGCCTTAGTCTGGCCTGAGGAGTTGTCCCTCCCAGGGACAGCTGGGTGAGTCACCATCCCAAAGCAGGAAGAGTGCCCTGAAGAGACCCACACTTCTCCTACCCTTTTTCCACTTCCTCTTCCCCCCGCCCCCCACTGGCCTAAATGGAACCCCCAGATTTAGGGCAGAGGACAAAAGGATGTCAGCAATTCGCCCTGGTTCCTTGGCTTGTGCAGGCCACCTGCCTGCTGGCGCCCCCTTCAGGAGACGGCCGTGGCTCCGGGCAGCCTGGAGGATGGCTGCAGCTTCCTGCAGGGTTTGGACTTCTCTGTGGCATAAACATTTCTGAAATATTTTTGTGTGGCATGAGTGTACAAGGCGGGGATGGGGCAGGCACCGCCGTGCTGGGGGTGGATGCTTCAACCAGCCACCGCTGACACCTCCTCTCCCAGCAGCAAGGTCGTCTCTGGGCCTAAGCTCCATCCCAAGCATCATCTATTCACAGAGGTAGAAGTCTGTGCAAGTCAGGGGGCCCCAGGAAAGATCTTCAAGCATCTCTAACCCTTTGCTAGGGTAGGGTCAACACCAGAAAAATAGCAGGGAAGCTGTGTGTGTGTGTGTGTGTGTGTGTGTGTGTGTGTGAGTAAACCTGGACTGGAAGATAGGCAAGAGTTGAGCCTCTTCAGCGTTAGAAATGGGACTACTTCCACACAATCCCTTGCCTTCCTGAGACTTGCCCTCTTTGTCTCTAAACTGAGGGGGTCCCTCCATGTAGGCACTGAGAACCCTTTCTGCGTTGAACTTCCCCTTTGGCCCTTGTATCCCATTTCCCCACAGGCAGGCTCTGTGCTGTCTCCTCTCATCAAAACCCGCTTCCAGGGCTTCCCTGGTGGCGCAGTGGTTGAGAGTCCACCTGCCGATGCAGGGGA
Source organism: Mesoplodon densirostris (assembly GCF_025265405.1). Taxonomy (NCBI): domain Eukaryota; kingdom Metazoa; phylum Chordata; class Mammalia; order Artiodactyla; family Ziphiidae; genus Mesoplodon; species Mesoplodon densirostris. Next base: position 119,159,689 of record NC_082666.1, on the reverse strand, counting down.
CGCGGGTTCGTGCCCCGGTCCGGGAGGATCCCACATGCCGCAGAGCGGCTGGGCCCGTGAGCCGTGGCCGCTGGGCCTGCGCGTCCGGAGCCTGTGCTCCGCAACGGGAGAGGCCACAGTGGTGACAGGCCCGCGTACCGCAAAAAACAAAACAAAACAAAAAAACCCACCCCACTTCCATGGAAAGGGATGTCACTACGTTCCTGCTACCGACCAACTCAGCCAATATTACGGGGCACTGCTTGTAAGGCCTGCCCTGGCCTCACAATGCTTACAGTCCAGAGGGGGCTGAGATGAGGGCACACGTGTCTAACACAAAAGGTGGACATAAGTGCCACAAGATGTGAATCAAGGCCTTGGGGATCAAGGGAGATAGCTGTTTGTTGGGGGACCAAGAAAGTTTTCATATCGAAGGTGGCATTTAAGGTGGACCTTCAAGGGTGGGAAGGAATGTGAAAAGAGCATCCCAGGTAGAAGAACGTGAATGGAGGTGTAGGGGGAGGTACGTATACACTCAGGAAAGAGTTGTACATTAAGAATGGAGGGGACACGGGACAATCTAGTTGGGAAGGCAGATCCTAACCGTGATGTGGAGGAATTTGTACCTAATTAAAGGGGAAGGAGGAATAACAGATTCTTTTTTTTAAGCTTTTTTATGATGGAAAATTTCAAACATACACAAAAGCGGAAGGAGTAGTGTAATAAATCCCCATGAATCCATCAATTAGCTTCAAGAATTATCAACACATGGCCAATCTTATTGACAAGGCTTTTGAGCAGGGCGTCACGTAGAGCTGTGTGTTAGGTCAATAACCCCGACAACCCTTGGAAAATGGTCTGGGGGCAGAGTGAGCTAAATTGGGAGGGGAAATGCAGAAAGACTGGGGATTCAAATGCCATTGTAGAGATAGGGCCTGCAGATCTTAGAGTCACATTGGATGTGGAACACAGAGAAATAGGGTTTCAGGAGAGATTCAGTTTGGGGAAGAAGGTGAGCTTAGTTTCTGAGTGAGGCTAAGATGGCCTTACTCTATCCAGCTAGAGGAGTCTCAGCAGCAGCTGGAAAGGGGCTCTGGAGCCGGGGAGGAATCAAGATAGAGACCTGTGGGCTGCCCAGCCTCCCACGTGGGTTGTGATCGAGTTTTATGTCACACCATGCCTTTGCTCCTTATTAAAGGAATTTGAGGCAATGAGTGAGCAGGCTGGAGACAGAGGGAGAAGCCTTCCAGGAGCCCTGACTCTTGTCTGTGCCAAAGGGCTATTCCGGTTGCCACCACCCAATCCCAGCCTTAGAATACACTGGAGGCAGGCAGGCCTAATGCCTCTAAGGGGTTCAGTAGTTCCCCTCTCCAGGTGGGAGTTGGGGAGCTCTTAGGCAGGGATGCCCCCTCATTTCCTTCAGAGCACTTGAGGCAGACATCCCAGCGCAGCCCAGCAGGGGGCAGTGTTAGCCTGTGGAAAAGGCCACTGGGGGCTTAGCTGCTGCCAGGCGTGGGGGCTTGGTCCTGAAGGAGGGAACTTCAGGATTTACTGCCCAAAAGAATGCGGGATAATTGGAAGAATCTGCATTTCAGGGCTTGTCCCTTCAGAACCTCAGAATCCCGCTTGGAGGACTGTGGAGCCTGCCTCCGAGAGGTGTGGGACCCTAAGCTGAAAATTGCTCCTCTCCTGGCCTCTCTCCTTCCTGCTGGGATCCGAGGAATTCGGAGCTTTTCCTTCTGAAGCTAGCTTTGCTCGAAAGGGAAAGTGGTAGATTGGGGCCCTGGGGAAAGGTGGGGAGGGCTGGTGGGGGCAGGGGAAGGGAGCGTTTGGGGAAGTGGGAGGGGCCATGAGAGTCCTGAGAATGCTGACCAAGCCCGCAGGGTCCCTCTCAGAAGATGTGACCGGGCGGGCGGGTCTTCCTGCAGAGAGCTCGGTCAGCCCATCCTCAATGGCACCGTCGCCTCAGACACGTGCATCATTCCTTAGTTCCCTCCCTGGGCCAGCCCCGCCCCCCAGCTGCGTGGAGCCTGCGCGTCGAGTGGCTATACAGGAATGGACTCATGCAGGCGTGAGCCTCAGCAATGAATCTCCGCAAACAGAAACACAGAGATGAAGCCCTTCTTACAGTGTTTCTCTGGCAGCCTGTTGTCAAGGGGCAAATTCATACAGGAGGAAGCAGATTGGTCTCGAAGGGGAGGGGGCAATGTGAGACCAAGAGACAGCTCCACCAAGAAAGTGTCTCCTGGCTCCAGGTCTGCTACCTGGCAGCTGTCGGTACCACGAGATCCTCTGCCGTGACCAGGGCACTTAGGGACTGCTTTTATTTGCTAATTATTATGCAGAGGTGACATCAGGGCAGATAAGAATGGCATCGTGACTGGTGCCCAGCACAGAGATGCGTACACAGATTGGTGTAACTGTGGGTTCACACACACAAGCATGCTATTTCATTCTTCATGTTTCTTTTTTTCCCTCTCTGCCTCCCCTTGTATTACATTTTCTTTCTTCCAGAGCATAGCAGTGGTGTGGTGTGTGTGTGTGTGTGTTCATGTGTGTGCGTCTTGGCCCCTGGTCCACCCATAAGCTTGCTCCCAGGCTGTGGTGGGAGCGGCCAGGGTCCCCTGGTGAATTCCCACCTTGGAGCTTCAGAATAAACCAAGACCCAGGTTGCCTGGGCCTCTCTACTCACTCAGTCTCCTCCGTGATGGCTGTGCATAAGCGGTTGCTGCCACCACCTTTCAGCCATGATGCTAACCAGCCTCCTGCCTCCTGCCTCGTGGGCGCTGATTCAATTAGCCAAGGTGCCCGCCTCCTGCCAGAGCCCTTTATAAAGTCAGCAGGAGCAGCTGGAGATCTCAGGGAGGGCCGGGCTGGCAAGTGAGCAGGGAGGTCAGTGAGCTGGGAGGGGGAGGGGGAGGAATGAGGGGGTCTGGGAAGGGGTGTCTGATCTGATTAGGCACCAGGTTGGCTTCCCCCTGGCAGGCGGGGCTGTACATCACTGCCCTGCTTCTCTCCTTAGCTCCCAGGCCCACCTGACGCTGGCCAGCGTGGAGCAGGGCCCATCTATCTCCAGGCTCTGGCCAGGCCTGCCTCTTTCCTCCTTGCTCCCTCCCACCTCCAGAGCCCTCTTTTTTTTTTTTTTCCCCTCCATCACAAGCATTTATTTTATTATTATTTTTTTTAACATCTTTATTGGAGTATAATTGCTTTACAATGGTGTGTTAGTTTCTGCTTTATAACAAAGTGAATCAGCTATACGTATACATATATCCCCATATCTCTTCCCTATTGCGTCTCCCTCCCTCCCACCCTATCCCACCCCTCTAGGTGGTCACAAAGCACGGAGCTGATCTCCCTGTGCTATGCGGCTGCTTCCCACTAGTTATCTATTTTACGTTTGGTAGTGTATATATGTCCATGCCTCTCTCTCGCTTTGTCACAGCTTACCCTTCCCCCTCCCCATGTCCTCAAGTCCATGCTCTCATAGGTCTGTGTCTTTATTCCTGTTTTACCCCTAGGTTCTTCATGACCTTTTTTTTTTCTTCTTAGATTCCATATATATGTGTTAGCATACGGTATTTGTTTTTCTCTTTCTGACTTACTTCACTCTGTATGACAGACTCTAGGTCCATCCACCTCACTACAAATAACTCAATTTCATTTCTTTTTATGACAGAGCCCTCTTCTTGACACCAGCTCCCGGATCCCTGGGCCAGAGGTGGCCGGTGGGTTCAGGGAGGGGGCACCAGGGTCTGAGGGATTTGTTGGGGAGCTGGAGTCCCAGAGCCGGGGTAAGTAATTCTGGGACCTGCAGCCCAGGACCGGCTCAGGCTTGTCCTTTCAGGTGTCTGATCAGAAGGGGCTAGGCAGTGCCTGAGGTGTGCCTGAGGGGGCAACAGCATTTGGGTAATAATAATGTTCTTGAACTTGTACCGCTTTCCCTTACTTATAAAGTGCTCTGGGGGCAGCTGGGTAGAGGTGGTTAGGCACACACACATTCGAATTCTGCCTCTGCTCCTTGCTAGCTGTGTGTCTTTGGGCATCTGCTCTGTGCCTCTGTTTCCACATCTGTAAAATGGAGATAATACGTTTCTCAGAGGCTTGTTGTGAAGACTGAGTGAATGAAAGAACGCATAGCTCCTAGAATGGTGCCTGGACCACAGAGCTCCGTGTTACCCATGACTGCTTTTTACCTCCCAGGGGTTCCACCAAGTGGGCAGGCAGCGATGTCTGTTTCATAAGCCAGGGGATGGAGGCCTAGAGAAGCAGAGTCCTTTCGCTTTGGGGTGAACTCAGGCTTTGTGGAAGTGGGAGGACCTGGTTGGGTTTCTGATAAGAAGGAAGAAAACCAGATGACCATTTGAGGAGAGGGGAAGGGAGCAACATCAAAGGCCTTTCAGCCCCCCACTGGGTGGCTCCTGGCTGGCAGATTCTGTACACCTAGGCAGAGTGGGGCTTGCCTGCACTTTCCCAAGCCCAGAAATGGGAGAGCTTGGGAGGGAAGCTGCTTCCTAGACTAGAAGGCCTTTGGCCTGAGGAAAGGCCAGAGAGCAGAAGCCACAGGGGAGATTGCCTCCTTTCATCTGAGCTGCTGCTTCCCCTCATGGTCTGGCAGCTGGCACGTCTGGGCGTGGGGGCAGGTTTCTGCCAGATAGAGCACCTGGGGGTCCAGTTGTCAAGGCCTGCCAACGGGTGTGATCACATACCCCCCGGGGGCCGCTGCCCTGCAGCAGCAGCAGGAGGCTGGGCAGGAAGGAGGTTTACCGTCTCTCCGCTAGACTGCAAATGTGCTAAGGGTGGGATTCATTCTTAACCTAATTCATCCTTGTACCCCTAGCACTTAATGCACTGCTGGGCACAAGGTAGGCAGGGATAACTATTTCAGGATGGAAAGAATAAATGAAGCCCACTTTACTTGGGGTGGGGTGGACACAGGTGATTTGTGGAGCCCTGCGGGGATTCCTCATCCAGAAACATTTCCCCCATTGGCTCCAGGAGTCCCATCTTCAGCATTTTGGTCCAACCCCCACTCCCCCCACCCACCCAATCTCTCCCAGCAGCCCTCTTTTATTTGTTTATTTTTTATTTTTATGGAAATTTTATTTTTCATTTTTATTTTATTTTTAAATTTATTTATTTTGGCCATGCCACGTGGCTTGCAGGATCTCAGGTCCCTGACCAGGGACTGAACCCGGCCACATGGCAGTGAAAGACCCAAAGCCCAGAGTCCTAACAACTGGACCACAAGGGAACTCCCCAGGTCTCTTTTAAAATGCAAATGCCCTGGGGCAGGGCATCCCCCGAACCACTAACAATCCTTGGGAGAGGGAGTGTGAAAGGAGCTGTCTTGGGACTGGAGGCAGGGGGTCCCTGGGGCGGCAGGAAGGAGGGCTGAAGGCGAGAGGCCCTGATCGGGTCTGGAGTCCTGGCTGGTTGGTGCCGCGCCTCTGATGAAGCCGGAAACCTGGCAGCCAGACCTGTAGGTGCAGGAGGTGCAGGCAGGCCCTCGGCATGGGACGCACTTCTCAGCAGACCAAACTCTTAACAGAACCGTGAGTTGGCAGGTTTCCCCCTGTTGATGCCTGCCTGTCTTCCTGTGCCCCTTTCCATGCCGTGTCACAGCCCTGCTCCTCCACAGCTGGGGCCCTGGGGTGCCCTGGGGGCCGAGAAACCCCTCTGCCCTAACACTTCAAGGAGCAGAATGCCTGAGCCAGAAAGAGACCTTAGAAATCCTCTCGCCTGAGTCCTTATCTTCCACTTAAAGAAACTGAGGCCAAATTAATTTTTAAATCCCTCTCAGATGTATTTACATTTTATTAGAATTTGTTTACCGTTGTGCTTAATCCGCAGGAACAAACCATTGATGTTGACACTGGCGACATGCACAGGGAGATCCTTTGTAGCCTTTTAGGTAGCTAGGGGAGGGACAAAGGGGAGGGGACTCTGGATTCCCCTACTTCACTGTCTCTGAGCAAAGCTTTCTTCCCTTCTCCAAAGTCACCACTGGCAAGTCCCCAAGCAAATGCCCTGAGCCAGAGGCCCAGGTTAATTAAGGGTAGCTTAGACCGAGGCTGTTCACTTTCTGCTGGTTACCTCCCTGGTCCACATGGGAAGGGATGCTATGTGGTCCTATTCCCTTTCTAGTTTCCTCCAGTAACAATACTCCACCCCTCCCCCACCCCCCGCCCCCAACTCGCTCACCCACGTTATCCTTGACCCTGATCCTCAGGGCGCAGCTTTCCTGCCCAGACCACTCCAAAGCAGGGTACAGCAGCCAGTTCCTGGCTCCCAGGCTCCTGTTTCCACCTATAGACAGGAAGGACTTGGTCCATGAGTATGAGGTGAGGGCAGGGGAGAGGTTGATGGAGAGAAGACGGAGGATGGAGAGGAAGATGGGTTGGGTGGGAAGGTGTGGATAAGAGAAGGAAAGGACTGAGATGGTGACTGGGTTGGGAAGCAGAGGTTCCAGTGGGATGGGAGGAGTCAGGATGGAGGAGTTATCTAGGGCAGCTTCCGGGAGAGCAACTGGGATAAGACCACCCTGCCTGCTCACAGAGGAAGGAGAAGCATCAAGAGGTTGCAGCTTTTGGGCTTCCCTGGTGGCACAGTTGTTAAGAATCTGCCTGCCAATGCAGGGGACACGGGTTCGAGCCCTGGTCCAGGGAGATCCCACATGCTGCAGAGCAACTAAGCCCGTGCACCACAACTACTGAGCCTGCGCTCTAGAGCCCGCAAGCCACAACTACTGAGCCCACGTGCCACAACTATTGAAGCCCGTGTGCCTAGAGCCCGTGCTCTGCAACAAGAGAAGCCACCGCAATGAGAAGCCCGCGCACCCAGGGAAGAGTAGCCCCCGTTCGACGCAACTAGAGAAAGCCCGCGCGCAGCAACGAAGACCCAGTGCAACCAAAATAAATAAATAAATAAATAAAATAAATTTATAAAAAAAGAAAAAAAGAAATTGCAGCTTTTGAAAGCAGAGTGGTTGGTGAAGCCAGGTTCCCGCGCTGCTGGGAGGCCTGAGATGTTGGTTTGCCCAAACCTGGGGTTACGCCTGAGAACCAGTGAGAAAAGCCCTGGTCCTCTCCAGCACTGTTGGCTGAGAAAGAGTGGGAACCTGGCTGGCTCTGGACAGCGGGGAGGTGGTGCTGGGGGAGGGGTTGAGGGGGTCAGGGGAGCACAGCCAGGCAAGATGGGCTCAGCTGTTGCGTAGGGACCTAGAGTACTCAGCAGGCTTTCATCGGCAAAGTCTGGGAGACTGGTGATGAGCCTGCAGGAAGTAAGAACGGGTGCTCAGAGCCAGGCACCCAGTGTCTGGGGCCTGCAGGGCCACCAGACAGAACTGAGCAGCCAAACCCAGCCTGAGCCTGAGGCAGAGACTGGGCCAACGTCCTGTGGGACATTCCAACCTTCAGGCTTTGTCACACCCTGAGAACCAACTTGAGCTCTCCTGGTTCTACCTTCTGGTTGGGCTGGCCCAGCACAGGATCCTTCCTCCCAGTGGACAAAACAGAACCGCCTCCTTTAAAAAAAGAAAAAAAAAAAAGCCTGTTGATTTCTTTGATGGTGAGGGCAGTGAGGCCACCAGTGGTGTAGAGGCCTTTGTGCTTGGGGAACCTTTGCTTGTTCAGCATCTCTGTGCCCTTAAGCTCCATCTGTCCATGAGGAGCGTTGCTAGACGGAGCACTGAGCGAGGAGTCCTAATCCCTCCTCTGCCACTAACTGGCTGTGGACTGTGGTATGCTGGGCAAGTCTCTTACCCTCTCTGGGCTTATTCTTCCACCCGCAAAATGACAGAGCTGGATTAGAAGAACATCAAAGTGTCGAAGTTCCCCTTAACTGTACAATCCTTTGTTTTGGGGAAATCGCCAGGACAGCAAGGAAGCAGAAATGACTTTCACAAGAGGAAGTGTGGAAAATATGGCTTCAAAGTCTTAATTTAAACATGTAGTGGGGCCCACTGCTGGAATTCAGAAATGTCTGGAGAATCGGTGGGGTGAGTCCCATCCTGTGAGGGACAGCGGAGCCTCCTGGGAGAGGACTTACCCTATAGGAGGAGATGGCATTGCAGGAGCTCTGTGCTTGGTTGTACCAGTTGAGCAATGAACACCTCTAGGGGGCACCATTCATAATGAGGGCGCACGTGAGCCTGACATGCTTGACCAAGGAATAAAACACAAGTTGTCAGAGAGATGGGGTGCTTTGAGGAGCGTATAGTGTCTACAGGGACATCAGGTACAGTGGCACAGGCTGTGCACTGCACAAGTGCAGGGGGTACCATTCACATAGACCACAGTGGAGCCATGTCTGGGTATCTATTTCTAAGACTTGTCTCTCAGCATCCCTGCTTTCACTTAGAGCACTGGCTGCACGCTTGGGCATTCTTGTAGTGGAGGTTGAGACAGAGAAGGGAAAGGAAAGGGAGAGTTTCCTTCCTTTGCTACAGGTTGACAGGCTAACAGATCCAAGGGCTCAGTGCCTGAGGGTTTTTTTTTTTTTTTTGCCATTTACAACATCATGGGTGGCCCTGGAGGGTACTAGGCTTAGTGAAATAAGTCAGACAGAGAAAGACAAATACCATATGTTATCACTTATATGTGGAGTATCAGTGATGGAAGACAGAGAGCCAGCACCTGGGGACAGCCATAAACAACACCCGGGAGGCACTTTTCATGGACTGGGGTCCTCTATTAGCAGATGCCTGCAAGGGGCTCTAAAATCCTGCTTCTCCTTCCTTGGAAGCTGGCCTCAGAGCTGTCCCTCAGTCCAGCCACCTCTTCTCCCTCCCGTGGTCCCAAGCTGGGCTCACCCTTGTTCAGGTACCAGGAACACCCTTCTCCAGGTCCAAACCATCCCTGACCTGAGCCCTTCCCTGCTCTGTGTAGCTGTCTTCCTTGCTTCTCTCAGCCACAGGCCTGGTGCTCAAAGGGAATCATGAGAGGAAGACTGCAGCCTTTGTTTACAGAAGTCACAGCCGTGGAGGCTGCTTTGTAACAGTAGGTCACATTGTGTCAAGCATGAGGGTGTGGGTACGTCTGGGGGTGTGGTGATCATGGCCCCTCTCTTGGGCACATGGCTTCCTAGAATCCAGAGCATCCCATGTTCTCTGTCCCTCTCCAGGCCGTGGGTGTTTTTTATATTTTACAAATGAGAAAACTGAAGTTCAGACTTGAGACTTGATGACTTGCCCAAGGTCACCAGGCTCCTACGTGACCATGTTGGGCTCAGCCAAGCCTTCTGTAGCCTGCTAGAGCGCCTGGCGTGGTGGGGTGGCAGCGCCAGGCAGCTGCCTGCCGATGCTATTCATTACAGTCCCTGCAGGCAAGTCCTCCGTGACTTGAAGATTTCCAAGAGGCAGTGTGACAGAGGGGAAAGAGAACTAGGTCCTGGTTGGGCAAATCACTTCACTTCTCTGGGCCTCGGTTTTCTCATCTGTAAGATAGGGTTAGTAACACCCATTAACCTCATGGGGTTGTTGGGCAGCTTAAATAAGATCACAGGGGGCGAGTGGGAATTGTGTGCTTCTTTTCAATGGTAAGTCATGATCATCTTCCAGGGTCCCCTATGGCAGACAAATGCCTAAGTTCTTAGCAGCGCGTGTCTCAGGAGTCATCTGAGCTTCCAGGAGGCATCGGACTAAAAGCAGTGGGAAGAGGACACAAGGTGGCCCCATGGAGGAGATGAGGGGTCACCTGATCTCGGCTCCACAGTCTCTCTCTGAAGCTCACTGGAGGCAGCACAAATGGCCAGACCCAGTGTCAAGGTTCCAGGGCAGAGGGAGGCTTTGGTACCTGTGGGCAGCTGACAGGGCACCTGAGGGTTGGGCCCAGCTCCTTTAAGAGGCTGCCCCTTCCTGCTGCCCCAGGCAGGTGGACAGATGATGGACGGCCTGAGGAGGAGGAGGCTGGAGTTGCAAGAACTGGGATGGAGAACTGATCTTTTGGCAAAATCTCCAGCAGATCAGTGGAGACCATCTGGATAAAGGGGCTGCACTCAGGGCCCTGGCGGTGAGTGCCTAGGTTCCCAGGAGCCTGTTATATGCTGCCCCGTCTCCAGAGAAGAGGCTAGTTCTGGCTGGAGTCCCAGCGCCCTTCCCCACCCGCACGTCCCACCCCAGGACAGCCCACAAGTCCTCCCTGCCGACCTCACCCCAGGCTAGGCTCTGTCTGAGTGGGGCTGTGGTCTCCACCTGAACTAGCAGTTTAAGGTGCCCCAGATAACGCCGATCAGGTGGGATGGAGAGAACGTACCTCTACTGTTGTGTCTGGATGTTGTCACATTCTAATGTCCCAGGCTTGTCATTGCTGGTGCCTGTGGGCACCCTTAGATCACTGCTGGCTTGGTCTTCAGGGTCTCCTCCTGCCTCCAGAAGGTGGGGCTATAGGAGGTTAGTCCATCAGCTACTCCTCCAGGAGGTCTGGACCTGGGATGGGCCCCCATACAGAGAGCCCCCAGGAAAGGTGATCCGATTGGCTCAGCCGGCTGGGGTCCCTGGATGGGAAAGCTCAGACTCCTGCTGCATGGGATGTCCCTACGTGAAGGGACAATCTGAAGGACTCCTTCAGGGGTCCTCCCGGGCTAGGCTCTGGATTGGCTCCCCTAAATCAGCCTTTGCCCTGGTCAGATCAGAGCTGATGGGGGCCCTGGGGGCAGGTGACTGTGGCCTGGGGCATGGCATGTTCCTCTTCCTGGGGCCCAAACACGTGCTTTACACACAGGAGGATTTCCTCAATTGACTCACTGACCCCTGCACTCTGCGGGGTCTCTGCTTCATCCATAATCATCTGGCCTTTGTTTTTCGGGGGCCGTGCCCACAGTACCAGCCCGCCAGCTCTTCTGGGCACCTGAGGTTCCTGGCCTAGTAACACTTAGCTGAAATGCCAGGGGGCCTGGCCTGGTTTGGGACGGCTGCTCTAGACAGCCATGCTCCCCTGCACTCTAACTCCAGGCCCTGGCAGGCTGGGAAAAGCCAAAATAAAGCCTCAGTGAGAGACGGGGAGAGGTCAGGATGTCTGATACAGCTTCCCCAGGAATCAGAGGGAGCTGAAGTGGGCTTCAGAGGGGGCGTAGCTGTGGGCTGTGTGATTTGGGGGCCTTTCCCCTATATGCTCATCTGCTTTGAGATACTCTGAGTGGGGCAGAAGGGGGCCCCCAAATATCTCCCCCATATAATTCACCCATCATGGCTTCATTGCATTTGCTCGTGAAAGATTTGATCATTTCTAAAGGCCTCCCTTATAAAATGCAAAAACCTCTACAAAGTGGTCATGCATTAAGTTCGTTATCAGTGAAACCTTCAATTATTATTCTAGCAGGAAATAGATGAGAGCCAGAAATTTGGTCTGGATAGAGGTATCAGTGTGTGTGGTGTGTGTGTGTGTGTTTGGGTTGAGGGTGGGAGATGTATTTTTCCATTTGTCCAAATATGTATCAAGCACCTGTGAAGAGCCAGTGTTCCTGGTCCCGGGGATGCAGAGTGAAGGAGAGATGAATATATTTACCCTTGTGGAGTTTACATTCTTTGGGGGGAAAGGGGACAATAAGCAAACCAAAAAAAATGAATACAATTTATGGGATGTCAGATGGCAGTGTGTGCTATGGGGAAGAATAAAGCAGGGGAGGGGGGAGGATTACTGCTGGAGGAGGTGCAAACCTCTTCGTAGGGGGCTTGGCTGTGAGGGAAGGACTAGCCTCTTGGCCTCTGCAGGTTCTGGGACGTAGAAGGAGGCTGTTGCTCTCGGGGGCCCGCAAATGCCCTGGGGCCCGCGCTCTGTGCTTGCCTGCTTCCTCCTCTGCCCAGTGTCCCAAGAGCCACAGAGCTCTCAGGTCCCAGTGGAGGGGAGCCTGGGAAGATAGCCCCCTGGCAGACCACCAGCTGGAAACGTTCCCTCAGCTGGCAGGAGGAGGGAGCCCGTGGAGCTGGCAAGCTCTGGACCAGCCAAGATTAGTGAGGAATATGGTGCCTGCTCACCCGGCATGGCTCATTACCCAGCCCTAATCTGAGCAATTTCTCTTTTTTCACACCAAGATTTGGAGGGTGCAGTGCAGCCGTGTGGAGTAACAGGGGTCCCTCTGCAATAGAAAGTCAGAGCTTGGGATGGTGTTGTGGGGGGAGGGGAGGGTGTTGTGGGGGAGAGGGGAGGGTGTTGTGGGGGGAGGGGAGGGTGTTGTGGGGGGGAGGGGAGGATGTTGGGGAGGGGAGGGTGTTGTGGGAAGGGAGGGTGTTGTGGGGGGAGAGGAGGGTGTTGTAGGGGGGAGGGGAGGGTGTTGTGTGTGGGAGGGGAGGGTGTTGGGAAGGGGAGGGTGTTGGGGGAGGGGAGGGTGTTGTGGGGGGAGAGGAGGGTGTTGTGGGGGGAGAGGAGGGTGTTGTAGGGGGGAGGGGATGGTGTTGTTGGGGGAGGGGATCGTGCTGTGTGGGGAGGGGAGGGTGTTGTCGGGGGCAGGGGAGGGTGTGTCCCTTCCTGCCTCCCTCCCTCATTCCATCAGTCCCCCATAGGGTCTCCTTTGGCCAGGAATAGGGGAGAGAAGAAAATGACAAATTCCCACCTCAAGGAATTTCGTGGGGCAGATGCTCAAGGCTAAGTGCTCAGGAGGTGAGGTGGGAGCTACAGACATAGCACTGGAGTTCAGGCACCCGACAGGAGGAAGGGGGCATCAGGGAAGGCTTCCCGGGGGAGGTGCTGCAGCAGCAGCACCCTATACTGGGGAGGAGAACAGGGCCCTCCAGGCCGACAGACAGAGAGTTTGGTCACTAGATAGACGGCACCATGAGTGTGATTAGCGAAGGAAGGCCTGTCTCAGAACGGAAAGGACCCCCTCTAAAGAAGGGACCCTGAAGACGCCATCCTGGGCCTGGTGGGCGGGGCAGGGAGGAGGCCCAGAGCAGGCGTTCCTCTGACAGCTGTGTTCATCACGGTTAGACCCAGCAGGATCAAAGGACACTGGCTCTAGAGAAGGGGAGGAATGTCAGATATGTTCTAGAGGTGCGAGATGGCTGCCCAAGGCCCCACAGCTACAGACGGGGAGGTTCCCCTCCCAGGATGCTCCTCCGGTGCGCTTGCCCTGCAGCTGCAGTAAAAGCAACAGTAGCCATCACTGAAGGAGGATCGTGCCAGGAGCTGTTCTAAGGGCTTCTTGTGGATTAACTCATGCAATCTGCAGAAAGCCCCTTAAGGTAGGGACCATGGTTATTGCAGACGAGGAACCCGAGGCTGAGTGGTTACTCAGAGTCACACGGCTAGCATGTGGGAGCAGGGATCTGACCCCCATGTCTGCCTCAGGGTCCACCCTCTTAGCCCTGGAGGTAACGTGGAGCGTGTGAACCAGCTGCCTGTCTGCGCATCATCGTGCAGGCACTGCGCATGCTCGCCTCAATCTCGGAACCCTCCACACTGCCGGCGAGTCTTCTCAACTCAACTCCCCAGTCTCCTCCTTGCCTGTGATTTTCTGCACACCCTCCAGCAGAGGTCAGTTGGTAGAGACAACCGTCTCTGGGGACAGGAGGTGGGGATGCTGTCATTTGCTGATTTCCGTGGTGTACATATTCCCACTGTGGCCGCTTTCAGCTATCACTCTGACATCAGTCGGCCTGCAAGTCTCCCGAAAATCTCACCGTCAGCTCTCAGTACGGGCCAAGTCCAGCGCTCCGGTGCAGCACCACCTCCCCTGCCCCGCCCCGCTTCGTTCCCGACACCTCTACTTAGACTAGGTTCACATAATCAGGTATGCTTTGAAAGTTCTCATCTTGGGAGGTTTGAAAACGGTTTTATCTCCTCCGCTCAAAAAGAAATAATAATAAAAGATTCATGGAGTGCTTCTCACTCTAATCATTTCCTGGAAGAGACCTTGGTGATTTAGTTCAAATCTTGGTTTTAGAGATACGGAAAATCCGCCCAGGAGTGGAGGTTCTGGCCCAAAGGCACAGAGCTGGTAACTCACAACCACTTCGGGAAGCCAGGTCTCCAGACTCCTGTCCCCTGGCTCTTCCTTGTGATGCATATCAGCACTGTTCCAGTTTCAGGGGGGTGATGCAAGGCAGGTGAGAGAAAAATGCAGGATGGAGTTTGGCTTTGCCACACACCAGCCTGTGGCTTTGAGCCAGTATCTTAAATGCTTTGGGTCTGAGCTTTAATCATTTAAAAAATGTAGATCTTATTAATACTTGCCCTCTGTATCTCACAGGGGTGTTGTGAAGACCGAAGGCTATAAATGGGTAGCAAAGTACATCTAAGGGATGTACTTTGTACAAATGTACAAATGGCTGTTAAACGTATACAGTGATGTTCGATCTTACTCAAAATAAGAGAAATGTAAATTAAAATTACACCGATAAATAATTTTTTCCTATCAGACTGGCAAGGGTCCAGAAATTTGATAACACACTCTGAATGGTGAAGTTGTAAGGAAACAGGCACATGTCGTATTTCTCATGGGAAGGTAAATGCATGGAAACTGCACGGAGGTCAGTTTGGCAGGAGCTAGCAACATTGTAAATACACATATTTTCTGACCCAGCAATTCCACTTTTGGGAATTTATCCCACAAATACAGTTGTGTAAGTACAACAGGTCTACGTGTATGGCTATTTGTTGTAGTGTTGTTTGCGATGGGAAAAGATTTGAAACAACGTAAATGTCCATCGGGGGGAATCTCTCTGAGAGACTATGGTTCGCCCGTGTGATGGAGTATTATGCAGCTGTAAAGGGGAAAGAGAAAAAAGCTTTGTATCGATGAATGAGACAAACTGTTAAGTGAAGAAAAGCAAGATGTAGAACAGTATGTACAGTATGTTACATTTTGTGTTTAAAAAAGGAGGAAATAGTATTTGCTTGTGTCTACATGATGAAATTCTAGAAGGATCTCTGAGAGACTAAGAACAGTGGTCACCGGTGTGTGTGTGTTGGGGGTGAGTCTGGGTTCTGGAAGGGCAGGAGATGGGTCACGGAGAGTCTTCACTGTTTGCCTCTTAATATATATTTTTAATTTTTTGAACCATTTGAGTGTATTAACAATGCATACCTGCAAATTAAAGGTGTCTTTGTAAACTGTAAAGCACTGTGCACATGCTAGTTACTTGGGCTATTACTAATATACAAATGACCTAAATTGCATGGCTAGGACTGGGGTCTGCAGGGGTGGCAAAAGGAGCATGGCTGGAGGTTCTGGAGAGGGCAGAGCAGTCGGAGTGGGGGGTCTTGAGAGAAGAGTGTTCCTCTGTGTTTTACTGGAAAGTGGTTGGTTGGTGTGACGTGGCGGGCTGGGGATTGGTGGAGGACTGCAGTTCCCGCCCAGATTGATCACATTGGCTGTTGTCAGTCACAGCCGAGCTATCTCATGCACGACATGCAACTTATTTGGGTGATGGTGCCAAGGCTCCACAGTCGTCTGAGGAGTGCCGGCTCCAAAGCTCTGGCTGAGAGAGGCATGCTGGGCTGGAGAAGCTCGTCTTTGTTGAGCTCTTACCGTGTACTGGACTTGGGTGTGAGTACACTACCTGTGTTAGTGATTAACTTTTTTTTTTTTTGGCTGCGCCATGCGGCATGTGGAATCTTAGCTCCCCGACCAGGGATCGAACCCGCATCCCCTGCATTGGAAGTGCGGAGTCTTAACCGCTGGACCACCAGGGAAGTCCTGTGTTAGCCCTTTAAACCTTCTCCCCAGTCGTCTCCCACCTCTTGAAGCAGAGGTGGGTACTGTGATTATCTCCATTTTACAGATGGTGAAACTGAGGCCCAGAAAGGTCAAGCACTGTATCCAAGGTGCAGCGGTGGTGGGGCTGGGCTGTGATTCCAGGCAGTCTGGCTGTTGGGCCGTCCTTCCGACTACTATGGGACACGACCTCTCGGGAGAAGGCCCTTGGCTTCCTTGTCTCCTTCCTAGTACTGTGCTCAGCCCTCTTTGTCCCTCCTCCCTCTGTCCTTGGATTAGAACACCATCGCTGGGTCAGAAAGGTGCCCCCTGATTTTTTGTTAGGTGGGGATAAACATCACCGGGGGGAAGACTCCTTTGTTTCTACTGGATCTCATTTAGGGCCAGCACAGTGTGGGTACCATCCCGAGGCTGCTGTGTCCCATGTCATGCTGCTTCTGTCTCTCCTCTCAGAGGGGCAGTTGAGCACCCCTCCCCTTGTATCTCTGAGATCCCAGAAACAAATTCTAGCAGACAGAGACCTCTTGTCAATTAGAGTGAGCCAAGGGCCTTGCTATCTGTAGAGGGATCTGGGGGAGGGGCAGAGCTGCTGGGCAAAGTGAGACCATCATGTCTCCAATTAAAGTTGTGAGGATTCAACTTCTAAATCAGCCCCCCTCAGAAATTGACATTTATTAGGTTGTCAAAGCTGATTTTTCTCCTTGGCCCTTTCCTGCCCCCAACTGTGTGAGTGTGTGTGTGTGTGTGTGTTTGTACGAACATGCATATAAATAAATACCTATATTTTGCTTTTAAAAATTAAACATGCAGTATTCAGCCCTATTGGACATTTGGCTTTTTGACTCCTGATAGAGTGGAAGGCAGAGAGCCTGGGGGCAGGGGCATGCTTGGTGGGAGAGGAGAAGGGGTCTGAGATGATGGTAGATGCATCCTCTGGGGGTTGGGGCCAGGCTCCTGTAGAGACAGAGGGTGCCTGCTGTGTGACTTTAGAAGTGCCCCATACCACCAACCTGAAAATCTGTCTCCTGCATGTGCCACTGAACCTGGAATTTCTCCAGTGGGGAATCATTCCTATGAATTTGAAGTGAGATAGGAGTCCCTAAGAGGGAAATGCATCAAATCACTAACATCCCAGAAGCATAGATTTCAGAGCCTGAAGATGGTTTTATCTTCTCTTGTAGAGAGGAAGCTGAAGTCTGGGGAGACTGAAGGATTTGCCCAAGGTCACTTATCACGTTAGTGACAGCGATGTGACTGTCACCCACATCCTCTGACTCCAAGCTCAGTGGGCTGTAGTTTATCAGATCAGTTTTCTTTGGTGACAAGAGGGAACCTGGCCATATGTAGGCCCTGGCCCCCAAATGAGGAAAGGCCAAGAAGGTGGGTGGGGATGGGTTGTGACAGAGAAAAGGTATAGAAAAGCAAGACCAATGTGACAACGGTTTTGCTATGTCATATTTTTTCTTTTTTTTTTTTTTTTTGCGGTATGTGGGCCTCTCACTGTTGTGGCCTCTCCCATTGTGGAGCTCAGGCTCCGGACGCGCAGGCTCAGCAGCCATGGCTCACGGGCCTAGTTGCTCCGCGGCATGTGGGATCTTCCCAGACCAGGGCATGAACCCGTGTCCCCTGCATCGGCAGGCGGACTCTCAACCACTGCGCCACCAGGGAAGCCCTGTCATATTTTTTCTAATCGTATGTGTTGTCATTTTCATTTTATCCATTTTGCATTTATGATTCATGACATCACAGGCAGCTTTATAGTGGCTAGCTGGGCCTGGCTTTCCTTGAGACTATCTTTATTTACCATCGCTACCTTTGCTATTTCTGCCATAATTTTATTCCACTTTTATTAATATGACATAACTATTTTTCTTTAAATGAACTCTTTTTAAACTTTATTTATTTAAAAATGAAACTTTGTTTTTCTATTGTGCAAGGAAAACCAGTTATCACTTGCCAGAAAATAGATGGTAATCATCAAAATAAATATAATGAGATCAAAACAAGGTTATTAAAATTTAGTTAGCTGCCTTTCCTGCCAAAAGCTCTTAGCCCGAGGACTGGTTTTTCTTTGTAAAAAGGAAACTTAGCAAGTGTTGGAAAGGCATTAAAAACCTGCTAGCCCCCAGATGAGACTTTCTCCTAGGTAATCAGGATCTGTGTTAGTTGCCTAGGGCTGCCACAAACTGGGTGGCTTAAAGTAACAGAAATTTGTCATCTTACAGTTCTGGAGACCAGAAGTCCAAAATGAAGATGTCGGCGTACTCTCTCTGAAACTGCAGGGGAGAATCCTTCCTTGCTTCTTATAGCTTCTGGCGGTTGGCTGGCAAACCCTGCCGTTCCTTGGGCTGTAGCTGCATGCCTCCAATCTCTGCCTTTGTTGTCACACGGTCTCCTCCTGGGTCTCTGATCTCCCACGGCCATCATCTGATAAGGACAACAGTCATGTTGGATCGGGGTCCACCCTACTTCCGTATGACCTCATCTTGACTAACTACATCTGCCACAACCCCATTTCCAAATCAGGCCACGTTCTGAGGTCCTGAGGGGTGGGACTTCAGCGTTATCTTTTTCGGGAGGCACAATTCTTCCCATAACAGGGTCTTGGAAAGAGAAGCGAAAAAGAACTTTTTCATCGTGTGGTCAATGCTATTGGATGCCTGTCCAAGGGTCAGCAGTGGGACTTGACCCACATGTGGAGTAATAGTACATTAAGGGGGGTGGGAAGGCTGTGAGGTGCCCCCTGCTTCTCCTTCTAGGCTAAGGAGCATGGGATCCCCTTAGCTCTCAAGATCAGCTGGTGTTCTTGAGGCCTGAATGGGCCTTTGATAAGTCGGCTCTGGGGCCACTAGGTACCCCAGGGTTGGGGTGGGTGTATTTACCGAGGACTCTCAGCCACCCCTTCTTCAGCCCCGTGGATCCAAGATCAGCATCATAGAAACCTCCCTGCAAGCAGCCAGCATTTACTGAGATCCCATTGAGTGCAAAGCCCTGTGGGGTTCCCAGATGTTGCCCTGGAGTGGCTGGTCTCATGGGCCGGCCACAGGCAGCCCAAGGCAGAAAGACATTGGAAAGGGCCAAGCGGGTGGGTGAGGTAGGTGGGGGTGGGAGGGGTAGATGCCGTGGCTTCTAGGATGGAGAAGCAGCTGCGGGCCCAGGGGGAGTTTTTCAGAGACACGGGTGGGAGATCTCTATTGGGTCCCACCGTGGGCGGAAGTGGAGAAAGCTCCGAAGCTCTACCGAGTAGGGGAAGGGGAGACAGACAGCCGCTCCAGCAGGTGGTGACAGTGCTAAGGAGAAAAAGCAGGCTGAGAGGACAGGGAAGAGGATTCCTGGCAGGGGCAGCAGCAGGCATAGAGGTTGGAGTGGGACGGCAGAGGCCAGTGGGGCCGGAGCAGCGCGGGTGGGAAGAAAGAGGCGGGAAAGGGAGGTAAGAGGTGCGGGGGGTCAGGGTGGGTGCCAGGTCTTGGGGCGGGGTGGGGGGGTCTGGTGATTCCATGTAGGTGAAGATGTTGTATTTTATCCTAAGTGTCCAGGCAGAATTTTTTTTTTTTTTCGGTTCGTGGGCCACTCACCGTTGCGGCCTCTCCCGTTGCAGAGCACAGGCTCCGGACGCGCAGGCTCAGCGGCCATGGCTCACGGGCCCAGCCGCTCCGCGGCATGTGGGATCTTCCCGGACCGGGGCACGAACCCGTGTCCCCTGCATCGGCGGGCGGACCCTCAACCACTGCGCCACCTGGGAAGCCCCAGGCAGAATTTTGAGCAGAGAAGTCAGTCATTGCATCTAATTTCAAACACATCACCTCACTGCTGTGCTGAGAATAGACTGAGAAACAAGAGGAGAAGCAGAGAGGAGCTCGAGCAGTAAGTAACCCAGACGAGGTGATGCAGGTTTCCGCCAGGGTGATGCTAGGAAGGTGATGGTGAGTGGGGAGAAATGACCGGATTCTGGATAGTCTTTAAAAGTAGATCCAGTGAGAGCTCCTGATTGGATGAGTGTTGAGACAGAGGTGTCAAGGTGGACTCCAAGGTGTTTGGCCTGAGCTGCTGGGAGCATGGAGCTGCTGTCTACTGAGATGGAGAAGGCTGCAGCACGTGTGGGTCTGGAAGGAAAATCAAGGGTTCCTAGCGAGGTGGCTTAAGGTGAAGATGGGACTTTCAAGTGAAGATGGCGGGTGGACAGGTGCAGATACGAGGCAGGAACGTAGGGGAGAGTCTGGGCTGGACATGGAAATGTATGGGTTTGTTAGTAGAGTTTAGATGGTATTTTAAAGCCGTGAGACACAACGAGCTCACTCTGAAGCGAGTGTTTGGAAAAAAGATAAGAAGGCGAAGGGTTGATCTCTGGGGCGCTGCAATCAGTAAGGCTACGAGGCCAGATCAGCAAAGACAGCAGAGACGGGCAGTCGGGGAGGTGAGAGAAGCACCAGGAGAGAGAGCGGTCGTCCTGGAAGCCGTGGGAAGCCAGTGTTTTGAGGAGGAGGGGTGGCCATCAGTTCATGACGTGTTGCTGATGGGTAGGTCAATGTCACAGGAGGGAAGGCGGAGCAGGAGGGCAGATCCCGTGGTGGGAGCCCTTGGAACTCTCTCCTGGTTGCTCCTCTTTCCTCAGTGAAGTAAGAATCACGGCTGAGGGTGAGGTGTAGGGAAGAGGTGTTGGAAGTTTGAAGAGAGGAGAGAAAGTGGACTCAGGAAGCGTAACAATTGCACCAAGGGCCGCCTTGACTGGTGGCCACTCCAGAATTTCTGTATTTGAAGGATGTAGGAGATGTACAGCTAGTCAGAAGGGAACCTGCAAAACACCCACATAAGGCCGAGAAACTTCAATCATCCAGGTCAGAGAGACGGGGAGCTGAAGGGGGAGGAAAATAAGGCCAACACCTGAGACCCCCCAGGTAGGTCCTACATAAGCAGGGGAAGGGGAGGGAGAGCCTTCTGGGCCAGCTGGACCTTACAGCTGAGATACAAGCCATCCCCTCTGTCACTAGCTGTTTGCAGCCACCAGAATACAGCCAGTGGGACGAGAAGGAAGAGGCAGGACTAGACAGGAGGGCACCAGGTGATGTGGTGGCCACGCCCCCTCATCTGTCAGGACAGGAAACTCCTGGGACCCCTCCTTCTTTTTTTTTTTTTTTTTCTTTTTGCGGTATGCGGGCCTCTCACTGTTGTGGCCTCTCCCGTTGCGGAGCACAGGCTCCGGATGCGCAGGCCCAGCGGCCATGGCTCACGGGCCCAGCCGCTCCGCGGCATATGGGATCCTCCCAGACCGGGGCACGAACCCGTATCCCCTGCATCGGCAGGCGGACTCTCAACCACTGCGCCACCAGGGAGGCCCAGGGACCCCTCCTTCTTGCTCCCACCCTTCTCAAAGTGCCAGGTCAGACATTTAGGTAGGTTTCTCTAAGAGTATAACCTGCATTTCTATTTTTAAATTTTTATTTTATTTTATTGAAGTATAGTTGATTTACAGTGTTGTGGACCTGCATCTCTAAAGTACCTTGGCTAATTAAACACACACACACACACACACACACACACACACACACACACACAAGTTCAAACATCAAAGTAGTCATCTTGGGCCGTGAACTTCTTGCAAAGATGTTGCCATGCCACAATGTATTCCTGGAACTCCTTTTTGGGAAATCTAACTTAGTACGTGACACACTGTTCTCTCTTCTCTGTGGGGGTCACTCTTTGCATTTCAAGGGTAGATTTGATTTCTGGAAACAGCCTAAAGTAATTTAGGCCAAGTGTGATGACTAAAATTGGGGATTGGAGTTTTGCAGCCACTGATGAGGTTTGATAACGGATAGGATAAAACTAGCTTTGTCTTGTTTAAAAAGGGACAATACTTCTTTTCCGGGATTTAATAAGGTATAGTGGTAAAGTGCCTGCTGTAGTTTTTGATCCATAACAGGCATTGCGTAATTGGTAATTATTAATATTCCTAAAACAGAGATCCTGAAATGAATTGTTGAAATAAGCGATTCATCCCCAAGGTGATGGCTTTGAAGGGACACACTTTATCTAGAATGATAAATTTTGCTAAGTCCGTTAAAAAAGCATAACTCTGTAATCGTATCCGTTAATTTCTTTATCAGCCTTGCAAGTCGGAGGATAGAGGGCTCCATGTCAGAGAAAAAAGCAGCTGGAGGAGATCATGGGGAGATGAATAATGCTGACCCCTTGGTCACCCCTTAGGACCACCCTTGTCTTTTGGTAGTTCCTGGTTAACCAGCACTAGACACAGTGGATCATCAGGTACTAAGGAGGTCAAGTGTGTTCTCACCTCCCCCACTGGTGTCCTCAATGCTTCTCTGCTGGGTTGCTGATGCCAGGGAGAATCTCTAGGATGAAGAATTCTTGTCTTTGGCTTAAACTTTCAATCCTTCAGTACAAGAGCAAATAATCAGGAATAAGATAGCATGGGAGTAACTTACAGCTTTGTGTGGAGGAGGATACGAACTCCTTTCCCGAGACCAAGTGCTGACAGTGGGAGAGGAGAGACAACAGAAGGACCACAGGTCTTTTTGCAGAAGGGGTGGGGAAGGAGGAGGCATCACCGAGCCAGACTTGCTCTGTGCGTCCCTCTCCAAGGGGCACGCAAGGAAGCCTCCCAGCCTGGAGCTGTGCATGGTGAAGGCTCCCAGTGCCACCTTGCTGCCACGGGGAACAACAGAAAGTCCTAGCCCTTGTCTGGACTCTGTCCTAGCCAGGCCAGCAACTCTGGCTCTGATCTCTCTCTGGACTTCAGTTTCCCATGAAACAAAATGGTGACTTGGGACTATATCAGTGTTTCCTAGCCTTTTTGTTGTTTTTTGTTTTTTTGTTTTGTTTTTGGCTGTGCCGTGTGGCTTGCAGGATCTTAGTTCCCTGACCAGGGATTGAACCCCGGCCATGGCAGTGAAAGTGCCGAGTCCTAACCACTGGACCACCAGGGAATTCCCTCCTAGCCTTTTTGTTTTATAACCTCAATCTGCAGTAAAAAAATACGTTTTACATTGAGACCCAGTATATGTATTCATATTGTGTGTGTATATGAGGACGGAGATATATTTATCTATCATGTATTTATCTATCATCTCTCTCTGTCCGTCTGTCTCTATATGTCTCCTATTGTTCTGTTTCTCTGGAGAACCTTGATTAATATATATATATATACACATCACATATACATTTGTGTTTATATATATGTGTGCACTTTTCTCTGTCATCTATCTATGTATCTATCTACTTATCATCTATCTATCTAACTGGACAAAAATTATAAGACTTGCAGTTTGAAAAACATGAGAGTAGGTGGTTGATAATGCTCTTCTCAGTTTTGCTATCTTAAGCTTATTTCTAAGCCAGTCATTGCTTGGTGGGTTGAATATGCAGCAGAAGGTTACAGGGGTTTGTCCGTGTAGAGCCGTTAGCACGGAGTCCATCTCACGGTAGCCCCTGTGACTGTCAGTTGTTACTTCTGCTCTCATTACCTGCATTGGCGTCAGCACCTTGAAGCCCACCTCACTTCTCTCCCTTTGGCTTTTCCTTATAGGTACTTCTCATTTCCTGTTGTATCCTGTAATTTTTGATTTCCCTAAGCTTTATTCAGGTATAATTTACAAATAAAATTATAATATATTTAAAATGTACAATGTGATGATCTGATGTATGTATACATTGTGAAGTGATTCCCATAGTCAAGTTAATTAACACACATCATCTCACATAGTTACCTTTTTTTTTTTTTTTTTTGGTTTGGTGAGAAAGCTTAATATCTACTCTTTTAGCAGATTTCAAGTACACAATGCAGTATTGTTAACTGTAGTCAACATGTGTACCTTAGATGCTCAGAACTTATTCATCTTATTACTGAAAGCTTGTACCCTTTTACCAACCTTTCCCCATTTCCCGACTCCCCAGCCCCTGGCAACCACCATTCTACTCTGTTTCTGTGAGTTCTGTCTTTTTTTTTTTATTCCACATGTAAGTGATATCATACAGTATTTGTATTTCTCTGCTTATTTCACTTAGCGTAATGCCTCCAGGTCCATCTGTATTGTTGCAAATAGCAGGATTACCTTATTTTTTAAGGCTGAGTAATATTCCATTGTATGTATATATACTACATCTTTTTTTTAACATCTTTATTGGAGTATAATTGCTTTACAATGGTGTGTTAGTTTCTGCTTTATAACAAAGTGAATCAGTTATACATAAACATATGTTCCCATATCTCTTCCCTCTTGCATCTCCCTCCCTCCCACCCTCCCTATCCCACCCCTCTAGGTGCTCACGAAGCACCGAGCTGATCTCCCCGTGCTATGCGGCTGCTTCCCACTAGCTATCTATTTTACGTTTGGTATATATATACTACATCTTTATCCATTCATCTGTCAATGGAGCCTTGGGTTGTATCTATATCTTGGCTATTGTAAATAATACTGCAATGAACATGGGAATGCAGATCATTTCTTTAGTGCTTTTTTGCAGGAATTCTTTGATGTCTAAGCTTGAATCGTGTTCCTCCAGAGAGGGTCTCTGTGTTGGCTTTTTTCCAGCAAAACCACTTTCAAATAATTTTTTGCTGTGATGCTTCACAGCTGGTACAAGTTTCACCCCCAATCCATGTCAGGGCCATTTTTGAATTAGGAGTTACCAGGGGAGACTCTACGCAGTGCAGAGACGGGCAGGTATCCCCACCATATCCAGGTGTGGGGTAGGTTTGTTTCGGGTGTAGAGGTGTTCTGGCTTTGTGGCGGGATCACTCATCTGCTTTCCACTCTTCTTGAGCCCATTTTGTCTCTTGAGCTACTCCCCTTCATGGTGATCCATTAAAACCCAAGCTCAAGGTCAACAGGGATCATCTAATCCCCCCTCACCACACCCTGGGCTTTAGTGGGCACTTACCTCTTGAGATGGGGCTTTCTGATGATTTTTGACCTTTGGGGATTTTTCTTTTCCCCCAGCTCAGCTATGCATTTACAGCATTAATTGATTTTTAGTTATCATATTTTTGGTGTTCTTTACTGGGAGAATTTCCTGGATATCTAGACTGTCGTATTACCTGAAATGAAAGGTCCTAATGGTACTTCTCAACAGAGAAATCCTACACCTCTCTTACAACACGGAAGGAAGGATGCAGATGTGAGG
Source organism: Mesoplodon densirostris (assembly GCF_025265405.1). NCBI lineage: Eukaryota > Metazoa > Chordata > Mammalia > Artiodactyla > Ziphiidae > Mesoplodon > Mesoplodon densirostris. The sequence goes on along the minus strand of NC_082666.1, from coordinate 119,134,918 downwards.
TTTGTGAAGCAGTACGTCCACCAGATGGCTGGGGTATGGTGGGTCGGTGGAGTAAACTGGGCAACTTGAAGGAGCACCTTGATTAAGAGCATAGCTTCTTGAATTCCTGGTTACTTATTAACTATGACAGTCAACTTGGACATTTATGCACTGGCTGACAGCTTAACCTCTGAATTCTCATCTGTGTATTGGAGGTAAGATTTGGTGCCACCTGATGTTTAGAAGATTAAGTGCTCTTGAGCATCTAGCATGGTGCCTGGCATGTGCCAAGTATTCAATAAACATTGGCTGTGATTGTTTTATTTCTCTTCTTCTTTGGCTGCCTGGTGGCCATGGTATTTCCCATCATCTGAAAAGGCTCTGTTCTCTGCACTGGGGGCCTGGGGATCCGGGTCACTGTCTAGCTGTGCGAATTAGGGCGTGTCACTCCATCTTGCTGTTCTCTCACATGTAAACATTTTTCTCATCTGTGAGATGAGGGGGTGGACTAAGTGATTTCTAAGGATCTTCTCACCCTCACAGTCTGTGATTCAAGTAAGAATGCTGTGAAAAGCAAAATGTACTCCTGAAAACACAGCATTTTTCCAGGCAGCCCTCAGTGTATTAACAGACTGTACTTCCCAGAGCTGATCTGTAAAAGTTGTGTCTTTGGAATTTAGCACTTTTTCCCCATAGGAGTAGTTTTTAAGTGGTGGTTAGCTTCCTGAGCTAGCTCAGAAAACCCAGCTTAATCCACCATGAAGCAGAAACACTGCGCATTTGCATTGGAAATGGTAGAAAAAAAGTACTGCCACAATACTAGTAATTAAACAAAACGGAAAAACAATTCCATTGAATAAGAACTCTTTTATTTATCTAGAATCCTGGTGCTTGAGGGAAGCTGGTTAATTTAGAAGAGGAGGACGTCTATGGAAATGTATTGAGGAGAGTCTGCAGAGCTTCTTCTGGGCTCTCTCGAGGGATTGGGGCTGATGGTACAAGTTCTTTAAATGTCTGATTTTGGTGAAAAATTCAAGGATTTCTCCTGTACCACTTTATCTTCTCCTTGAGATAGCATTGACCTAAGTCCTCTTGTGTCTAACAGTCGTTGTAGCCATTAGGCCTTGGCAGGTAGAGAGGGAGAGAGAACAAAGGAAAACAGGAGACAAGAATTATTCCAGGGGCTTCCCTGGTGGCACAGTGGTTGTGAGTCCGCCTGCCAATGCAGGGGACACGGGTTCGTGCCCTGGTCCAGGAGGATCCCACATGCCGCGGAGCGGCTGGGTCCGTGAGCCATGGCCGCTGAGCCTGCATGTCTGGAGCCTGTGCTCCGCAACAGGAGAGGCCACAACAGTGAGAGGCCCACGAACCGCAAAAAAAAAAAAAAAAAAAGAATTATCCCAGCATCACAAGCTGCTGACCCTCTGGCATGTGCTGTTGTGCCTGTGTCATGCCGTCCCGTATAACAATTATTTTTCTGTTTTTTAAAATTTTATTTTTCCATCTTTATTGAGGTATAATTGACAAAGAAAAACTGTATACATTTAAGGTGTATGACGATGTTTTGATATAGTATACATTGTAAAATAATCACCACAATCAAGGTCATTAACATATTCGTCCCCTTGCATAGTTACCTCTTTTTGTGTGTGTGGTGAGAACACTTAAGATCTACCCTCTTAGCAAATTTCAGGTATACAGTACAGTAGCCATATAGCATTTTAAAGCTTAAAAGAATTACTTGCCAGGATATTAAAATGTCATTAAAAAATATCCAGATTTCTGGCAATGGGAAGCCCTAGCAACCTGGACTTGTGGCACTAAACTTCCACAGGGTGACAGTACGCTGCTGCTTACCCACGAGGTCTTCTTCACTTAGTGAAGGTATTTTCTGGTTAGACCCTGTAGGCGTTTGAGTTTGAAAACCCCAAGTGATGTACTTTAATAAGAGGAAGGGGATTAAAAAAAATGTGTGTGTACTTTCATGGAAGAGATGATCTGAGACGGAGTCAACTGACAAGTAACAAAAGAGAAAAAGAGAAAAGGAAGTGAGTCACGCATCATCAGGAAGAGTCAGACAGCTCCGCCTGTGGCCACCAGGTGGCCTCGCAGCTGCAGCACTGCTTAGATGCTGTTTGAGGGGACTTCTGATTGGCTGGAAGAGGTAGTATGCAAATATTCAGGATACTTCGATGTACATGAAGTTTCCAAGTTAAGAATCAAGATTTCCATGCTTGGCTGGTTACCACTATTATTTGAGCTAAATCCTTGGATCCCCAATGAAAAGGGTGTGCCTATATTTCTGATATAAGGGCAGTTTGGCTGTGGTACTGGTACTCACTAGGAGGACTGGGCTGACCTTGATAAATGGGTGGGGTCCACCTCCACCCTCACTGTTCCACGTGAAACTGTCCATAAGCTCTGTGCTGGTCACAGATGGGGGACTGCCTCCCCCTACCATGTCACAATTAGATGCTGCCTCTCCCTGTCCCTGTGTCACTTGGGACTTTCTGAGTTGCTACTGCAGACCTCTGGGGCATCATGCTCAAGTTTTGGAGGGGACCAGTTCCACCTTGGGAGCTTTTTAACATGCTGGGTCTATCTCAGACATTGTGAAACAGACTCTTGGTGTGGGGCTTAGGAACCTGCCTTTAAAAAAAAACAGCCACGGGGGTCCTTAGCCTGCGCTTTGAGAAACATCGCTCTGGCTGAAAGAGTTTTGGGTTATGGGTTCATGAAAGCCAGTAGCACATGGTGTACAGACCAGTTATAGCTTGGGCAAATCCCTTTCCTCAGTTTTCCTGTCTGTGAAATGGGCTTGTCTCTAGGCTCCCTTCCAGCTGTGCAAGTTGGAGTTTGATAGCTCCGCCTCGGTTGGCTGATTCCAGATGTGCATATTCATTTCTCCTCCTTTCAGACCCACTTCTCCAAAGGCTATGTTACTTCCTGCTGCTCTTGGACCATGTGTACCCCCAACCCCATCTACAGAACTGGGGAGGGGCTAAGGCGGAAGGCTCCTGAGTACCAGGGAAGAATCTGCCCATTAGCCTTCCTGCATTCTGACAGCCTTTCTCCTCCACAAGCATATGCTACAGACCTGCAGAAGGAAGCTGTATCCAAGATGCACAGCAACTAGGACCCTGCAGGGGCTGTTCCTGGGGTGAATGTGACATGGAGCTCTTTCTGTGTTTCTATGTTCTGTGCCCCAGAGCTAACCTCTAGCTTATATATGGAGGTGTTATCAACTGACTGTCTCCCCCAAATTTACTTTGAAGCCCTAACCCTCAATATGACTGTATGTAGAGATAGGGCCTTTAAGGAGGTAATTAAGGTTAAATGAGGTCATAAGGGTGGGGCCCTAGAACTGGTGTCCTTATAAGAAGAGGACGAAAAATAAAAAAAAAAAAAAAAAGAAGAGGAAGAGACACCAGATCTCTTTCTCTCTCTCTCTCCCTCTAGCTCTCTTTCTCTCTCTCTGTATGAGCACATAGGAAAGGCCAGTCTGGGACACAGTGAGGTGGCCGTCTGCAAGCCAGGAGGAAAGGCTTCACCAGAAACCAACTCTGCTGACACCTTGACCTCAGACTTTCAGCCTCCACAACTGTGAGAAAATGAGTGTCTGTTGCTTAAGCCCCCTATTGTATCTTGTTATACACGCATATCTTGTGTAATTGCACTTTTTACAGATATTGTGTTTTTGACAAATTGAAGGTTTGTGGCAACCCTGCATTGAGCAAGTCATTCTCCCCACAGCATTTGCTCGCTTCGTGTCTGTGTCACATTTTGGTAATTCTCAGACTATTTCAAACTTTTTCATTATTGTTATATTTATCACGGTGGTCTGTGATCAGTGATCTTTGATGGTATTATTGTAATTGTTTGGGGGCATCAGAAATCATATCCATATAAGACGGTGAGCTTAATTGATTAATGTTGTGTGTGTTCTGGCTGCTCCACTGACTGGTCATTCCCCCATCTCTCTCCCTGTCCTTGGGCCTCCCTATTCCCTGAGACACACCAGTATTGAAATTAGGCCAGTTAATAACCCCACAGTGGCCTCTTAAGTGTTCAAGTGAAGTGTCACTCGATGTGGCAAACTTCATTTTTGTCTCATTTCAAGAAATCGTCACGACCACCCCACTCTTCAGCAGCCACCACCCTGATCAGTCAGCAGCCATCAACATCGAGGCAAGACCCTCCAGAAACAAAAAGATGACTCACTGAAGGCTCATGTGATGGTTAGCAATTTTTAGCAAGAAAGTATTTTTATTTTTTAAATTTATTTTTTATTTTAATTTTTTTTGAGGTACGTGGGCCTCTCACTGTTGTGGCCTCTCCCGTCGCGGAGCACAGGCTCTGGACACGCAGGCTCAGCGCCATGGCTCATGGGCCCAGCCGCTCCACAGCATGTGGGATCTTCCCGGACTGGGGCATGAACCCGTGTCCCCTGCATCGGCAGGCAGACTCTCAACCACTGCACCACCAGGGAAGCCCAAGAAAGTATTTTTAAAATTAAGGTATGTACCTTGTTTTTTTTAGACATAATGCCATTGCACACTTAGTAGACTACAATATAGTGTTAACTTTTTATGTGCACTGGGCTTTTTAAAAAGCTCATGTGGCTTGATTTATTGTGATATTCGCTTTATTGCCATGGTCTGAACTCGCAGTATCTCTGAGGTCTGCCTGTGGTAGCCTGAGCTGACTAAAGCATGAGGGAACATTCATTCATTCATTCATTTATCCACTCAAGCATGTAGCACATTCATGCATAATGGATTATCTATAAGGAATCTCCAAATTTGTTTGGGCTTCGAGTCATCACAACAAGGTCGCTGTGGGTCAAGTTCTTCCCATCTTGGTCCAAACTTCCCCAGAAGCCTCACATGCAGTCCAGCACTTCAGGGCCCAGGATGCAGTCCCTTAATCCCCGTTTTGGCCCTTTAACTGCTCTCCCCAAATTATCACTCTTTGGCATCAAAAGATAAAAACCCAAGAGTGTTGTACATGAACGTGGAGCTGTATCCGTGTGTGGGTTTGTGTGTGGACACCAAGCATTTTTGTAAGTGTAAGTGGTCACACAGGGACCTACAAAATGAGGCTGTGGGTGTGCCCGTGTGTTTGATCACTGCATACATTTGTTCACATAGAAAAGACCAGATCTGGAGTCTGAAACGCTGGGTCAAAACTAAGTTTTTGCTTATCAGCTGTTATCTTAGGCAAGATGGCTTAATTTATTTGGGCCTCAGTTTCTTCTCTTTAAAACAGGGAGAATGGAAATGTTTGTCAGAGATGAGTTGGGAGGCCCACAGGGGAGTGAGTGTGGAAACCCTGGTAAGCTTACAGCTGCCCACAGATGGGAGGACTCCAGAAGCTCTCCTTCCCTGAGGCTGTGTGGCCTCGTCCTGCTCTCTGACTGTCCCCTCCCGTGGTCCCTTGACTCTGCTGTCCCCAAGAGGAGGTGTGACCACAGGCTGGGCATCCTCTGCCAGGTCTGGGCTCCCACAGCTGCTGGTTTGCTCCATTTTCTTCTCTTCCCCCATGTGCCTGGCCCTGGCCTATACTGGGTCCTCAATAATCATGTATGAATATACATAAATGAATGAATGGCACGTTGTGGACAATACCAGTTACTGAATGGAACGGGGTGTCTTGGGGGGCCCATTGAAGCATCCTACCTAGGTTCTTGTCGGCTGGAGTGGAGATGGGAAGATAAAGACAGAAACTTACATTTCTCAAGTGACTGTCTGCTGAGGACGATGCTAATCTACCCCCAATGTTTGGGAAGCAGAGAAAGGGAAAGAAAGCTCCCCGAGGATGTATGCAAGCCGAATGTTCCCTGAGTGTCCCCAGTGCCAGTAGGGAGAAAAGCAGATGATTGGAGAGCTGTCATCTCTCTGCTACGGGGTCCTGAATAGCTTCTGTTTATTGAACAACTACTATGTGTCAGGCACCATGCTGGATGCTGGGGTTAAGGTCATAACCATTAATTATCTCCCAAGACACTATTATCTCATGTAATCTTGAGAACAGCTGTGTGAGGACCAGGTGAAATATTGCACAGGAAAAGAGTTTATAAACTGTAGAGTGCTCTAAAATGTCAGGATTATTATGAGGATGATTTGTTTTCCTCCCCCACCTCTGCAGCTTGCCCGGTAGCCTCCCTCTTGGTACAGCTTTGGTACCCACCTTGCCTGTCTCCTTCCCGGCTAACTGGGGAGGCTCTCCAGGCCTGATTTATGTGGACACTCACACGTTCTCCCACTGAGCATTATTCTAATCAGACACCTCATTATTGGAAGCCTGCCTCTTCAGGCTGCCTGGACAGGGTTATTAGAGGATATTATACAGACCATTTGCATGGCCACCTTCAGGTCATTTCCATCACTTTAAGCTACTTACAGGCCCATTTCCTTCCCCATAATATTTGCCTAATTCGATTACTCTGTGGCCTCAGCTGGCTCAAAATGGAATCAGAAGTTACACGAGGGAGCAAAGTCAACTGCATCCTGACATGCCCTCAGTACTTTGGGGCCTACCTGGTCCCAGGTGGCTATTGTCACAACCAGACTTCCAGATCCAAGGGGCCACTTAGGAGCCTGGTGAGGAGGGGGCTGGGGTGGGGAAAGGACAGCTTGTTGGATAGGCTAATATTTTATAGTTCAAGATGATACAAAGGATCCTGTTCCAGTCCCGGAGTTCATCTTCTTTAAATTCATTCAGGGCCTCCTGTACTTCATCATAGCCCTTAACACACTTTATTATAATTGATTGTGTAATATCTGTTTTCCTGCTAGAGATTTAGCTATGTTGGGACAAGGACTCTGCTTATCTACTTGATTTTTGTGTCCTCAGCATCTAGACCAGCACCCAGTGTATACTAATTGATCAATAAATAGATACGTTTGTTGATTGGCTGATTGAATGAATGGGTCCTTCACTGCCTTTCACCATCTCTGCTAGGAATGTGTGTGTCTGTGCCTGCCCAGCAATTAGTCGTCTTGACTCGGGGTCAGAGCCCCTATTCCTGTTATATTGTGTGCGCTTCCCCGGGTGTCTGTTTCTGAAGGGCCCAGTCTGGGACTTCTGCTCACGTCCTGACACTGTGCTGGGTGAGAAATCTGGGGCACAAGACTCTAGAGCAGTGTTTCTCAGCTGGAGGCAAATATGCCTCCACGTGGCTTTCAGCAATGTCTGGACACGTTTTTGGTTGTCCTGACTGAGGGGACACCACTGGTATCCCCTGGCAGCCCAGGGGTGCTGCTAAGCGTCTTACCGCGCACGGGACAGCCCCTCCTGCAAAGAATGACCCCACCCACAATATCAATAATGTCAAGGTTGAGAAACCGTGCCCTAGAGTTAGCTCAACAGTAGGAAGGATGTCGGAGTCCCCGACAGTCAGGTGGACTCTTGTGGCATTTCAGGGGATCTTTTTTTTTTTTTTTTTAAAAGAAGATGTTGGGGGGGGGTAGGAATTTATTTATTTATTTATTTATTTATTTATTTATTATTATTATTTTTTTTTCTTTTTGCAGTATGCGGGCCTCTCACTGTTGTGGCCTCTCCCGTTGCGGAGCACAGGCTCCGGATGCGCAGGCCCAGAGGCCATGGCTCACGGGCCCAGCCGCTCCGCGGCATGTGGGATCTTCCCAGACCGGGGCACGAACCCGTATCCCCTGCATCGGCAGGCGGACTCTCAACCGCTGCGCCACCAGGGAGGCCCTTATTTATTTATTTATTTTTGGCTGCGTTGGGTCTTCGTTTCTGTGCGAGGGCTTTCTCTAGTTGTGGCAAGCGGGGGCCACTCTTTTTTTTTTTTTTTTTTTTTTTTTTTGCGGTACGCGGGCCTCTCACCGTTGTGGCCCCTCCCATTGCGGAGCACAGGCTCCGGACGCGCAGGCTCAGCGGCCATGGCTCACGGGCCCAGCCGCTCCGCGGCATATGGGATCCTCCCAGACCGGGGCACGAACCCGTATCCCCTGCATCGGCAGGCGGACTCTCAACCCCTGCGCCACCAGGGAGGCCCATGGGGGCCACTCTTCATCGCGGTGCGCGGGCCTCTCACTATAGCGGCCTCTCTCATTGCGGAGCACGGGCTCCAGACGCGCAGGCTCAGTAGTTGTGGCTCACGGGCCTAGTCGCTCTGCGGCATGTGGGATCTTCCCAGACCAGGGCTCGAACCCGTGTCCCCTGCATTAGCAGGCAGACTCTCAACCACTGCGCCACCAGGGAAGCCCCAGGGGATCTTTATATGACACATTCTCTTCCCTGCCCAAGTTCTGAACCATGAATCGGGCAGAAGGAGATCAAATACCTCTTTTATTACTGAAAACTCTTGGAGAACAGAGTTTTGCCTGGTAGAACAGAGTTTAGCCTGTTATGCGAGGGAGATAACATTCCTGAGTTGAATGTATTCATCTCCCTTGAAAACACCGGCCTCTGTATAGGGCCTGGCATGGCAGGCAGAGGAAGAGGGCGTGCGCTGCATTGAGCCATGGGTGCTCGGTCCCCCTCCCCACTCCAATAAACTGGTCTTTGCCTAAAATGGCAGCCAGAGCAGCCCAGACCCAGATGAGGTAGAAATGGAAACCCCACCGAAGATGAGGATTCAGAGTCTCTCCTCCTGGGGTCTGACCCCTGGCATGGCCTGTGGTTATGCCATGAGGACTTTGGAGTCAGATGGACCTGGTCCCCAGTCTCCTTCCCCGAGGCTCATTGGCTGGTCAGTGTTTGAGCTTTACTTTTCAAATCTACAAAATAAAGACGATAATAGATATTGTTCAGTTTTGTTGTAAAAACCAAAAGAATCATGATTGAAAAAGTGCTTAATAGTAGTATGGGACAGGACCAGGCTAAGCCCTGCAGTGACCACAAAGGCGGGCAGAGCGCAGGGAGGTGGGTGGCCAGTAGTGCAGCAAAATCACGCACAGAAATAAATGCAGCCCAGATGGAGGAAGCAGGGGAGAAGTCTGACTCCCAAAGGCTTTCAGGGCAGAAAAGGCTCATGCATTCACCTGTTGGGGAGCAAAATGTGGAGCGAGTGGCTTTGGATTTGGGCCCAGAAGAATGGCAGATATCTTCAAAGTTCATAACTTACTATTTTCAATTATTGCCAAAGCAGTTTGTGTCCATGTAGAAAATTGAGGGAACACGGATAAATCAAACAAAGCAAGTACAATCCCATTATAATTCCATTGCCCAGAGATAATCATTGGTAACATTCCCCAGATTGGCTAAAAATATGGTCACGCCAACCTTCTTCTTATAGTAGAAAACCCAGTATCTCCATCCTGGGCCTCCCCCTCCTCCTGTCCCTGGGGTGTGTAATTCAGACTTAAGGGGTCAGCCTGATCCAAAAGCCAAGCAGAGCAGCACAGGAAAGCCACCACAAAGGCTGAGGAATGTCCCTTGCCTGGATTCTAGGATTGCTGCTTTTAGTTCACACACACACACACACACACACACACACACACTTAGCTGTTGTATTAGTCTGCTAGGTTTGCCATAAATACCACAGACTGGGTAGCTTAGACAACAGAAATCTATTTTGCACAGTTCTGGAGGCTGAAAGTCCCAGATCCAGGTGCTGGCAAGGTTGGCTTCTTCCGAGGCCCCTCTCCTCGGCTCGTAGGTGGCTGCCTCCTTGCGGTGTCCTCACATGGCTTTTCCTCTGTCTGTGCACATACCTGGTGGCTCTTCCTCTTTGTGTAAGGACACCAGTCACACTGGATCAGGGCCTGACCCTTATATCCTCACTTACCCTTGAGTACCTCTTTAAAAGCCCTCTTTTCGCAAAAGTCCCATTGCGGGGTTAGGGTTTCAACATATGTATTACGGGGGAAGACAATTCAGTCTATAGCAGCTGTTTCCCCCCAAACTCAACAACATGTCATAGTAGTCATCCAAAGGGGTTATACCCCCGTCTCATGCTGTTTTGTAATTGACGGGGGTTTGGCGGGTGACCCAACCCCAGAGGCAGCTTCCTGCTGTGGGTTTGGGGTGGCAGTTTGCTGTGGGTCCCAGGGACCTGCACTGGACTCACACAAGGACTTGGGAGGTGCCTGGACCTCTGATAGGGTAGCTTCTAGATTCCAGGAGACAGAACTAAGTGATGTGATCTTGGGAGCTCTTCCTACGTTGGGCATGGAGGGCATGGAGCTTGTGCCTTTGAAAGGACCATGGCAGCTGGGCAACGGGCATCTCAGTGGCGCCCGTGACAGATTGAAGTTCAGTGCCTCTTCCCCCTCTTTTTTTTTTTTTTTTTTTTTTTTTTGTGGCCTCTCACTGTTGTGGCCTCTCCCGCTGCGGAGCACAGGCTCCGGACGCGCAGGCTCAGCGGCCATGGCTCACGGGCCCAGCTGCTCCACGGCACGTGGGATCCTCCCGGAATGGGGCACGAACCCGTGTCCTCTGCATCGGCAGGCAGACTCTCAACCACTGCGCCACCAGGGAAGCTCCCCCCTCTTTTTTGAATGTATAACCCTCCCAGGACTTTAGTATGATCTTCAAGAGGGAGAAGGGCCCTCAAAATCATGACTAAGATTGAATATTTTTGCCAGTCCTGGAGAGTGAGGGCTTGTTGCCAAGTTTAACTGGATTTAGACAAATTAGTAATGTAACATTTCTTACACCGGAATGTTGCAGAACAAGGCCATACCTGTTATGTCGGGCTGTATCAAACATTTTAATCTTTTGTCAATCTGGCGGATGGAAACTGTGTTCTTCTCTGCCACAACAAAGTGGAGAGGAAATGTGTCCAAGTAGATATTGGAAAGTGCTGAAGACCAACGGGGGAAAAGATCAACAAAGGCCAGCCCGAGACAGAGGAGGGAGAGGAGGGCTGGGGGAGCCACACGCCCACCTGCCAGCTCTGTCCCTATCCACCAGAGGCTGGACACTCATCCTAACCCCCTGTGTGACCCTGCCAGGCTTGTAGGGTTGGTGCTTGCCATGGGGAGGGCTTGGGGAGGCCCACCCAAGCTCATCCCAGCCTGTGACCTCTTAGTTTGTCGCCTTTGCTACCCAACCCTCATGCACCAACCCTCTTTTTAAAAATTAAAAAAAAATTTTGGCCGCGTTGGGTCTTCGTTGCTGCACGCGGGCTTTCTCTAGTTGCAGCGAGCAGGGGCTACTCGTCGTTGCGGTGTGTGGGCTTCTCTTGTTGGGGAGCTCAGGCTCTAGGGTGCGCAGGCTTCAGTAGTTGTGGCACGTGGGCTCAGTAGTTGTGGCTTATGGGCTCTAGAGCACAGGTTCAGTAGTTGCAGCGCACGGGCTTAGTTGCTCTGCAGCATGTGGGATCTCTCCGGATCAGGGCTCGAGCCCGTGTCCCTGCATTGGCAGGCAGATTCTTAACCATTGTGCTACCAGGGAAGTCTTTGTTTCACATTAAAAAAAAAATTACACATCTAATAGAAACCCCCTGAGTATCCCTCCCCAATCCCATTGTCTCACCTTCTTCCCCAGAGGTAACCCCTCTCCTGAATTTGGAGTTTATCAGCACCCCCACTCATCATTTTAAACTTGTGCTATGTATGTATGTTTCCATATACATGTGTATATAGTATACACACATAGAGTATATACACATGTACATATAAAGTTTTGCATATTTTAAAGTGTATATAGGCAGTTATACTATATACGATATAAATATATATATAAATATACTACATACTATATAAAAAATATATATATATATAAATATATATATAAATATATAAATATACTATATAAATCTGCAAATTGTTTTTCCCTCCCTCAGCATTATTGAGGCTTATCCATGTGATTCTCGTAACTCTGGTTCATTCGTTTTAACTGCCGTACAATATTCATTGTGTGACTGTACCAAACCTATTTGTCCATTTGTCTGTTGATGGACATTTAGGTTTTTTCCATTTTTTTCATTGTTACTCTTGGGTACCTAAGTATTCATTTGTATAAGAAGACATGGGTCTCCTTATGCCATGGGTGAGAGAATCGTTCTAAGATGTGTACCAAGGAATTGAATTGCTGGGTTGTGGAGCATGTACATCTTCTACTTTACCAAATAGAGCTAAATTGTTTTTCTGAGTGATCTCCCATCAAACTGCATGAGAGTACCTGTTAGTCCACCATCACTTGACATTGTCAGACTTAAATATTTTTTTTTTCATTTGGTGAATATAAAATAGCATTGGGACTTTCCTGGCGGTCCAGTGGTTAAGACTCCGTGCTCTCAAGGTGGGGGCATGTGTTTGATCCCTGGTCGGGGAACTAAGATTACACATGCTGCATGGCGCGGCCAAAAAAAAAAAAGGAGCGTCTCCTTTTTGTTTTAGTTTATTTTTCAATAATTATTAGTGAGGTTAAACATTGTTCATGTTTATTAATATTCGGGTTTCTTCTGTGATTTGCCTTTCCATTTTCTTATCATTTTTTTTTTTTTTTTTTTTTGCGGTATGCGGGCCTCTCACTGTTGTGGCCTCTCCCGTTGCAGAGCACAGGCTCCGGACACACAGGCTCAGCGGCCATGGCTCACGGGCCCAGCCGCTCTGCGGCATGTGGGATCTTCCCGGACCGGGGCACGAACCCGTGTCCCCTGCATCGGCAGGTGGACTCTCAACCACTGTGCCACCGGGGAAGCCCGCCTTTCCATTTTCTTCGCCCATTTTCCCATTGGGGGTGTAGGGATTTCTTATATATTGTGGCTACAAATTCCTTATCAGTGCACACATGGCAGCCACCTACTCCCAGTCCACAGCGTATCTTTTCATTTGTGCATGGAGTCTCTTGTTCTGAACAGGCTTTTTTAGCTTTTCAATTTAAATCAACCCTTTCCTTTGCTGGGGGAAGTCAAGGGCTTCTAGGGGATGGTAATTCGAGAAAGAAAGAATCTGGGTTCTGGGGGAAGGGGAGGCTTCTGGTGGGAATGAGGCTGTGCATGGGTCTGGCCTGGAAAGGCTCCCTCAGGGTGGGGTGGGAGCTGCATGATCTCAGCCCCCTGTTCGAAGGTGTGTTAGGGCCTGTGGGTGTGGTCAGCCACTGCCCAAAGATCCTTCGGACTGGGGTGACAATACAATTTTTCATTTAACCTGGGAGACTTTTGAGGGTGTAAGGGAACACCATTAGTAATTACAGTGGGACAGTAGTCAACTCTCCTCTGAGCTCCTATAGCACTTGCTCTGCATGGCTTATTTGGATATTTAACCTGTAAATTTCTTGTGCATTGCCTCCCCCCATTAGCTTGCGAGGACTCTAGAAACAGGGACGTGTATTACATTTCTCTGTCTCATTCTTCAAACCTGCCCCCGTACTAAATGTCCCCCACCCCTCAGTCTGTTCCACGGCTCAGGTTGGGGCAGGGGTCTTTCCTGCTTTAGGGGAGTAGGTTCTTTTTCATCATTTCTCTCTGAAGCACAGCATCTTGACTGCACTCCTCACCATGTCTCATCTACACCTCCATTGTGGTGGTCGTCTCTCCCCTCTCTAGGGTGCTTTCAGGGGCAGTTTTCTGGAACCTGGCATAGTAGACGGTTCAGCACATCAGCATGTGAAAGTGTATCTTCAGGCTGGAAGATAAGCCTATAGTCATAAATGATGAACAGAGCCTCTAATTTCAGGGATGCATACGTTTTGGCATAATGAAGAGGGAAGCCTCGTCCTTGGAAAAGATTTGCAAAAAGGGTTTATAATTGCAAGGACATAGAATTAGTTTTAAGGCTTCTTGACTTTTGTGATAATCTCTAGGGCTTCTTTATCAATTTGTGCCCAGATGATGTTGCTCAAGTCAAAAGCAATTGGCTTATCTGTTCTTTCTGGCATCTCACGGCTGAGCACAGCCCGGGTGGGGTTAGGTAGGGCATACTGATCAGAGATGGTGGATTCTGTTTATTATAATATGCCGGTGTGGACTTAGAGGTCCATAATTGCTTGACATTCCTGGAAGTGTCCCCCGAATGGTAAGTCCAATACCACGGATGTCTTCTTAGTAGGAGTTAAATTGGTTTTGTGATGCTTTTCAAGGAAGGAAAACATCATAGAGGTGGCATTGCCTCCTGAAGGCTGCAAGCTATTGTTTAGTTTGGAGGACAAACACATCACGGATTGCACGGATGCTGCCTTTTGGTGGGAGAGGCAAGCGGCGGTTGGCTGCAGCTCTGGTGGCGTGGCAGTCTAAGAAGGGGGCAGTGAGGTTTGATGTCACATTTCTCTCCTTTTCCCTTAGGTTGCCTGATATGTGCAGAAGGTGTGGGATCTTATGAAAACCTCTTGTGAGTTTATCTTCTGTTGATTTCAAGATCGGGGCAATATCAGAATATGGTTCTCCACCCAGAGTTCTTGAGGCCTGGGGAGTTCTAGAGGTAGCACACGTCTTACATTTTAAGGTGCTTGACTCCAGATGTTTCTCAATGAGTGATGATGATTTGTGGGTCCCTGGCAGTATTTCTATGGATTCCTTGTCCATGGACTTGGATGAGGCTCGCGAGAGGGTGGAGCTGACTCACTGCTGGGCTGGTATGTGCATGTCCTACTGTGTTACACGCCTCAGTCACAGGGCACAGAGCTTGATATGTGTTTTATGTGAAGTCGCCCAGATAAAATGTTAGGGGGAGGATGGTAGGAAGGCAGGGACAGGTTTTGTGTTCTATGGCCCAGCCCTGCTCCCCAGGGGCAGACTGGACCCTGGGCTTCCCCAGCACAGCCCTGCCCTTCCTAGCACAGGAGTGTCCCCAGGGAAGCCAGTCCTGTAGCCTCTCCTTTGGTCCTACCCCTGAAAGCCTGGGCAACTGTAATAGGGGCTGCCACATCCAGAGACGAACAGAGGGCCCTGGGGAGAATGAGGAGAAGGGTCCTCGTGGAAGGTGGTCATGATCTGCCTGGAGCCACACGGTTGGGCCGGACTCCCTCTGCTCAAGGACGTCCCCTGATTAGCTGAGTCAGAATGGGCTCTGCTACTGTGGAGACTGAGGAGAGGGGGTGAGGGTCAGCAGACGGGGAAGCAGGCCACGCCTACTGGTCACTAAACAACAGTGTGCACTGGGGCAACAGCACTGGGGGATGTCAGGCAGTGACATCCAGTTCCATTTGTTCATCCGGTAACTGCTTATAGAGCACCTCCCAAGGGCAGGGCATTGCGTTGTGTGGTTCCCTGGATATAGCAGTGAATCAGACAGATGCATGACTGCTGTAAGAAATGTGCAGCCTGGTGGCAACTGAGACAGGTAACCATGGAGGAGTCAGATACAGGTGAAGAAGGAGAAGTTCGGGGTCTGGGATGGTTAATTCTGTGTGTCAACCTGGCGAGGCCACGGTACCCAGATATTGGTCAAACATCAGTCCAGTGTTCACTGTGAAGGTAGTTTTCAGAGGAGATTGGTATTTAAATCAGTGGACTTTGAGTAAAGCAGATTACCCTGTGCAGTGTGGTGGGCCGCATCTAATCAGTTGAAGGCATCGTGAGAAAACAGATGGAGGTCCCCTGAGGAAGAGAGAATTCTGCCGGTAGATGGCCTTCAGATTTGAGTTGCAACATCATCTCTTCCTTGGGTCTCCAAACTGGTGGCCTACCCTGCAGATTTTGGCCTTGCCAGCCTCCACAACTGTATGAGCCAATTCCTCTGTTTCTCTGGAGATCTCTGACTAATATAGGGTCCTCTGGGAGTGCCTAGGAAGGGATTGGGAGCACAGAAGGCTTCCTGGAGGAGGCAGGCCTGCAGCTAAGGAGGAGGAAGGAAGGATGTTTGAGGTCATGCACCAGGAGGGCAAGAGTGGTGTGGTTGGATTAATGGCAGCGGGTCAGGCTGGCCAAGTCTAGAGTGTGAGCAGTTGCAAACTAGCTCTGTGGCCTCAGGCAAGGCCTTTGACTTCTTTGAACATCAATGTCCTCCACCGTGAAATGGGAATGTAGTCCCAATGTATGATCAGGCCATCCAAGATGGCTGTTCTCTTGCTCTCTGTATGTCCCCTGCTCGACCAGAACCTGCCTCACCTACACCCTACTCACCTGGCTGACTTTCCCTTTTAATCAGTAAATGCCTGTGTACCTGCCCCTGACCCCAGCTAATGATTATTCTAATCTTTAGATCAGAACTATCTCCACTATGATAGTTTAGCAAAAGCATGGTGAGGGGCATTCCCCTCTGCTGGTTTCCCTGGCAACCAATGAGCCAATTCCCCTATAACTAGTAATCTCCCTCTTCCCCTGCTGCCATGTCCTGCCCGCAGCCTGGGCCGTACGTGGTGGGGCATCGCTCCAGGACCTTGCTTCAGACGTGTAAGCTCCCCCTTCTATTAAACCATTGATGTCTTTGTGGCTGACTCCAGGCTCTTTCTTGAGGCTGGGCAAGTGTAGGGCTTGCAGGCCTGTGGGATGCAGCCCAACACCCAATAACCTCCTTCAAAGAGCTTCAGGGAGGATGCAGATAAGATGCTGGAGGTGAGCGGCACGGTAGGTGGTGAGAGGCCCCTTTGAGTCTCTGGTCGGTCAGTAAGGTGGTGGCTGTGTAGGCCTGGGACCTGGTGGCGCTTCCTTTAGGCCTGGGACATGCAGGGCAGCAACAGTGGTGCAAAGGGGTCCGCCTGGCTGAGGAGGCAAGAGAAGGAGCTTCTTCCCTGACTTGCTGCAGGGACCCTCCGGGCCTCTGTGTCCCCATCTGTCAAATGGGGATGGAAGTTGTCTCGAGAATCAAATGAGATAATGTGAAAATGAGTAATGTGACAGAATGCAGCATGCTATTCCGGTCAGGGGAAGGGAGGAGTAGGGTGAGCGGCCTGGGCCAGGGCTGGGCATGTCCCGTGTGACCCTACCTGGGGTCCCCTCAGCTGCCACCCCTGCAGATTTCGGCCCCGAGAGGGAGTGCCTCCTTGACTGTTGCTCCTATGGGCCTTACTCAGCTGCCGCTAGTCTGGGCCCTGGAGGTGAGAGCTGCCATTAATTTGTGCAGGTGGGGTAGGTACTCTGGGTGGCCCAGTGGATTTTTATGTTCTTCCAAAGGCTTGGGTGGTGTTTTTGCAGGGGGCTCTCTGCCCAAGGTGACCACGCAGCACTGGCTGGGGTGGCGAGCTCCTCTAATGCCCTGGTTCTCAGAGTGGGGTGGGGAGGGGGAGAGGAGGGCAGACGGGCAGCCATCAGCGCCACTGGGGAACTTGCTAGAGATGCAAATTCTAGCCCCACCTCAGCCGGTGAATTTGATTTCAGTCAATCAAATTCAGTCCCACCCCAGACCCAGTGACTCAGAAACTGGGGATGGGGCTAGAGAGCTGCGCTTTAACAAGCCCTCCAGGAGATGCTGATGCCACCACCGTGTGAGGGCCACTGCTCTGTGGGCCTTTGGCAGGGGCGGGAGGGGCCTTTGTCGATTGACTGAAACAATTTACCTGCAGAGAAAACAACTCGTTCTTTCTTTTCTTGCGCCTCTGCCCCATTTCCCCCTTCCTTCTTCATCTCTTCTTCCTCTTTTTTTTTTTCCCCCAAAGACGTGAAATCAACCTCCACCACGGGAGGTCCCAAAGCTTCTCAGACTTCCTGGCTCACCTTGGAGAGTGGAAGCCTGTTCCTAACACCGCTTCTATCCTGAAAAGAGACCAAAGGATTAACAAGTACCTGAAGAGAGATTCAAATACTACGAATCGGAGAAATGTAAATGTAAACAATCGAGGGGCAACCTTGAGCCCCAGAATGGCACAGGTCAGAAAGCTGGATGAAGCCCGGAGTTGGTGAGGATGTGTGAAGGCAAGGCCTCTCCTGAAACGCAGGTAGGAGTGTAGAGTGGTACCCTTCTTTGGGAAGGCAATCTGGCAATTTAGTGCTATTTATTTTCTATAATTATTTTAATCGAACACACCTCACGTAGTACTTACTGTGCTGAAGATACTATTCTAGGCAATTTACAAATTCTGACTCCATCTTTACTGTTACTTAATTGACTATGCGTATACCTTATGATCCAAGGATCCTACTCCTAGGAATAGATTTTGGCAAAGGTCTCCCACAATGGATAAAGGGACATAAAGGGACACACAGGTACAGAGGGACAGGTATGCTGTTTGTGGCAGAGGGATGCTGGCGGCCCCCCTTGGTGTCCATCAGTGTAGGATGGACAGATGGACTGTGATGGGTATGTCCTACACAGCGTTGCTATCATCGAACCAGCCATCTACAGCAAGGATAGGTCTCAAAAAAGTGTTGACCGAAAAAAGTACAATGCAGACTAGAAATTCATAACACAA
Organism: Mesoplodon densirostris; assembly: GCF_025265405.1. Classification (NCBI taxonomy): domain Eukaryota; kingdom Metazoa; phylum Chordata; class Mammalia; order Artiodactyla; family Ziphiidae; genus Mesoplodon; species Mesoplodon densirostris. The sequence continues at coordinate 119,116,732 of NC_082666.1, read as the reverse complement.
CAGAATTTATGAAAATTCAAAACACATACTTATAGCAATGCTCCATAACTTACAGGGACATATGCATAGTTAAGGACATGCAGCAAACATATCGGAGCAGGTGCCCATGTGGAGGAGACAGATTTGGAGTGGGGATGGGGACGAGGGGACAGGAAGGACGACACGAGGGGACCTTGCTTTATCTGGAAGCTGTCTTAATAACGTGCTGGGGTGGACGAGTGTGATGAACCTGACTGTCTGCACCTGTGCCCTAAAACAAAAGAGAAAAATGAAGCTGCCTTTCCCCATTGATGGCTTTAAGCTGGAGAAAAGCAGGTCCAAGGGCAGTGGGCTGAGCATGCAGGGCAGGGTGTGGAGTGTGGCCAGAATTTGACTCAAAACTAGTCACTCAAATCTCTGTAAAATGGGAATAATGGTAATAATAATAGCAGTAATAAAGTGGTTATGATACCGGTGTCACATGTTCTAAAGTGACTGACCCACAGCAGGCACCCAATAGCGGCCCGTTTCCTGTTTTCTCGTGAGCGGCACTCTTGGAGGTTGGAGATCAGAGGTCAGAGGTCACTCATGCCTTGAGAGTCCTTCAGAGCTGCACGTGTGAGTGCAAGGATCTCAGAGCCAGGGCAGGCTGTGCAGGTGGAAACAGAAACACAGCTGTGTTTCTTCTGTACAAGAGGAGAGAGAATATTATAATGAGCCCCCCTGCCCCTGGGTTCAGCAGTTATGAACATGTGGCCGGCCAGTCTGGGGGATTTTTGGCCGAAGGGACTGTAGTTAAGAAGAAGAATGATAATGCCTGTTTGTATAGAATATTGTTAAGTCCTGTACACAAATGTCTTTTGCATAAAGTATTTGGTTCAATTTTTACAACAACCCATGGAGTAGATATTGTTAGTCCCATTTTAGAGATGGAAAGACTGAGGCCTGGTGCAGTGAGGTCACTTGTCTGCCAGGGGCAAAGCCTGGCACTGACCCTGGGAGTTCTGGCTTCCAGTCCAGCCCTCTTACGCTGTGAGCAGCCGTTGTTAGTCCTACCTCTACCACTCATTAAGGGGGTGGTCTTGGGTGAGCCCCCCTCCCCTTCTGGGCCTTGCCTCCTCTAGCTGACCCTGAGAGGCCCTTCCTTGGCCTGGGGAATGTCTGCACATCCTCCCGGCCCCTCTTTGAGCTCCATACTCTCACTCCCTGGTGTGTCCTACTTAACAGGAAGTGGAGCAGTTTAGGAACAACCCAGAAAGCAGAGCGACGCAGCCCACGTAGCCCGGCAGCCCCTGCTCCAGGGCCCAGTGCTGGCTCTGGGCCACTGGTTGGAGATAGGAGCCCCCGCAAGGTGGCAGTGGTGGGGGGTGGGCCGGGAGAGGCCCCCCCTCGTTTCTACCTAGAGCTCATTTTGGCTTCTGGGTTCCAGAGACTGGAGACCTGGTGGCTTAGGAGATGCCAGGGAAGAAAATAGGGAGATTTCTGGAACTCCCTCAGGGGACACTCAGGTCCCAGCCAGCACTAGACCAGTTTCCAGAAACAGATTTCTTTTTTTAATGACTTTTTTCCCCCATGGTGACCCACTTCTGTTGCTGAAGCCCCAAAGGCACTCCAGCTACCTCTTTGAGTCATTTTTCTGAAGGACAGGCCCCCTGGCCAGTCCTCACTCCCTGTAGGCTGGTTGGGAAGCAGGGACCCCCAGCATCTTCCTAGGTGGGGAGGCCCCCAGGGACTTAGGGTTCCTGGGGCCTCCACTCCCTTCCTCAGTCTGGAGCCCTGGCTGAGTTCCTGAGACTCCACTGGGAACTTCTGCTCCTGAGTTCTCGGTCACCGGCAGGTGCCTTTGGGAGGTGACCACGGGCGGAAGAGGGCACGACAGGCAAAGAAGTGATGGATCCAGGCAGAGGTGCACGATCCAACGTGCACGATCCAACATCTACACATTGACCACTCCCTAAACACCCAGCCCTGGAGGATGCAGAAGGGCTCACGGAGCTGCAGGTGTAGCCGGGGGCTTTGGGGGTGGGGTGGGAGTTGGCGGCAACTCCCATAGCAGCAGATGTACAGAGTTACTGTTTCGTGACTGGAATGGACTGGAGAATACGGGACACTCAGGAAGAACAGCACCACGTTACTGCCCTCAGGGATTTACAACTTAGTTGTATACACACACACACACACACAAACACACGTGCGTATGCACACATAGACATGCCCACACTCTTACACAAATAAAGACACACACACACAGGGAAGTCATGAAAGAAAGTTAAGCACTTGGGTTCCGCTGGTGTGATTGAGGATTTCTGAGAAATCATCAGTCCAGCTGGATCACACGAAGAAGGCTTTGCCGTGGGAGTAGAGTTTGCATTTTATTCTTTGTGCGCGGGGATGTATAGGAACAGCACTCCAGGCAGGGGAACAGCATGAACAAAGGGGTGGAGACTCACAGGAGCCTTGTTTGCTCAGAGGACCCCGAAGGAGACCTATCTGCCTGGGATCGTAGTGTCTGGTACAGTCTTCCCGAGGTGGCCACGAGTGCCCAGCCTCGGGAGGTAAAGGCAGGCGGAACTGGCTGTTTCCAGACCCGGGGAGCCTGGGAGACCCTGGGTTTCAAATGCTACCGCACTTTGGTTAGTCTGGGCACCCGGGGGATGGTTCTGAATTATCTAGTCAAGCCCAGAGGTGGAAGCAGGTATGGGAGGGAGCCCGGGTCACTGTGGAGGCCTCGGTGGGACAAGCAGGGCCCGTTTCCCCTGGTTGCTGTGAACCCAAGGTGCCCCTTCCCAGCCTCTGCCCTGTTTCCCATGCTTGTCGGCTCCTCTTTGTCCATGGAATAGGGATAATGAGGGTCATTGTGTATATTAAATACGGAGGGCATCTAACCTCCTAGCACGGGGCCTGGCCCTCATAGGTGTCCTGTGATGAGGGCTCGTCTGTTTATGGAATGCCTTCCTTCCTCATCTGGCTAATGCCTTTGCTTCTCTGAAGCTTAGGGTCGCCGCTAGTTAGGACTGGGGCCTCTGCGCTCCGACCCACCTGGGCACACCTGTTACATAGCCCTGAGGGTGATGCGCCCACGCTGATCGACGTCTCCCTGGGGGAGCAGGGACTGTGGCTTATTTGGTCTCCATATCCCCAGCGCCTGGCGCCTGCCTCGCAGGAGAGGCTCAGGAATGTTTCTGAATGAATGAAATGTGTACATGCTTTGTAAGTTCGTAAGAATTTACAAAAGTTAGTTGATGTGCTTCTCCGGAGAGTGAGCCTTGGGCAAACACACCATGGAGTAAACAGAGCCCAATTTCAAGGTCAAGGCCAGATTGGAGCCCGGCCTGCAGGACAGTTTGGGGTGGGGGAGGGACGGGGGCCACACCCACCGACACCCTCTCCTTGGCAGCCCCTCTGCCAGCCCAAGGCCCAGGCTCCCCTGGCATCGCAGAAGGCAGCCTGTTGCAACAAGACTGTCATCTTTTCATGGGAAATTTGCGTTTCCCTCCCATTTAATTTTTTTGTCCTGATTATAAAATCAGTCATTGTAAAACACACAGACTTCAAACAGGAAGGAAATATTGAACATATTTAACATGAAAAGCAAAAAATTCCCTTCTTATCCCACCCTGCGCCCTGTGAAATAGCTAGGGTATGTCCTTACAGTTGTTTTTCTGGTTTATCCACTAACTTTGATTATGTATCATCTATCTATCTATCTATCTATCTATCTATCTATCTATCTACTTACTTCTTCATGTTACAAAGGCAAGACCTTGCTAAGTGTAGTTCTACAATTTCCTTATATCACCTACCAACATATTGTGGACATGGCAGGTTTAAAAAAAAAATCTATACTGTGTTCTTTTAATGGCCATACAGTATTCTGTGATATGCAGGAGGCACCACTTATTTAACCAGTCCTAGACTGATGGACTTCTGGATTGTTCTAAATGGAAATTTCATTTTCAAGGAGGCCTGAGTGGTGAGGGCTGATGCAGGCACAGTGCTCTCAGGATTTTAGGCGTGAGGCTTTCCTTCCTTCGCCCATCTCTCTCTCCGGGTGTTGCCTTTATGAGATGACAAAACTACCTATCCCTTCCACCTACATCCCCCCCCACTCCTCTCCCAGTAGCCAGTGACGGGGCCTCACATGTCCCTCGCATGCCCCTACCCACATCTCTTCATTTTACAGCTTTGCCAACCTAATACCATCCCCTGGGATTGTTTGTCCTGCTTCACAGGGTCTGGTAGCCCACCCAACTGGCTCAGACCTCCTTGCTTGCTCAGCTTGGGGGGTGGAGGGGGTTCCTTGGCCGTGGAGGGGCTGACACATGCCTGGCACCTTGGGGAGGGCCTGGGTCAGGGCACACGGCACAGGCCAGGACGAGAGGAGGTGAAGGAGGTGGGTGGGTTGCAGGAGTGATGATGATTAGGTGGGCAGGCTTTCCTATTCAACGAGAGAGGCAGCCAGCGAGGACAGAGACCGCTGATCCTCCTGGCCTTTGGGGATTTGGATGATGCAAATGAGGCCTCTGGGGACTATGAATATTCATTAGGAGTTCTCCCTTCTGAGCAGTGGGTATTCCTCCAGCCTGGCTGATGAACCTGGAGAGGCAAAGGGTGGGATGTGGTCCTCCTTCATCCCGTCTTTCCTCTCTCCCACCCTCCTCTTGCCCCCTCCTGACTTGCAGGGTTGGGCAGATGCAGAAACAGGGCAGCCAGGCCTAGGTTCTGTGTTTGCTCCCCAGTTGGTGGGTTTCAGTCTGACCTGTCAGGCCTCGGATTCCTCCCTTGCCCTTCCCCCATGACCAAGGCCACCTCTAGGAAAGAGCCTGGGGTAGATGCAGGAGAGAATCACGGGGAGCTGGGTAGAATCCTAGGTACTGTTTACACTGATGGGGAAATTGAGGCTAAGAATGTAAATGGCTTGCCCAAGTCACATGGCAAGTTGGTGACAGAATCAGAGTTAAGCCCAGGTATTCTGACTCTTGACATCTTACCTCCCTGCTCACCCCTGAAGCCTGATTAGTCCATTTGCTGAGCGCCCCGCATATACCCAGTGTAATCCCTTCTTGGTATTCTCATGTATCTGGGAACCCCCGGTCAACCTCTGCATCCTGGATACCCTGCAACCCTTCTTGGCTGAAGTACTCACTCCACACTTGGCATAGGTGTCCTGGCTGGGTTGTTTATCTTCTCAGGGGGACACCTGTTTCCTGAACCTTAAGGTGGTTCCTATGTCTTATACACCCAGCCAGAGGCTCGGGGGGACCTACTTTCTGAACTCAAATCAAGACACGAGGCCTGGTGACTACGACCGTCTTGTAGGGACCACTGGCAAGAAAGCGTGAAATCCAGGTTGGGGCAGCTGTAAAAAATGCATTTGCATAGATTGAATCACAGAATGAGATAGAAGAAAGGAATCACAGAGGTCATTTCTAGGCCAATGGATTTAAACTGCTTTTTTTTTTTTTTTTTTACAACCACCAAACCTTTTTTTCAAGTGAAATCTTAGCTGAAGCCTTCCAGATAAAAGAGATAAGAGCAGGGCTGTTCTGGTTCAGGATGAGATGAGGGGCCACAGTCGCCTTGCTAAGTCCTCCCCTTGTTTCCTCAGCAACAACCCCTGAGCTCACTCATTACCCAGATAAAGAAACTGAGGCCCAGAGGGGGACAGGATTTGTTGGAAGTCACACAGCTCGGGAGTGGCAGAAGCAGAGTTAGAAATCGCATCTCAGGTGCTCCTGGGGGGCTCTGTTCACCAGACCCTGAGGTTTTTTTTTTTTTTTTTTTGCGGTACCTGGGCCTCTCACTGCTGTGGCCTCTCCCGTTGCGGAGCACAGGCTCTGGACATGCAGGCTCAGCGGCCATGGCTCACGGGCCCAGCCACTCCGCGGCATGTGGGATCCTCCCGGACCGGGACATGAACCCGTGTCCCCTGCATCGGCAGGCGGACTCTCAAGCACTGCGCCACCAGGGAAGCCCCAGACCCTGAGTTTTTGAAGTGCCCCTCGGATCAGTTCTGGGTCAGCCAGGCAAGTGGATCTCCAGTCCCCTCCACCCGCCCCTGAGAGCCAGGGCCTTTCAGATACCTGGGTTGCAACTTTTGTCTCCGTTGGCATCTCCAGGAGTGGAATGGGAGTGGGGAGGGGTTAGAAGGAGGTGTGTGGGCAGAGCAGAGGGAGGAAGAGAGAACTGTTCCCAGTGGAATTTGATCCGGGTAACAGTGCTTGGCCTCTGGATCTCATTTGGGCCAGGATGAAGGGTGGGGAGAGGGGGTGGGGGGTGACAGGGCTGCTGTTTCTTCTCATTGGGGGAGGGGGAGGGATCAAGGATTTGCAAGGAGCTTAAAACCCAGCCCTGTGTCTCTGAAGACTTTATTGCCACCATGAGGTCGGGGGTGGGCCTGTCTCGTGGCCCCTCTTGTTATGCTCCTAACAGGCTCTGTGGACATTTACAGGCCCTGATAATTTACTCTGAGCCCCATCGTCTCCCTCCCTGTGCCTCTGTTGCCCTCCCCAGATGTTCCCCTTCTTCTTGGGATTTTTAGGGAATTCCGTGTGAAGCTCCTTCAAGGGGCCCATGAGCACTCAGAAATGAAAATTAGTAAATAGGAGGATGTGGATCTGGAATACAAGAAGAAGGAGGGCAGATATCGTCTCTCAGGGAGAATTTTCTTTCAGCTCAGCTGTGCCTCTGGGGTTTGCCGAGACCCAGGGGGCGGGCAGGGTTGGGTTGGCTGGGACTGAGGGGCCCTGGAGTCATGGTTGTGTCTCTCTTTCCTGGGTGAGCCTGAACAAATGGCCCAGTGCTGCACAGTGCCTCAATTTACCCATCATGGGGGCCCAAACAAGCACCACAAATGTGTCTGGACACACTGCCCGTGTCCCCTGGAACAAAGGGCAGAGTATAACGACAGCCCGAGAGAGAGGGTCCCTTTGCCCCCCCCACCAGGGCAGTTGCCCAGAGGCTGGACCGAGGGTGGCCTGGAGAAGCTGATGTGGCCTGGGGTTGTAATAGCCTCTGAAGATGGAGGCAGGTGGAGTAGATCAAGAGTCCTTCCCATGCAGTCCAAGACTTGGGGTCACACGTGGTAGCCTAAGGGGGCTGCACTGCCAAGCCCCCTTTGGGCTGGGCAAGGATGCCAGCAGGGAGATGATGCAGCCCTTTTCAGTGCCCTGGGCTTGGTGGTCGATTGTCCTGGCCGTCAGGGACTTCCCTTGTATCACACCTTTCCACGTCCCCTCACAAAGGGTCTCCAAGAAGAGGTTCCTGTGATCAGGACACAACACTGAATATCGTCTAATTCATCCAAATGACTGCCCTCTTGTATAATACAAAAGTCACTTTGTTGCTATAGAAACTGAGTGCCTAGAATCACCTTAGCTGTGTGGTATTGCTTGTCATTTCCTCTCCCTGAGCATCAATTTATTCATCTGCAAAATGAGAGGGGAGGGGTGATGAGAGGTTGGACCTCATTATCTCTAAGGATATTCCAGTTCAGTGCTGATGTTTCAAGTCTAAGAATCCTTGCCACTTGCTGAAGTGGCCTTCTCCTGCCCTGGTAGTATAGCAACTTTCCACCCAATAGATTCCAAGGTGGCGCCCCCATCATCACTTCTTTCCTGAGACTCTGTTGAGATGTTGCTGGTGGCTGATTGTGATCCCTGGGGTGGTGCGCAAACCCCACTCTGCAGATGTTATATGGAGATGTTATACTCTTCTGTCATCCACCCATCCACCCACCCACCCACCCACCCACTCACCCACTCATCTGTCCATCCATCTATCCACCCATCCATCCTTCCATCCACTCATCTGTCCATCCATCATCCACCCACCCACTCATCTATCCATCCATCCAGCCAGCCAGCCATCCAGCCATCCATTCACCCACCCACTTATCCATCCATCCATCTATCCACCCATTCATCTATCCATCCTAAAACTGGTTATTTGGAGTGCCAATTATAAACCAAACACTCTACTAGATTAGCTAGACATAAGAGATAAGAAGGCATAGCTCCTACATGAAGGAACTTACTGCACAAGAGGTTGTGAATGAGCAGTATACAGCAACTATAATACAAAGCACAAGAGGGTTTTAGAGTTAGCTTTAGATTTGATTTGTGCCTCCATCATTCATTTAATAGTTAGCTGTGTGATCCTGGGTAAGTTACTTAACTTCTCTGAATCTGTTTCTTCATTTGTAAAGTAGAGATAATGATACCAGGTCTATTGAAGGTAGGACTAAATCTCAATAAATGTTACTTTCCTTCCTCCGTAAAAGAGGTACCAAAATGTGGCATGGTAGTACAGGACAGGGACAGCTTCCTGAGGCCCAGGAGCCTCAAGGAAGGCCTCCCAAAGTAGTTGACACCTGAGGCTAACACTGAAGTGAAGGGGATTCCAGAGTGAGCCAACATGGGAGAGTACAGGTTGTCACCATACTGCAAGGGGTAAGCTGGATCAGGGATATGTGGGGAGCATTAGTGGGAGGCAAAATGGAGAAGAGGTTGGACCAGGTGGGGAGGGCACTGACTACCAGGCTCGGGAGGCAGCCTTGGTTGGGGAGGCCGTGGAGGCTTTTGGGGCAGGAGAGGAGACATGGCTTTTTGGTTCCCAGGGCAGAGTTAGACTCCTGGCCCCTTGGTAATTAAGCCATGAGTTTCCTCTTGGAGTCATACATCAGAATGTGACGATGAGAGTGCTATGGGAGGACCCCATCCAATATCGGGACTAGCTGGGTGACCTTGGGTGAGTCCCTTCACCTAACTGGGTCCTTATGGGTAAAAGTAGGGGCTTGGATGAAGTCATCCCTTCAGCTGTGAACTCTATCACTGGTGTCTCTTCTCCAGTCTCTTTCCTGCCTTCCTCTTCTTGCTTCCTCTCCTTTCCTCCATGCCTCTCCCCCTGCCTTCTTTGCCAGTCCACTTCCTGCAGGCAGAGTGGAGAAGCTGATTTGCTGTCTCCCTTGCTGCACCAGAGCCGAGGTAGGAGGAGGGCTCAGCACCTCCTTCCTGGGCACCGAGCATCCCAGCTTTGCTGTTAGGAAGCTACTGCCCGTGGAGGTGAACGGCTCTCACCTCCCTTCAGGGCCCCTTGGCAGAGCTGTCTGTGAGCTGAAACGGGCAACCCCTCTGTCTTCCCCACAGGGGCCTGGGGAGGTGCTGGGCGGGGCAGGGGGCCCTCGCCAGACCCTCATGGAGGTCTGGCGGAGTCAGCGAGCGCCCAGCAACTAGGCAGGTGGGGATTGTCCTGGACTGGGATGCCCTCTGAACCCTGGCTAAGGGCAGCCAGGGAGGACAGCTGAGCTCTTTCCAGGAGTGCTCAGTGGTTCCTACCAGAAGCAAGGCTGCCCCTGCTTCTGGGGAGAGGTTGGGTGGGTCTGGCTGGCAGAGCTTTCCAAGCTTGTGCCTGTGGCTGGGAATTTTCCATGGGCGGTGGTGGGTGGGGGAGGAGCACAAAAGCAACAGGTAGCAGGTCTCCAGACATCTTTTCTCCCCACCCGGACAGGGGTCACACAGCCAGAACTAGCTTGATGAGTAAGTATAGGAGGAATCTACCCATGCTGGGTTACTAAAGGTTACAGGGAACTCTTTCTGTCCTTCAAATGTCTCTCTTATTACTCCCTGAGCCCCCCTGGCAGAGGCCATACCTTAAAATGACATCAGTCCACACTTTGGAGATCTACTGATGGTCAGCTGAGAGTTGGAGGGGCCTCCAGCGATGGCAAGGGGGAGTGCCAGGGGTCTCAGGAGAAGGGGACAGAGACCAGGAAAGGTGAAAAAGACACAGTCTCCTGACCGCTCTCCACGCCTACAGCCACCAGGACATCTTCTGTATCTGGCCAGCCAGGGGAGCCCTAGCCTGGGACAGATTCACTGGGGCTGAACCCAGGAGGGGCCCCTGCTAGTGTGGTGGTGAGGGGCAGGGGTATGAAGTCAGGCTCCACCTGCATTCACATCTGGCTCCTTTGTGTCTAGGTGGGTCTCCTTGGGCAGGTAACCTGTCCTCTCCAACTCTGGGTTCTTCACCTGTAAGATAGTGTATTGCGAGGAAGAAAGGAGGTAAGAGGCTTCCCTGGTGGCGCAGTGGTTGAGAGTCCGCCTGCCGATGCAGGGGACATGGGTTTGTGCCCCGGTCCGGGAAGATCCCACATGCTGCGGAGCGGCTGGGCCCGTGAGCCATGGCCGCTGAGCCTGCGCGTCCGGAGCCTGTGCTCCGCAACGGGAGAGGCCACAGTACCACAAAAAAAAAAAAAAAAAAAAAAAAAAAAGAAAAAAATGAGGTAATGTGGAGCATTTAGAACCGTGCTGGGCACACAGTGAGAGCCCAGAGGAAAAAAGAAGTCTTGCTGTTACTGCAGGAGGGGGCCCAGCCCCGTGTTCCACGAAGCTCCTATCTTCCTGTCTGCTTATTCTTCCAACTGCCCGTGTCCTTCGGTCTTTCTCACTAAGCTTCTTTTTATCTGCCCCTTTCTTCCCCTCCATGGCTCAGCTCATCTCTCTATCTTTGGCTGCTGTCATGTTATCTCCCTGCCTATCTTGCCCTCATCTCCCACTCTCTGCCTGTCTCCATCCCTCCCCGGTCCCTCCAGCCCCATCCTCCCTCCTCACTCTGGTTATCTCACCTTGCCATCCATTTGGCAGTCTGGCAAACACCCCATGGCTCCCTCCTGCCCCTGCCCCCTCCCCACGGCCCCCTCTTCTGGGACATCCCTGGCTGAGCCCCCTCTCCCTGCCCATCGCCCTCTGCCCCTCCTTGCCTTCCACAGCCTGGCCAGAGCCCCTTCCAGGCCACCCCCCACCCCCCACCCAGCTAGGCGGCCATCAAATGGAGCCATGCAGGCAGATGAGGGCGGTACGCGGTCTCCACAGGCGAGGGTCGGACTGCTAATTCCCCCGCGCTGGGTGCAGGATGTGTAGGCCTCATTCAATTATGTCACATCCACTCAGGCACTCTACCCAGCTGATGCAGAGCAGCAGCCCGCTCACCCTTCCCTGCCAGGACCTAATGGAGAGCCATCTCCTTCGACCTGGCTGACCACAGGGGTCCTCCTGGAACGGGGATGGGCCCCGCCTCTCTGGCCTCGGGGTTCTCAGCCTGCCGTGATTCGCTTTTCGCCCTAATTACACCAACAATTGGCCTCTGGAGTTCGTCCTCTCACCTTAATCACTGTGGAATTTGATCTCAGTGCTTCTCATTCCATTACTGCATCCCATCTGGCTGCTGCCTGCAGGAGCCAGGCCGGCCCTCCCTCTCCTATGAGATGTGAGGTCTGGGGGTAGGTAGACCAGGGAGGTGACCAGAGGGATGCTGGGCCTGGGATCCAGACCGAGGCTGCCTCTCTGGTCTGAAATACAGATGTCTGGGTGTTGCCGTGGAGTTTATCCCAGGCATCAGATCTCTACTGACTAAAGTCTATGCCAGGTACTGTGAGACACTCCAGAGAAGACTCAAATCCTGTCCCTTTCCTCAAGAAGGTTAACCTGGGAAGATGAGAAACCAATGATGCAGGGCAGGGCTGGCCGTCAATGGAATTGGTCAGAGAAGGGAAGATCAAATAACTAGAGGACAAACATTTACTGGGCATTTACTGGGTGACAGAATCTCTCATGTGTATTGGGCCATTTACTCTTTACCAATCCGTGAGGAAGGAAGGGATTGTCTCCATCTTCGCGTGGGGAAACTGAGGCCCAGAGACATTGAGAGGCGTGTCTAAGCTCAAGCAGCTGGTAAGTGACAGAGCCAGTGCTTAGGGCCTTGGGGCCAGGTCCTTCCTTCCCCACCATCCCTTCCCCAAGGGCAGTTTGGGGCCCACGGCACTCCCCACTGGAGACCCCTGAGGCCTACTGGGGTCCTCCACACTGAACTCATGGCAGCAGGACTGGCCAGAGAATTCAGTCTCTCACTCCTTGCCTTTGCCCGGGAGGACATGCTGAATCCAAGTACAAGGGGTGAATAAGGGGCCCCAGGGAGCTGATGGAGGCAGTTTTATGCCAGACAGAAAGCTAGTGGATGGGGCGTGTCACCCTTGAGAGGAGCCCTTCTGGAATTATAAATGGGTCCACTCAGAGTTTCATCTACTTTGTGGGTGCTGATGGCTCCATGACGTGATATTAGAGGAAATTAAGGATGTTTTGGGATGAGAGTGTGGGAGAACAACCACCCCCAGTGTGTTCACTCCCAGAAGTCATCCCTCGAGGCCACTTCCTGAGTAGAGCCTGAGCCTGATAAAGCAGAGTTTCACCTCGGATGGGAAATTCTCACCCCGATAGAGTAGTAAAGCCCAGGCCAGTTGTTCTGTAAGAATTAGTTGTGTGATTTCCACCCTTACTTCCTCCCTGTGGTCCTAACTTAGGACAGGACTCAACGTCTACAAGCAAGAAGGCTGGTCCCCTCCAAACCCCCAGCGGCTCCTGGACTCCATTCCATGGCACGGAAGGAGCAGAATTAACAAGATGGGCATGAGTCTCATTTTGAGAGAAGTTTGTGAGGGACTGAGACATCCCTGTGGAGGGGGACTTCGGCGAGTGAGGCCTGGAGTACGTCTGGGAGTCAAGAGAATAGTGCCGTAAATTGAGGAGTAGGAATACAGAGATGAGGGCTTGAGTCACCCTGGAAGGCGCCTCCTAGAAATTGGGCCCATGGAAGCAGACACCAAGGAGGGGCCAGGAGATGAAGCTGTGGGACCATTTACTTGACCGCAGGCCTCAGTGCCCAGAATGTTGCTCTTTCCTCCCTGCTGATGGCAGCTCTCTTTCGTTGTGGCTTTTTCCTCTAGAAAGGGTGAGATGTTTTCCATCACACCCTCCATCTGAGCCATCTTCATTTACCAATCTCCTGACCCAGCCCTTTGTGTTTCCGAGGGAGGACTGCCTTTCAGTCCAAGTGAGACCCACCCAGACGACTGTCAGTGCCTGAGGCTTCCGTCCTTCGTCCGCCTTCTTCTGTAAGAGGCTAGTCTCCTGAGGGCTGCCTCAGTTTCTCGCTCTGTAAAATGGGGAAAGTTACATGGCTTTGTGCAGGACTGAAGCAGAACCGGCTCTCCTGATCTCCCTCTGTCGTTTCCTTCTCCACAGCTCCTTGCCAAGCCCCTTCCTTCCCCCTCAGCTGGGATGGCACATTCAAGACAAGTGTGCACCAGCTGAGTGTGTGTGTGTGTGTGTGTGTGTGTGCGCACGCGCACACATACAAGTGAGCTCAGCCTGCTAAGCGCACCCTCTGTCTGCCAGTAGCCCCATTTGCAAAGTCACTGTCTTTCCCCTCAGCATCACTCCCGTATCAAGCTTTCAAAGCAAACAAGCCACAGTGAGGGTTTCTGGGCTGCATCCAACTGGCACTCTCTCTTGCTCCCCCCAGCCCTCCCCACACCTGTCAGGCCGCCACAGGGCCCCCATTATGTCCAATCTCTCTCAGCCTTCCCCTCCCAGAATATTACTGCTGGAAGGGCCTGACCCAGCCCTTTGTGTTTCTGATGAGGATGCTGAGGCTGAGGGAGGGATGCAGCTGTCTGAGGTCACACACTAATGCTTGGTAGAGCTGGAGCCTGGGCCTGGACCACTTATGTACATATCCAGGGAGGTTATATGTTTGGTGTGCTACAGACAGGCTTTGGGAAATATCCATCCCACCCTTTTTTAGTGGGGTTGGAGTTGGTGCCCGAGAGGAGTGTTTGGGGGTTCCTACCCAAGACTGTCTGTTTCACTGGGAGTGGGGACCAGGTTACTGAAGAAGCCATGTGGAGAGACCCGAGTTATTTGGTACTAATTTACTTCTTTATCCCATTGACGTTTTTGTGTCCTTTACAGACTCGTGCCCAGTCAACCTGCCCTGTGACACAACCTGGTGGCATGAGAACCCCAGGTCCCTGACTCATTTCTCCATGCCACTTCCCTTCCATGCCAGCATCTCCCTCAGGGCGCCGGGAAACTCTGTGCTGCAGGAACCTGTCTCCAGGGGATGCCAAGGTGCCCCTGTGCTCTCTCCAAGCCCCCTTCCCAGTCCCTGTCACCTGGCTCTCCTCCTCTTCCAGCTGCCCCTCTTCTCTCCTCTGATACCTAACCTTTTAGAGCTCTCTGGCCTAGAATCTTCTGCTACCTTTTCTTCCCACTGTGTCTCTAAAGCTCATTCCTCAGACCCACCCATTTCCAGAGTGATGACAGCTGCATCCACATCTAAGTCCCAGCCATGTCTCCTGTTCCTCATGCAGACTCTCTGGTGCCAGACCTCCAGCCCTCACACCCACCCTCGTGTGGAACGGGTGGAACGTGGGTGGTGCTGCTGTTCTTCTGTTCAGTGTGTCTGACTACCTGAAAGTTATCTCATGAGGGATTCATTTCTTTGGCTTGAATGCAGATGCCCCCAGGAGTGGTCACACACAAACTCATTGCCAGGTGCCGGTGTCCTGAAGAATAGGAAGGGCTTTATCAGTGAAAATGAGAGGGCGTGTAAGTTTCAGCAGGAGCTCAGATCAGCAATAAGAAAGGGAGGTGTGGTATTGGGAGGATCTTTAGCAAGCACAGATTGTCTTGGGGGCTATTGGTAATCTTTTTCTGTAGAGGGCTGTATAGCAAATAATCCACAGACAGTAAAAGTCTACCTGGAATAGTCTTTGGGGACCACATGGTCTCTGTCACAACTAATTCTGTTGTAGCGCAAAAGCAGCCACAGGCAGAGTTATAGGCTGACTTGTGTCCCCCGAGATCTATTTGTTGAAGTCCTAACACCCAGTATCTCAGAAGGTGAATGTATTTGGAGATGGGGTCTTTAAGCCATGATTAAGTTAAAATGAGGTCCCTGGGTGGGGCTTGATCCAATATGACTGGTGTTTTTATAAGAAGAGGAGATTAGGACACGGATGTGTTCAGAGGGAAGGCAATGTGAGGACACAGGGAGAAGACGGCTGTCCACAAGCCAAGGAGAGAGGCCTCAGGAGAAACCAGTCCTGTTGACACCTTGATCCCAGACCTCCAGCCTCCAGAACTGTGAGATAATAAATGTCTGCTGTTTAAGCTCCCCAGTCTGTGGTACAGTTTGTGGTTTTGGCAGCCCTAGCAAACCGATACAAGCAGTCTGTACACGAATGAGTGTGACTGTGTGCCAATACAACTTTATTTATTAATATTGAAATTTGAATTTTGTATAATTTTCACATGTCATGAAGTATTATTCTTTTTTATTGAAGTATAGTTGATTTATAATGTGCTAGTTTTAGGTGTACAGCAAAGTGATTCAATTTTATATATATATATATGTTCTATTTCAGATTCTGCTCCATTATAGGTTATTACAAGATACTGAATATAGTTCCCTGTGCTTTAAAGTAGGCCTTTGTTGTTTACCTATTTTACATATAGTAGTGTGTATCTGTTAATCCCAAACTCCTAATTTACCCCTCCCTCCTCTTTCCCCTTTGGTAACCATAAGCTTATTTACTATGTCTGTGAGTCTGTTTCTGCTTTGTAAATAAGTTCACTTATATCATTTTTTTAGATTCCACATATAAGTGATATCATATGATATCTGTCTTCCTCTGTCCGACTTTTCTTCACTTAGTATGATAATCTCTAGGCCCATCCATGTTGCTGCAAATGGCATTATTTCATTCTTTTTTATGGCTAAGTAATATTCCATTGTATATATATATAGAATATATACATCTTCTTTATCCATTCATCTGTTGATGGATACTAGGTTGCTTCCATATCTTGACTACTGTAAATAGTGCTGCTATGAACATTGGGGTGCATGCATCTTTTCAAATTAGAGTTTTTGTCTTTTTTGGGTATATGCTCAGGAGTGGGATTGCTGGATCATATGATAACTCTATTTTTAGTTTTTTAAGGAACCTCCATACTGTTTTCCATAGTGGCTGTACCAATTTACATTCCCACCAACAGGAAGTATTTTTTTTTTCAATTTTTCCACACCATTAAAAAAATGTGAAAACCATTCTTAGCTTGTGGGATGTACAAAAACGGGCAGTGAGCTTTGTTTGGCCTGTGGGCTGTAGCCTGCTGACCCTTGGCCAGGGCATCGGATGTGGCAGTGAGGTGGTGGGGTGGAGCTGAGGCTGGGAGGGGAAGCCAGGTCCACTTCAGGTAGGCCGTTCACAGTGAAAGAGGGGGTCACGGAACATTGTAGAGCCAGGAGTGATGTGACTAAAACTGGATTTTCTTTTTTTTGTGTGGTACGTGTGCCTCTCACTGTTGTGGCCTCTCCCGTTGCAGAGCGCAGGCTCCGGACGCGCAGGCTCAGCGGCCATGGCTCACGGGCCCAGCCGCTCCGCGGCATATGGGATCTTCCTGGACTGGGGCACGAACCCATGTCCCCTGCATCGGCAGGCGGACTATCAACCACTGCGCCACCAGGGAAACCCTAAAGCTGGATTTTCAGGGCAAAGATCATCCTCCTTGATGTAGAAGGAGGTAGGAGCTTAGTAATTCTGCTTTCTTGCTGAAGCCAGAGAGCTTCTAGTGCACCCCAAATTCTTATTGTGTTCTTTAGATTTCTCTCTCCTCTCTTGCCCACTGGAATATTTCGCAGTCACGTAGTGAGCATCTTGTCTCCAGGAATTGTTTCCCATCTTTCTTGAGCTGTCTCCCCCTTTGGAGTCTCTGGTCACAGAATTATAGCCACCTTTTCTCTGAATGACTTGAAATTCAACTTCCAAAAGTCTGCAGCAGTGTTCTCTTTGCACCAAAGACTTTCCAAAAGTCTCTGCACCAGTGTTCTCTTTCTGGGCTGCTCTGAATGCTAAGATGACACGTTTACTTTCCTCTAAGCTTCTGTGCCTCTGTTCATGGCTTCTGTCATTTCCACTACTCAGTAATTTCTTCTCGGTGGATCAGAATTAAGTCTGAGAGGGCTGCTGCCTTTGTTACCTCCTAAAGCTTCTGAGGATGAAGTTGTGAGCCAGGCGAGTCAAGAGGTTATGGAATGCTTTGTTGTTAGCAGAGTGAGATTTCTGTGCATTTGAATCATTGCTAATGTGTCCTGTTCCCGTGCTGGGTTTGTGATCTGATTTAGGGAAGCACCATTTGGTCTGATACCTAAACCTGTGGAAGAAGAGTCCGGGGACCCTCCCTATGTCCCCACCCTGGCACGTGATACCATTTGTCATTGACCTGGTCCCGAAAGGTAGGTTGGGAGGAAACAGGGATGAGGGTGATGTTCCTCACTTCACAGAGAGAAGAAAATTCTGCTCAGAGAGGAAGCATCCTGCCCAAGGCTACACAGACAATCCCCAGCAAAGTCGGAAAGCAGCACAGTCTCAGCCTGCCGTAGCATTCCAACACGGAGTCCCTGCAGGGCCTATCGGATTCCAGAGGAAGTCCAGACCCCACGCCCACCCTTCCTATTATCAACAGGCTTCTCCCACCCCATCTTCTCTACCCCTTTCACGGACCCTCTTTTCTCTTTAGGCAGAAAGGCATTCTCACTATTTCTTGTGTCCAGACCTCTGCATGTGCTGTCCTCTCTGCTTGGAATGCCCCTCCTCTTCCTGCTGTCTTCCTAGATGTCATCGTATTTAAGGCCCAGCACAAGCCCGGGCTCCTCCAAGAAGAAGACCTTCCTGCCCGCCTGAGTCTCCCCTTCCTCCCCTCCGACTCAAAGCCCTTGCTGACCATTGACATGAACTACACATTGTCTCATTCTGTGCAGTGCAGACCCTCAGCATGCCCTGAGTTCCCTTGCTTCCACCAAAAGATCGGGAGTTGAGCGACTTCCCTGGCGGTGCAGTGGTTAAGATTGCACGATCCCGATGCAGGGAGCCTGGGTTTGATCCCTGCTCAGGGAACTAGATCCCACATGCATGCCGCAACTAAGAGTTCACACGCCACAACTAAGGAGCCCGCCTGCCGCAACTAAGACCCAGTGCAACCAAAAAAAAAAAAAAAATTTCCAGGGACAAAAGATCAGGAGTTGAGTCTTATGGGTCTTTGTCTCCATCACATTTAGCACAGCCCTAGAATGTGGAGCCAGGAAAGAAGGAAGGAGGAAGGAGGGAGGGGGGAGGGAGGAAGGGAGGAAAGGAAGGAGGGAGAGAGGGAAGGGGAAAAGGAAAAATGCTCAATGCTGAAAACCTTCACGTCCTTGGACAGGCAGAAATGCTGTCTCTAGGAAAGGAAATGAGTGGAGAATTGGGGCTGGAGTGTGGGTGAGTGTCCAGGAGGGACGTCGGCTCTAGATGGCCAGGGACCTGGGAAGGACCAGCTCTATCCTTACAGGTGCAGAGTCTGAGGGAGTGTGTGGGGGAGGTGAAGGGAGGGGGGAGGTCCCTTCCTCCTGTCACTGTATTTCTCCCGTAGTGGTCGGGGGCGGGGTGTGGTGGTGGTGATGGTGGGATGTTGATGCCTTTGGTGACAGGAGATAAATGAATCCATCCTAAAGAGCAGCTCCTTTTCTAGAAATGTAGTAGTTCAGCTCTTGACTTCACTGCCTTGGGGTTTTAATTAAATGTCAAATATAATTTAGGACTGGAGTGCTGATAGGTGTGTGAGCATGAAGTCTAACGCCTTATCTTTGTGGGTCTCCCTGGTACAAACCTAATTTGGGGGGTTAATTGATCACTGTTTGAACGCCACATGAGAAAATATTTGATTTTCTCCCTCCCTTCATCTTTGGTTTTGAAATAATAGTTGGAAGAGTGAAAAAACAACCCCCCCCCAGAACTTGGATATATGTTATATATAAAAAACCAAACTGGGATCAGAGACTTATAGAAATATGTGTATTCGATCTGTAGTTTTTCTTTCATAAATCAGGTTTGGAATGGCATAGCTATTGACCTATTTTCTCTGCTCAACACTCGGTGGCTAAGGACCTTGATAAAGCTGTCCCACCAACCTCTCCTGACTGTTCTGTGGAAATAAAGAGGGGGAAGCTCAGACACCTGTCCTGGTTGCTGCATGCAGTCTGTCAAGGTCCCCAGGATTATTCAAGAAAGTGAGACTAAGTTCTACACTTTCCTTTCCAGGTGAGGATGCTGAGGCCTGGAGCAGGAAGTGACACGGCCAAGGTCTTAAACTGCCTCTAAAACTGGGTTAATGGCAGGGCCAGAAACACACCTGAAACCTGCCTGAATGGCTTTAGCAATTGATGGAAGCAATGTGTCGCAGGAAAGTAATTAGGGTAACTTCATTTCAATTCAATTCAGTAAGTATTAAGTGACAACTGTATCAGAAATTGCAGAGAATGCAAGACAGTACTGGACGCCACCCACAGGAGATCATCTATGTCTTTAAGGGGCTGAGAGTTCTTCCTCTGTATGATTAAAAATTTTTTTAAATTTAATTTCTATTTTATATTGGAGTATAGTCGATTTACAATGTTGTGTTTGTTTCAGGTGTACAGCAAAGTGATTCAGCTATACATATACATATATCCATTCTTTTTCAGATTCTTTTCCCATATAGGTTATTGCAGAATATTGAGTAGAGTTCCCTGTGCTCTACATAGGTCCTTGTAGATTATGTATTTTATATATAGTAGTGTGTATACCTTAATCCCAAACTCCTAATTTATTCCTTTCCCCTTTGTATGATCGATACAGTTATTTTCTAAACCACAAATGATCATCTAACGTCTTTGTGCGGGGCTCCGTAAACCTCTCCACTGAATCCCTTTGCATGGCAACGTGGACCTTTGATATGCTATTCTTAACCTTCCTCTGCAGCCTCTTTCCCTCCAGTCTGTAACACACACGCCATCCTCCAGCCAAACCAGACCTCTCACCAGCCCCACGCGTGACTTAGGTGTGCACAAAGTTCCCTCTGTCTGAAGTCTCCCACTTGGGTTGGTTAGGATTGCGTTGGGCTGCAAGTAGAGGGTGCTGGGATAGATGGGGCTTAAGTCTGGAGGACCTTATACTTCTCACATGACAAGAAGACAGGCAGTTGCCAGACACTGTTTGGCTGTTCAGTGATGCTGTCCGAGTTCCAAGTCTCTTCTCCCTTTCCACACCGCCATGCTTTGCTTGTCAGCGTTTTGTCTTCCTCCTCAACACCTGATGGTCGCAAGATGCCTATGGTGGCTTAAGGCATCACATTTGCCTTCAGGGCAAGAGGAGAGGAAGGGCCAGAAGCACATGCATCTGCCCTTTGGTGCAAGAGAGCACATGCCACCCCGGAACCCTTGCCCGCAGATCTCCTTTTACTTCCCACTGGCCAGAACGGGGTTACACGACCACTGCTAGGTGCAGGAGAGCCTGGAAGACCAAGCATCCAGCAAGGGGATGAGGATTTCATAACTGGCTTATGGGAATGGGTTGAGAAGTAGCTGAGCTCCCTAACCCTCAAGTGGGGATCGTTTTGAGATGTGCGTCACTCTGTTTTCTAGAGCTTCTCCATGGAGTTGATCTCAGACACCCACCCAGGTAGCTGGCTTAATAAAATGCATCTCCTGCGTCACTTCCCTCTTCGCAGCTGGTGTTTCCTGCATTCCCTCAAGTTGGCCAAGTGTGCTCTGGTCCCTGGCTCAGGGTCTGCTTCTGGGGTGATCCAAACTAGAGCATCATCTTAGTCATCTCTGTGTTTCCAGAGGTCGGCACAGTGCTTACTTGAGAGCAGACGTCCAGAGCCCAGTGGAATGAATAACGGGACAGATGGGGAAGCGTAGTTAAGCAACAAGGCAAAGGGGGTCACACGGTGTCGTGGTAGAGACGACTGCTCACCAGGTATCTGTGTGCTTCTCTGTGTTTCCCATCCTCCTGGCAGTTCGGTGGGAGCTATATGACAAGGCCCAGCCAATGGCTGGGAGGGGGGAAGTGACGTGTCACTGTGTGCAGCCCTCCAGCTCTCTCTTTCCTGCCGCAGTTACCTGGAATCCATGCGTTGATGCAGCAGGCAGTGTGATATGATGCAAGCAGCCCAGATATCTGAGCTCCTGTTTGGAGGACAGCTACCCAGAACAGACTTTTCATGAGTGGGAAACAAACCACATCAAGCCATGGAGTTTCTTCTTTTGTTATCAGAGTAATCTAGCCTGACCTGTACCATCTATTCATGAACGCTTACTTTTGAACTCCTGCTATTTGGTTCTAGGCGCTAGGGAGGGAGGTAAGTTGGGGGTTCCGAGGCCCTACCCTCTTTAGCGTGTCGTCGGGTCACTCAGGCCAGGTGGTGGACAGTTCTGACCGTGTTTTGCCAGTTCACGTTTTCTCTCCCGGGTGGGAGAGGCTCCAGCTTAGCTCCCCCGCTTCCCTTCTTGACGGCCTCACTCCTGGCATCTTTGGTGGAGAAGTTAGGCAGATTCTAGGTTCATGGTTCTATTGAGGATGAAAAGCATTAATAGCCAATATTTTAAAAAAAGTTTTGACTGCAACTCAGAGTGAAACATTTTTTTTTTTCTGCTGTCGCCTCCACCGGGGTCCTGGAGCCTGTGAGCCCAGGCTGGGGAGCACGCTTTTGGGCAGGGGCAGCTGGGCAGTGTCCCCGGGCGCCGTGTCCTCACCTGCACCTTCCCCTGAGAAACAGATCTTACATAACATCCGTATGCAACACACATATATATATGTATACGTGCATGGGTATGCCAGCTTCAATACCTATCACTGGCAATATATTCTGATATTTTGTATTCTTTTCAATTTTGTTAAAGAATGCTCATTGTGACCCACAGAATTGATTTCCATGACCCTTAAGGATATACCACCTGCAGTTTGAAAAAAAAAACCCAGCCTATGCAATAGAGCCTTTAGGGAGCTAGAAAGTGGTGGTAAATACTGTGGGCTGAGGTGGTCTAGGAGGGCTTCCTGTAGGGAAAGGCCCTTGACCAGAATCCATGAGGGTGGGCAGGAGCTGGATTAGTAAAGGAAGGCCTTTCTAGGAAAGAAGGTTGAGCAAAGCCTTGGAGGATGAGCCTAGATGTTTGGTGAATGGTGGTCAGCCTACCTGTTGGAGAGTGGGCAAAAGGGAATAATGGGAAATATGGAAGCAGGCAGGGGTGATATTCAAAATAGCTAATACCTAGAATAGCTCTGATACCTGGAGGAACATGGGCTTTGACCAATCAGAACATGTACCAGCTGTGACCCCCCCCTCAAAGCAATAATACCAGTGTAAGCCTGGCCATCTTTCTGGAAACAGGCTAGGCAAGGAAAAGGATTAGTTGTGAACAGGGGTAGGGGCTGGTGGTGGAGCTGGCAATGGCAGGGTTGGAACCAGAAGCCCCTGTGGGATCTGTATTATGCTCCTTTTAAAAGAGCAGTCTTAGCATCTTTGCGTACGATTCCAGACTCCTCAAGACTCTGAACATTTCATTTCCAGGTGAGGGTCCCGTCGGATTGGGCTGAAGCCTGGGACAGCTGCAGGACTCAGCAAAGGGCAGGGGCAGGTCATAAATAGAACCCCCTGTGCCTGCTGCGGTAGACAGGCAAGCAGTCTGCTGAGCTATCTGTGGTCAGTGTTTTGGGACTGTGGGCTGAGCGGGACATCAGGGACCTGGCTTTAGGTCCAGCAACAAACTCTCTTTACCATGAGTTTCAGCATCTAATAAAGGAAGTGTAACAATGTCTGCCCCACTGACCTCAGAATTGTACTGTGAGCATATGACGAGGAGCAGTCAGAAATCACCTTGAAATGAAGAAGTGTATTTTATGAGCATGAGCACTGCCCTGGGGTGGTAGAGGGAACACTTTCCTCTCCACTTGCTCGAGAAGGTAAATTTTTGTTTAAATAACACAAATGTAATAGAACTGTCCAAATACATGATTTTGGCAATGAATTTGTGGGACCTAACTTGTGGTTTTCTTAGTTTTATAACAGTGTAAAAATAATACACTTTTCATCAAGCTAGAAATAAAAACAATAATACAAATCTAACATTTATTGTGTGCTCATTATGTGCCAGCCACTATAGCTGGTGCTTTGTGTCTTATTTAATCCTCACAACCAACCTGTGTGGTGCATGCTATTATCATCCACGTTTTGCAAAGAAAAACGATGAGAAAGTTGGTATAACTCAACTGATGATGACATGGCAATTGTTTCACCTCATGGAGAGAGCTAAGAAAGCAGTGCCCCACCACCCGCGAGAGTTTCCGGGACGTGCCTAAGTCCATGGCGGGAGTGGTCATCCCCTCGGGCCATTCCCAGGTTGTGTCGGGCTCACAGACAGCCACTTTCTGCTCCCTCCCCTCTACTACCTCTCCTCTGACTTCTTTCTGCAAAACCTCTTAACTTCCCAAGAGCTTGGGTAGGTGTGTGGTGTACAGAGCCAGTGCCCCAGCAGCAAAACGATCCCAGCACTTTCTCTGAGGTCTGAGCAATCCTCCTGTCAATCCAGGAGGCAGGGGATGGAAAACGGGGATGGAGTGGGCAGACGTCTGGGAGCTAGACTGGGAATCTGTGTTCCTTCTGTTTCCTTTACGAATAGCCACCATACCCAAGGGAGGCTTATGGTCTTACTAGGCCTGCCTTGAGATTCCATCAATTCCAGGGATCTTCCTGCTTCCATCTGACATTCCAGATCCTCCTCGTGGAAGGTCAACCTCCGGGCACACCTTCTCCCATGCGTCCTTTCTCGTCTCTTGTATTCAGGTGCATCTCTCCTTCCTGACCCCACCTCTGATGACATTTGGCCACATGTGGTCCTTACTATGAGGGACATGTTGAGTTGAATGTTATCAGTGGAGCCTCATAGTCAGGGCATAGCTTTCGGGACTTCTCCCATTGGAGAGAGAGAAACACTCTTATGTTCACAAACCTACTTAGACTTGCTACTGTCTTCCCTTGATAGCTATTTATGAGAAAGAATGGGGTAATGAGCTTGAATTTCTCACCTACCATTTTCGATCTATGTGACCTTGGGCAAATCACTCCATTTTCTCAAAATTAGAAATAATTTATCTAAAGCACCTAGCACAGTGCCTGGCTTCAATCAATGGCCCTGAGGTAGTGGAATAAACCAGGAGTCAGGAGACTTGAGCCCTCCTTCTGACCCTGTGACTCTCCAGCTGAACTTGAGCAAGTTACTTCTCTCTTTGGAGCCTCAGTTTCCTCCTTTGTGGAATTAGCAGGTTCTGATGGTGTTGAGGTCTCTTCCAGTTCTGACATTGTCTCTGACACAGCCCCAGACCCCAAGAGACCTAGACGACCAGCCCAGGAAGACTCAGCGGCCTCCCAAGAGCTGCTTTTTGAAGGCTCCTGCCATTCTAGGGGACCTGGTTGGCCTGTCATTGGTGACCGGGGAAGGCTGGGCCCTTGGCTGTCTGAGGCCTGGCTTGGAGAGGACAGAGGGGCAGGAAGGAAAGAGAGAGGACATCTGGGAGGAGGACAGAGTGACCTTGAAGTCGGATCCCCTTCATCAGCCCAGAAATGACAGGTTAAGGAGGGCCCCTGGCATGCTGCTCTTCTCAACTTTAAGTACTATACTTCTGAGAAAACTTGAGTCTAAGACTTAGAATTCCTCCACGGAAAACTGTGTCTTTGCAGCGTCCGCAGACAAGGACATTAGTGAACTGGCAGTCAACGCTCCATCAATTCCCCAACGCTCCACCAACTCCCCACGCAGGGAGGGCGGCCACTGCCAGATGGAGGTGTGTGCGCGGCATGGGTCAGAGCCCGCCTGAGCACTTTCCCGTGCACCTGGTTCCCCTTTCCCTGCCATCACGCAGCTCCTCAGCCACAGTCACAATTATAGAGATATGAAGATGTTTATTACCACCTGTGGGGGAGGGCAAGAGTGATGGACAGAAGACAGAGCAATTCTGAATGAGATGAAAAGATGGGGAAGAATCAGGAACGTTGACTTTGGGTGTCTTTGTGCCAGATGGCACGTCTGTGTTAGAGAGGCTGTCTGTCCTCTGAGTGTAGTCTGGTGTGTGTGTGTGGGTGCCTCACGGGTGCATGTGCATGTGTGCGCATGCGTGTGTGCACGTGTGCGTGTGTGTGATCATGATGGTGAGTGAGAGGGGAAGGAACAGCTGGCAGGGCTTGGGGAAGCCTGGCTTCCACTTAAGGATCTCATTCATCAGGCCCCAGATACCCTGAAACCTTTCCTGATTCTGGAAATGATTATTCAGTATTTTCAGTGTGGATTCTTGGCAAAATTCTAAAACAGATACCTGAAATTTTTGATTTGTGAGTTCTTAGAAAAGAAAGGTGATTGCTAAAAGCCAGCCTGAGTTCACTTAGAACAAAGTAGATCAACCCACCTTCTTTCCGCTTTTTGACAGCTGTTAGATTGATCGTCAGTGTGGCACAGGGCGCTTCTGCTCAGCCGAGGGTGATGGGTGGGGGTCACCCTTCTCCTGATATTGTCCATGTGCACCTGGGTCTTAGGTATGGGGTGGCCTTGTTGATGGTACCTCTCTTAAGTCTCTATTTTTATCCTGAACATACACAGGAGCGGAGGGGTCCTCACAGAGATGGGGAATGGGACCCCATGTCCACATTGATGTATTGGATGGCTGCCGCTGAGGCCAGCAGGCAGGAAAGAATAGCATGGCTCCACGGGTGGAAACTCACCGGTAAGGCAGGGGGAATCGGGCCTGGGGCCAGGCCTCCAGGACCATCAGTCAGGGATGTGGGAGACAGCTCTGGAGCCCTAGTGGCCCAGGACCCTGGTGATTCTGGGGAAAAGCTGCATACTTCCAATTACAGGTGCAAAACTTGGGTCCTGAGCAGATTTGATGTCCTCCCTCTCACCTTAGAAAGCCATCTTTGCCTCCACAAATCAGGCAGAGGTCTACAACAAGGCCAGGGAGCAGAACTGGTCCCTGGGTTTCCAGTTTCTTTGCAGGTAAAGCAGCCAGGTAGCCTTGAGGAGGGCTGTGTTTTAGATAAATGTACACAATCCTGGGTATTCTTGGGAATATTTGGGAATCAGAACCTTAGTTAAGTGAGTAAGGACTCAAAAGGTGTCGTAACTTGGGTATGAAAGGAAATGTGAGCACACATTTTATACTGAGGGGCTGATGAGGCTTAGCTACTTGGGTTGGTCAACCCTTGAGCAGACAGTGTAAAATCATCCATGGCAGCCTTGTGAATAAATGAAAAAATGAAGTCCAGTTGATATGCACTTGGGGGGACCTACAGATGCTGAAAAATTGTTCCCTAAAGGGGATTGATTAAATCTCAAGTCTCAGTTTAGAAGGGGGTTTCTAGTATTGTGCCACAAAACTCAGTTCTAAACCCTGTTCAGTTCAACCACTTCATCTATGACGTGGGTGAAGACACAGAGAGCAGGATTATTAAATTTTTAGATGACAGTTAGAAGGGATAATTGAGGTCCAGAGAGATAGCTGAGGGTTTGAAAACATCCTGATAGGCTTAAATGATGCCTGAAACAAACAAGATGAAATTTAACAGGGACAAATATTAAGCTCTATATTTAGGTAATAAAAATGAATTATGTCGGTACAGTATGGAGAAGCATGACTTGGGAGAATTTCAAATTAAAATCCTGGGGCTGGGACACTTGAGTGGCAGACTGCCTGATGGGGGCAGCAGAGAGCAGCTGCTTTGGAGAACTCATCTGTGGGGGAGTGGACCAGGCAGGTGAGGGACCCTGTCTAGGGCAGCAAGAGGCCTGGAGGCAGAATGGGACAGGAGTGACTGGGCAGGCCCAACACGGGCAGGTGAGGACTGGTTTGTGGCACACAGGCTCCAGGTCTGTGGGGTGTCTGAATCCAAGTGAGGCTGGGCTCCCGATGCCTTGGGCCACTTCTCTCCTGGGCCTGCCTGCTCTGGTCAGTCCTCTTCTCAGCTGGGGTCTACCTGGTGTCTGAGGTGTTTCCCAACGGGCACTAGCTCAGTGGGGCAAAGACCGGAAGTGATACACTTAACAGAGATAGAAAACCATCAGTGACAACCTGGGGCTGGGGAGGTGAGGGGGAGGAGGAAGAGGCAGGGCCTTTGTGGCAACAGAACGGTTCTGTATCTTGGTTGCAGTGGTGGTTGTGTGAATCTGCACCTGTGAGAAAATGGCATGCACTGTAGTTGTACTGAGTCAGTTTCCTGGTTTGGATACTGTAAGAGAGTTATGTAAATGGTAATCGTTAGGGGAAACTGCATGAAGGGTCTATGAGACGCATCTGTGCTATTTTTTACAACTTCCTGTGAATCTGTAATTAATTTTTTTAAAAGTTAAAGAAAACAAAAGAAGCTAAGGCAGACTCTGCAATGAGTGTCCTAGGGGTGGGAGTGGAGGGGCAGATCTCCGTTCACTCCTGGAATGCAGCTGTTAGGACAGCCTTTGGGGGCGTGTGGAGGGGGAGGCTTTGTACGCAGGAGGACCCCAGGGTTTCTGGCATCTGAAGAACCTGTGACAAGGGGCCCAGGACTTTGGGAATATTAAGGGCCGCTCCCTGAGCCCACCAATCACCCCAGGTGGACAGGGGACTGGGGAGACTCCACACGCTCGGGCCCTGCCCATGAGTTTGCTTAGAGTTTGGTTAGTGGAGACAGTCTTTTTTTTTTTTTTTAATGTTGAGCCTCCTTTTAATTTATTTATTTTTATTTTTGGCTGTGTTGGGTCTTCGTTTCTGTGCGAGGGCTTTCTCTAGTTGCGGCAAGCAGGGGCCACTCTTCATCGCGGTGCGCGGGCCTCTCACTGTCGTGGCCTCTCTTGTTGCGGAGCACAGGCTCCAGACGCGCAGCCTCAGTAGTTGTGGCTCACGGGCCCAGTTGCTCTGCGGCATGTGGGATCTTCCCAGACCAGGGCTCGAACCCATGTCCCCTGCATTAGCAGGCAGATTCTCAACCACTGCGCCACCAGGGAAGCCCTGTGGAGACATTCTTTGGGGTTTAGTCCTGGGAAGAACACTCAGTTATCTGGCTGATCCAGCCTGGGGAAACCCGCCCCAAGTTCTCTAACAGCGGGAAAAGTGGACAGTTAAGGTCTCCTGGCTTGGGAGTTTAGAAGGGGTTATAGCTGCAGGGAAGACCCTGCCTCGGCTGGGGCCTCCTGCAGCACTGGCTGAGCTGTGGACCAGCTGTGATGCTGCTTCAGAGGGAGGCCAGCTCTGCCTTCTGTTCCAGGGCAGACATGAGGCCGAGAGAGCAGAGGGACACTCCACAGGGGCCCTGGTGGCCTCCAAGGAGGTGGCTGCAAGTGTATGTTCCGTTCTGGCCCAGCTTGGGGGTTTGGGTCTGTCCTGCTCTCTGCACGCATCTCCCCCTCTCTCCTGGGGGCTTGAGAGGCCAGTCCAGCCACTGTCCTGTTCCCAAGACAGTGGGATTTGAAAATGGATTTTCTGGAAAGGGCAGGAGTGTCAAATATTTCTGCAAGGCCATCAAGAGGCAGCCCCCTCCCCTGAGGTCCTGGCAGAGGCAGGTGCTTTCCAGGTTTCCCTGCTCCACGGGGGTTGCCTGGTTGCTGGGAGATCCCCCCCGTCCCACCAAGACTGGTACCCAGGGCACAAGATGTACTAGGCGTGTCTGAGTGCCTGTCTCACCTCATTCCTGGGACCCCTTTCCAGGAGCCGGGCCTTGGTCCTGCACCGCCTCCTTTTTGTGCCACAGAGTCCCAGAGAATTCGGCCTCTGTAGCTGACATTCCCACCAACACCATTGGCTCCACTGAATGCCCACAGCCCACTCTCCTGATGGCATTCTCCTGGGTCCTTGGCAGTGCTGCAGGGCTGCTGAGAGGGGGTCTCTGAGCGGCAGCCCCTTGGATGCCTCCCTTTCCCCCCATCCCACTGGGACCTGTCATGCTCCTGCCCCACGCCCAGGCCACTCCTTTTGCATCCTCAGTGTGCCAAGGAGTTGGCACCAAGTGGTCGTAGATTTTGATCTATGTTGGCAGCAAATGCTTAGGATGGACTCTGCCTGGGGAAGGGAAGGACTTGAAGAGAGTGGGGACATCAGTATGACACAAAAGAGCAACTCTAAAGCTCCAGACCAATTAAGGGAGGAGGGGAGAGGGAGGGAGGCTGACCACACCCAAGCTAGAGACAGACGTACCTGGTGAAGAGGGGTGGAGAAGGACTGTATGTTTTAGGTCATTTACACAGGAGTCCAGAGTTTTACACCGCAGCAGGGAGCCTGTTTGGGTTTGGGGCACCTGTGTTCATCAGAGAAAAAGCCAGCAGGGAAGCAGCAGTGGGACTGTTGTGTCATCGGCTATGTGCTTCTTGTGTTGGTTTTTTTTTTTTTTTTTTTTTTTTTGCGGTACGCGGACCTCTCACTGTTGTGGCCTCTCCCATTGCGGAGCACAGGCTCCGGACGCGCAGGCTCAGCGGCCATGGCTCACGGGCCCAGCCGCTCCGCGGCACGTGGGATCTTCCCGGACCGGGGCACGAACCCACGTCCCCTGCATCGGCAGGCGGACTCTCAACCACTGCACCACCAGGGAAGCCCGTTGTATTGGTTTTTTAATGGAGATTGTGAGGCTCACAACTTCTCCTGGTTGGCTGAGCTGATGAGAGACCTCGGCTGGTTTATTTTGTTGACTATGTCACACCATGTGTTGGAGGATGATCACAGAGGGTAAAAAATGTGGTCCAGTTATGCCCAGGACTGTAGGGTAAGCAGCCTCTGGAGGCTTTAAGGCGCCAGATCCCATCACCTGGTTCAGGGTCTGCCTGACTGTGGCAGAATTCTGTTGCTGGGTGACGGGGGGTGCGGTTTGCATTGGCTGTTCCCCTACTCCCCTCCCTGAGTCTCGTACCTAAAGATGTCTCCCATCCCAAACATCCACTGGGCTGCCCAAGGAAGCCCCCTGCAAGGCTGCTGTTCACAGGCTAAACGGGGTACAAACTCAAAAGCCATTAGCATCCGGATGGCAACATAACTGTGGACAGTGGGGATTGATGTGGTGCGGCCTGTGTGGGGCTGGGGAGTCTGCACCTCAGTTGAAATCATTCAAAGTGTTTAAAAACTCTATGTCTGCCAAAGATGATACATCTGCAGATAGAATCTGGTTCCTGCTGGTGCAAAGTTTTCTCTTTGCCTCCTGCCCTCAGAAGGGACCTCTCCTGGTCCAATTCCTCAGAGTTCTTCCCACATCGATCCAGTGATACCAAGGAAAGGACAGATAGTCTGAATCAGGCCCGCTGCTCCTTGTTCAACTTTGGGCAAATACTTGACCTCTCTCTGCCTTGCTTTACTTCTCTGCCAAATGGGTGTAATATCCTTCTCATCCTCTTTGAAGCTTTGTTCTGAGGACGAAATGCAATAGTGCATTTTTAAAATGTATCCCCTGCTTCACTCTGCAATGAATTTGAGAGAGCTTCTAAAAGCACCTGCGATATAAAGGGATAAAAATAAATAATATGTGAAATCATTTTGCAATTGTACCATAAACACATTTTCCTTATCGTCGCTGGGAGCAGTGTGAAAGTGATAATAGATATATTATTTCCCAGAATCATGTTCGATTTAACCTTGGCCTTCAGGGTCTTATCTGAAAAGCAGGCTGGCATGGGAACCTCAGACACTGAAGCTGGCCATCTACTTGGCCCTCGAGCTGGTTTCTCTTGAGGGTGTTTGGGCGGGGGTGGGTGGTGGTAGTCAGTACTGATTCGTCAGCCTCTTTCCGCTGTGGATCAAGGCTCTACCAGCAGCTCCACTGTTGTTAATGGCAAACATCCCCTGAGCATCCTCTCCGTGCCTGGCACCAGGCCGGGTGTTGAGACACAGAGAAGGAAATGACCGAGGCCCATCCTACAGGGGTTCCTAGGAAGGGACCTGGGAGTGAAAGTCATGCCTTGGGAAAGTTTATTAATTCCTTCCTATTTCAATTATTTGCCAGTAAGTTGGATGTCATAACCCTCTTCTTCCTCATAGCAATGCTGGGAGGATCACACGAGTACGTGCTCTGATAAGAAAAAATTGCTATGCAAATGTGAAAAATCATCATCTTTATTCAGTGCTGCTCTAAAATAATTTCAAAAATAACAGAGCTATGAGGATTTGGGAGCCAACATGACCAAGAGGGTTTGCCTTCGATATTCCACCATGGAGTTTTTCTGGCATCTGAGCAGGACTGCGAACCTAGGTCACAGAGGTGAGCCCTTCCTGCAGAGAAAATGGAAGGCCTATCAACTTTGGAGCATGTAACGACTCTTTAATACATGCCTAGCACTGAGGTAGGCATTATGGGGTGGGAAATTGTTTGGGGCTGAATTGTGTCCATCTCCAAATTCCTGTGTTGGAGTCCTGACCCCCACTGTCTCAGAATGTGACTGTGTTTGGAGATAATTACCTTCAAAGAGGTGATTAAGTTAAAATGAGGCTGTTAGGGTGGGCCTTAATCCAATCTTGGAAGGGTGCCCTTATAAGAAGAAATTTGGACACACAGAGAGACACCAGGGATGCTCACACTCAGAGGAAAGGCCACGTGAGGACACAGTGAGAAGGCGGCCGTTTACAAGCCAAAGAGAGGGGCCCCAGGAGAACCAAACCTGCCAACACCTTGATCGTGGACCTCCAGCCTCCAGATTTGTGAGACAATAAATTTCTGTTATTGAAGCCACCCAGTGTGTGGTATTTAGTCATGGCAGCCTTAGCAGACTAGTACACATTTATCCAGGAAAGTGTAAATTATTCACTCCTTTAATAAATACTTATTAAGTTGGTCACTATTCGTACAGGAGATACGAAGATGAACAAGAAAGATGTGGTTTCTGCTCTCAGGAAGCTTGAAGTCCAATAGGGATATTGCAGCAGCCTTCAAGATGGGGTGACAAGACCGATACTCAGACAAAACATGATGTGACGTTTAAATTGAATAGTGCTGACTTCAAGTGGTGGAAGCTCAGAGAAAATGAAAATATAAGAAAATCATTAGGGGAAGTCTTGTGGAGAGGAGGCTTGAAAGATGGGGGATGAAGATCTGGGCAGCCCTGAACATTTGTAGGGAACTTATCGGTCCAGCAAGAGGTGCCCTGTCTGTGCTGGCTTACCCGGAGAGTGCCACTCCCTGGGGACTTCTCAATGCTCCAGGCGACTGGCCAAGACAGGCTTTTCCCCTGGGAACCACTGCCACCAGCCTCTCAGGCTGAAAACTCCTGCTCTCCAGAGGCCGGAGCTTGGCCGGCCCTTCTATGGTTATTTGCTGCCATTTCTCCAGGCAGATGGGGACTGCTGGCTGTGCATCAAGTTAGCAATTAACAAGTAATTCATTAGGCGCCTAATGAGCAAATTATTAACCTGGCAAGCCATGTCCAGCTGCTGACTGGGGGGAGAAATGGCTATTAATAAGATCTTGGAGCGGCAGCTGTTGTTTAGTGGTTAAGGCGTGGGCTGGGCGACAGGATATGTGGGTTCTAGACCCTTGAGCCAAATGGCTTTACCTCTCCAGGCCTTAATTTGGCTGCTCATGTGGTGGGAGTAATAAAGTCCTATTAGTGGGCAAATTCACTGTCAGAAAGTCTGTATAAATTCAGGCCATTGGGTTATACACACTCCAATGCCCCTTCATTCTAACTTCCAATGATCTCACCCGCCTCCCCCAACAAGCCCAAGCCAATGTAAAGTATACCAGAGCCGTCCCTGGTATACTTTTCCAGGCGGTCCCTGAAAATCGCTAAGTCTCATTCACAACTTCGTGTGTGCCTGGGGCCCTGATGTATGCAAAGGGCTATGCAGGGGAGGGCAGATGCGGATGACGTGTCCCTGCCTTCACGGCGTTTACGATTTGGTTGTGGGTATCAGACATTCACAGGCAGTAAATTAACTCGAGTACAAAACAATTTGTGATAGGGCTGAGAGCTATAGGATTTCAGGGGAGAAAGATAGCTGTGTGCTAGGGTGAGGGGTGTGCCTTGCAGGAGGGCAGGGACTTGAAGCATGACTTCTTTGTGCTCTTCTGAGTGTAAAAATAACATGTGCTCATTCCCCCAAATCTCTGAAGAGAGAAAATTGGAAAGAAAAATATAAAGATAATCTGTAATCTCATCAGCCAGAGATAACCGCTGTTGACTCTTTTTTTGTTGTTGTTGTTGACTCTTTTGTGTGTTATCGGAGAGAATCTGACAGGCAGAGATGATGGGAGGATATTCTAGGTGGAGGAAATGTCTTGACAGAAAGCTCCAGGCTGGGGAAGGGTAGGATCTCTGGTCAGCACTTTGGGGGATGGATGTGCGGACCAAGCAGGCTGGAGCCGGGGTCCTGGGGCAGAATGGAATTAGAGGCTGGAGAAGGGGAAAAGGGCTGGCGAGGGCATAAGGGGCCAAACTGTCGAGGGGGGAGGGGTGTGTGTGTGTGACACAGTGCCTTGTGCACTGGACCAGAAGCCCCAGCCAGCAAGCCAGACACTCTGCTCTTCATTACATTCCTGATGCAGTGGAACTTATTGATGTAGCTGTCCCTCTTGGGAGAAATATTGCAGAAACCTCTGCAGGAAAGATAAACAAATATGAAGCTGTAGCAGAGTTGCCAAAGGGAGCCTGGGGCCAGAGGAAGAGGCAAGGAAGGTCTATACCTAGTTGTAGTTGGCTGGTTGGCTGGGGCTGTTTCGAGTGTGTCAGCAAGATTCCTCGGGGAATAAGGGATCCGTCCTGCTTTAACCCCATCCAGCAGGTGTGATCTTTCTTCAGACTCTTGCCTGGTCCCGCAGAGGTGTCTAATCCACAGCTATTTTTTGGTCATGTAACAGCAGAGAAGTGTATAGTTGACAAAAACTCTTTTCTCTAAGATAATTAAGAGATAATCTTTTGATTCTCTCAACAATCCCATGAGATAATGTATTTCTATTAATCCCATTTTACAGATGAGGAAGTTGAGGTTCAGAGAGGTGAGCTGACTTACCAGAGGTCATATACCCAGGGAGAATCCAGATCTTGGGACTACAGTGGGAGACAGTATAGCTTGGTGGTAAAGTGAATGGTTTTTGGAGACAGGGTAGTTCTCCTGCTCTGTTATTTTACTCACTGAAGAGTATGAAGAGCTCTGGACTCCTCTATTATCTTCATATATCAAGTGGGGCTAACAATACCATTTACTTTCCTGGGTTATCGTGTGGCTTAAATGAAACAACTTAGGTGCTCTAGACTTAGCGCATAGTAGGTGCTCAATAAATGTTAACTATGATTATTATTAACTCTGGGCTTATCTGAGTCACCGACATAAGTCAAATATTGTGGTTGTCCCTGAGTTCTCTGCCATGGCTAGTCACTCTGGAGATGGGTAGAATTCAGGTCCAGTCCCATCCCCCTGAGACTGCTTGGCCCCTAGGGGACCAGACACAGAGTTCCCTAAAGGACTCCCTGATTAACCCAACACCCAAGATGGAGAGAGGTTTCCTTTGGCCCCTGTGATAAAGACATTGATGCCCACTAGACATCCCATCTGTTCCCCCACATCGACCAGTCCCAGTGCTGTTAGACAGTACCACGTAATTGGTTCTGGCCAATGGGTTGTGGGTGAAAGGGACACCCATCACTCTTCCTGGCTCTCCACACTCCAGCTCTCTCTCCTCCAGCCTCCGTGACTGAGAAGGCCTTGTGTTCCGGGAGATGGAAGATGACAGCCCGTCAGTCAGCCTGGATCCCTGAGCAGCTGTGTGGAGCAGAACCCCCTGCCAACCTACACGGAGCACGTTGCATGAAGAAGAAATAAACCTTGGTGGCGTAACCCTCAGAGACTCTGCAGCTGTTTTTTGGCTGTAGCATAGCCTCGCTTAACCAATACGACCCATCTTGGTTGGGTGAAGTATGACATTTTACATTAATAGTATAATACCTTGCCCTGGACAGCTTTCCACAGTTTATTACAGAGCAGGCTCACACCAACCATCGTTTTTGATCCTTGGAACAATTACATAGATGGGAATGCCCCTGCTAAGAGCTTAGTGTTATTTCTTTATGCATTGACGGCTCTAAAATCCCCATTTCTATACATATCCAGTTTTAAATCAACCCCTCTCCCCATTATACCCTAATTCTACACCGTAGCTTCCAAACTCTGTTGCACTTATTTGCTTGTCCATCTGCCTCCCCCAGCCAGGCTGGAAGCTCTTTGATACCGTCTTATCTAAGACAGAGGCAGCGCCTCGTCGATTTGGTTTGTCTGTGTCTATTGCAGCAGGTGCTTTAATGATGGCTCATGGACCACCGGTTGTGTGAGGGAGACAGGGAGGCCTACTGTTCCCCTCTGGAGGCGCATCTCGGTTAAAGGACTTTCCCAAGGTCACACAGCTGGTAAGTGGCAGAGCCAACCAGCCTCCTTCTGACTGGAGAGCCTGACCTGCCTGTTTGTGCACAGGCTCTTTTGAGGATCAAGTGAGATCGTATGGGCCAGGGTGAGGCATTCCACTACTTTTGCATTTCCTATTTCCAAAGGCCAGTAAGGAGGCCCACGTGGTGGTGTCCTAACTGGAGAAGGGCCTGGCTGGCCCAAGGTAGTGTGTCCAGGAGAGGACTGGGTGGGGCTCCTGTGGGAGGAGCCTTGTCTGCTGTACCCTCAGCAGCAGGATGGTACCGGGAGCATAGCAGGTGCTCAATACAGCGTCCTCTTGAACCAACGGGAAGGAAGAAGCATGTGTGGGGAGGCAGGAAAGGAAACTGTAACTTGAATTCTGAAAGCAGGGGTCTGGGATGGAGTGTGTGAAGTGGGGAACGTGTGCCCTCTGGCTGCCTGCATCCCCTGTCTCCTGCCCTGGGGCTGGGGCGGCTGGCTTGGTGTGGCATTTGTGCAGCCCATTTAAGTGCTTTCGTCGTGTTGTTAACGGACACAACATCAGGCACGCCCTGTGGCCTCCCCGACTCCTGGCTTCTCCTGTGGGGGAGGCCGGAGGGGAGGCCCTTTCTCATCCTCAGGTGGCCTGAGTCAGACCCAGGAGCCAAGAGAGAGAGGGATGGAGCTTCTGGGTGTGGTGGTCCGGTAGGGACCGAGCAGCACCTCAGGGAGAAATGCCCCCTCCCTCAGGACTGATGGGAGGTTGGAAGCGCTTTTTTTTTTTTTTTTTTTTTTTTTTTTTTGCGGTACGCGGGCCTCTCACCGTTGTGGCCTCTCCCGTTGCGGAGCACAGGCTCCAGACACGCAGGCTCAGCGGCCATGGCTCACGGGCCCAGCTGCTCCGCGGCATGTGGGATCTTCCCGGACCGGGGCACGAACCCATGTCCCCTGCATCAGCAGGCAGACTCTCAACCACTACGCCACCAGGGAAGCCCCTGGAAGCGCTTTTGAGGCAGGGTTCAGATTCCAACGGGGACTGATGGTTTTTCTCGGCAC
This sequence comes from Mesoplodon densirostris, assembly GCF_025265405.1. NCBI lineage: Eukaryota > Metazoa > Chordata > Mammalia > Artiodactyla > Ziphiidae > Mesoplodon > Mesoplodon densirostris. The sequence continues at coordinate 119,080,635 of NC_082666.1, read as the reverse complement.
AGTAGGTCTGCTCCAACACACCCCTTCCCTGTCCTCCTTCAGGGAGTAGGAAGTTTTCTCTCTTTTGAAAAGCCTTTTGGACACCCCCATGGGACACTCCTGGCATGGCTGGGCATACATGGGGGTCAGCCCCGAGTGTGATTTGAGGGGTGGAGGGAGCAGCTTCCCAGGTACCTGCCCAAACCCCAGATCTTAGAACCGGAGGGCATTCAGAATTCATGGAGCCACATTTGCAAGTGGATTAGCTGAACTCATGTGCCGACTCAAGTGACTGGTTATGGCTGCCTGGTGCGTTGCATTGAGAAGTCTTAGCTGCAATCAATTAACAGCATCTGTCCCAGTGAAGAGAGGGGCGTGGCTGACATGCCACAGATGCAGATTCATCTTCTCGGATTCTCATTTGAATCTCCTTCTCCTGGTGCCTCATTTCTGCTATTAGAGAGCCTTTACTTCGCGTTAAGGCCTGTCTCTCTGTTCATATTTCTTTAAAATGCATATGCGTCAGAGAGGAGTACCAAGAAGGTATTAAAGAATTCAGTGATTGATTGATTGGGACTGATGACCAAAACAGATCATTATCAGTTTTGCTAGTTCTGGAAAATGCAATGATGCACTGGCAACTCTTCAAATACATAGATTATCTTTTGGCTCTGGATGGGTTATCAGACTGCCTTGCAAAGTGGCAGCCGGCTGAGAGGAAATGGGAAACTAGTTGGATGTGGCGGAAGGCAAGCTTGGACACTGGGGTTCCCCCATCAGGGGTCACCCTGCAACAGGGACACCAGGGGGCCAGAGGTGACCAGGGGCACTGACCACCTGGGGTGTGGGCACACGAGCTCAGCTTTACTCTTTCTTCTGTTCAGAAACTCCTTCTTGGGGGAGCTCCATGTTCCCAGCACTGTGGTCTGTTCTCTGTGGGCTGTACCCCTGCCACCCGCTTCAGTGGGGTCAGGCTGGGGGAGGACCAAGGTTTAGTTTTCAGACTGAACAATTACTGGGATCACTGGGCAGCGTGTCAGGGGGTGGGGGACTCACACGCCCTCAAGTAAGAGCCAGGCAGTTCACTGTGTAGACCGGGAATTCTAACGAGTCCTACTTCCGTTAATGCACTAAGTCTTGGCAGAATTAGACTTTGAAGAGTATAAGCCAATCTAGTGTGAATGAAAAGAACTTAAATGGCCAAAATATCCTCTGGTCAGATTTATCAATTTTTTCTAAGAAGAACAGAATAGGAGGAAAGAGAAATATTCATATATGGGTCATTTACTCCAGTGAGTCCAGTGACAGGGGATAAGTGCTTTGAACCGGGTCAGCGATGCTGGCCCAAGTCTCTGTAGTAAGGCTATGTCAGGTGAGAGGAATCATTGGTTCATCCACCCATTCATTCATTCAACAAGCACTTACTGTGCCAGCCTCTGATGATATATGGATGAAGAAGACATAGGTCCTGTCTACATAGAGCTTTGGGTCAATGAGGAGTATAGACAAGAAGTAGGCATTTTTGACAGTGTGTGGTAGGTGCCGAGTTCTGGAGGCCTCAGTTTTCCCATCTGTGAAATGGGAATGTTCCTCTTTACCTTGTTTCCAAGTCACTAGCGCAGCAAGAGCTGTCGCAGCAGTGCTTGGGGCATGGGCTGCTCGTCCCTGAAGCAGGTGGGAGAGAGTGACCCCAGACATCTCCCTGGGGTGTGGGCTGCCCCCAAACAGAATGGCTGCTGCCTGCATCTGCAGAGCGCTGCACCGCATACATTTCCAAGCACTGCCTTGTTCAGCGTCTCATTTGATCTTCCTTCTTCCTTGTGAGGCTGGCAGGGTGTGGGAATCATCATTCCAGGGGACCTAAGGTCACATGTGTAGCTGGGGGCAGAGCTGGAGGCTAGACCTCGAGGACACTTTGCTCCCTCAATCCATGGGGTGCACTGGTGGAAGATGAGTTGGGGAGTTAGCATGGAGACAGAGACAAGGAGAGGACAGAGATTCCAATAGCACATAGCTCAGCCTTCCTCTTCCTTTTGTTCTTTCTTTCAATGTGGAAACCCATACTGAGCACTGACTACGTGCATGGTGCTACAGTACTGAACTCCTTCCTGGGCTGCCAGCAAGCCCAGGTCAAAAGTGGAACTTGAACCCTAGTTGGACCCTCATTCCAAAATGCCACACTTAGAAAAGGGAACCCTCTTGCACTGTTGGTGGGAATGTAAATCGATACAGCCACTATGGAGAACAGTATGGAGGTTCCTTAAAAAACTGAAAATAGAACTACCATACGACCCAGCAATCCCACTACTGGGCATATACCCTGAGAAAACCATAATTCAAAAAGAGTCATGTACCAAAATGTTCATTGCAGCTCTATTTACAGTAGCCAGGACATGGAAACAGCCTAAGTGTCCATCAACAGATGAATGGATAAAGAAGACGTGGCACATATATACAATGGAATATTACTCAGCCATAAAAAGAAACGAAACTGAGTTATTTGTAGTGAGGTGGATGGACCTAGAGACTGTCATGCAGAGTGAAGTAAGTCAGAAAGAGAAAAACAAATACTGTATGCTAACACATATATATGGAATCTAGAAAAAGAAAAAAAAAAGGTCAGAAGAACCTAGGGGCAAGACGGGAATAAAGACACAGACCTACTAGAGAATGGACTTGAGGACACGGGGAGGGGGAAGGGTAAGCTGTGACAAAGTGAGAGAGTGGCATGGACATATATACACTACCAAACGTAAAATAGATAGCTAGTGGGAAGCAGCCGCATAGCACAGGGAGATCAGCTTGGTGCTTTGTGATCACCTAGAGGGGTGGGATAGGGAGGGTGGGAGGGAGGGAGATGCAAGAGGGAAGAGATATGGGGACATATGTATATGTATAACTGATTCACTTTGTTATAAAGCAGAAACTAACACACCATTGTGAAGCAATTATACTCCAAAAAAGATGTTAAAAAAACCCCCAAAGCCCCCAAAATCCCCCCAAAAAACAAAATGCCACATTTGCCAGTTGGGGTGTCATCCCAGGAGTCAGGTAGCAAGAATATGAAGAAGTGGGACCCACCCTAGGGCCAGGACGATTGCAGAATCCTGAAGCGCACACTGCTATCAGCAGTGCAGACCCTCTAGTGAAGCCAGCCCCAGACTCTCCAAGGAGCAGGGACTCACCCATTTTGGAATAGGGAGGCAGCGGGTGCCTGGACCCCGGGGAGTGGCCCACTCCCCACGGAGCCTGCTTTGGGGGTGTGATGACTTGGGCTGTGGAGTAGGAGGTGGGGACTGCACCTGATGGCTTTGACAGAAGCGGACTTGGCCTGCTCTGCTGCAGGCAGACGCCATCCACGCAGGCCTGCCACCAGGGAGGCCGATGGGCTGCTGGCTGTCCAGGGATGTGTGCGGTCTGAGGGATTTCTGGGAGACTCCCTCACGCTTCCCATCTGCGTGGAGGTGGAGTTATGGGAGGCAAAGGAACAACTCAAATATCCAAGCTGTCTGGAATCAGGGAATGGGGGCCCCGGGAGTACCCTGTCCTGGGAAGTGTTTCTGTGAAATTGTCTTAGTTTTTATAATTAAAAGGATTTTATTTTGATTTTACTTTACTGAAGCATTTAAGCAAAGACCACTTCCCAGATAAGGGAGTTTGAAATCCGTCAGGACTGGGTTCAAGTCCTAGGTCAGCCACTCACCGTGATCACGGACAAGTCACTGGGTGCCTTGACTTTAGGTTTTCTCGTCTGAAAAATGCCCACCTCAGGAGGCTGTTTGGGAGGCCTAAGAGAGATGAATTTATAGAAAAAAGCTTTGTGAGTTGTTGAGTGCTATGCACTTGTTGGCTGTTTATTACTGTTGTCAAGGAAGTTTCCTTCCAACCCTAAGAGCCTGAGGGCTGATGATGATTGGAATTCATTCTTTCTGGTTAAACATTACCCCTCCCCCTGGGAGCAGTAAGAGAGATAGGATAACAGGAAAGCACTAGTACCTGGGGGCAGTGAGGATAAGGAAACAACCTTCTGGATGATGGGAAAAGAAATTCCCAGGACAAGAGATTGGGGTGAGGGAGGTGGGCACGCAGGTAAACGTGCTCATCTGACCAAACTCTAGGTTGGGCCTAAGGAAGCCATATCTGCTCCAAGAGGGACATTCTGGTCCCCATTTTCTGTCCAGAGCCCCTTGTGAGCTGCCTTCCAGTCCCTGGAGACCAAGCTGGGCCCTTCAAGTGACAGTCCATCTCAGACCCAGCTCTGATGCTCCACCCACCTTGCCAGGCTTAGGTAAATAGAGACACTGTCCCTGTGGGGAGCCGCTGGGGCTGAGAGCTCTCCTGGGGGGCTCCAGCCAGCAGGAGCCGGCTCCCCACAGCTTAGCAGAAGCAATCACTGCCCCTCTCCCTGGCTTCTGCCTCTGACCTTGGGTAACCTGGCAGATCACCAGCGCCTCAGAGCTGGGGGGGGGTGGCATGCTCAGGAGAGAAGGCAGTTGGGGTCTGCCAAGTGCAGTGCTGGCATGAGGAGAAACGCTGGGGCACGGCCGGGATGGGGCCAGCATCAGCTGAGGGCAGCGTAGCCAGGGCCAGTGGGGAGGAGGCTTCGACAGTAGCTGGGATATTTTAAGCTGACAGTAGCTCATCAGAAGGGCTGTTTACCAGCTCAGCTCCTGCTGCCACTGGGGAGTTGTGAAGGTGGCAGGGGAGGCGTGGGGCTTCAGTTTTCTCAGGATGCCTGTGACTTTTGGGGAAAGAGGAGTTTAGAGAAAAAGCCATTCCCAGACTTGTCCCAGATGAAAAGAAGAGCCAAAAACTGCTGGGTGCCTCTCCCTTTCCTCCATGATCTCCTGCATGGGAGAAAGCAGCAGAGAGCCCTGGAGCCCCGGCTGGCTGGATGCTTGGTTTCTCTGTCCGAAGGTGAAAGCTTACGAGACCAGGGTGTGGGAGGACCTCCTTTCCAGTCCTGGCTCTGCCACTTGGCTGGCTGCACTGTAACCTGGGCCACGTCATAGGCCATCTTCAAGCCTGAGTTTGTTCACTTGGAAGGGATGCTGATTTGGCCACGCCTTCTTCCCAGAGGGAGGGGGGATGGTGTAAGGGCTTCAAGATCTGGGAGAAAGAAGTTGTGAAACTCTGAGGTGCTATATCTGCATAAGGTGGTATTGACAGCTTCCTGACCGAGTGACTCCCCATCTGCATCCCTGCATCCCCGCTGCAGCAGCAGCAGCTTTCTCCCCTTCTAATGGGCTACCCTGGGGCTAGGGGGGCCTCTCTGGCATGGGTGCAGCTGCAGAGAGGTCTCTGAGGCCCTGGGGAGAGGCTAAGTAAAGCTAGATTCCCACCTCTTGCTGGTGCCTACCTCTAAAGAGAATGATGAAGCACGGGAACACAGACCGAAATCAATTAGAGAAATCAATGCCTCTGACTGCAGTATGCATTTCTTTCCTCCTAGTCTGGTCCCACCCACCCTGCCCCAGCAGCCCTGCTCACTCTTTGGGAATCAGAAGCTTTAGTTAAATCCCTGCTGGTCTCCATTCCCAGACTAGTTCACTCTGGCCAGGCTGGGCCTCAGGGATCTGGAGTGGCCTCTGGGGAGGGAAGGTTGGTGAGTGGGTCAGCCTGCCATTAGGAGAAGGGACGGGGCTGGAACGGGCCTGGGAAAGCTCATGGATGATCATGACTCAGGCCCAGGGCGCTAAGTTGGACACTGTGGCATGTGCCATGGTAAGACAGGATCCTTTCTAAGCTTTAGATTTGAACTCCAAGGATTAGGCCAGACGAGGCCACGGGAAAGATAAAAAAGAAATTTCAATTCTCATGATTTCTTTACTCTGTTGCTGGACAGGGCAGGGAGAAAGGGGGGTATTTAAGATGTTCTGAATTGGGACATGAAAATTTATAGCCTGGAGAGCTGTTACTTTGCTTATTTATTCAGGGCATAGAGGTTAGCAGGGTGGGGCCTTGGATCCTAACTGCCAGAGTTCAAATCCTGGTTCTGCCACTTAAAATATGACCTTAGGGGCTTCCCTGGTGGCGCAGTGGTTGAGAATCTGCCTGCCAATGCAGGGGACACGGGTTCGAGCCCTGGTCTGGGAGGATCCCACATGCCGCGGAGCGGCTGGGCCCATGAGTCACAACTACTGAGCCTGCGCGTCTGGAGCTTGTGCTCCGCAACAAGAGAGGCCGCGACAGTGAGAGGCCCGCGCACCGTGATGAGGAGTGGCCCCCGCTCGCCGCAACTGGAGAAAGCCCTCGCACAGAAATGAAGACCCAACACAGCCAAAAATAAATAAATAAAATAAATTAAATTAAATTAAAAAAAATATGACCTTAGGCAAGTTATATCACCTTTTTTTTTTTTTTTTGCCTTAGTTTTCTCATTTGTAAATTAGGGCTATTAACAGTAACTACCCCATAGAGTTATTCTAAAAATTAAAGGAATATCAACATGTATCTTGCCATAAAGTTGGCTACCTTAATTATTTTTTCCAATGACAAAGTCTGAGAAGTCAGGGCTGTCCCCTGGCTGGTCACTGTGTGAGTAGAAGGTAATTCCCCTCTTCCTTGTCCCCTGTGTTGAATCTATCACATCTTGCCAATTCATCTTTATAGCGCCTCTGACCACCCTCTCCTTGTGTTCAGGCCCACCACTACTTCCTGTTTTTTGGACCCTCATTATTTCAGGCTGAGGCTGTTAAAATCGCTTCCTAACTCGTCTCTTGTCTCCAACCTTCATGGAGTTGTCAAATCAATCTTCTAAAACACTGTTCTCATGCCACTGGCCTGTTCGAACACCTTCAGTGGCTCCTAGGGGAACAAGGGCTAAGCCTTCAATGCTTGTCCTCCACCGCACCTCCCGATCGGACCCTCCAGATCTTCTCTGTCAGGCCCCTCCCCACCTGTGCCCTTTGTTCCTCCCAATGCTTGGACTGTTCCTCAAACCTTTCTTACCCCTGTGCTTGACCTATGCTGTCCCCTCCCCAGCGTGCCCTCCTCTGTGCTCTGCCAAACTCTACCATCCTTCCAGGTCCATCTCGAATCCTACGTCCCCCTGTGAGTCCTCCTGAAGCCCACGGGTACTAACCTCTCCTTTCTCTCACTTGGCTCCAATGTGCCTTTGGGCTGCTCGCTCTTTTCATGGGTACCCGATCTAACTCTACCTGTGCACGCTTCCATGGCAGGGGCAGTCCTGCTCAGGACCGTATTCCCCACAGCCCTTGTAATCCAGTAAGTTTGTGCTGGTTGATGGCTTGTGGGAGGCCCTGGGTCAGCTGCTGTCCCATGGCTGAGGGCACCTCTGCTTGCCAGCTCCATGGTTTCTGACACATCTTAGTTGCACCTCCTTCTTTTTATTCCTGGTTGGATTTTTCTCTCTGGGGCAAGGGAATCCTCAGCGTTCTTTGCTCCACAGAAGGAAAAGAGGGGATGAGATTCTGCTGGGAGTAGCACAAGTCTGGTCCGTTGAACCCTGTGGCTAATGAGAGTGCGTGTGCGCATGCGTGCATCCTCGGGTAGGCTTGCAACCCTCCCCCCTTCCACTAGTCCTTCTGCTTCCCTACTGTTCTTCCCCTCCAGAGAATCCACTCCACCAGAGGACTAGACCTAGAGAGAAGAGGGAAGGGGAAGAAACTAACGGCCCGAGTGTCCTTTCTCCCTCTCCCTGCACATTATAACTTCCGGATCTGTGATGGCGGAGGGGCCATCTTGGGTGGGCAGGAGACTCATCTACCCATGAGCTCACCTGGGATGGACCTTTAAAGTCTGAGGAAGGGTGTGTGAACGTGTATCCGTGAACCTAAGGGCAGCTGTTTACACCTCCTGAGAGTCTCTCTCTTGACCCTCTACAAAGCTGTCTCTATTTCCCTTGAAGCCCCATAGCCTTTTTTTTTTTTTTTTTTTTTTTTTTGTGGTATGCGGGCCTCTCACTGTTGTGGCCTCTCCCGTTGCGGAGCACAGGCTCCGGATGCGCAGGCCCAGCGGCCATGGCTCACGGGCCCAGCCGCTCCGCGGCATATGGGATCCTCCCAGACCGGGGCACGAACCCGTATCCCCTGCATCGGCAGGCGGACTCTCAACCACTGCGCCACCAGGGAGGCCCCCCATAGCCTTTTATTTCTGGTTTTCATTTGCCACTTTGGTGTTTATGGCTTGTCTATAGGTTCTGAATTCTTCTGGATCCTGGAGGAAAGGGGTGACATTTTACGAACAACTTTCTAAGAGTCAGGCATTTGAGTAGCTGCTCTGTGTACAGTATCTCAACTCATCTAGACAAGGTTGGGTTTTTTAAAAAAATCCCCATTTTATAGATGAGATAACTGAGGTTCAGAGAGATTAAATTGCCTATGGCTAGCACATGTCCATCTGCGTTTCCTCTGCAGAACCTGGCATGGGGCAGGGGTGCATGCATATGGGAGATTCTTGGGAAATCATGGGGTGACACTTGGACTCTGCCATATCTAAGGGCAGTTCAGGTGGAAGGTGGGTCAGCAGAGAGTGAGGTGTAGTGGGAGATGCTTGTATAGACTGGAGGGAAGAAAGGGCCCAAGGTCAGAGGGCCTCATGGCCACAACAAGGTGAATGTTGGCCTGGCTGGTGTTGTCCACTGTCCTTGTGACGACTCTGTGATCTGGAGTCCCTGAAGGATCTCAGGCACTCACCTCCTGCTACTAGATTCCCCCCCTGCCACCATGGGAAATCAGTGGGCACCCCACCTTGGGTGTTCATCACTGCTTTCTCAGGAAAGCTCCCATATATGCTTCAGAGAATTTTCCTTCTTATGTCCAGCCAGAATTAAAAGAAAGTTATAGAGATTGTTTTTGAGGTGGGGGAGGTAGAGAGATGTGCCTAGCAGCAATTTTGGAGCCTGGAGTAGGGCCTTGGGAGAGGAAAAATCCGAAGAGGGATACGGAAATGTGGGAGTGGTGGAGGGCCTTTGCGCAGCCAGAAGGCCCAGGAAGTAGGAGAGGAGAGGGGGAAAATTTATTCACACCAGTCTCCCAGCCTCCAGCCTCTGATCCAAGAGTATAATTCCTATCAGGTTTTCAACCCTTAACCTAAACTTTTCTGAAGCCGGTTCCTTAAGTCTCCCAGCTTTCGGAGTGAAAATGTGAAGTCCTTTCCTAGAACTGAAGAGGCCCAGAGGAATGGCAGGGAGGACAGCCCGAGGGGACTTTTCCCCAGCTCCAATCCCCAAGCCTTCCTGGCCCAGGTTCTCCACTCACCCTCTAGGGCCACGCCTCCAAGCGGGCACCACTCAGTGGCAGGGTGACAGGATGGAGTGAGCGCTGATGCCCCAGGATGGGGCATATGTGAGGCGTTCGGAGGAGACCCTCAGCTCTGCGCTTCCAAGGCTGGAGAAGCCGCGTTCCCGCCTGAGTCCGCAAGATGGAAGTTGCTCCCTCTAGCTTTTCCACTAGCGAAGGCTAGGCTGCAGGTTTTGTAAGTGACCCCTGCCTTCGCGCCCAGGTCCATTTCTAGCATTTACTCTTTTCCAGAGTCTTGTTCATTTAAAAACGCATCTTAAAATGCACTAACACCTACACCTTCGATCCAGCCCAGATCCGGTTTTGGGTAGCGCGGAAACTTTACGAGGCACTGTGTGTACCACGCCCCGACACTTCGGGTGCGCGCGCAGAGCTAATGCGTGCGCGGGAGCCGAGGGATGCTGGGCAGCTCTAACGCAGCTGAGGATGTGTCAGATGGCAGCGTGAAACTGGGGTGCCCGGGGTGCGTGGGTGTGCCCGCGCGTGTCCACAGCCCACCGTCTCGCCCCCTCTTGTCGGAACGTGTCAGCAGTCTCACCTCTCCTTCAGCCCTATCCCAGCCAGATGCTTCCTTTTTGGTGCTTCTGAGCGTTTACTGTAAATGCCGTTACTAACGCACGCCCGTGAGCCCGGCCCGTGGACAGATGGATCAATCGCCCCCTTCCCGGAAGGGGGAGGGGACCCCACCCAGAGCCTCGGAAGCGGGGAGCTGCCTGCTGCCTCGGGAGAACTCCCCGGAGCCCAGCTCGCAGCCTAGCGCCGGCCGCCGAGCCTGGCGCGGAGGGTCGGTCCCAGGGCGCTCCCGCCGGGGTGGGGTGCGAGTCCGCCTCCCCAGTCCCTCCAGCGCAGTTCGGGGAGGTTCGCCGGCCTCCGATGAGGGGGTCAGGCCGCCCCGGCTCGGCAGACTTCTTCCCGCACCGGAGGAGGGAGACCAGTGGGGAAGGGCAGTCTCGAAGGGCCGCGACGCTGGGGCGTATAGGGGGCGAGCGCGCCGCGGGCGTGCGGGGAAAGTTCTCGAGCTCCGCGCGGAGAGCACACGTGTATGCGTACGCGGGGCTCGACCGGGGCAGGCAGGCTGCGCCGGGACGCTGGGGGCTGGCTCCGGAGGGGATCCTTCTCCCTAGCGCTTTCGGGAAGACGCTCTGCCTCGGCTCGCTGGCCGAAGGACGCATACCCCCGCGGCTGGTGCAGCCCCCTGCCCAGACCCTAGCCACCAAGCGAGGTTTTTTTTTTTTCTAGCGCCCTTCCCCCCACACCCCCGGGATGGCTCGGGCGCCCGGCACTCCACGCTCTCGGGCCTCCGCTGAGCCTCTCCAGGCCTCCGTGAGCCGGTGGCCGGGGCGCGGGGGCAGTGGGGGATTGGCGCGCGGCGGGGGGAGGAGGAGGATGCGGAGGCTTTGGTGGGTTTGGGTTGGAGCCCGAGCCTTTGCCGGGGGAGCCGGTCAGTTTCCGGCAAGGCTGCAGGTCAACCCGGGGAAGGGCGGGCGGCAGACCAGAGGGAGACAGCGGCGGAGCTCTCCTCTCGGCCCTCGTTCCCCGGCGCCACCGCCACCGCCTTGTCGCCGCCGCCGCTGCAGAGTGTCGCTGCTCCGCTGCGCGCCCGCGCCTCGCGCCGCCAGCGCCTGGGAGCCCGAGCGCCGAGCCCCGGGCGGAGAAGAGGGGCGCGGGCGCGACAGCCCCGGCGAAGGAGCCGCAAAGGGGGAAGGGGGCGGGCGGAGGGAGGAGCAGGGAGAGGGAGAAGGGGGAGGGAGAGGAGAGCGAGGGAGAGCCGGAGAGAGCGGGAGCAAAAAGAGCGAGAGCCGGGGAGAGGAGAGGGAGGGAGAGGAGAGAGAAAGACACACGCACGCAGAGACACACGGTCGCTGGAATTACATTAGAAAAAAGTGACACGAGCAAGGGTTAGCGGGAGAAGATTTTAAAAAATCATTCCGTCGTCTTGTGCGAAAGAAGCGACTCCGGTCTCTGGTCCTCGAAGCTCCCGCTGGTTTGTTCCTAGGCGCTTACACCCGTCGGTGGATTTCTTTCTTATTTGCGCTTTATTCTGGCCCCCACCCTCGCCGCTTCCTTCCAGCCCTTCGCTCTCAGATCGCTTCTCCCCCACCTCCCCAGTCCCCTCCTGGGAAGCGCAGGGGAATCGGACCCGTGGGGACTCGCGCCTTTCCGGATGAGCTGAGGGGAGGGCAGACCTGAGGACCGGCTGTGGGCTTGGAAAGCAGACACACATCCGAATACGTGTACATTTGATTTTAGTGGGCAAAGGGGGCGTCGAGAGGCCGCCCGCCGCCCTCTATTCCACTACCCCCTCCAGCCAGGGGCGAGCATCGCAGGACTCAGGATCTTCATCGGGTGGACTAGCTGGGATCTCCGCATTGGATTTGGGGCTGATTATCACTGCTTGGCTATTATTATTATTGTTGTTGTTGTTATTTTTTAATCCAAGGGAGAAAGAAAAACAAAAAACTGTGGGATTTATTTAACATGATCTTGGCAAACGCCTTCTGCCTCTTCTTCTTTTTAGGTGAGTATCTGCGGGTGGCGAGGGCAGCGTGTCCGCCGGAGCCTCGGGGGCTGCGCGGGCAGTGCGTTCGAGCGCTGGCGAGCAGCCGTGAACGCGGGGGGCGAGCGGGGCGCTGGCGGGGGACGGAGAGGCGGGGAGAGCGCGCGGCGGGGCGAGCCGGGCCCGGGCGTAGAGGAACCGGGCAGGGCCGGCGGCGAGGATGCGGGCGGAGGGACGGGAGCCGCGGCTGGCTGGTTACGCGGGGGATTGGCAAGGAGACTTAGAACACCCAGAGCATCCCCGCGCACACGCACGCAGACACACACTCGCTCACTCACACGCAGTGATAGCGCTCATTTCCCTCAAAATAATGGGTTCAAATTGCGGCAACTTAAGGAAAAAAAAAATCCAACTCTTGATCTGGAAGAGAGAAGGGAGGGGAGAGGCTCAGTGTCGTGGAAAGGAAAATCATGCCAGTCGCACCTTTCCCGGCGGCTCCCTGAGTCGATCGTGATAGAGGGCATGGGTTTCTCCAGGATCTCCCGGTTGGACATCTGTGGGGGCAGCCCTGGCAGCCATCCCCCACCTGCCAATCAACCTCTGGAAAATGCACCCCGCTTCCCACTCTCTGAATCCCTTCCTAGCGGCTCCACTCCCTGGAACACTTTTCAAGTTTCTCCCCACCGTTTGCCCTCCCTCGCGCCCAGACCCGAGCCAGGTGGGTGGGCGGGAGTGGAGTGTTTCTAGCCGCTGTTCAGTGCCTTCCCTTTGCCACCTCTGGGGCAGGGGACCCCATGGCTGGTGGGAAGAGATGGGAGGGAGGCCAAAGTTTGCTTCCTTGGGTGAAGAAGGAGAGGGGTGAGGGGAGAATCCTGGACTGAACAAAGACCACTGCTCATTCTGTAAGCCCACTCCCCCAAGGGCAGCGAGCAGGGGCTGCCTGGTGCCCCTGAACCCCGGCAGTGTCTTTCGCACCCCGAATTACCAACCCCTCGTCCCCTTTTTATGCTACACAAAATCTTGGGAAACAGGGGTATAGAGGGAGCCTTCTTGGGGGTGGAGGTGAGGAAAAGTGGGTTTTGCAAGGCTGTGTGCTAACCAGGAGTCCCAGGCAAGGCTGCTGCCCCAGTAGGTGCTCCAGAGAGGGAGCAGGCTAACGGTGTGTGTGTGTGTGTGTGTGTGTGTGTGTGTGTGTGTGTGTGTGCCCGCGCGCTCTGAAGGAGCACACATCTGCTTCATTGTGGTTGCTGCTCCTGCCACCCTGGTCTGCTGTGAAGCCAGCGGTGAGCCAGGTTGCCCAGATGGGTCACGAGGGCACCCTTTCCCTCCTGGAGGAAGGGAGAGGGGAAGGCCTGGGGACGTAGGTGCTGATCCCGGAAACACTTGTGGGGGGTGTCTAAGAACTGTCCGGACTAGGACGGGGGCTTCCAGTCCCATCGATGTTGGTTGGGGCCTGGGCCCTTTGCCGGTTCCCTCCTCTTCCCCCTCCCACAGGCATGAGTTCCCCAGGGGGCCAGGCCGAGCTCTAGGGTGTGGCCTTCACTTTTCTCCAGGCAGCTTTCTCGGGGTGGGAGGGGCTGAGGGAGGAGGCTGGGTCGGTGCTCCTGGCCTACTGTGCTCCTGTGGCCTTTCCCAGCAACCCTCTTTCTCTGAAGGGGCTATTACAAAACCTGACCTTTTCTCCTACTGCTGGTTAAAAAACGCAGCTTTTTGGGGCCAAGAATGAGCAGGGCTAAGAAGAAAAGAAAATTGTATTTCAGGAAAAGCAGCCAGATTGCTTGCTCCTGAGCTGCACACACCCTGGGCCGGCAGGTCTTCCAGATGTGGGCACCTTCTGAGGTCTCCGTCCCCCAGTGGAGGAGAGCAGTGCCAGCCTGTCAGTCACCTCCAGGCCCAGCCCCCCACAGGCTGCAGGCAGGCTTGTCCCAGCTGAGTAGCCTGAGGAGAGACTGTTCTCCTGTGCATGTGTAGGGGGCCCGTTCAGAGATGTCCTCCCAGGTGTCTGTGACCCTAGTGTGTGGGGAGTTGAGAGCAGGGTGCTGTCGGCATCCTCTTTGGTCACAGCCTTTCAGTTCTCTTCCCATGAGAAGCCCCTTTCCAAAGCTGGGGTGTGGGGTTAACTGAGTGACCACAGGACATTGAAAGGCTCTGGGTTAGGCCAGTCGAGAACAAGGGATAGGTTGGTGCTAAGGACATTTCAGCCCCAGGGCCCTTTCCTGGCAAGGAACCCATAGTTGGGAGTTCGTTGGAAATTCCACTTGGGGGAGAGGCTTGTCTGGAGCTTGAGAGGTGGTGGGCATTTTCAGTGTTGGGGGCGGGTAGAGTGAAGCATGTTCCTAGGAGCAGGGGCCTTTGGTGTGCCCCTTCCAAGGTTCTAGTGAGGTCTGGGGCTGGAGAGGCCTTTCTGGCCCAGCCTACCTGACCTCCAGTGTTGACAAGCTCAGAGAGAAAATGAGATGGGGGTGGGGATCAGGGCTGGTCAGAGGGCCCACCTCTCACTGGCATTCTAGCTCTTGTGGGGCATTTGATGCACGAGGGTGGCTGTAGTTCTGTGTGGTTTCTCAGTCCTTCTGTGTCTTTAAAAGCTCTTCTACATGTCTTTGCTTTCCTTGAGGGATCTGAGTTTTCTCCTGATCTAGAATTTGGAAACATCAGCAGGATACCTTCCAACCTTTACTCTCCTAGAATTCTTGGCCAAAGGCACCGAGGTGCCATGACTTCTTTCTCTGGCTGGGCTTGATTGGTTCTGGGGGTCATGACTCCGACTAGAAGAGTCAGGGAGTTTGGTCGGAAGATGCACCGGCCCTCCTACAGAGCATCTCCCTGCCTGGGAGCTGGCAGGATGAGGGAAGCCCAGGATTCCATAAGGATCATCCCTTGGGGCTCTAGACCTCACCTGTAGGGCAGGGAGGAAGTCTCCTTATTGCCCCAGTTCCCTAGGCTAAGGTCCTGACCTTTAAGCCTGGGTAGGATGCCCCTTTCTCATTTTACCTCTGACATTGCAGCCTCAGGTGATGCCAATGGGGAAGGGGAAATGCCTGCTGGGATGCTGGGGTGAGCGGAGTCAGTGGAAGGCCCAGGGCTGGGCCGGTCTTGAGGCTCCAGCAGGCTGGCTACCTGGCTGGCTAGGTGGGGCAGCAGGTACCAGTGAGGCTGGGTCAACGCAGCTGCTCCTGGGTGGCCCAGATACAGCTGAGTCCTGCTCAGAGACCCAGGAATTTGCTGAAGCCGGGCAGTAAAGCTGCTTCCTGGGCTCGGTCGGAGGACACTTCTCCACCCATACCTGGGCAGATGCCCCACTGTCCATGACCACATTCCATGCTGGTTTCTTCAATGGTCTTGTCTCAGCCTGGCCACAGCCTTCAGCTCCTCCTGTCCTGAGGCAGAGGTGTGGTCAGGAGGAGAACGGAAGTCTTTTGCTCTGGACCCTGAGGGCTTCTCCAACCCAGGCCCACCCCTTGCTCTCCTAGTGGGGTAGGCCTGGCGCTCCAGGAGTCCATTCCTTGATTCCTTTCCCCTCGGCACTCAGTCAGGAGTGACAGGCTCGCGGTGCAGCACTCTGCCTCTAGGTGTCGCTGTCTCCCTGTGGTAGCTGCCCCCTGAGCAGGGCCTCCCTGGGGAAAGGAGTGAGAAGTGGCAGTTCTGGGTAGGGATGGAGGGGATTCTGTGGGGTTGGGGACGGGGGTGGGGGGTGGGGGACTTCTCCCTAGGATCTTTTTATGTTTTGGGGCAGGATGGAGTGGAGGAAGCCCCCCCCCCAGATCACTCCTCAGGTCTTGGAAAAGCCAGTGTTGGCTTTGGGCCATGGTATGGTTTTCTGTGGGGCAGGATCTGAGTGAGGGGCTTGGAGAGGACCTGGAGACCGGGAGGAGGTCTGTGGCCAGAGGAAGCCGTTTTGGGAGCTTGCTTTTTTTTGGGGGGGGGTTACGCGGGCCTCTCACTGTTGTGGCCTCTCCCGCTGCGGAGCACAGGCTCCGCACGCGCAGGCTCAGCGGCCATGGCTCACGGGCCCAGCCGCTCCGCGGCATGTGGGATCCTCCCGGACCGGGGCACGAAGCCGTGTCCCCTGCATCGGCAGGTGGACTCCCAACCACTGTGCCACCAGGGAAGCCCGGGAGCTTGCTTTTGAAAGGACCAAGCGGCCCTTTCTTTCCCTGCCCTTCCCCTCCGAATCTCCTTCCTTGACCTCTTCCCTTCCGAGGACCGTGGGTTTGGACCCTTGAGGCCGTGGATGAGGAGGGTGGACTGATTCCTGCTTGTTCATCATTGGGGAGGCGAGGGGCTGTGTGTGAGGCCAGGGTCAGCTTGCAATTGACTTGTTATTTGGCTTCTGGAAAGAAGAAAAAAAAGGGGAGACAGAGGGGAGAGGGTTTCAGGGGAGGGTGGGGAGGAGACGAAAGAAAGAGAGAAAGAAATAGGGGAGAGAAAGGGAGAGAGACAGCCCGATGGAGAGAGAGGGAGGTGTGTGTGGGTGGGGGGTGTGGTGGGATGGAGCTCCTGGGTCTGCAGCACTTACTTTGGCGGGGTCTGGGGTGGAACTTGTCCGCAGGGGACGTTTTCTGTCTCTGGCTGCACTGTGGGACAGGGAGGTGTGGAGGGCTGAGCCCCCCCTGGAGGAGCGCCTCCCTCTGGGCTCAGACCAGGGGGTCATGCTTGTCTCTCCCTGTCTCCTCGGGAAGTCTGGGGACTCAGAATGGATAGACTGGGCGGGGGGGTTAAAGGGGTCTTTTCGGCCTGCGTGTGACCTCGAGTTTTCATCTCCCTTCTTTGGGCCTCAGTTTCCCCAGGGTAGAATGCAGGGGCTGACTCTGGCCTCTAAGAGGCTGTGAGAGTTAAAGCACCTGCTGCTGCTTTCAAGGTTTAGTCTGGTGTCTTGGATGGAACTCTGGCTGGACTCGAGGTTGCTGGGAGGAGGTCTGGGTGCTCTGGAAGTGAGATGCCCCCTCGGCCCACCCCAGGAGGCCCTGCAGCCGCCAACTCCTGGCATCTTAGACTGTCTGTGGTCTTGCTGGGGCCTCTGGCTTTTCTGTGCTCCTGGGCCCAGGGCCACGGAGTGGAACCAGAAGAGAGTCTGGTAGGACCAGGGCATTGGGCAGCTTTTCTCCTTTGGGTCTGAGGAGAGATGGTGGACTCCTGGGACGCTTTAGCAGCCCTTCCTCCGACCTGCTGTCTGTTGGGGAAGGCAGCCTTGAGTCGGCCTTGCTGTGCCGAGTAGAATGGGTGTGACTTTCTCAGAAGGGCCCAAGCCCCCAGGCCTGCCTCTGGGGTCGGAGACTGCGGCCCTCATTCGTGCTTGTCTTCCCTCCCCACCACCCAGACGAGACCCTCCGCTCTTTGGCCAGCCCTTCCTCCCCGCAGGGCCCCGAGCTCCACGGCTGGCGCCCCCCAGTGGACTGTGTCCGGGCCAATGAGCTGTGCGCGGCCGAATCCAACTGCAGCTCCCGCTACCGCACGCTGCGCCAGTGCCTGGCCGGCCGGGACCGCAACACCATGCTGGCCAACAAGGAGTGCCAGGCGGCCCTGGAGGTGCTGCAGGAGAGCCCGCTGTACGACTGCCGCTGCAAGCGGGGCATGAAGAAGGAGCTGCAGTGCTTGCAGATCTACTGGAGCATCCACCTGGGGCTGGCCGAGGGTAAGTCCGCCCGCCTCAATGGGAGGCACGCTGGGGATGGGGTGACGGGAGGGCCTCCTGGGGCCCAGGTTCAGCGGGAGGGCTTGGTAACGGGGCAGAGTGGCCACAGCTCTCTCTCTCTCTCCACCTTCCAGGGAGCCTAGAACCCAGAGGAGGTAGCTGCCCAGCCTAGGAGGGCAGCTGTTGTTGGAGAGAGAGACGAAGGAGGAGGTGGGGAGGAGAGACGGTGGGGTGGTGGGAGGGGAGGTGAACCGGGGCTGGTTGGACGGCCGTGTGCAGTGGTGACGAGAGAAGGTGAGGCGAGGGTGCCCAGGTGGATGGACAGGTGAGAACAGAGGAGTGAGAAGGCGCAGGCGGCGTGAAGGCGGAGCTGTGAGGTCTGCACGAGACCAAACCAGCCCTTGACGCTCCCCGCTGCCCCCTCCTGCCTTCCTGCTCCCAGGAGGCCTGCCCTTCAGGTGGCTTCCTGACCCCAGGCCTGGCCTAGGCACCTTCAACAGAGCTCTGAGCGGCGTGTGGGCGGCAGGTCCCACAGCTCTGGGCAAGCCCGCCTCCAAGGCCCAAGGCAGAACCTGTAAGCCTTTCCCCGGACAGCCACCTTCCCCATTTCCTCCCCCTCCAGACTGGGGTGTGGAGGATTTGCTGGCCACCGGGGTCAGGCATTCACTTATTAATTCAGCAACTGTTTGTTGAGAGTTTACCGGCTGCTAGGCATTGTGGCAACAGTTGAGAACAGCTGAGGCAGCCTCTGCCTTCGTGGAGCTCATGGTCGGGGGCGGGGGGATGCAGAGAAGTTATTTGGTGACAGTTATCTGTCATTTGGTGATGTGAGTGGAAGGCACTGGGTGCTGCGGCAGCACCGAGCAGGGGCATCAAACCCCTTCTTACAAAATCTAAAGCGCCTTCCTGGAAGAGGCAGCCTCCAAGCTGAGATTCAAGAACGAGCTGCAGTTACCTGGTGAAGGTGTGTGGGGGGAGTATGGGAGGTGGAGGGAGAGCTTGGGCAAAGGCCTGCGGGTAACTCAGGTTAGTGGAACTCGCTTACAGACCTGCGGGTAACTCAGTGTGGTAGAGGCGGGTGGGAGTGGGGATGGGGGAGGAGAGATGGGAGGGGTACGGATCCCTTGGAAGGTTTTACACGATGGATATGTGCTTCAGGACAAAGTTCATGTGGTTCCAATGAACAGAGTAGATTGGAGCGACTGTTCGGAGGCCACTGCTGTGCTACAGGCCAGGAATGATGGTGGCTGAATGAGGACAGTGGCAGGAAAGACGGATCTAAGAGCCGTCAGGAGGTAGAATCCACAGGTCTTGGTGAAGGGTCAGAGGGGTCAGGGGGCCCCCAGTTTTCGGTCTTGGGCAGCTGGGTGGGTGATGTGGCTGATCACAGTGAAGGTAGTGAGTGGGGGGAGGGCTGGGCGATGTGAATTTGTTCTGGGGTGTGGGCCTCTCATCGGCCCCGCCTTACAGACAGCTGGGCACGCAGGGCTGGGGGGCACGTGAGGAAGGGCGACTGGACATAGGGATTTAGAAGTCTCCAGCAGACTGCAGATGGTAACTGGGGCCGAGGGAGTGGGTGCAGTCACATTGGGAGGAGGTCAGGGACAGAGCTCCCAGGACCACTGCCATTTAAAGATGGGCTGCAAAGATGACTAAGGAGGCTCTGGGGGTGAGGTAAGAAGAACAGTAGGGTACCTCGGGAGGGGCTCACTCTCAGAGGAAGGAGGGTCACCAGCCTCTAAGACTTTAGGCCCAGCAGGAGAGGGGTGGAAAGGGTCCCTGATGCTCTTGGGGTGAGCGCCTTAGGTGGCTGCTGGGAGCAGAAGCCTGCTTAGGGGGTGCCTGGGAGCCGGGGAGAGGAGAATGATGAGTGTGGCCAACTTCTTGAAGTTTGGTGTGAAGATGGGAGAAGAACAAAGGCTGACTTTTTTTTTTTTTTTTAAAGATGTGAGAGAGTCGAGCAGTTTAAATTCTAAGGTAGGATAGTAGCGATGGAGAGGCTGAGGTGAAGAAGAGAGAGGGGTGCTCTGGGGATCTGTGCCCTTGGGTGAGGGGAGGCGTCAGCCTAGGATCTGAGGGGCAGCCCCACCTCCAGCTGCTGGAGGGGGAGGAGAAAACTTGGCCCAGGGGTGGGGCCTGGATATCGGGAGGTTCCTGAGCAGTGGCCCCGAGGGTTCAAATGTGCCCTGAAAATAGGAATAAACGGGCATGGAATTATTAATAGCATTACCACCACTGGTAACAAAGGAATTGCTCATGAATCGGGCAGTCACTTCTTCCGTTGCTAGCAATGCTGGAGTCCTAGAACTAGAAGTTAGCAAAGAGAGGGAGCCGGCCACAGAGACGGGCCCTCTGTTCTCCGTGAGACAAGGAGCTGTGTCCCCGCCCGCCACATCGGCTGACTCTGTGCCCAGAACATTAAAGGCCCCGATTCAGCCAGCTGGGTTGTTTAGGGTCTTGCTTTCTTTCCGACAGCCTTCAGTTTCAACCCAAGGGAAACTGGGCAGAAGGTGGGTGGGCTTGCTGTGGGTGCAGAATGGACAGGAAAGGGATGGAAGAGCTGCCGGCTAGAGAGTTGGGTGGGCCGCCTTAGAACCTTCCCATGGGACTGGCTCTGTGGGCATCACCGCATCAGGGCTCCGGGGACCTTGCTCGGAGCCGGGACGATGAGGCAGTTTGATGACAAGAAGAAGCATAATGTGCATTTTATGCTGCCTTCTGCTGTGTCTTCAAGGCCCTTTCAGCCCAGGAGGGCCTGACTGTAAACTCTCCCCGTTCCAAGGCTTGAGATGGTTTGTTGGTTCCTTTACTCAAGAAATATCTGTTAAGCACCTACTGTGTGCTTCAGAGGGTGAAAGCACTGGGGAAGCCGTAGTCCCTGTGCTGGCGTGTACAGGCTGGGGGACCCTTCCCCTGGTCCCACTCTAGAAAGGCAGACCCCTGCTTTTCTCCTTCCTCAGAACCCTGCCCCCCACCCCTTGCAGACTGCACAGTCCCCTCCCCCTGGGTCTTGGGGCCAGAGGTGGTTTCCATCCAGGGCTGACCAGAGGAACCCAGAGGCCTTTTAACAGCAGGTGGTGTTCCTCTGAGGGACAGGATCTTCCTGAGAGGGGGCTATTCCTGGTGTGGGCTGAGTGGTCTCCCGGGGAGGCTACAGGCACACCCTCCCTATTCCTTAAGACTCTTAATAACCTGGCTTGGACCGGGGTGGGGGGATCACGGAGAGGAGAGACCCATGTGGGTTTGCACTTAGCTTCTGGCTTCTCCTGCTGCGATTCCCCGGAGACTCGGCTCCACCTTCTGCCTCTACCTGAGGCTGAGCTCGCCGTGCAGACTGAGGCTCTCAGCGTGTGGCCAGAGCTGGCGGTGGCAGGACTCTCGGCTCTGCTGAGCTCCTGGACAGTCCCAACCGCAAAGGGCCTCGAGATCATTCTGGCGGGGAAGCTGAGATGCAGGGAGGCGAGTCGGGGGCTTCCCAGGGCACACAGCAAGCAGCTGGTGGGACCAGGCCCCCAACTCCTTATCCGGACCCCTTTCCACTGCCCTGGGGGAGAGCTGTGGCCTTGAGCCCGGCTTCCTCTCTGCCATCACCACCCCCGTAACCACCAGTATTTCCACGGTGGGGCTGTCACTGTTGGCTGCACAGGGGACCAGGCTTCTTGCCTTCCCCAAAGGTGATGCTGAAGTTCAGGGTCATCCTGGTCCTGCAAACGTGAAGTGCCGAGGCCGCTCCTACTTGTCGTCTCCCAGGTCGTGGCCCTGGAATCTGACATCCTGGATTTGGCTTCAGTCTGGCTGCCAGGCAGTTCTCAGATTTCCTGCTGGTGAATTCCGCTGCAGGAGCAGGAGACGGAAGTTGAGTTAAATAGGACGGGCCCCTCCCACCCGGTCATGGAAGAGGCTCTTTTCCCCCAGAGATCCATCCCCTGTCCCCTCCTAGTCAATCGTACTAGCCTAGCCATACCCAGGCACGGTGCTATGCCAGATGCTATAGGGACAGACAGACCCTGCTCTGGGGGAGCAGTCCAGCCCACAGAAGACTGCTCTGTGAAAAGTTAAGCAACAGTCGTACTTGTTGAAGAACAATTTGGTTTCAATAACACTTTTTATTTTTGGAGACACTATTCATAATGGTTAAGAACTTGGACTCTGGAGCCAACTTCCTGGGTTTGAAACCAGGCTTTGCCACTTACCAGCTGTGTGACCTCGAGCAAGTACCTCAGTGTCTCTGTGCCCCAGTTCCTTATCAGTAAAATAGGGAGAATAATAGTGCCTACCCCCTAGAGAAATTAAGAGGATTAAATGAGTCAGGACATCTAAAGCACTTCTAATAGTGCTGGCACGAAGGCAGCACAATACAACATCATCTTTATTACAAAAGTGCTTCCTAAACTCTGGTGTTGTTTGGCTGCAGCAGATAGCATGGCTGGTAACCCCACCACAGGGAGTTTCTCCTGTGCCGGTGGGTAGAGTGGAGGATGCTGAGATCATGCAGGCCTGAGATGACCCTGCATGCCCCGGGGGTAGGTGGGATTGGAGACAGGCCTGAAGGAAAGACTAACCTTTGGATTAGGTCCGTTGGCCGGTACCAGTGGGCACCGCCTGTGCGGAAGGTGCCCTGTGTGCTGGGTGTGGCAGGGCCTAAGGTGCTCCTGTGAGGTACAGTGAAGGGTGGGGCTGCTTCTCCAGGGCGCATGCTCTTCCTCCACGTCCTCTGGGGGTCTGTACCCTTCTCTGGGGGGTCTGCCTGGTATAGCAGACAGATGCCTGGTCCGTGGCCCAGCGGAGGGCTGGTTAAGCCCTGAGGGCTAGCCTATGGGTGACGTTGGGGGCCTGGCTGAACGAGCCCCTTGCAAGCAGATTCCAAGGCTCCTCTTCTGGAGGCTGGCTCCTTCCTGCAGGTGGCCCCCAGGGGCGCTGCCCCACGTGCTCCTCTTTAGGTGGGGGTACTTGCCCGTGGCGCTGGGCCCTGGGTGGACGGGAAATCAGTGTGTGAGGCTGTGGTCATCATCTGTCTCCCCCGCCCGCTCAACACACACACACACAGTCTGAGTGATTATCCATTGATTTCTCCTCGCCGTCATGTCTCAAGAGGATATTTCCTTTGCTGCCGAGGCATTGGCAGAGGAGGCTGGAGTCCCGCTGAGGTGTTGGTGGGTCTCCAGGGCAGCCTTGTGTCATTTATCTCCTGTCACTCGCTTGCTTTTCTGTTCCCCGAGCCTCTGGTGCATCCCGGAGCCTGGAGGAGAGGGCTGAGAAGCAGCAGGTGGAGGGGAAGATGGGTCGGGAGTCAGGCAGACAGGAGCCGCAGTCAGGCCCCCACCCAGCGGACCTTCAGCCAGTCAGATTTCCTGGTGGCATGGTGGGAAGCAAAGGGGAAATCCTGTCCCCTTAAGTCTGGGCAGAGCCAGCCTGGTGTGATGGGAGAGAATGCTGGTGTGAGGCTGGAGTCCAGCTCAGGCTCCGCCGTGAGTAGCTGTGTGATCTCAGGCAGGTTGCTTCGCCTCTCTGGGCCACCTCAGAGCCCTCCCCTGTGAAATGAGGAAGTTGTACTGAAAGACTGTGGAGGGTCCTTTGGCTTCAGATCCTGGGATTTGTACCTGGCCTTCCACAGGGTTCCAGCTCCCCTTGTGCCTTCTTTCCAGAAGCATTCGGGAGTCCTTAGAAGAGGCCGGGACATGAAGAGAGGTCCTGAGGGAGATGTACTGGCAGTTCTGACCTGCTCTGGTTGGAGAGAAGTACCTTTCTCATGTGAAATGTGCAGCATTTCATTCCTAACCTGCCCTCTACAGCACTTTGGGCAGGATGTGAGCCTGGGCCTGACACGGTTCTCTCTTCTAGGTGAGGAGTTTTATGAAGCCTCACCCTACGAGCCAGTGACCGCCCGCCTCTCGGACATCTTCAGGCTTGCTTCAATCTTCTCAGGTGAGTGGGCTCATGCTGGGGCCTCGCCAGATCTGCTCCGGTCCCCGTGGCTGGTGGATCAGGCCTTGGGGCTTGGCTTAGGTGTCTGCTCGCCAGCAGGCACCTGAATGCCTCTGAGCCTGGGGTCTTCATCTGTAAAGAGGGAACTGTAACACCTACCCACAAGGTTGTGTGTGGCATAAAGCATTTACGGGGATTGCCTAGAATGAGCTTGCCGTGCAGGAGATCTTGAATCTGAAACGTGGTCTTGCTCCCCCATTTCGTCACCTGTCCTGCCTGGCTGGGTCCTTTCCAGCTGTTCTACTTTGGGCAAGTTACTTGACCTCTCTATGCCTCAGTTTCCTCTCTGGTGCAGAGGGGAGAGTACCTACCTCGCTGGATGGTCATGAGGTCAGAGTGAACCAATGGCTGTCCAGGGCTCAGCATGCTGCTGAGTGCGTGGGAGCCGTTAGCCGTGGTTGTCGGCGTTCCCATCATCATCATCGTCCATTCTGCTCTGAAATCCCCCTCTCCCCTGGGGGTTCTGCTTCTTTTTTTTTTTTTTTTTTTTTTTGCGGTACGCGGGCCTCTCACTGTTGTGGCCTCTCCCGTTGCGGAGCACAGGCTCCGGACGCACAGGCTCAGCGGCCATGGCTCACGGGCCCAGCCGCTCCGTGGCACGTGGGATCTTCCCGGACCGGGGCACGAACCCGTGTGCCCTGCATCGGCAGGCGGACTCTCACCCGCTGCGCCACCAGGGAAGCCCTGGTTCTGCTTCTTGAATCCCGCTGAGGAAAGCCTCTGCTCTCTGGCCACTCCCGCCTTGGCCTGCCTGGGGAGTGAGAAGACCCATATGAGCTCTAGCTTTGCTTGCTCTGGTGTGTGTATAGGAGCCCAGTGAGTTTTTTCCTTCTTTCTTCTTGGTCTTCTTCCCTCTGGCCTTTGGGTGACCCAGGGCAGCCTGCCCCTGCTCGGGCACTAGGGAGGACCTTCCAGTTTTGGGAACTCTTGGGGCTGGGATGAGCTTCCTGGAATCACCAGTGCTGCTTAAAGGGGGCCAGGGTGGGCTTGCTCACGGGCCCCAGACCTCAGGCTTCCAGGCACTTTGTGGCAATATGTAAAACCTTCCGAAGTTTCTTTTGCTCTAAGCCAGGGTTTCTCAACAGCAACATTATTGACATTGACCTGGGTAATTCTCTCCGTGGCAGGAGCCGTCTTGTGCACTGTAAGATGTTTAGCAGCATCCCTGGCCTCTACCTACTGGACACTAGTAGCAGTCCCCCAAGTTGTGACAATGCAGTGTGTCTCCAGATACTGCCAAATGTCCCCTGGGGCACAGTCGCTGCCAGTTGAGAAGAACTACTCTAGACTGTGAAATGAAAGATTCTCCAGTGAGACCTTAAGCCCTTTCAAATGAAGGACTCTCTAGAACAATGGTTCTCAAACATTTTCTTTGTTTTCTTTGTTGCCCCTCTAAGGAGAAAAGTTAATTCTCTCTAACTAGAGAAATACTGTCTTAGTCTGCTTGGGCTGCCATAACAAAATACCATAGACTGGATGGCTTAAATGACAGAGTCTATTATCTCACAGTTCTGGAGACTGGAAGTCCAAGATCAAGGTCTGGAAGGTTTGGTTTCTGGTGAGGGCTCTCTTCCTGGTTTGCAGACATCAGCCTTCTCACTGTGTCCTCACAGGGTAGGGATGGGAGTGGGTGGGAAGGAAGTGGGGGATTGGAGTGGGGAGATAGAGAGAAGAGAGAGAAGAGAGAGGGGGTGGAGAGAGAGAGAGAGAGAGAGAGAGAGAGAGAGAGAGAGGGAGAGAGAGAGAGAGGGGGAGAGAGAGAGAGAGAGAGAGAGAGAGAGAGAGAGAGAGAGAGAGAGAGAGAAAGGTCTCTTCCTCTTCTTATAAGGACACCAGTCCTACTGGATTATGGCCCCACCCTTATGACCTGATTTAACCTTAATTACCTCCTAAAAGCCCTATCTTCAAATACAGTCACATTGGGGGTTTAGAGCTTCAGCATATGAGTTTGGGGAGGGGACACAATTTAGTCCATAGTAAATGCCAAGTATTAAAATTTTGTCAGATAGGGTTGAGTTTTGGAGGGCCACAAACCATTGTAATATCTACTTTTTTTTTGCCTACCCAGGAGCCCGTTTTTGCTCCCTTGGGGGCGATACCTTCCTCTCCCATTGAGAAAGCATGCTTTCAGGGATTGAGATAGGATGATACACATGTACTGGTGGGAGAAATCCTGGGCCCCATGAGAAGGGAGGCACTGGCCAAAGGGTGACCATCTGGACATACCCTTGGGCCCTGGTGGTGGGCAGGGTTAGTGGTGGATGGAATGGTGACTTCGAAGATGGTCTGTGCATTGAGTGGCCTGCCCTGGGCTCTCATCATCATACCCCGCAGTGGGGTGATGGCCGAGGTTCCCATCCTGCCTCTGCTTGTGGCACTGTGATGACGCAGTGATAAGCCTTGCCCATCCCACAGGGCTGAACTGGGTGACTGACTGACTGAGGCCCCTCCTGGCACAGACATTCTGATTCTCACATTTCCTGATTAGTTTTGGGCCACTCCTTTTGAGACAGTGCTAGGGGGCTCCAGCCGATTGAGGAGATGGTTTGCGCGTGGACGCTGTGATGGGGAAATCCCAGCGGCCCGACATACCCATTTCCCACCCTACCATGAGCTCAGGTGCTACTGCCTGGACGGGAGCCACTGGGTTTACCTCCAGTGAAGAAATGGCTTTGGTTTGCCCCCTGAAGGTTGAAGGTCAGAGGTCCGCACCTGAGCTCAGGCCCCTGCTGCTTCCTGGACTGACACTAAGTATCTTCCTGGCAGAAAATCTTTCCATAATGGACTCGACACTCTGTGGGACAAGGATGTTGACAAGACAAATGAGGAGATTACTGGTCTGCAGCTCATTGAATCAGCATCCTTTACCTGCTGCTCAGATGGAACTGGGCCCCACATGACCATAGATCCCTGGGCTCTGGGGACCACTCCCCACTGTGAGAGCAAGGCTCCCTCTCATTGCCCCTGCTGACCCCACTCCACCCAGAGCAGCCCTCGAGTTGCTGCATGGGCGGCTCTATCTGAGGAAACTCTGGTACATAGCTGGGTGGGGAGGCCCTGGCCCAGCCACCAAGAAACCAAGTGGGCCATGGTGGGGAGCACGCAGCTGAAAGAAGGCTGGATGGGGAGCCGGGACCCTGATTCCAGCTCATTCTCTGCCACAGATGAGCTGATAGGCTTGGGCAGGTGACTTCCCTGCTCCAGACCTTACACTTCTTTTCTGAAGAAGGAAGAGGTGAGCTTAGAGCAGCCTTTTCCCCATCGAGGCGCACAGACAGCGGCCGTGTTGTTTGGTATCTAGGAAGAGCAGACCAGCTTGGAGCTCAGGTGGTCACAGGCCCTTGCCTGGCTGCCCTGCGGGCTGAGGGGTCAGTATCTGGGCACATGTATCACCCACTTGTGGCTCGCTGCCTGGGAAAGCCTGGTCTGGGGGACCCCAGGTCCTGCCCTGATGCTCCAGGACGATAGCAATCTGTCCTGCAGGATTGTATGGAGTCCCTCCCCACTTCTACACACTTACATGTGGCTGTATGATGTCCTCCCCACCATCTCTGTGTGGAAAGGCTGTGGTGTGGGCCACGGAGGCTCCTCTAGGCCACACTACCCCCAGTCGGGGCCCAGGGACTTGGAGAAGGGTGCCCTTGTATCTTTGGGGCCGAGTTGCTACTGTCTGAGAATTCGGGGCCTCCTGGAACGTGTGTTCTTCTTTCCCTCTGGCCTGCTCTCTCTGTTGGGCTTCTTCGAAAGCCCAGCTGGGATTCTGTTGGCAAAGAAAGCTGCCCGGATTCCCCCAACACCCTCTGATGCCGAGGCCGTGGGGAAAGGGCGAGTCCTCCCCTCTTGTCTGCCCAGTTCAGAGACAGGCGCTGAGATCAGTGACTGGGTCTGGGATTCCTGGTGTCCAGTTAATCCCAAGTCCAAGGCCGGGAGGGGAGCAGTCTGGCTCTGCCCTGAACAGAGGGGACAGGGTTGTTGGAAGGATACAGATCCTGCCCTAGCCTTGTAGACGGGAAGGGAGATTTCACGGAGAAGAAATGAAGTTTGTAATGAGGTTTGTCCTGTTTGTAGCAATTCAAACTGACCTTGGAAACAGGAAACGGAGTGTTTCTGGAGGCCTTGTTGGGCCTTTTTTTTTTTTTTTTTGCAGCATGTGGGCCTCTCACTGTTGTGGCCTCTCCCGTTGTGGAGCACAGGCTCCGGACGCGCAGGCTCAGCGGTCATGGCTCATGGGCCCAGCCGCTCCTCGGCATGTGGGATCTTCCCGGACGGGGGCACGAACCCGTGTCTCCTGCATCAGCAGGCGGACTCTCAACCACTGCGCCACCAGGGAAGCCCTGTTGGGCCTTTTTGAGTTATAGTGCCTACATTTGTAAAAGGAGAAGGGGATGGCTACTGGTCTGGTTGATACAGAGGAGTCCATGAGGATGGATGCAGGCAAAGTGACAGCCATTCTCTCTGCCGAGGATGCTCCTCTAGAGGGGTCCCTTGGGTGGAGTCCCTCCCTCCCCAAGCGCCTGTGACCCTGTGAATACTGAATCCCAGCTGGTCCCATCTGGGAGGCAGGAGAGGATGGAACAAAGTGGAGAGAGCAGAGAAAGGCTTCTTAGGGAAAGAAGAGATGATTCAGGCAGAGAGAGGTTGTGAGGGGTGATGTGGACAGCGAGGGAAGGGAACTGCTCCATCCATGTGGGGTGAAACCATCAGAGTGAGGATGAAAGGTCTGGGAGGGCCAGACAGTGGTTTCCCTTCCCGCTGGGCTGCGCCTCAGGGACTGGGAGAAGCGGCAGGCAGGTGGTGTGGGCCGGGCTGTCAGCGAGCGCTGCCTCTGCATTTCTGGTGAGGCTGGGGGCCTCCAGGGCCTTGGGCATCCGATGCAGGCATTGGAGATACATGGGTATGGAGCATATTTATGCAAACACGTCTTGTCTTTTCTAGCTGGAGGGGAACTTGGAGATCATCTGAGCTCACCCCTTACCTGACAAAAAGGGAAACTGAGGCCCCAAGGGAAGGGATGGACTAGACTGGGATTCAGTCCTGCTTCTATTGCTGCCCAGTGTGTACCTCAGGCAGGGGCCTCACCTCCAAGCCCGGGTTTCTTCTTATACAACACGGGACTGATAGCAAAACCTACCTGCTTGGGTCTTGTAAGGACTAAATGAGAAGATGCAGGTAGGTGCCTGGTCCAGTGCCTGGCACGTTGCACTAAAACATGCAACTTCTTAGAACTGACTGTGCAGTGATTTCTCCAAAGGCCATTGGCTGGCTGGGGTAGGGCCGGCCTGGAGCCTGCATCTGGGAGATGGTTGCATGGCTTTTGGTGACGTGAGGCTGCCTTCCACCCATGCTAGTGTTGGGTGGGGGCTGCAGTGGGAGGTGACGGGGTGATTTGCAGGGGACAGTAGGTCCCTGGGGCTACTGCTGAGCCTCTGTGGCCTTAGCTGCATTGCGACTGGGTGGGGACACAGGGAGGCTGGCGAGAGGCCTGGGCTCGGGCCTTTTGTGGGTTGGAGGAAGAAGCGATGGGTGGCAACAGCCTCAGTTGGCCGCAAGCCTCTGGGGTGGGCCATCTTGCTTGGATGGAGCCAGGAGAGGCCCGGGGATGTTCTAGTTGGAGGCTCCAGTGGTCCCCTTTTTGGGGGTTCAGGAGAGGAGGGAACCCTACCCCTGCCAAGAAGCCTTGCAGACGGCCCCTGAGGGACACCACCCTCCCACTCTGTGCCCTTGCACTTGGTTCTTATTACAGCGCCCACCCTCTGATTGTGGACATTGGTCTCTGTGTTACTGCACCCACGCCTCTCTCTGTGTTCCCCTGGGTGTCGAGTGCTGTGCTGTGCTCCTGACCCCATCCATGGAGGATCCTGGGCTAGAGGGCGGTTGTGGACTTGGAGGCCTGCTGGTCCTAGTTTGAATCCTGGTCCTGCCCTACCAGCTGGTTGACCACAGGATGGGTCACTTGACTCTGAACCTCATTTTCCTCATCTGTAAAATGGAGCCCTGCAAGGATGGGTGATGACGTGTGCATGGCTCCCCACAGGGCGCCGGAGCCCAGGAGCACCCTAGGTGGTGGCCACAGGTGACGCTGTCAGGGGCTGGGGGAGCTAGTGGTTTAGTGTGAGCCGTTAGCGCGGTACAAGGGAGGGTGGCTAAGAGGTCCAGGCAAGACTGAGGCATCCTGTGCGGGCCGCCTGTCAGGTGGCCCTGAGGTTTAGAGAAGGAAAGGAAAGCTCACGAGGGCTTCGTGGAAGAGGTAGGGCTGGGGCCGGATCTCCACGTGGTGCAGACGCTACCTAAGGTGCTGCTTTGAAAGGCACCAGACCGTGTCCTTACTGGCTTGTGGGGCGGGCGGACACCACTTAGACGCCCACTGGGTGGTTTGTCAATGGTGGTAGAGTAACCCTGAGAGCTCAAGGGAGGCAACAATAGGCGGTGCCTGGGGAAAATCAGCAAAGTCTCGGAAGAGGAGAGAGTGGGATCTGGGAATGACATCCCCGGCAGCATCATAGCATCATGGCTCAGAGGCCCGGCCAGGCTCAGCAGGAACCGCATACCTTCTGGGCCTGGTGGGCTCAGATGACAGTGACTAGAGACCTTGTGGCAGATGGGAGATTGGCGTCTCTGGGGTCTCCTCCCTTGGGAGTCCTGCCCAGGAAGTCTCCCGGACAGGGCTCAGTGTGACAGCCTGGCTCTGGGGCTGGGTCTATGGAGAGGGGCTGAGCTGCCCTTGGGTCGGGGAGGAGCTTAGCCCCAGGCTCAAGAGTCAGTCCCCTGTGAAGGTTGCCTGAGTGGCCATGTAGGGGCCGGGAGAGGGTTGGGCTTGGCTTAACTCCGCTGGGTGCCCAGGGAGCCCCCCCTCCCTTCCCTGGCTCCGCTGAGCGGCTGCCGAGCCTTTGTGCCCCCAGCCCCTCCTTCCCTGGGGTTGCTGAGCAGAAGATGGCGAGCAAGGTCCAGCAGGTCGGCTGGTGCCTCTCAGAGACCCCACTCTGAGGCGGCCCCTGTGATGAGGCGCGGTGGGGCTTTGGGGACAGAGGCAGGGGAGGCGCGGAGGAAGCAGGCAGCCTGTCTTCCTGCCACCTGCATGGTGGCTTGGGCGATAAACTGCTTATCCTCAGGTTGTCTCCTTGAGCTGAATGCAGAAGCATGTTATTTAAATTTCAAAATCACATTCTTCTTCTAACAGCTGTCAGAGACTCTGAGTGTCAGTGAAAACTGGGCCTTAGCTGCAGCGCTGTTACCTCTTACACCCCCCTTTCAGGGAGGAATTGTCGGATGGCCCAGGAGAGGGTGTGGGGCGGGGGGAGGGACTATGGGGACAGGGAGAAGTGGGGAGGGCAGGCCAGGTGACCCGTGACCCTGGCCGCGCTGGTCAGCAGTGGGGACCCACAGGAGGACGCCAGCTGCTCCATCAGGGGCGCCAAGCGCTTCCCCTCTTCCCTTTCATTTCCTCTTCTCCGTGCCCCCCTCCCCGGGCTCCCCCAGCCAGGAGAAGGATTTGCTCGCAGAAGGTGTGAGCAGGGTGTCGGTGGCTTCATGTTTGGTTGTCTTCATGTCCAAGGAAGAAATTGCAATTAAAAAAAACAACAACCAGGAGAGAACAAAATTTAACCCCAAAGAGAGGCTCTTTAATGGTAGAAGTTTAGGTGCCACGGTTGGGGTGAGGTATTGGGGGCGGGCAAGGTATTTCTGGTTCCCTTCAAATAGCATCTCCTAGGGGCACCTACTTGCTTCCCCTTGGGCGGATGGACAGGCTCTGCCAGCAGCGGGGGTCTATGTGTGTGTGGGGGCAGTTCTGGGCTGGGTCTACCAGCTCTTTCATGGCCCCTGAGGTGGCTCTGGCCCGCCCACCCCATCCCCATCCTGGCCCGGCCCAGGCATGCTCCTCCTGGCTTAGCCAGGAGCCATGCTCACCTTATTTATCTGGGTGGAAGGTAGGATTTGAGTAACTGTTCTGGGAATGCTCCTCCCAACAGATCTGTCAGCGTGTTCTTTTTTTTTTTTTAACGTCTTTATTGGAGTATAATTGCTTTACAATGGTGTGTTAGTTTCTGCTGCATAACAAAGTGAATCAGCTATACGTATACACATATCCCCGTATTGCCTCCCTCTTGCATCTCCCTCCCACCCTCCCTATCCCACCCCTCTAGGTGGTCGTAAAGCACTGAGCTGATCTCCCTGTGCTATGAGGCTGCTTCCCACTAGCTATCGGTTTTACATTTTGTAGTGTATATATGTCCATGCCACTCTCTCACTTCCTCCCAGCTTACCCTTCCCCCTCCCTATGTCCTCAAGTCCATTCTCTGTCTGCATCTTTATTCCTGTCCTGCCCCTAGGTTCTTCAGAACCTTTTTTTTTTTAGATTCCATATATAAGTGTTAGCATACGGTATTTATTCTTCTCTTTCTGTCACCATGTTCTTTTAAGCCCATGAGTGTGTAGAGAAAGGAACAGATCTGACTGGGGTCAAGTGTGTATGTGTGTGTAGTGTATACGTGGGGGAGTATAAGTGTGTGTGGTACACACATGGGTGGTGTGTATGTGTGTGTGTGGTGTGTGTGTTTCGGGTGATGTGTGTGTGTGTGTGTGGTGTGTGTGTGTGTCGGGTGATGTGTGTTTATGGGTTTTTGGCAGTGACCTCCTTCTGCATGTGGAGAGGGAAGGAGGGGAAGGAGGCAGGGATGGAGAGGCCTGAGTGGGAAAGTGGGGTGTGTGTGGCCCTTCCCTCGGGGAACAAGCGCTGACCTCGGCCTCTTTCTGACCTCTTAGGGAAGCCCTGGAAACAGTGGCCAGGGGTGAATACTGAGGGATGGAAGGCCGTCCTTCTCCTGATCAACAAAAAATAGCAGACTGAACCTTATGTGTGTGTTTCTCGGCCTCCTACAGTCTGGAGGTTACGTCATTGGACTCTGGACGCTTAGGTACTCTCTCTGCAGAAACAGCGTGTGTGTGAGTCCATCCCTCAGATTCACGAAGCATCCCTTGCATGCCATCCCCTGATCTAGGTGCTGAGGATACCTCAGTGGACAAGACAGAGGAGTCTTGTTGCTCTAGTGGAGCTTACGTTCGATTAGCCTAAGACAGAAAAACCAAACAAGCCAACAAATACTCAAAAATAAAAAGCAAGATAGTGATGAATGCTAAACAAGGATTAAAATAGCACGATGGGCAGAGGTGCCTGGTGGCTACTCTGGATTGGAAATGCCAAAGTATGACTCCCGGGAAGGATCCAGCCATGGGAAGGCCTGGGAATGGCAGAGGGAACAGCTGGGGAAAGGCCCTTAGGTGGGGATGCGGGTGGTGGAGGGCGGGGCTTAGGGAAGGCCACAGGCTGGGACAGTGATGAGGTGGAGGTAATGATTTAGGAGGTGGCCACAGATGCAGGCAGGGGCCAGATCCCTGAGATGCTGCAGGCGAGTTAAGGGGTTTGGGTTTCTTTTTAAGAGTAATGAGAAACCTTTGAGGATTTTAGATACTAGAGTAGCCCTGTGTGATTTATGCTTTGGAAAAGATTGCTCTTGTGCTGTGGGGGAGTGGATCAGGGGCCGGGAGAGTGGCTAAGAACTGTGACAGTGGTCCACGTCCTACGACGGCAGGAGAGGAGAGGATGCGAGGAGCTGGGATCTGTTGTGGGGCTGGAGTTAAGGATGACTCTTGTTAATTTAGGCTTGAACACAATGGTGCCACTGTTTACTAGGATGGAGAAGATGAGGGAAGGAGCAGGTTGGGGGTGGGAGCTGAGCTCCAGAGTTCTCTTTCAACCACGTGGGTCTTGAGATGCTAGTTAAACCTCCACCTGGAAATGCCAGGTAGGCAGTCGGATGTAAGCCTGGAGCCCTGGGAGAGGTCAGGGTTGATATATAGGTTGAGAATCGTTAGCATATAGATGGTATTTACAGCCATGGAACCATGAGGTCACCTAGGGAGAGGATAGACAGAGGGGGAGGCTGGGGCTCTTCACGCAGCGAGGAAGCGCTAGCAAAGGAGGCTGAGACCAGGGCCAGTGAGGAAAGGGGAGCCAAGTCAGGTGGGGGAGGGGAGCTCCGCAGGCAGGGAGGCGAGTGTGGAGGGGGAGCCCCTGTGCGGGATGCTTGGGAAGAGGAGGAAGGGAGGACAGTGAGCTGGATGGGAGATCATTCTTGAGAGAGGGCAGCGGGGAGCGATGGGGTCCGTAGATGACAGTGCCAAGGAGGAGTAGGGGGTGGACTGGTGTCACGAGTCCCACAGGAGGAGAAATGGCCCAGAAATGACCCTGCGGAGGAAGCAGGACTCCCACCACCTCTGGGCCCGGAGCTGCCCAATGGTCACTTCTTCCAAAATCAGTGTGCTAAATGACCAAATCTCTGATTTTACCGGATTTATGAATCTGCCCAAACTTGTTTCTTTTTATCATTTGTAAAGCTTTTAGAAATTCACATTTGAATGGTTTTCATGGCTTCCGAAGATTCTTGCAAATGGTCTTCATTGCTGTATTTTAAGATATATTCAGTTTTTTGGAATTTAAGCATCAGGAGTTGATGTAGACTTCTTAGAGCAATAAAGTATATTTTGTAATCAGTAAAAAAATTTGGCTTACGATTGGGGCTTCCAGTCCTACCTTCGTTCATCACACACCCACACAAAAAGGCTGACGAAGGATTAAGGTGAACCACATCAATATGAAATGCCTCAATTTTGGTTTTTAATTGTTATAAATTCAGAATTAAAGCTGATAAGCCATTGTGGGAATTGGTATGAGAATGGTAAAAATCTTAAATATTAAAAAAAAAAACACACACCAAGACTATATTTAAAAGTACAGAGAGCCTTCAAAAGTGGCTTACAAAGTCCCTTCAAATGTGAAATACTGAATGAAGTTTTAATTTTTAATTGCTAGAAACACAAAATCAAGACGCATATGCCTTTTGCAAAATTGGAGAAAATTCTGAAAGTGCTTAAAATTTGTCAAAATATAAAATGATATTCAAAAGCAATTGTTTTCTTTTGTTTTTTTTTTGCTGTACGCAGACCTTTCACTGTTGTGGCCTCTCCCGTTGCGGAGCACAGGCTCTGGACGCGCAGGCCCAGCGGCCATGGCTCACGGGCCCAGCCGCTCTGCGGCATGTGGGATCTTCCCGGGCTGGGGCACGAACCCACGTCCTCTGCATCGGCAGGCGCACTCTCAACCACTACGCCACCAGGGAAGCCCAGCAACTGATTTTTTTGAATTGATTTGCAGTGAATTTGCCATTCATCAAATTGACTTTTGGTGGGTTGGCCTGCTTCCAAAAATGCAGGGGCCCCAGAGAGTGTTGGGGTGGCCGCGTGCTACGTGGGGTGGAGGTTAGGGGAAAGTTCTGACAGAAAGTTGAGGACATTAGGGAGCCTGGACTAAGACTGCTGGGGCCGGTTTGAGGAGGGCAGGCACCAGAGCAGTGGGGATAAAGGCTGGGCTCCCATTGGGTCCATGGGCCTTGAGTGATAGCAGAGCCCTGGCAGGAGGGCATTTTGGGCTTGGCTGGTCATCTCTCGGGGAAGTTGAGCTTTCACCTCATGCTGGATGGCGTGGGGCTTCCGGCCACCAGCCACAGCTCCTGGTGGTGCAGGGGCCCAGAAGTGAGAAAGATCTTTGAGGTCCTGCTCTCTTAGGCTTCTTGGATAAGCAGAGGGAGCTCTGAAGCCCTTCTCTTGCTCACCTACAGGGAGACTGGGAACCCTTTTGGCTCTTGGTATGTGATGCGTGTGGCTGGAGTGACAGGCACATGGGACAGGCCAATTCTAGCCGGGCCGCATGAAAACGGAGAGGTGGAGGGGAGGGTCTTTCTAGCCAGGGAACACATTCTTTTAAAAAAAATCAAAAAAAATATTTTGTACAAATTTTAAAGGTTAGTTTCCATTTACAGTTATTATATAATATTGGCTATATTCCCCATGTTGTACAATACATTCTTGAGCCTATCTTTTTTTTTTTTTTTTTTTGCGGTATGCGGGCCTCTCACTGTTGTGGCCTCCCCCGTTGTGGGGCACAGGCTCCGGACGCGCAGGCTCAGCGGCCATGGCTCACGGGCCTAGCCGCTCCGTGGCATGTGGGATCTTCCTGGACCAGGGCACGAACCCGCGTCCCCTGCATTGGCAGGTGGACTCTCAACCACTGCGCCACGAGGGAAGCCCTTGAGCCTATCTCATACACAACAGTTTGTACCTCTCACTCCCCTATCCTTCTATTGCCCCTCCCCCGATAACCACTAGTTTGTTCTCTATATCTGTGAGTCTGCTTCTTATTTGTTATATTCACTAGTTTGCTGTATTTTTAAGATTCTACATATAAGTGATATTATACAGTGTTTGTCTTTCTGTCTGACTTATTTCACTTGGCTTAATGTCCTCCAAGTCCATCCATGTTACTGCAAATGGCAAAATTTCATTCTTTTTTATGGCTGAGTAGTATTCCATTGTATATATGTATGTATGTATGTATGTATACACACACACACACACACACACACACCCCACATCTTCTTTAGCCACTCATATGTCGATGGACACTTAGGTTGCTTCCATATCTTGGCAATCACAAACAATGCTGCTATGAACATTGGTGCATATATCTTTTTGAATTAGCGTTTTTACTTTTTTTTTGGACATATACCCAGGAGTGGAATTACTGGATCATATGGTAGTTCTATTTTCAGTTTTTTGAGAAACCTCCATACTATTTTCCACAGTGGCTGCACCAATTTACATTCCCACCAACAGCAGGGACCACATTCTTAAACAAGCATTTATTGCACATGTGCTAGGGGCTGGAAACCGCTTGTGGCATTTGTGTCCACATTATCCCTTGTAATCTTTAGCGCAGTCCTGTGTGTAGGCAGGGTGGGTGTTGCATCTTCATTTTGCAGATGAGTTAAATGAGGCTGAAAGAGGTTGCGTTACCTGTGCACGCTTGCTCTGCTAGTCAGTGGCCCAGCCGGGTCCTCTAACTCCCCAGACATGGCTGGGAGTCCCTGCTCTTCATCACCAGCGCAGCCCCACGCAAGATGGGCAGGGCTGCTCGTGCAGCCTGCAGGGTAAGCCTCAGGCCAAAGGGAAAGTTTCCCTTTGTTAACTTGATTATAATCTCATGTTCACACCGGAATGTAAGCTCTAGGAAGAGAGGAGTTTTGTCAGTTTTGTTCATTTCTCCAGCAGTGTTCCACATGTAGTGGGTGCTCAGTAATTGACTGTTGTAAAAGTTAATGAATCTCGAGGGAGAGCTGGTCATGCGTGGCCCCACAGGGCAAGAAGCATGGAGGTAATGGTCAGGGTGGCTGCAACCCAGCAGGGAAGACGGGCCCCCACGTGGAATCTCTTCTCCTTGCCCCTCCCTCCTCCTCCTCACCCTTCCTGCCTTCCATCCAGCCCTGTTTAGAGTTTGTTTAGTCTACATCTCATTGTTGAGTGCCTCTCTGCTCACGCTTGTGCCCCTAATTATCTGGACTCAGTTGACTGTCCTCCTTTTTGAAACTCTTGTCTTGGTTTCCATGACACCAGCATCTCCCGATTGTCCACCACTCACGGTCCGCTCCTCCCCAGTCTCCACTAAATGATGGCACCTGGAGCTCTGGCCTGACCCACTTCTTCTTCTTTATTTTCATCCTCAACCTCAACTACCTCATGTAGTTATGTGGCTTTAAATAGCCTCCAATGTCAGTCATGCTGTTTTATCACTAGCTCAGACCTCTCTTCTGAACTCCAGACTCATTTATCCTCTTGCCTTTCAACATGTCCATGTGGACATCTCATAGGCATCTCAAACTTCAGTTGAAAACATTTTTTTCTGCCTCTCCTTTTTCTCTCTAAGTTTTGCCTGTTTCACAAAATGATTCCACCATCCGCTGGGTGCTCAGGCCAAAAACCTAGGCATGTTCCTTGATTTCTCTCCTTCTTTCCATTCAGTATCCAACCCATCCTGTTGGCTTTATCTCTAAATTATATGCAGAATACACTCGTTTTTGGACATCTTTGCAGTCACCATTCTCCCCAAGCCTGCTATGGCAACAGCCTGTAACTGGTCTCCTTTTTAGCCCCCTCCCCTTCATGGGAACTCGATCTTCCATCTGTCAGCCAAAGTACATGAGGTCAGGTGACTCCCATCCTTGAAACCCTCTAAGTGCTTTGCGTCTTAGAATAAACTCTGAAGTTCTTACCCTGCTCTGTGAGGTCCCACATGATCTCTGCTGACTGTCCCTCTGGCTTCCTCTCCCTCTTACTTTCATTTCGTTTCGGAAACTCCAGCCACTTCCCCTTCCTTTTGCCTATAAACACACCGAGCTCATGTCTGTCTCAGGACCTCTGTACCTGCTCTTCCTTTTGCTTGGGATTCCCTTACCTTGGAATTTTTTTTTTTTTTTTGCATGTTTCACTTCTGCCCATCATTCTTTCTCAGCTTGGATGTCACCTCCTAGGACAGGGCCTCCCTCATCCCTCATTCTCTTCTGAATTCCGCTTATTTGATTTTCTTCATAGCACTTTAAATTGCCTTATTTATTTGTTCGTGTGTTTATTACCAGTCTTTCTCTCAATAGAATAAAAGCCCCTGGAGAGCAGGGACTCTGTCTTTTCAGCTCACGGCTGGATTTCTGGGGCATGTGGTCAGCACGTGAAAATAGCTGTTGGCTGACAGCTGTTTGACCGACAGGGATGTGGAGCTGTGCCTTGTGAGCCCTGGTGTGTGTGTGCGTGTTGAGGTGTGCACATGCACTGTTGAGTTTGCAGGGTGGGACGGGGGAGCTCCCTTATTCCCTCCAGCTCTCAGAGTCCTGCAGTGGCGTGTGGGGGGATGGGAGTAGACAGGAGAGTCACAGAACTTCCTAGAAAGCCATATAGTTCAAAACCTGTCATTTTGGGCTTCCCTGGTGGCCCAGTGGTTAAGAATCCGCCTGCCAATGCAGGGGACACGGGTTCGAGCCCTGGTCCAGGAAGATCCCATGTGCCGCGGAGCAACTAAGCCTGTGTGCCACAACTACTGAGCCTGTGCTCTAGAGCCCGCGTGCCACAACTACTGAGCCCATGTGCCACAACTACTGAGCCTGTGCTCTGGAGACCATGAGCCACAACTACTGAAGGCCGCACGCCTAGAGCCCGTGCTCCGCAACAAGACAAGCCACTGCAATGAGAAGCCCGCGCACCACAATGAAGAGTAGCCCCCACTCGCCACAGCTAGAGAAAGCCCGTGCACAGCAACGAAGACCCAACGTAGCCAAAAATAAATAAATAAAATAAATAAATTTATTTTTTAAAAAAACCTGTCATTTTTCAGGTGAGGAAATGAGACCCAGAGAGGGTCAGGCTTTGTTGGGGGTTTCACACACTTGGGAGAGGTAGAAACAGAATTAGGGCCCAGGTTTCTGACTTCCACTTTAGTGGCCAAGCTGCAGAGCATGGCCTAGGGGCCCAGGGTCAGCTTGAGGGTGGACATGGCCAGAAGCAGGATTAGGGACAAGTGACAAGCGTGGCAGTTTCCTGGAAGGCCAGAAGGAAGAGATGAAAAATTCAAGTCCTATTGCTTTGGAAGCCTTGTGGAAAGGTGAGCATCTTATATTTGCTCCTCCAGGGAAAGGCCTGCTTTGTGGTTGGAAGGTCTACCTTGATGGGCCTCTCAGTTCGGGGCGGGCGGTGGGGTAGTGAAGCCCCCAGGGGACCTGCTCTGGTGACAGCAGAGGCCCGTCAACTCCCTTCTGCTGAGGATGGGCTTGGTCGATTGACTGTGGGCTGGATGGGGTGTGTGCGTGTTGGGGGACCAGGCCAGGGGCACCTCTGCTTCTCCTCTGAGCCTCTGGTTCTCCAGCTTTGGAAGGCACCCTCAGAATCATGGGGAGCTTGTGAAATCCAGATTCCTGGGTGCCAGCCACAGAGCTCTCGACTGAGAGGGTGTGGGTGGGACTGAGCATCTGTGGGTAACAGGCAGTTCGAGCGAGTCACAAATGCACCAAAGTTTAAGAACTTCACGTCTAAATCAGTTACTTCCCTTCAAGGGCATGTACACTGTTGCCAGAATGGGAGATGGGCATAGGAATAAATATTTGAATTTGAACAGTAGTGCATTTTAACACATCTTGGAAAAATTCAGAACTAACATGGGTGTTATCAGCCAGGACAAATCTAGGTAGGTACTGAAAAATTTAAAAAGTGAGTCTGGGGCTTCCCAGGTGGTGCAGTGGTTGGGAGTCCGCCTGCTGATGCAGAGGACACGGGTTCGTGCCCTGGTCCGGGAGGATCCCACATGCCGCGGAGCGGCTGGGCCCGTGGGCCATGGCCGCTGAGCCTGCGCGTCCAGAGCCTGTGCTCCACAGCGGGAGAGGCCGCGGCAGTGAGAGGCCCACATACCACAAAAAAAAAAAAAAAAAAAAAGTGAGTCTGTTGAAGAAATTTAAACATTTCATTTAATATAAGAATTAAGGGATTTAAAGAAAAAATTAATTAAATATTGGCACAGGTGGTACTGGTAATATGGCCAAAACGATATAGGTGGTACCCAGGTGACTGTGGTTTGGTAAACCTAGCTCTATAAAAGAAAAGATTCAAGGATATCATTTTGAAGATTTAAAGACAGATGGTCATTGGCTTGGGGTGGCACCCCAGGAGGGAAGGGGGGAGGGGGGTGAGGCTTGGCTGGGGTGAGGCAGTCCCTCTACAGCTGGCCCCTCCTTGTCCCCAGGGGCTGGAGCTGGGAGGATGAGTCCACGGAGGTTTTGGGAGGTGCCAAGCATGGTTAAATCCCACCTCCCTCTCCTTTGAGCAGCTGTTACCATTTACTCCTTGGCCCATCTGCGCTCTTCTCAGCAGGCCTGGAGAGCGGGCTGGCCGAGGCCTGGGAGGAATTCCTTGCTCCTGAATCCCTCAAAGGTGCTGTGTGGTCTGTGTAGGGATGGGGCAGGGTGGCGGTGGGCTAGCAGGGGCCTCCCTCCCTGCTGCTTGGATATTTTAGTTCAGGGGCTGCAGCCCACACTGGGCTGGTGTTTGCAATCCAGCACATCCTTTTTCCTCCCCAGTGGGGACTCTTGAAAAGGATAACAAAGCCTTCTGGACCCGAGGGAGAGGCGCCTTAGTGCAGATGCAGAGGCAGTGGATGGGCTGGGAAGAGGCTGTCCCAGGCCTGCCTGCCCCAGCACGGGCTTCCTCACTTACTGGGGGAGCCAGAGCAGGCCAGTCCTGGGCCTTTTTCCACGGTGGAGCGGGGCCCCATCATCGGCCCACTGGCCTCTCTACCCACTCCGGGAGGATCAGAAGGGGCATCTTCCTCGTAAGTAGGCAATTGCTGTTACTTTCGCCACCTTTTGTGTGTGTGTGTGTGCGTGTGCGTGTGCGTGTGTGTGTGTGTATTTCCTAGGAAATTTACCAAGTTTTGGCCCAGGGGTTTACATTTCCCACCCCCTTAGCAAAAGCTTTCACTATTCAAGTTCCAAATGGAAGCCGCTGAGGCTGTAATTACGCCACATTAGCTCGGGAACATACTGAGGGGAGCGGGAAGGTGCACCTGGGAACCTGAGAGCCGCCGTGGGCCTAAATTAGCTGCTGTTCATTGGCGGTTGTCACCCTGCTCCTCTCTGGGGCCCCTCATGTCCTTGCTCTCCTCCACCTCAGCCCCAGGCTGCTTGACTGATCGCTTCCACCAGCCAGCGTCCTGACAGGTGCACTGAATGGGAAAGAACACCCTGGCTGGTCCGGGAGAGCCTCCCATGGAAGTGGCGACTCAGAATAGCCTTCGTGTAGACAGGCGTCCTTGGGTCCTCGCCTGGCCCGGGCAGAGTGGCTTGGCAGCTGCTCAGAGAACCCCTTGGGAGGCCACGTGCCTCGCCCCCCACCCTGCCCCATGGCTGAAAGCTCTTGCATGGCTCCCCAGCATCGTCTCTGGTGGTCCCTCTTCCAGGCTGCATATCCAGGCACGCTGGATTGCTGTCGACTCCTTCCAGCCTCTGACCTTGCTGTTTTTCTCTCTGCCTGGGACCCCCTTTCCACTCTTTTTGCTTCCTCTCCCTCATCATGTAGGTTGCAGGACAGCTGTTGCTGCTTCTGGGACCCCCTGGTCTGGGCAGATAGCTTTCCTCTTGGCTCCTACAGGCAGTGCCCTGACCTCCCCAGCACATCAGCATCACCTCAGCCTTGACCCCAGCCACGTGTCTGGGGAAGTGTCTGGCACATGGTGGACCCTCAAAGATTTGTTAATTGAATGGGTAGGAAAACGAACCTTGATTCCCTTTCTGCCCTGATTCCCCTTTTATTTTTATAAGAAGGGAGGGAACTTCTCTCTTTCTGCCTTCATAGGGCTGTTGTTGTCTGGGTAGGATATTGGGGTGATGGTTCAGTCTTCGATGATCGCCCCCCTAGTTTCACTTCTGAACACTTCCGGGCTGGACCCCACATTGATGCTTGAGTGCACGTGGTCTTGTACTGACTGATGTTGCTGGCCCTGTGTCATTTTTGGCTTCCTTAATAATATTAGCCAACATTTTTTGAACACTTATTATGAACTAGATACTGTACTAAATACATTTATTTTTTCACTCATCAAATATGGATACAGCATTCACTATGTATCAGACACTGGCACCTATGGAATCAGCAGTGAGTACAACTGACAAAACCCTTGCTTTCATGGAGCTTATATTTGGTAGAAAAATACAAATGACTAAATAAGTGTATACGATGGCAGATGGTGATGTGTAATCTGGGGAAAAGAGATCAGAGTAGGGGGTGAAGGGAGTGACTTGTTATTATGTAGAGGGTGGTCAGGAAGGACTCACAGATGAGGTAACACTGAGCAGAGACCTGAAAGAAGTTGAGGAAAGGAGCTGTGTGGTCATGGGGGTGGGGGAGAGCTTTCTAGGCAGAAATCAGCAAGTGCGAAGGCCCAGAGGTCGGGTCATGATTGGCATGCTCCAGGAAGAGTAAGGAGGCCAGTGTGGCTGGAAGGGAGTAAGTGAACAGGGGGGATGAGTAGGAAGTGAGGTCGTATATGGCAGTGCTGGCTAATGGAAGTATGTTATGAGTCACATACATGCAATTCTAAAATTTCTTTCCTTTTCTAAAATTTTTATTAGAGTTGATTTACAGTGTTGTGTTAGTTTCAGGTGTACTGCAAAGTGAATCAGTTATACATATACATGTACCTACTCTTTTTTACTTTATGTTTTTTGAATTTTAGAATCTTATTTATTTTTTTATACAGCAGGTTCTTATTAGTTATCCATTTTATACATATGAGTGTCTGTAGGTCAATCCCAATCTCCCAACTCATCACACACACCCCTCCCCCGCCACTTTTCCCCCTTGGTGTCCATACGTTTTTTTCTCTACATCTGTGTCTCTATTTCTGCCCTGCAAACCGGTTCATCTGTACCATTTTTCTAGGTTCCAAATATATGCGTTAATATACGATATTTGTTTTTCTCTTTCTGAATTACTTCACTCTGTATGACAGTCTCTAGATTCATCCACATCTCTACAAATGACCCAGTTTTGTTCCTTTTTATGGCTGAGTAATATTCCATTGTATATATATACCACATCTTCTTTATCCATTCATCTGTCAATGGGCATTTAGGTTGCTTCCATGACCTGGCTATTGTAAATACTGCTGCAGTGAACATTGGGGTGCAAGTGTCTTTTTGAATTATGGTTTTCTCTGGGTATATACCCAGTAGTGGGATTGCTGGGTCATATGGTAGTTCTATTTTTAGTTTTTTAAGGAACCTCCATACTGTTCTCCATAGTGGCTGTATCAATTTACATTCCCACCAACAGTGCAAGAGGGTTCCCTTTTCTCCACACCCTC
Organism: Mesoplodon densirostris; assembly: GCF_025265405.1. NCBI lineage: Eukaryota > Metazoa > Chordata > Mammalia > Artiodactyla > Ziphiidae > Mesoplodon > Mesoplodon densirostris. The sequence continues at coordinate 119,037,493 of NC_082666.1, read as the reverse complement.
TCCAGCATTTGTTGTTTGTAGATTTTCTGATGATGCCCATTCTCACCGGTGTGCGGTGATACCTCATTGTAGTCTTGATTTAAATTTCTCTAATAATTAGTGATGTTGAGCAGCTTTTTATGTGCTTCTTGGCCATCTGTATGTCTTCTGTGGAGAAATGTCTATTTAGGTCTTCTGCCCATTTTTGGATTGGGTTGTTTGTTTTTTAAATATTGAGCTACATGAGCTGTTTATATATTTTGAAGATTAATCCTTTGTCCATTGATTCATTTACAAATATTTTCCCCCATTCTGAGGGTTGTCTTTTCGTCTTGTTTGGAGTTTCCTTTGCTTTGCAAAAGCTTTGAAGTTTCATTAGGTCCCATTTGTTTATTTTTGTTTTTATTTCCATTACTCTAGGAGGTGGATCAAAAAAGATCTTGCTGTGATTTATGTCAAAGAGTGTTCTTCCTATGTTTTCCTCTAAGAGTTTTATAGTGTCCGGTCTTACAGTTAGGTCTCTAATCCATTTTGAGTTTATTTTTGTGTATGGTGTTAGGGCATGTTCTAATTTCATTCTTTTACATGTAGCTGTCCAGTTTTCCCAGCACCACTTATTGAAGAGACTGTCTTTTCTCCATTGTATATCCTTGCCTCCTTTGTCATAGATTAGTTGACCATAGGTGCGTGGGCTTATCTCTGGGCTTTCTATCCTGTTCCATTGATCTATATTTCTGTTTTTGTGCCAGTACCATATTGTCTTGTTTACTGTAGCTTTGTAGTATAGTCTGAAGTCAGGGAGTCTGATTCCTCCAGCTCCGTTTTTTTCCCTCAAGACTGCTTTGGCTATTCAGGGTCTTTTGTGTCTCCATACAAATTTTAAGATTTTTTGTTCTAGTTCTGTAAAGAATGCCATTGGTAATTTGATAGGGATTGCATTGAATCTGTAGATTGCTTTGGGTAGTATAGTCATTTTCACAATATTCATTCTTCCAATCCAAGAACATGGTATCTCTCTCCATCTGTTTGTATCATCTTTAATTTCTTTCAACAGTGTCTTATAGTTTTCTGCATACAGGTCTTTTGTCTCCCTAGGTAGGTTTATTCCTAGGTATTTTTGTTGCAATGGTAAATGGGAGTGTTTCCTTAATTTCTCTTTCAGATTTTTCATCATTAGTGTATAGGAATGCAAGAGATTTTTGTGCATTAATTTCGTATCCTGCAACTTTACCAAATTCACTGATTAGCTCTAGTGGTTTTCTGGTGGCATCTTTAGGATTTTCTGTGTATAGTATCATGTCATCTGCAAAGAGTGACAGCTTTACTTCTTCATTTCTGATTGGGATTCCTTTTATTTCTTTTTCTTCTCTGATTGCCATGGCTAGGACTTCCAAAACTATGTTGAATAATAGTGCTGAGAATGGACATCCTTGTCTTGTTCCTGATCTTAGAGGAAATGCTTTCAATTTTTCACCATTGAGAAGGGTGTTTGCTGTGGGTTTGTCATATATGGCCTTTATTATGTTGAGGTAGGTTCCCTCTATGCCCACTTTCTGGAGAGTTTTTATCATAAATGGGTGTTGAATTTTGTCAAAAGCTTTTTCTGCATCTATTGAGATGATCATATGGTTTTTATTCTTCAGTTTGTTAATATGGTGTATCACATTGATTGATTTGTATATATTGAAGAATCCTTGCATCCCTGGGATAAATCCCACTTGATCACGGTGTATGATCCTTTTAATGTGCTGTTGGATTCTGTTTGTAGTATTTTGTTGAGGATTTTTTCATCTATATTCATCAGTGATATTGGTCTGCAATTTTCTTTTTTTGTAGTGTCTTTGTCTGATTTTGGTATCAGGGTGATGGTGGCCTCATAGAATGAGTTTGGGAGTGTTCCTTCCTCTGCAATTTTTTGGAAGTTTGAGACGGATGGGTGTTAGCTCTTCTCTAAATGTTTGATAGAATTCACCTGTGAAGCCATCTGGTCCTGGACTTTTGTTTGTTGGGAGATTTTAAATCACAGTTTCAATTTCAATACTTGTGATTGGTCTGTTCATATTTTCTATTTCTTCCTGGTTCAGTCTTGGAAGTTTATACCTTTCTAAGAATTCATCCATTTCTTCCAGGTTGTCCATTTTATTGGCATAGAGTTGCTTGTAGTAGTCTCTTAGGATGCTTTATATTTCTGTGGTGTCTGCTGTAACTTCTCCTTTTTCATTTCTAATTTTATGGATTTGGGTCCTCTTCCTCTTTTTCTTGATGAGTCTGGCTAATGGTTTATCAATTTTGTTTATCTTCTCAAAGAACCAGCTTTTAGTTTTATTGATCTTTGCTATTGTTTTCTTTGTTTCTATTTCATTTATTTCTGCTCTGATCTTTATGATTTCTTTCCTTGTACCAACTTTGGGTTTTGTTTGTTCTTCTTTCTCTAGTTCCTTTAGGTATAAGGTTCAATTGTTTATTTGAGATTTTTCTTGTTTCTTGAGGTAGGCTTGTATTGCTATAAACTTCCCTCTTAGAACTGCTTTTGCTGCATCCCATAGGTTTTGGATCATCGTGTTTTCATTGTAATTTGTCTCAAGGTATTTTTTGATTTCCTCTTTGATTTCTTCAGTGATCTCTTCATTATTTAGTAATGTATTGTTTAGCCTCCATGTGTTTGCATTTTTTACATTTTTTCCCCTGTAATTGATTTCTAATCTCATAGCATTGTGGTCAGAAAAGATGCTTGATATGATTTCAACTTTCTTAAAGTTATTGAGGCTTGATTTGTGACCCAAGATGTGATCTACCTTGGAGAATGTTCCGTGTGCACTTGAGAAGAAAGTGTAATCTGCTGTTTTTGGATGGAATGTCTTATAAATATCAATTAAATCTATCTGGTCTATGGTGTCATTTAAAACTGTGTTTCCTTATTAATTTTCTGTTTGGATGATCTGTCCATTGGTGTAAGTGAGGTGTTAAATTCCCCCAGTATTATTGTGTTACTGTTGATTTCCTCTTTTATAGCTATTTGCTGTTGCCTTATGTATTAAGGTACTCCTATGTTGGGTGCATATATACTTATAATTGTTATATCTTCTTCTTGGATTGATCCCTTGATCATTATGTAGTGTCCTTCCTTGTCTTTGTAACATTCTTTATTTTAAACATTTAAAAATTTTTATTCTCTATTTTATCTGATATGAGTATTGCTACTCCAGCTTGCTTTTGATTTCCATTTGCATGGAATATCCTTTTCCATCCCCTCACTTTCAGTCTGTATGTGTCCCTAGGTCTGAAGTGGGTCTCTTGTAGACAGCATATATATGGGTCTTGTTTCTGTATCCATTCAGTGAGCCTGTGTCTTTTGGTTGGAGCATTTAATCCATTCACGTTTAAGGTAATTATCGATACGTATGTTCCTATTACCATTTTCTGAATTGTTTTGGGTTTGTTTTTGTAAGTCCTTTTCTTCTCTTGTGTTTCCCACTTAGAGAAGTTCCTTTAACATTTGCTGAAGAGCTGGTTTGGTGGTGCTGAATTCTCTTTGCTTTTGCTCGTCTGTAAAGCTTTTGATTTCTGTGTCGAATCTGAATGAGATCCTTGCCGGGTAGAGTAATCTTGGTTGTAGGTTGCTCCCTTTCATCACTTTAAATATATCATGCCACTCCCTTCTGGCTTGTAGAGTGTCTACTGAGAAATCAGCTTTTAATCTATGGGAGTTCCCTTGTATGTTATTTGTCATTTTTCCCTTGTTGTTTTCAATATTTTTCTTTGTCTTTAAGTTTTGTCAATTTGATTACCATTTGTCTTGGTGTGTTTCTCCTTGGGTTTATCCTGTATGGGACTCTCTGTGCTTCCTGGACTTGGGTGTCTATTTCCTTTCCCATGTTAGGGAAGTTTTTGACTATAATCTCTTCAAATATTTTCTCAGGTCCTTTCTCTCTCTCTTCTCCTTCTGGGACCCCTATAATGCAAATGTTCTTGCGTTTAATGTTGTCCCAGAGGTCTCTTAGGCTGTCTTCATTCTCTTCATTCTTTTTTCTTTATTCTGTTCTGTGGCAGTGAATTCCACCATCCTGTCTTCCAGGTCACTTGTCCATTCTTCTGCCTCAGTTATTCTGTTATTGATTCCTTCTAGTGTATTTTTCATTTCAGTTATTGTATTGTTCATCTCTGTTTGTTTGTTCTTTAATTCTTCTAGATCTTTGTTAAACATTTCTTGCATCTTCTCGATCTTTGCCTCCATTCTTTTTCTGAGGTCCTGGATCACCTTCACTACTATTATTCTGAATTCTTTTTCTGGAAGGTTGCCTATCTCCACTTCATTTAGTTGTTTTTCTGGGGTTTTATCTTGTTGCTTCATCAGGTACATAGCCCTCTGCCTTTTCATCTTGTCTATCTTTCTGTGAATGTGATTTTTGTTCCACAGGCTGCGGGATTGTAGTTCTTCTTACTTCTGTTGTCTGCCCTCTGGTGGATGAGGCTATCTAAGAGGTTTGTGCAAGTTTCCTGATGGGAGGGACTGGTGGTGGGTAGAGCTAGGTGTTGCTCTGGTGGGCAGAGCTCAGTAGAACTTTAATCTGCTTGTTTGCTGATGGTTGAGGCTGGGTTCCCTCCCTGTTGGTTGTTTGGCCTGAGGCAACCCAACACTGGAGCCTACCTGGCTCTTTGGTGGGGCTACTGGTGGACTCTGGGAGAGCTCCCATCAAGGAGTACTTCTGAGACTTTCTGCTGCCAGTGTCCTTGTCCTCACGGTGAGACACAGCCACCGCCTGCCTCTGCAGGAGACCTTCCAACACTAGAAGGTAGGTCTGGTTCAGTCTCCTATGGGGTCACTGCTGCTTCCCCTGGGTCCCAGTGCGCACAGTACTTTGTGTGGGCCTCCAAGAGTGGAGTGTCTGTTTGCCCCAGTCCTGTCGGAGTCCTGCAGTCAAATCCCACTAGCCTTCAAAGTCTGATTTTCTAGGAATTCCTCCTCCTGCTGCCAGACCCCAGGTTCGGAAGCCTCACGTAGGGCTCAGAACCTTCACTCCAGTGGATGGAATTCTGTGGTATAAGAGTTCTCCAGTTTGTGAGTCACCCACCCAGCAGTTATGGGATTTGATTTTATTGTGATTGTGCCCCTCTTACCATCTCATTGTGGCTTCTCCTTTGTCTTTGGATGTGGGGTATCTTTTTTGGTGAGTTCTAGAGTCTTTCTGTTGATGATTGTTCAGCAGTTAGTTGTGATTCCGGTGCTCTCGCAAGAGGGAGTGAGTGCACGTCCTTCTACTCCTCCATCTTGAACCAATCTCATACTGTTTTTTAGATTCTTGTCCCATATCGGTCATTAGAGACTATTGAGCAGAGTTCCCTGTGCTACACATTAGGTCCTTATTAGTTATCTATTTTATATATAGTAGTGTGTATAAGTCAGTACCAGTCTCTCAATTTATCCCCCCCCACCAATTCTAAAATTTCTGATAGGTGCATTAAAAAAGTTAAAAAGAGGCAAGTGAAATTAATAATACTTTTGTTTAACACAATATATCTAAAATATTATCACTTCAACGTGTAATCAGATAAAACATTGTTTGAAATGAAATGCTTTACATTATTATTTTTTCTTATTAAGATTTCAAAATCTGGTGTGCACATCTCTTTTCGGGCTAGCTCCATTTCAAGTTCAATAGCCACATGAGGTAATGGCTGCCATATTGGACAGCACACATAAAGAGCCTTGTGGACCCTGCCAAGGCCTCTGAATGAGATGGGGAAGCCACTGGAAGCTTTGGGGCCCAGGTGCATTATCTCTGCCTTAGGTTCTAGAAGGTTCACTCCAGCTGTGATGAGAGAAGATTGCTGTGGGTGGGAGGCAAAAGGACAGAGCAGGGAGACTGGGAAGGAGGCCTTTACCAGTACACAGTGACAATGGCTTGGACCGAGGTGGGGGCAGTGGTGGTGGTGAGAGTGGCTGGATTCTGGGTGTGTTCTCCCAGTTCTTTCTGCTGTGGATAAGAGAGCAGTCAAGGGAGGGCCAAGATTTTTGGCCTGAGCTACCGGAAGGCTGGAGTTATTTTCAGAGGGATGAGGAAGACCCGGGGTGAGGGGCAGCCTTGGGGGAACGTGGGGTGTGGTTTGAGACGCGAGTGACAGCCTTTCAGGTAGAGTTGGTGGGCAGGCAGCTGAACATGAGTCTGGGGTTCAGAGCGGAGGTCCTTGCGCTGGCTGGGGATATAAATTTGGGAGTAGACAGCGTATTGATGGTGTGTAAGGCCATGCATGAGTGGAGGGCCCTGGGGAGTGGGTGCATATAGAGGAAAGGGGGCTGAGCCCTGGTGGAGAAGATGGAACCAGCGAAGCGGGCCTGGAGGGAGAGCCCAGGGAGGCAACAGGAAGGCTGTGAGAAAAGAGGGGCTGAGGGAGCCACCAGTTGTGTCCAGTGTGACGATGGGCAGGGGAGGAGGAACCCCCAGGGTCTCTGATCACTGCCAAGGAAGGAGGCAAATGCCAGGCTGCCGTGGGTCCAGGAGAGAACAGGAGGGGAGAAAGTGACTACTGGTATAGATGACTCGTTTGAGGGGTTCTGCTTTAAAGAGGAGCAGAAAGATAGGGTGGTAGTTTCGCAGTGGGCGTGTGGTCACAAGAAGTTCATTTTTTCCCTTAAAGATGGGCAATGTAATAGCAGATGGGGATGATCTAGTAGGGCAAAATTATCACGAGGGAGAGAGAGAGAAAAATGAGCTCATTCATGCTCACAGCAGCGCTATGAAGTAGGTACTATTTTCCAGACAGGGAGACTGAGGCGAAGGAAAGTCCAGCCACTTGCCCACGGCCACACAGCTGAGAAGCAGCAGGATGAGTAATCGATGCAGATGCCTCCGTTGTAGGACACCCAGTCTTAATTGTTCTGCTGTTCTGCCTCTTCGTTTCCTAGCTAGATTTGTGAGGTCTTGGTTTTTTTTTGTGTGTGTGTGGTATGCGGGCCTCTCACTGCTGTGGCCTCTCCTGTTGCGGAGCACAGGCTCCGGACGTGCAGGCTCAGCGGCCATGGCTCACGGTCCCAGCCGCTCCGCGGCATGTGGGATCTTCCCGGACCGGGGCACGAACCCGTGTCCCCTGCATCAGCTGGCGGACTCTCAACCACTGCGCCACCAGGGAAGCCCATTTGTATTATTTTTTAGATTCCACATATAAGTGATATCATATAATATTTGTCTTCCTCTGACTTTCGTCACTTAGTATGATAATCTGTAGGTCCATCCATGTTCCTGCAAATGGCATTATTTCATTCTTTTTTATGGCTGGGTAGTATTCCATTGTATATATACACCACATCTTCTTTATCCAGTCATCTGTTGATGGACACTTAGGTTGTTTCCATGTCTTGGCTATTGTAAATAGCGCTGCTCTGAACATTAGGGTGCATGTATCTTTTCAAATTAGAGTTTTCGTCTTCTCTGGTTATATGCCCAGGAGTGGGATAGCTGGATCATTTGGTAGCTCTATTTTTAGCTTTTTAAAGGAATCTTCATACTGTTTTTGAAATAAGTTTTAACTAAGTCTTTGGTTTAATAGTTGTCATCCTAAAAGCGCACCGTACGTACGGCTTGCCCAGCGGACCCGCATGTTAACTCACTTGATCTTCATCACAGCCTTAGGCTGGAGGGCTGCTAAGTGATCCCCATCTCACAGATGAGCAAGCCGAGTCAGAGAGCACAGTGACCCTGGGGGGTGTCCCCAGCATGGGCTGACTGCCGCCTTCCTTCCCTCCAGGGACAGGGGCAGACCCGGCAGTCAGCGCCAAGAGCAACCACTGCCTGGATGCCGCCAAAGCCTGCAACCTGAACGACAACTGCAAGAAGCTGCGCTCCTCCTACATCTCCATCTGCAACCGCGAGATCTCGCCCACCGAGCGCTGCAACCGCCGCAAGTGCCACAAGGCCCTGCGCCAGTTCTTTGACCGTGTGCCCAGCGAGTATACCTACCGCATGCTCTTTTGCTCCTGCCAGGACCAGGCGTGCGCCGAGCGCCGCCGCCAGACCATCCTGCCCAGCTGCTCCTACGAGGACAAGGAGAAGCCCAACTGCCTGGACCTCCGCAGCCTGTGCCGGACGGACCACCTCTGCAGGTAGGGGCCGCCGCAGCTCCAAGGGGAGTCGGCTGGGGTACTCTGCCTGCTCGACATTCCCGAGTTCGCTGGGTTAGGATCTTGAGCCCGGAAGAGAGGGTGACTCGGACATGTGCAAAACGAATTGTCATTCATTCATTCATGCGTCCTTCCCTTCCTTCCTTCATCCATCCATCCATCCATCCATCTATTCATCCGTTCATTCAGCTGTCCATTCATTTATTCAGTACAGGTTTATCATTTGCCCGCTCTGTGCCCAGCTTCAGGCTAAGCACCATGGGGGAAACCAAGATGAACCACCCTAGGAGCTCCTAATTTAACATCATAGACCCTAGAGCCTGGAGTAAGAAGGGACCTTCAGTGACTTTAGGTCCACTTTTTTTTTTTTTTTTTTTGCGGTACGCAGGCTTCTCACTGTTGTGGCCTCTCCCGTTGCGGAGCACAGGCTCCGGACGCGCAGGCTCAGCAGCCATGGCTCACGGGCCCAGCCGCTCCGTGGCATGTGGGATCTTCCCGGACCGGGGCACGAACCCGCGTCCCCTGCATCGGCAGGCGGATTCTCAACCACTGCGCCACCAGGGAAGCCTACTTTAGGTCCACTTCTAAAGGAAGCCCACCCCTTATCCCAGTGAGGTCCTGTGGCCGTCATGGAAGGGCTCTTGCACATCCCAGAGGCAGCTCCTTCCACACTGATAGCTGAGCTCGTCTAGTGCTGGGTGGAGCATGGGGACTCACGGTCCTGGGTTTGAATCCTGACTTTTCCACTTACTAGCTGTGTGATATGGAGCAGGTTTTTTTAAATGTCCTGAGTGTCCATCCCTTTACCCATGAAATGGGAATAAAAAGGCACAGCATTATTGTGAGGATTAGACGACATGTGTGTTAAAGCTTAGCACAGAGTTTGGCATAAAGTAATTGCTTAATAAGTGCCTAATTGTTTGGAAGGTTTGTTTTGTTACAGTGAGTTGAAATTTGCCTCTGTGATTCTTCTGTTTTTCTCGTTTGTTATTAACCATTTATTGAACCTCTCTTGCATCCAGTGCATGGTTCTAAGGCTTAGGCATGCAGAGGTGAACACGACGCTCTCCGAGGAGCACCCAGAAGGGAGACAGACAAGGGGAGCAGGGATCCCAATGCAGTGGGCTGAGGGCTGTGGGCTCCCAGAGGAGGGTGCACAGGAGAAGGACATCTGCCTCAGCCTGGGGCTCCAGAGGATGGGGCCTTGAGCTGAACCTTGGAACATGAGAAGGAGAAAGCCAGGGAATGAGTGTGGCATGCAAATAAAAGGGACATGTAATGGGGCCACATGTTGTTGGAGGGCAGCTGTTAGATGGATGTATGGATGAGGGAGAAACATCTTTTGCACAGAATTATTTGTTGTGTTATTTGTATGTGGGGAAAGAATACGCAAAGGCTGGAGGGTAGGAGAGAGCCGGTGGTTATGGGCACCTGCAGGTGGTGGGTGCACGTGGAGTGTGGGCCACGGGGTGGGAAGGCCAGAGGTGAGGCTGCTAGGGAGACAGGGATTGCAATCACACAGATAAGCAGAGATTGCTTACTGTACCCCAGACACTGGTCTATTATATGGTTTATCTCATTAATCCTTGCAACAAGGCTACGAGGTAGGTACTGTTATCGTCTGTATCTGTCAAATGATCAGAGTCGTAGAAAGTAACTTGCCCAAGGTCACACAGCTCATGCATTTGAGAGCTGGATCCGATCTCCAGGGCTTTCCTCCCAGTGTAGCACACTGGCCTGGACTAAGGTAGTGGCTGTGAGCACGGGGAGAAGTGTATCAGTTCAGAGATGATTGGTAAGTAGACTTGACAGGACTGGGGACTGGTTGAAAGTTCCCTGGAGGGAGAGGCATTTCTGTTTTGTTTACTTCGCACCTGTCCTGCACATAGAGCCTGACGCATGGCGAGTGCTCCGTGAACATTACTTGAATGGATACATGGATGGTGGCCACCATGCTTACTGGGTGAATAATTGTGGGGCGATGGATCATTCAGCAATGGGGGTGCACAGCATCTGAGATGGCGGTGCAGGGGGGACCATTGCCACCCCCGTTGCAATGTCTGGGGCATTTGGACCTGTGGGCCTGGAGCTCAGTGAAGAGGTTGGAGTGGAGAAATGGGATTGGGGGTTGTGGCGGGGACTGGAGGATGGGGCTGCAGAGGGAAGGGAGCTCAGGGCCTGTGTGGCTGAAGGGGAGGCACTACCTTGGTTTGGAAAATGAGCTGGAGTTCGGAGAAGGGCTGATGCCTGCAGGGCTGGGAAAGCCTGAAGAAAGTGGGCTTTTCTCTTTTGCTTACTTAAAGAAACATACCTTATCGCTTACAAAAACAATGGGGACGATTTCAAATAAAATATGCTCACTACAAGAGGATGGTTAAAAGTAGAAACCCAGGGACTTCCCTGGTGGTGCTGTGGTTAAGAATCCGCCTGCCAATGCAGGGGACATGGACGGGTTTGAGCCCTGGTCTGGGAAGATCCCACATGCCACAGAGCAGCTAAGCCCGTGCGCCACAACTACTGAGCCTGCGCTCTAGAGCCCGCGTGCCACAACTACTGAGCCCACGTGCTGCAACTACTGAGCCTGCGAGCTGCAACTATTGAAGCCCGCTCGCCTAGAGCCCATGCTCCACGACAAAGATAAGCCACTGCAATGAGAAGCCCGTGCACCACAACGAAGTGGCCCCCACTCGCCGCAACTAGAGAAAGCCCGAATGCAGCAATGAAGACCCAACACAGCCAAAAGAAAAAGGCAAAAAAAAAAAAAAAAAATGAGAAACTGAGGGCCCACAAAAGGAAGTCAGGAGTCTGGCGGGGTTCCTGGGCTGGAGCTCAGCTTCCCAAGAGTTGAGAGAAAGCCAAGACTGGATGGGCCATGTCACTCCCTAAACGTGATGGAAGGAGCCTATTAGTTCTTGGATGGAAATGCATTTCTCCTTGTCCTAAATGCTAAACTGACCTGGTCAGGCTGCACAACAAACGGTGTATGTGGGGTGACAGGATGGATGAGGGACTGGAGGGGCTGGAGGGCCAGCCTGAGTCTAGGCTCAGTGACCACAAGCCAGGGTGTCAGGACCAAGGCCAGGTGCACCACTGCCCGGCATCAAACCTCAGGTGGACGTCTCTGCAGGGGTCCTGAGCCAGAGCAGCCTTGTGAACACCCGTTATTAGTGGTGTTTTAAGGGAGGACAACATGTGCAGCTCCTAAGGAGATTGGAGAGCGTGGAGCAGGGTGGATTTGGTGGCCTGTGGAGCATCTGTGTCTGTTCAAAGAGCCTGTAGAACATCTGTGTCTGTTCAAAGAGCCAGAGGGGTTTTTGTTTGTTTGGAGATGGGGGGCGGAGTTTGGAACAGGAGAGCTGGGGCAGAAGCTTCACGTGGTAGAGAGGGTGTTTAAACAAAACTAAGTATGGGAGGGTCAAGAATGAGGTGTCCCAGGACCTAAGGGCTGACAGTTTTCTGAGAGGCGCCGAGCCAAGCCTGTGAGTGCCATGCATCCTGATGTAAATTTAAACAACAGTGGGACTTCCCTGGTGGTCCAGCGGTTAAGACTTCACCTTCTAATGCAGGGGGTGCGGGTTCGATCCCTGGTTGGGGAGCTAAGATCCCATTTGCCTCGTGGCCAAAAAAACCAAAACATAAAACAGAAGCAATATTGTAACAAATTCAATAACGTCTTTAAAATTGGTCCACATCCAAAAAAATCTTAAAAAAAAAAGTAACAGCAGCCATGGGACTCACGGACAGTGCTGTGTCTGGATTATTGAGTTGGGTCTCGCGTAGGAAGTTCCAGGTGCTCCTGGATGTGGCCGGCTGAGCTCCTGGTCTAGAACAAGGGAGTTCCTCTAATGCATCTCCCCCAACTCCCATCCCACCCAGCTCCCATCCCCATGCAGATTTAAAGTATGGTCCTGCAAGTGGGGAGACGAGGGGTGAGGGCAGAACCCGAGTGTAGGGTGAGTCTGGCAGGACCTGGGGGTTTGTTACAGAGTGGCCAAGTGTCCTTGGGAAGCTCTGCCTGTGATGCAGAGTGGCAGGTGGGTGGAGGTGTTTGCCATGGTAACCCCGCAGCTGCGAGACCTGGCTTCTGTGTTCACCCTGCCCCTGGTCTTCCGCGTGATCCTGGATGGACCATTTCATTCTGCGTGCCCAGGCTGCTTCTTCACTGATCAAACAAGGATGCTCCCCATTTTCCAAGGACCCTTCCCAGTCTTTGGATCTGAGTCTATCACAAGCAGCTTTCCCATCTGCCTTCTCCCCCTGCGCCTCCACTTGAGGTCATATTCCTAGAGAGGTGAGCCCTTGCTACAAGAGGAAATGACCAGAGATCCCTCGTGAGGGTAGGTGATGTGGAAGGGCAGATTTGAAGGAGCGGAGCTGACTTCCTTCATGCTCCTGTGGGCTTGACTTACTGACGCCTGGACCCTGTCTCTGTGGTCCATGGAGGAGCCCGGGAGGTGATGGGTGGCTGGGGAGGCAGTTCTCCACTATGCCCAGGAAGGGGCGCTCTCCCTTCCTTCCTGACCTTGGTTTCCTCCAGGTTTCTGCCTACCAGGGTGGCCACCACAGGTGGAAATCTTGACTGTGAAAATGGGACGACCCAGTGCCATGGTGTTTGGAGCAGGAACGGGGGACCCCCCAAGTCTTCCTGTCCTGGATACTTTAGTGGATGGAGCTGGCCTTGATGGGGGTCCCGGGAGAGCCTCTCTGGGCTGACTCTTCGGGTATGAGGCCCTTGTCTGCAGGCCTCTCCTAGAACACGCTCCACGCTCCAGGGCTATAGTGCCCAGTTTGCACCTCACTGGGCCTGCCTGGCCCCCCTTGCCCTTCAGCTTGGGGAGTTGGCCCAGCTATGCCCAGGCTTCTACCTGAACGAATCTTGGCCCAGGACTCCCTGGGGGACAGCTCTGCCAGACCTCCGCCACACGGCACTACATCAAAGCAAGACGTGCTGTGCAGCGCACCTAGCAGCAGGCCTTGTACAGCCCCGTGGGATATTTAACGGACTCTGCTGTGCTGTCTTACGAATGTTACTAAGCACTAAGCAGAGGGGTTTGAAGAAGCTTTGGTTAAACAAGGGTGTTTTCTTTTGGGGCTCGGGGGTATTGGGAGCATTTCCGAACCCTCCTCCTGCTCTTTGGACCAGGATCAGTTTGGGGTCAGTGACCAAGGCAGGGAACCTCTGAGAGTGGAAGCTTCCTGCTCAAGCTGTGGGTCCGACTCTTCTTGAAGCTGCACTCTGGGAGCCCATGCCCTGCCTTCTGCCTTTGTCTGGTTCACATCCCACGGGCCTTTAGGGCTGTGGGTTTAGGACCAGGAGAAGCTTTTCCTTTAAAAGCCTTCTGATATGGAGTCTGGAAAGCCTGGAGAATCCCTTGGAATGATTCCATGGAATTTGGCTAATTTCTCTCACCCCAGCCCTGCAGTGGGCCATGACCTACTTGTTTTTTAAATGTAATCTTTTGGTTTATACTTTCTCAACTTACACTCATTGCAAGGATGGTCCAGCTTGTGTGTGTGTGTGTGTGATGATTGTGTTATATTGTAAACTGTGTCCCTCCAGGCCTCATTTGGAGAGGCCCCCTAAAATGCCCTGTTCCTCTTGGTCGGCCAAGAGGATATAAATAACTTGGTGCTGGCCGTGTGCCATATCTTGGGCTGTAAGTTAACCTTTGGGTACCGAGGATGTGCATAAATAGATTCCAGCCTGGGACTACCCTGGCTGCCTGGGCTCCTTTGTGCCGTGGACACTGTCCTTGTCGGAGAGGATTGATGGGAAGGCAGAGGGGTTGGTGTCTCCCCTCTCAACTGTCTGCAGGGAGCGGGGAGGCATCCCTTCAGCAAGCCCCCTCCCCACCCTTGCCTAGCTTGGGGCGTGTCTGGTGTCTGTAGGCAGTGTGGGTGGACAGGTCTGGGTTTGATTCTTGGCTCCTGGGGGCTGTGCCTCAGCTTCTTTTGGACTCTAGAATCTGTTGGCTGATGTTTTCAGCAGCTTATCTCTAAATGGCAGCAAATGATTATTTGAGTACAGGCTTGGGGCTTCCAAGCCTTTACTTCTTTTAAAGGAGAGGATCTTGAATATCTCGAAATCAGATGTAAAGTTTTGCGTGTATATTCTAAAGAGAAACTTGTTGCTTTCATTAGATTCTTGAAGCATTCTTTGACCTCCCCAAACTTAAGAATCTCTGCCATCTCTAGATGGCCAACTTGGATTGGCTGTCTGAAGGATTGTGAATCTGCCTCCTGGCTCAATAGCAAAGAGAGCTGTGATTGATTAATGATGTCTGCCACTGGCATGGAATGGGCAGAATGGATGCCCCGCTAGAACCCAGCTAGTCATTCCTGGGACCAGTGGTTCACCAGTAGCAGGAGGAATGGGGGTCTCGGGGCCATTCCTTTATTCATTTGACCACTGTTTGTGGATTATCCACTCTGGGCCAGGCCTCGTGTTGAGATTAGAGAGTTAATGAAGTAGGCAGAGGCCCTTGCCCTCAGGGGACTCACAGTCCAGTGACTGGACACTGTGGTGATTGCCTCTGCAATGGGAATGGAACCACACAATGAACTAGATGATAGTATTTCCATTCAAGTTCTCTTGAAATCCCAGTTCTGCTCTGCTTCCTACCAGGCCTTCCCTGGGTCACTCTGGTGGCCCAGAGAGCAGCTGTTTCTTGGGGGAGATGAGCCACAGACAGATGAACTTTGTTCAGGGGACTGTCCGGCCTCGAACAGAGCTCAGAACCCAGCAGCCCTATCTGTCTTCAGAGCAGAGCTGTGCCCAGGAGTGCCATGGGGTAAAGAAGTCACATCCTCCTGAAGAAGACTTAACCAGGTTGCAGTGGAGGGAGACCCTGTGGGGAGGGACATGGGATCCTCGGCCCTGCCAGAGACTCTGAGACCCATCTTCCCCTTGAGGATCCCATGTTGGCTTCTGCTACTAGCCTCAGTAGAGGCCCTGTTTACCCTTGAACTCTGTGCCAAGGGTGCCTAGATTTTTCCTCTTGGAATTTTCCGTGGCAAATTGACACAAGGCTGGAATGTTGAACATTAGTAAAAGCTCTGGGAGAATAAACACAGAGAGAAGCTGCAACCTAGATAGTTAGTTTGCAAGATAGGGTTTATATGGCTTTCTGCTCTGGCTGCTACAGGGAGGTCAGCACGGCTGGGTAGAGAGTGCCTTTACCTTTTACCACCCAGGCCGCTCTCTGGGCACCTGGGGTCCATAAAGCTCACACCCCAGAGAGATGAGGTGCACCCTTGCCTAGCTAAAGCTCCCATTGGTGGAGTTCTGTGTGAGAACCCACTCCATCCCTGGCTGATTGGAAAGAGGAATGACCCATCGTGGGGATGCTGCTTATGCAGAGAGAATCAGAGTTCAAGTTGGTCAGGGTTGGGTGTGTTTTTGCTCACACAGGGTGGGTCATGCTCTCAGCTACCCAGATGTTACTTCATTCACCAGGCTCCTTGATTATTTCTGCTTCCATTCAGTGACCTGGACTTTCTCTTTGCTACTGTCTTTGTCCCCTGGAGCTGCTTTGAAAAAATACCATAGACCAGAGGGCTTAACCAACAAACACGTTATTCTCATAATTCTGGAGGCTAGTAGTTCAAGATCAGGGTGCCAGCATGGTTGGGGTCTCAGCGAGGGCCCTCTTTGGGGTAATTTCCTCACGTGGCTTCCTTGTTGTATGTGTGCCAAGAGGGATTGGGTGTTCCTTCCTCTTTTCATGAGGGCACAAATCCCATCACGGGGGCTGTACCCTCATGGCCTAATTACTTCTCTAAGACTCCACCTTCAAATACCATTGCATTGGGGGATAGGGTTTCAACATATCAATTTGGGGTGGGGGGACACACTCAGTTTGTAGCACCTAGACTTGCACTTCATTCAAAGCCTGTTTGGTTCTCATCTCCCTGAGCCCTTTCTTAGCCTCTCCTTCCAATGATGCTTTCTAGAACTCATCTGCATCCTTCCTGTGGCGCTAATCATGTGGCTTTCCTTTGATACTTTATCTTCCCAACTAGATCTCTGTTTTTAATATTCTTATATGTATATAATATGTATAGGTACTGCCATATATATGTATAATGTTGATTAATTTATTTAACAGATATTTATTGTGTACCAGGCACTGTGCTAGACACTGGATTTAGATACTTACTGGAGAACACAGTAGAAATGGTCCTTGCCCCCTTGGATCTTATAGTCTGATGGGGGAGATAGACAATAATCAAGCAAACAGACAAGTATATGGTTAACATCTTTGGAATGAGCAGGATGTAGAAAGAGAGTATAATGGGGGAAGGAGGGAGGACCTCTTTGGGCAGAGCAGTCAGGAGAAGTGTATCTGAGGAGAGACATTTAAACTGAGACCTGAAGAACGAGGGCCAGAAGTAAGCCAGGTAGAAGGAAGAACATCTCACTCAGAGGCGGGAGCATGCGCAAGAGTTGGGGGGAGGAGAGGAACTTGGCCTTGGCGTTGGCATTGACGGGGCTGGCGTGGCTGAGGCAGAGGGGACTCGGGAGAGACATGCGGGCAGAGCCAGGTCACACGGGACCGTCTAGCCCGGGGCAAGGAGTTTGGATTTCTTCTGAGTACACTTAGAAGCCAGCTAGTGACATCATGGAAGTTGTGACATAAAAAGATGACTCTGGCTACTGGGTGGAGAATTAAGGGATAAGGCAAGAATGACCTTGGAGAGACCAGGGAGGAGGTTATTTTCGTATATGAGATCAGAGATGACGGCAGCCCAGGCCAGGGGGTTGGCCGTGTGGAGTGAGATAAGTGGGTACATTTGAGATATTTTGGAGGTGGAAATGATGTACCTTGATGTGGGAGCGAGGGAGACAGAGGAACTCGAGGAGAGCTCACAGACTTCTGGCTTGAGCCACTTGGTGGGCAATGGTGCCACTTTCTGAGATGGTGAAGGCTTGGAGGGGGAGGTGAATCAGGAGTTCCATTCTAGGCATGTTAATTTTGAGATGCCTTTGAGACATTCCTATCTGGAGCTTGACTGGAGTTATAAATTCTGGGGGTCATTAACATATATATGGTGGTTAAGGCCAGGGGAATATGTAGGTTCTCCTAGGGAGAGGCCAGCATGAGAGGAGGCCCTGAGAATGTGCCTGGATCCCCTGTAAATGCCCGGTAAGGGTTTGGGGGTGTTGTTATGGCGCCCCAGGAGTCAAAAATTTCTTTTTTTTTTTGCGGTACACAGGCCTCTCACTGTTGTGGCCTCTCCCGTTGCGGAGCACAGGCTCTGGACGCACAGGCTCAGCGGCCGTGGCTCACAGGCCCAGCCACTCTGCGGCATGTGGGATCTTCCCAGACCGGGGCACGAACCCGTGTCCCCTGCATCTGTAACTGTTGGATTTGGGAAAGTGGAAGGCGTTGGTGACCTCTTCAAAAGCAGTTTTGATGAAGTGGTGATTACAGAAACCTGACCAGAGGGAATTTCCTGACTGTCCAGTGGTTAGGACTCTGTGCTTTCACTGCCGAGGGCCTGTGTTCAACCCTTGGTCGGGGTACTAAGATCCCACAAGTGGCATGGCCAAAAAAAAAAAAAAAAGAAAAAGAAACCTGATCAGAGCTAAAGAAATGTTTGTAAGTCGGTTGGTCAGAGCTTCCTGGGAAACATCCTCATGGAAAGGGAACCATCCAGTGCGGGGAAGTTGCTCATTTGTCCCTTCAGTGGAGAGATAGCTGAGGAAAACTCAACACTGGCTTGGCTTTGGGAAGCGTGGGCTGGGGGTCCTGCCAGCATGGGCAATCCAGGGGCTCCGTCATGGCACTCTGCAGGTCCTGGGAGCACACCTCGGCCAGGGTCAGTCTGGATCCTGAGGCCATGCAGCCTTGGGACAGCCCATAGTGTGGGCCACACGTGCCTGATGGTCTTGGATGCTAGTGAATTCACTGCAGTGGGATTAGGACCTCAGCATCCCCTCCTCCCATGTCCTCCCTGGGCTCTCAGGGACCACGATATGGATGCTGCAGACTCGGTTTCTCCAGCCATGGCCAAAAGACTCTTTACAATGTGGGAAGAGACCTTTCTCTAAGCTCTGGGCTCTTCTGAGCAACCTAGCTGGCCCGCCCTCTCAGAGAAGAAGGCTCTGGGGCTGCCAGGAGGAGCCTTGCTTTTTCAGCCTTCTTCATTGAGGAGATTCCTAGAACAGGCTGAGCGGTGCCTGAGAGGTGCCCCCAGGCTACCTGCACTGGGCCTCCTCTCTGTGCTGGATGGGGGATGGGACCTCTCCCGTAGCCAGCCAGGACGTGGTCTTTGTCTTCCCGGGGCGGTACCCACAGAGGTGAGGAATCCTGCCCTGCTTCTTAAGTAGCATTAGCCTGGTATTCTGGGGCCAACTGTCCTCCTCAGGGCCCTTTTGGGGGCTCTCTTGGAATGCTCGGAGACCTGCACATGCCTCTGTTATCCCAGGGTCTCTGAGGTGGGTAAGCATAGTGGAGCACCATGGGTGCCCTCCCACCTAGAGTAGAACCAGGACGTTGAATAAAGCACCAAGGAACAGTAAGATCCTCAAACGGAGCGAGAGGGAAATTTGGGGAGAGCGGCTCATACCCTGCCTGGCCCAAGGTGCCTTGCGCTGGTCCAACAGGAGTCCTCCTGAGTGCGTGAGTTCTCCATCACTCAGCCTTTGGTGGACCGGGGGTGCTCTCTGAGCACTGCGACGTGCTCAAGGAAAGATTCCCCAGAAATGTTCTTCAGAGGGGCTGGAGTCGCAGCCCCGGCTTCTGATCCTCGCATAGGCAGTTGTGAGACCTCGGCCTGGTTCTTTAACGTCACGCAGCCTCTGTGCTCCTTGTCAAAATCAGGATAGTTACGCCCACGTGGAAGCTTAGTCACCCATTCCCCAGGACTTCCGTGGAGCTCCATTTGTAGGTGCTCAGCAGCCAGGATGCTGAGATAAACTGCCGGCCTGCCCAAGCAGCCCCCAGGCTGTGCTGGCTGTGAGGTGGGGGGCTGGCCCCCAAGGCTGGCAGGGGCTTTTGGGGAAGGAGGCTTGGAGGAGGTATCTGAGCCGAGCTTGAAGGAGGAGGAGGCAGGCCTGTTCTAGCAGGCAGCCCTTCTGGTCCTCGCAGGGGGAATGTGTGTCTTGAAAGTGGCGGCCAGGCAAGGGAGAATCAGCTCCTAAAACCTTTGTGCATTTTGCCAAGGAGTCTGATTTTCTCCAGAAGGCAATGGGAACCATGAAATGTTTTAGGCAATAGAGTGACACAGTACAGTTAGTGCTTTAGAAAGATCTCTTTGGCCACTGTGTGTACAATGGGTCAGAGGAGGGAGAGGCTGGAGGCCTGCTGGGGACCCACTGTGATGGGGCCTGAGATCAGGAGGCTGAGGCAGAGGGTGGGTGGGGAGGGGCTGGGTCTGAGACCTTCAGAGGTCGGTTCCCAGGGACTTGCCGAATGTGGACAGTGAGGGAGTGGGGAGGAGTCCAGGCGGACACCGCAGTCTCTGGTCTGGTGGCTGGCCGGCTGGCGAAGCCGTTACCTGAGGGAAGGGAGGAGGAGGTCTGGGCATAGAGGGGAGATGTTTGGGTTTCGAACTTGTTTGTGGGGAAGCCTTTGGAACAGGCAAGTGGAACTGTGTATGTGGGAGTTTGGGAGAGAGGCCGGGGCTTGAGATTGAGATTATGGGGTTAAGAGAAATAAAGCAGGAAAAGCAGTGAGCCTAGGGCCGGGCACACAGGCGCACGGTAAACATTAGTTCCTTCAAAGAGCTTGTAAGCTCATTTGGGGAGACAAGGCTCACACCTGTGGAAACATTGAATATGAAGAGGAGACCCTGCTTAATTAAGTATTGTAAGGATTATACTGTGTGCTGCAGCCATTCAGAAAAGGGGAGCGGTGTGGCCGGAAGAGCCACGGAAGGCGGCGTGGAGTTGGGGTCCCGCAGCTGGGGAGGGAAGGAGGCTTCCAGAAGGGGACAGGAGGGGGAAGCAGGGCTGGGCACGGCTCCTCCCAGGAGAGAGGGATGTCCTGCTCGCAGCACAGGTGCCAGTGGTGGGAGGAGTGTGTGTGTATGTGTGTGTTTATGTGTCTGTCTGTCTGTGTGTGTTTATGTGTGTGTGTGTTTATGTGTGTGTGTGTTTGTGTGTGTATGTGTGTTTGTGTGTATGTGTGTGTTTGTGTGTATGTGTGTGTATATGTATGTGTATGTGTGTGTGTGTGTGAGAGAGAGAGAGAGAGAGAGAGAGAGAGAGAGATTGGAGCTTTGAGATGCCCTGAGGAGACACTGGGCAGATAGGGACGACCTGTCCCAGCCTGCCACCTGTTGGTCCCCGATTCCAGCAGACTCTGGGTTCTCCAAACTTGTTGCTCAATAAGTGGAAGAAATAGAGGCCTGTGAAAAGAGTCCCGGATTAGGAGTTACACTACATCCTAATACTGCCGCAGTCCTAGTACTACCTCGGCCTGTAACTAACTCTGTGATCTTGTTGGAAACTGGAATGAATCACCTTGTTAGGTAGGGAGTTCCCCATCCTAAGAGGTATGGAGCAGAGGCTGGAGGCCCCTTGCCAGACCTCAGATGCGTGCCAGGTTTGGGACTTTTCAGGTCCCGTCTGAGCTGCTGTAACGTGAACTTCCTGTCTCTTGGGGTCACGTGAAGGCAGTGCATTGTGGGTACCAGGAGGCTCCCTCTGCCCCCCTCCTCTCCTTCTCCTCTCTTCCTTTTTCTCCTGATTTTCAAAATGAAATTCACTTTCCTCTTTTGCTGATGACAAAAGCTGTATGTGCTTGCTAGAAAACATAATTCTGCCAAGACAGGAAGGTCCTCTCAAGAAAGCAGAGATCATCCGCAGCCCTAACACCCTGAAATAACCCGGAAATAAGTGAACGTTTAGGAGAATGTGTACTTCCAGGCTTTTAAAATATGCATACACATATTTTTAACAACAATGATGTCATGTAGTACATGCTGTTTTGTTAGCTCTTCTTCCTCTAAATATATGAATGTTTCAATCTTAATGTCTCCGCACATGCAGGTTTACTGGTTTTGTTGGTGGTCTCGTTTCCCCTGTGGGTGACACGCAGAGCTTGCTGTGGTCACACGTGTACATTCACTCTGTCATGTAGGAAACTCATGTTTGGATCGGAGCCTGCCACGTGGTAGGGGACAGATATTCTGGGCCCTCAGAGGGAAGGGGATACTTAGACAACAAGAGAGCTCTTGGATCCCTGACTTGGGCCTTCCTCGAGGTCAAGGGGAGGACAGGGGACTGGACTGAAGTGGGATCTTCACAGTGGGCGGGCGTGTTTCTGGGTAGTTGCCATGTGTGGGTTTGGGTTGTTCTCCACCGAGGGACCACTCAGGAGAGGATAGTCTGTTTCCTCTAACTTCTCAGGGCGGTGTGCAGGGTGAGGACTGTACCAAGCAGTGAATTTGAGAATGGAAAAAGCAGAGGCCTCTTTAGCAGCCATCCAAAGACAAGGAAAGATGATGCCCAAGGTGGAACGTTCTAGGAATCTGTATGTGTGTTGGCATCATAAAAAAATAAGCTGGTTGATAACGTCAAGAGCAGGGCTGCGGGCCACGTTGGAGAGGGATGGAGAGGGTTGGTGGGCCAAGACTGGAAGGAAGGTGGGTCTGGGGTGGTGGAGTATTTTCTCCGTCCGGTTTTCCTAAGTGTTTGTGTCTCTGGGGGAGTTTTAAGTAAACCAAGCAAGGGTCATTGCCTGCAACTTGTTAATCCTCCCCTCGTTACAGCAGAGACGATTGGAAATCCCTAAGAAATCAAAAAATAGTAGCTACCAGGTGGTAACCAGTGAGCTCAGAAGATGGGGGCTGCAGCAGCAGAGGTCATTAAGCTGCCAGCTCTCCCTGCTGCTCTCGGAAGGAGGTGGAGATCTGTGCTTGGAGCAGAGGTGGGCTCTTACCTCCCGGAAGATGCACAGGGTGGGAAGAAAGCTGGGCAGGTGCCCAGGTCTGGGGAACCCGCGCCTCCTCCTTTCCCCTGCTGGGAACTCATCCACAGACGCCTGGGGTGGGGAGGAGGCACTTTGGCCACCTCTTGGCTACCTCTTCTGCCTGTTTCTCCTTTTGCAGGCTCAATTGTATTCTAGTTGCTTTAATTAGGGCCTGTGTCTTTAAGGAGGTGGAGCCGGTAAGGGGGCCTCAGAGAGAACCAACCAGAACACCTGCACTGGTCCTAGATGGGGGAGGAGAGGGCCCTGGAGATCCCCTCCCACTGGCCTGAGCACCCCGCCTCCTGCACTGCTTGAAGGAGGCGTGGCTTGGAGGGCCGCTAGTTCAAGGATGTGTAACGGGGGTGCTGGCAGCAGGGGGGGTGGGCCTGGGTTGCTCTGTCTGTAGTGTGCCTCAGCCTGATTCATGATGGGAGGAAGGTGTGCTGTCTGAGGAGGTGGCAGCTGTGGGCAGAACAGGACAACGTTGTGTCTGAAAATGTTTCTGGGTGGAGCCTGGGGGAATCCATGATTCCACCTCAAAACAGAGCTAGAGGCAGGCTTGAAGCTCATCCCCACAAAATTTCATTTTAGAGATGAAGAAGCTGAGGCCCAGAGAGGTGGCGTTATTTGCCCACAGTCACACAGCTAGGGAGTGGCAGGACTCAGGCAAGAGGTCAGGTCTGGCCTCCCTGGGCAGTGTCCTGTCCTGTGAGGAGGCTTGGCGTGGTGGAGGGCTAACCGGACAGGGCGTCAGACACTGGGGTCCCAGACTCAGGACTTGGAACATCTCTGAGTTTCCTTATTTAAAGAACAGACAGGGGCTTCCCTGGTGGCGCAGTGGTTGGGAGTCCGCCTGCCAATGCAGGGGACG
Source organism: Mesoplodon densirostris (assembly GCF_025265405.1). Taxonomy (NCBI): domain Eukaryota; kingdom Metazoa; phylum Chordata; class Mammalia; order Artiodactyla; family Ziphiidae; genus Mesoplodon; species Mesoplodon densirostris. The sequence goes on along the minus strand of NC_082666.1, from coordinate 119,014,608 downwards.
CGGGTTCGTGCCCAGGTCCGGGAAGATCCCACATGCTGCGGAGTGGCTGGGCCCGTGAGCCATGGCCGCTGAGCCTGCGCGTCCGGAGCCTGTGCTCCGCAACAGGAGAGGCCACAACAGTGAGAGGCCCGCGTACCGCAAAAAAAAAAAAAAAAAAAAAAAAGAACAGATAGAATCAAATCTGTCCTGTCCACCTCATGGGGCTGTCGTAGAACAGAAAATGAGAGAAGCGCCGTGATGGTACTTGGAATGCTACAAAGAATCCCCCTCCCCTACACTCCTCCCCACCATGTTTAAAACTGTGGTGTTCCCCAGCACAGGGTGCTGGCCTGTACCATGGAAAGGGAGGCGGGCAGCGATGGGTAGGTCCCCACACAGCAGGAAGGGGCGGACTGTCAGAGAAGGCTTGATGCTTGAGTCCATGCAGAGCCCTGGAGGTGGCTTCTGGCTTCTGGCCGTGGACAGGAGGTCTAAGACCATTTGGGTCACGGGCTAGACAGGACCTCCACTTCCTTCCTTTTCCTTCCAGCTCTTTGCAGGAAGCTCGTTAGACAGTCCTGAGCCCCTGTTGTTCTGTGAGAATCCCATTTGGATTGTCCATGGCGCAGTGAAGGCTGGGCTGGAAGGGGTGGGGCGTGGGGTGCCCATCTTGGGAGTCCGCAGTCCAGAGCCCCCCTCCCACCCTCCCTTTCTCCATAAGGGCTCACACCTGCATTGCTCCTGTCCCCCACTGCCCTCCCTCCCCCCTGGATCAACCTCAGAGGTCAATGGCAAAAAAGAGGGGGGAGAAACAGAAATGATGATGACTTTGATTTTCTTCTCCTGTCGGAGCCTGGGGAGGGTGGTTGTTTTGCTTCCTGGACCTCAGCGGAGAATTCCCTGCCAGACAATCATCTCAGCGCTTTCATTGCTTTCTGATGCTCTCCTAACTGCACAGGGTCGGCTATTAAATGGTCATCAAACCTCAGCCTCTATCCCATCAATAGTCATAAAGTTGGGGAGATAAAAGCCATCAGTTTTCCATTATAGCTGAAAGCAATACTGTAGATAGCTATTTTCTGAATGCTGCAGATAGATGTATTTTAACCAGAGCAGGGTTTTCAGTGGGTCCCCAATTCAGCAGCTGTGAGTCCTGCTGGGCCCGGGAGAACCTGCCAGGTGGTGGTTGAAATGGGGGAGGGGCCAGGGCTTTCTCTCCCTTTGTCTCCTCTCTCCTAGGATTGAAAGGGCACATCCTCAGGTGTGGGATGCTGGGGCGGGGGGTGCTGTGGTGGTGGGACCGTGGGCTTCTTCCCTTGTTTCTGACCAGGGGCCGCACATAAATGCAGGGGTTGTAGTCTGCTCATTCTAACGAGAAGTGACCCTCCTCTGCCCGATCTCGGGCTGCGGGCAGGCCGGGGGCTGGGCTCAGGGTACGTGCCTGGTGATTCGAGGTGTGGGTGTGACGGCCTGCAGGCTGGGTCTGGTGGGATAGGAGGGGCTGCAGCCTAAGGAAGCTGCAAGACAGCTGCGGACCATCGGGAGGATGGCAGCTCCTGATATACAGTCCCTGTAGCTTCTCACAGATGAGCAGGCCATTTGGAAATGGATTTTGCAAGCAAATAGTTCGGCAGTGAGCAGCCATCAGATAAGTCCTCAGAATGAACTTTTCAAAGCACTCAAACCCCAGGGCCCTCCCGCCTCTGGTTCCAGAAGAATCTGGGATCTGAGACCGCCTGCCTCGGACCCCCACCCGCAGCCTCCTCTTCCTGGCCCTCCTTCCAGGTGCCTGTGCCCCAGTCTCCCTGGACGTGTAACTTCCCTCTGCTTTTCCTGCCTCTGGGGTCCTGCAGGGACGGGCTCCCCTGCCTGGGCCGTCCTCCTAATGAAATGGAAAGTTCCCGTTCATCTTAGGAGACCCTTTGAGGTCACCATCTCTTTGAAGCGTGTCTGTCTTCCTGGAGGTTATGTTTTCTGTTCCCTGTGCTCCTACACCGCTTGTCCCGACTCCTGTCAGAGGTCTTCTTAGGATGCATTGCAGCTGTAACATGTGTGGATTTCACTCTACAACACACTCTGGGGTCAGATCACATTTCCTGATTTTTCTAAATTGGCTCCAGGTTCTCCCTGCCCCAGCCTGGCCGGCAGGAAATGCAATACCATTAATGGAGCTTCCCTTGTCTGTGGCATGCGGGATCCAGGCTCAGGGCATGGGAACCTGCAGCGGTGAGGAGGCTGCTTGCCCGCCTGTGGCATTGCTCCCCCTGCCAGCCTTACAGTGGGGCTGGGTCCTTCAGCATCTGCTGGGCACCCCCGAGACCCCACAGTTGTAATCTCCACTCACCCCAGACTTGCCCAGAGGGAGCCCTCCGACCAGGGCCTTCCCTCAGGGCCATGGGGCCTCCCTGTTCAGCAGCTCCCGGGGTCCCTCATGTGGGCCCTAGAGCAGGGGGCACAGGTTTCCTCTAGCTTGGGGAATGGTTTTCTCTCCTGCCCCACTGGGCTTCTCTGCCCTCTCCATCACCCAGCCCTGGCACCTCCCACTCTTGGCCTGCTTTCACGGGGCTTCTGAGGATAAGGCCTCTTCTTAGCGGCAGGCACGCTCAGGCCTCCCGGCCTCAAAATCCTGTTCTCCTTCTAGAAGGGACACATGGGTGTCGGGGGAGGAAGGGAAAGCACCTTTTATCATTTCAATTCTCGTTCTTCGGTGTCTTCTCCACCAAGTTATCCTGCATGCAGCTGCCACGTGGCCTGTCCACGTACCCCTGCACCTAGCCTAGGGCTGGCACAGTGGAGGGTGCAAGAAATACTTGTTGAATTTTTTTTTTTTTTTTTTTTTTGTGGTACGCGGGCCTCTCACTGTTGTGGCCTCTCGCGTTGCGGAGCACAGGCTCCGGACGCGCAGGCTCAGCGGCCATGGCTCACGGGCCCAGCCACTCCGCGGCATGTGGGATCTTCCCACTTGTTGAATTCTTGAATGCTCTTTCTTGCCTTTGAAACAGAGATTGTAGGAGGTAACTTAACCTTTTTTTATTGACACAGTTCTCTCCTTAACTACCGGTTAATTCGCACAGATGGCGTCCGCGATGCCTTCAGGTGTTACTGACTTACAGAGAACTGTTGGACCCTACACTAATTAGCCTCAGGCACCGTGAATCTTGAGTAATTGTGTTTTGCTTTTCTAGTATTTCTGTTTCCTTCACTGTGTCTGCTGTCACTTCTCGCTGAAGGTTCTGTCTGCCCCTGGGAGTTTCCCTCTGTCATCCGTTTTCTTTCACTGGTTTTCTCTGGAACAGAAAAGCAGATTACCTGTGTGTTCAGATTATCTCTGCACTAGGCACCATTAGACTTTAAGCAAAGAGATGAAGGATTTTCTTAGGAGTAAAATATCTATTTTAGTGTACAAACTCCATACTCCCCATGCAGGCGGCTTCCTTGTTCTTGGCGGGCTGCCTGAGGAGTGACCTACAAAAGTGCTATTATGGTGGACCTTTCAGATTAAAAAAGTATATTTTAAGATGACTTTGGAAAAGGGACATGAGAGCATATTAAGGCCTTTTGGAATTAGAGTTGGCTACGTAGATGGATAAGGAGAGGCGAACTCTGTTTTTTCTGAAAAGAATATCCCTGAATCTTCATCATCTGTAGTTTTCCCTGATGACCTTGGGTAACGGCACAATTCCACCTTTTTTATCACTGACGGCGGGCCTGGGGATTCGGTTGAGGGAGGTTTGGGCCTTGGAGGGGCGAGGGTTGTCACACCAGCAGGGGATATCGTCTCATCCTGGAGCTGTCGCCTCTGCACTGTGTCTCACTGCAAGCACCCGAGTCAGCGGTGGTGACAGTAAGGCCTGACCCAGTTAGGGTGCTGTGAGGACCAGGTAGAGAGAGTGCACGGTGAGGGCCTCTTTTCAGAAATTAAAAAAAAACTTTAATTGAAATATAGTTGACTTACAAGGCTGTGTTAGTTTCTGGTGTACACAGAATATATATACACATATTCTTTTTCATATTCTTTTCCATTATGGTTTATCACAGGATATTGACTATAGTTCCCTCTGCGCACAGTAGGTCCTTGGTTATCTATTTTAGATATAGTAGTGTGTATATGTTACTCCCAAACTCCTAATTTATCCCTCCCCTCTTTTCCCCTTTGGTAATTGTAAGTTTGTTTTCTATGTCTGTGAGTCTGTTTCTATTTTGTAAATGGGTTCATTTGTGTCATATTTTAGATTCTACGTATAGGCGATATCGTATGATATTTGTCTTTCTGACTTACTTCACTTGGTATGATAATCTCTAGGTCCATCCATGTTGCTGCCAATGGTATTATTTCATTCTTTTTTATGGCTGAGTAATATTCCATTGTGTGTATGCACCATATTTTCTTTATCCATTCATCTGTCAATGGACACTTAGGTTGCTTCTACGTCCTGGCCATTGTAAACAGTGCAGCAATGAACCCTGGGGTGCATGTATTTTTTCAAATTATAGTTTTCTCCAGGTTTATGCCCAGGAGTGGGCTTGCTGGATCATATGGCAACTCTATTTTTAGCTTTTTAGGAAACCTCCATATGTTTTCCATAGTAGCTGAACCAGTTTATATTCGTGAGGGCCTCTTTTCAGATACGAGGGATGTGTGAGCTGGGGTGGTGTCAGCAGTTTGATGGAAGGGACGAGCCTGGGCCAGAATTCCAGGGTCCTGCCCCCAAACGGGCCCCATCTGTCTGGGAAACCTCAGAGGTGCTCTGTACCCCCTCAACCTTGGCTCCTTTATCTGAAAGCAAAGGGAGTGAATGAAATGATATCCCAGCTTCTATGCTTCATCAACTGTGGCTTGCCTTATTTCTGGGATTTGGGCAGGAGAGGAGGGAGTATGTGACAGAGGAGCACCGTGGGCTCAGGGCATCAATACACTTCCTGCCACCCAGTGAGGTCAAAAGTGTCTTTGTCTTATGATTCGTAAGTTTGCATGAGAAGATGCAGGCGGTGTGTGTGTGGCCTGAGGAGGTGCGGGGACAGAAATACCGAGGGAAGCGCAGCTTGACCAGCGGAGCTGTTGGGGGAAGCGCGTTCCACTTCGATGCCTGTGCAAGGCCAGACTCTTGCCTCTCTGCCGTGCAGGTAGGAGCTGAAACAGGGGCCTCTGGACAGCAGCTTCCTCATTTCTGGGCTGAGGCGGTTGGGCTCACTGGTCTCGAAGGTCCCTCTTCACCCAAAAAAATGAAAACCAGAGAAACACTTTACAGTCTCCCCTCTTCCTGGCAAGGGAGGACGTGGGGGGTTCTGCCCAATGGCCCATCCCCTCCTTGGATTCTCTGGTTGGGGTGCAGATGTCGGATCAGCTCTCCAGAGCATCCTGGATGCTGCATCTCTAATTCTAGGCTTTCCAGGTCTGAGAGCAGGTCCATAGGCCTGTGGGCGGTGCTGTGTGGCATTTGGGCTTCCCAGGCTCAGAAACACGGGGGCCAGATAGATCAGGGTCCTCCTAATTCTGGTGGCTGGAAGAGCAAAGAGGAGAGAGTCCTTCTCTGGTGATTCCACCCAGAGGATGCCCTTTGGTGATGGCAGTGGGAGGAAGGCAGATGCGAGCGTGTGTGTTCTTTGGGGGATGAGTGTGTACTCAGAGGAGGGTGCTCGAGTGAATGAAAGTGTGTGTCCCTATGGGAGAGGGATGTCCTATGGGTGGTCTGTGGATTTTATCAGCACGCTCCCTCAAAGTGTCTCTGCACCGTAGGTGCTACTGCTGTAAAGAAATTGCCATCTGCTTTAATAATAACGAAACCCAGGCTCTCCACAGGAAAAGGGGGAAATCTCCTGGGCTCCACTGTCCTCTCCTGGGGCCCCCTTCCCTTGGGGCTCTCTCAGGGATGACCACTGCCACCTCCCGAGTGTGAAGGGGTGGGGGCAGCCCTGCTCCCCTTTAACACTCAGGCTCCAGTGGAGATGCCTGTCCTCTTTCTAAAACCTCACGCACAGCCGGGATCAGCTGTTAATGACACTTAAATAAAGGGAGACAAGGGGAGGTAGGCACGGAGGGTACCCAGAGCCCAGGTTGTCTGTTTTTCCGAGGGCTGCCACGCTCTCTGTGGCTACCCACCCCCATCCCCATCGTACTCTGGTCTTGGGCTGCCCGCGTGGTAGGCACCATTTGGCATCTGCTTCCCTGGGCACAGGCCTGACTCCTTGTCCAGATCCCAGAGGGCAAGGCTGCTGGAGGGGACCTGTCCCTTCCCCTTGTCGCTAATGCTGGGAATGCCATTCCCTAGGGAGACCAGGCTTGCCCAGAAGGATGTGGCCTTGCAAGGCAGGTGACGCTGATGGAGTGCTTGTGTGTTAGGTGCCTGTCACTCTGAGGAATTGTCACACTCAGCCTCAAGTGCTCTTTACAACCCTACTATTATTTCTCTATGCTCAGATAAGAGCACTGAGGGCCAGAGATTTTAAGTGACTTGCCCAAGACTGTACAGCTTATAGGACGGACCCTGAAGCAGGGCTGGCTCCAGAGGCTGTGTTTTCACAGTTATTCTGCAGTGTCTCCAGATGTGGCCCGTGGGCCCCCATCTCCATCAATTGCGGCTCTTATTAAAATGCTGATTCCCAGGTCCTCCCTAAAACCTATTGAGACAGCTTCCTGGGTTTGGGGCCTAGGAATTCAATTTCCCCCAGCTCCCTGGATGATTATCTTCACTGTGAAGGTTGAGAACTGACACCTGCAGGTACCCTGGAGCCAGGTCCGCTGCTGGGGCCCATGCCTGGAGTCGGTTTGGTATGGGGGCCTGCAGAGAAGGTCCTGGATGTGCGGCCTGGCAAACAAATCCACTTTTTAGGTTCACCTGTGAGTAGGAGTTTATTTGCTGGTGTCTCCTTCTCCGTGTTCTCTAGAATTCTTCTGATGGTGGAAGGAGTGTGCCTGGACTGGAGAGTGGCCCAGATTCATCTGCCATTTCTTTTTTCTTTTTTTTTTTTTTTTGCGGTACACGGGCCTCTCACTGTTGTGGCCTCTCCCGTTGCGGAGCACAGGCTCTGGACGTGCAGGCTCAGCGGCCATGGCTCACGGGCCCAGCCGCTCCGCGACATGTGGGGTCTTCCCGGACCGGGGCACGAACCCGCGTCCCCTGCATCGACAGGGGGACTCTCAACCACTGCGCCACCAGGGAAGCCCTCATCTGCCATTTGCTTGTGTGGAGCATCCAAAAACTTTTGCTTTAATATCCAGCTGGCGTTTTTTACTATTAAAATGACCCCTGTCTCTTTATCCTTTGGAAAACAATCAAAGTATTTGCCGTGAATCCACACAGTCGCTGGAAGTGGGATGCCAGTGCAGAGAGACCACTGTGGTGGGAATGGAATGCACGGGTGGGCCTGAGCCTTGAAGATGGGGTTCGGCCCAGCGTGGAGGCTGGTGCTTGTGGCCAGACAAGGATGGGCAACACCCCTGCGTGGGTCTGGCTGACTCCCATCACAGCGAGTCTGCTGCCAAGTGCAGCACCCCGCACGGCCTCGCCCTCTCCCACGCTGGGGCATGCCTGGCCCTGGGGGACGCAGGCTTGGGGTCTGGGAACCAGAGGAAGTGAGGCCCAGGCCCCCCAGCTGTCCTTGCCAGGGGGAGAGCACAGTGGGAATCGCTCCCCCAGGGCGTCATGGCTGCCGGTGCAGGTCCTGGGGACTGTGCTGGAGCGGCCCCAATCCTCTCTCCCAGGACCTACCCAGAGAAGGCCCCCAGCATGGGCAGGGGAGGCCCTGCCTCTCTCCTGTGCAGAGATTGAGACCCTGGAGAGCAAAAGCCTGGTCCTGGAGGAGTGGCTGCTAAGGCCAGACACAGAGGGTCTCAGCCTGCATCTGAACCAAGCTGGGGTCGGGGGCGGCAAGGTCAAGTGCCGGCTATAAAGGGGACGGGATTGATGAGTGCAAGTGGGTTAAGAGCCTCCCTTCCCAAATTCCAGAAGGTCCACCTGGAACCCCAGAATGTGGCCTTATTTGAATAGGGTCTTGGCAGATGTAATTAGTTAAGATGAGGCCATGCTGGATTAGAGTGGGCCCTAAATGCGGCGACTGGTTTCCTCGTAAGAAGGAGAGAGAAGACATAGACATATAGGGAGGAAGACAGAGGCAGAGAGACTGGAGCGATGCAGCTTCGTGTCGAAAATCGCTGAGGATTGCCTGGAGCCATGAGCAGCGGGAAGAGGCAAGGAAGGCTCCTTTCCTGCTGCCTTCAGAGCGAGCACGCCCCTGCTGACACCTTGATCTCAGGCTTCTAGCTTCCAGAACTGAGAGAGAATTAATTTCTCTTATTTTAAGCCCCTCGATTTGTGGTGACTTGCCGTGGGGGCCATGGGACATGAACACGCCGAGGCAGGGTCTCCCACACTTCTCCAGGGGCGTCCCTAGCTAGAGGAAGACTGTGACCCCCAAGGCTGGTGGGCCCTGGCAAAGTTCATGACAGTTGATTTCCCATGAGAGGCGGGTAGGAGGGACCTCAAATGGGCAGGTGCTGCTTGGAAAGGTGGGACAATGCTAAGGGGAGGGGGCTTTCTGAGGAAGGGGAGAGGATGTAAGATGGTGGGTTCCCGGGCACTTGGTTGGGAGAGGATGGGCTGGGGTCTGTTCTGGGGTGAGTGAGGGGCTCTGTGGTTTCCTAGGCAGAGACAGGAGCTGGGGAAAGACACGAGTTTGAGAGCAGAGATCAAGAAAAGCAGGTGTGGGACTTCCCTGGTGGTGCAGTGGTTAAGAATCCTCCTGCCAATGCAGGGGACACGGGTTCGAGCCCTGGTCCGGGAAGATCCCACATGCCACGGAGCAACTAAGCCCAGGTGCCACGACTACTGAGCCTGCGCTCTAGAGCCTGTAAGCCACAACTACTGAGCCCGCGTGCCTAGAGCCCGTCCTCCACAACGAGAGAAGCCACCGCAATGAGAAGCCTGCGCACCGCAACGAAGAGTAGCCCCCGCTCGCCGCAACTAGAGAAAGCCCGCACGCAGCAACGAGGAACCAATGCAGCCAGAAATAAAAATTCAAAAAAAAAAAAAAAAAGCAGGTGTGCTGTAGGCCTGTAAGGGGTGAGCCTTCCTCGTGGCAACAAAGCCCAGTGACTCTTGAGGGGGAAGGAAGAAAAGGCCGAGCGGGTTGAAGGTCAGGCAGCATTGGTGGCTGTGGCCGCACCTTGGAGCCTCTCTTAGATTCTGCTGCCACCGTCGTACCCAACCCCAGAGGGCGATGTCCCTCCCACGTGGGAGCAGTAGCCCAGGTCCCTCTGCCGCTCTGAGAGGACTGGCAGCCTTGGGCTTGCAGCCCAGGCGGGCCAGTGTTCAAGTCCCAGCCGCAGCACTTCCCAGGCACGTCACAGTCCTTTCTCCAAGCCTCGGTTTCCTTCTCTGTCTGGTGGGGGATTTTGTGAGGATTAAACACGTTAATGCTTTGAGAGGTGCTTAGCGGACACACAGCAAATGCTCAAAATTGTTAGCAATTATTACTTTTTATTAGTTGGGTAGGTCTCAGGAATTGCAAAGACAGGACTGAAATAGAAATAATTAGAGCAAACATAAACTGCATAAAAATACAGGAAACATAAACTGCATAAAAAAAACCAGGCTTCCATGGTGCAGATTTCAGATCCTGAGTGTGTGGGCTGGCTCAGCATCCCTGTGGCTCTCCCCGGGCTGGGCATCGGAATTCCGTGAAGGTTTCCACCCGGCCGCCTGCCTTGGAGCCTCTCGGCCTCTGGAGTGTGTCGTTGCTGGCGGCAGCAGCCTGTTTCCTGGTGGTGGGAGCGAGGCTGCGGGTCGTGGTCTGTGTCAGGAGCTGGATTGGAGTGACCCAGCTCTGAGGTCTCAGTTTGGGGAGAAACTCAGAAACCTCCTTTGGGAGGAACTAACGGATATTAATCGTTGACTCCCCAGCTTCTCCGAGCTGGCTGGCTCTGCTCTGAATGTGGAAGCTTGGGTGGCATCCTGTGTTCTCTCATGGCTGTTGCTGCAGCCCTCTGCTTCCTTTCAGAGCAGGAGGGGTCAAACGTGATGGGTTTTGAGAAGGTCAGCTGTATGAGGGTGAGTGGGAGAAAGTCCTAGCCTGGAAGGCTGGTGTCCAGAGATTGTGCCTGGGCTGTGGCTCCTTTGCAGCGGGCCATTGTAGCCTGGTCAACACATTGAGTGTGTCCCACAGAGACTTCCACCAGGAATGACACTCTGTGTGATGCCATTAGGTGTGCTATTTGGATTTGAGCCTAGAGGGTGGGTCAGGGGTATCCTCTGCCAACTTCTGAATGTCCACCGGAACATAGTTATTTTTTATTTCATTTCTGTTCAGTTCTATGCACATGGACTTACCACTGTCTTGGGGTCCTGGATACCTTAATGAAAATGTCAGTCATCACCCGTTACAGATCCTTTCCCTGCAGATCACCAGCCACCTGATCTCTAATTGCCATTCCCAGTTTGCCTCCTGGTTTGGAAGGGTTCTGCTTTAGGCCTTCCAACAGCCTGTCTATCTACCTACTATTTGCAGACCTACTACTTCAGAGGAGTGCAGCTGGGTATTCAAGGGATGGCCTTCCTATCAGCTATACAACTGGTCTACTTTCCTCTTGCCACATTCATTTCCATATATTAAAACCCACTTTACCCCATTCCAGTGCAATGGTAGGTTCTACTCTTTCTTTTGAACACCAACATCACCACCAGCAATACCCAAATGAAATTCACGTTGCCTGTAAGGACATCCAGTACACGTCTAGTAGGCCAAGGGGCAAGAAGAAGGACCACTGCAAAATGCCAGGCCCCCATGGAAGACCATCTATGGGGGGACACTGTCAGGCTGTCTTGCTGGGACACATTACCTTCCTGTGCCAGAAGCTGGAGGACCGCTCCCTGGGGCCTGGGCTCAGACATCCTCAGCCTGATTGACTGATGTCTTCAGGCTCTGTGCCTCATGGGGTGTCCTCTGGTAGCTTTCTTTGAGCAGACCCTGATGGCACATGGCCCCTGTTGTGTCCTGGTAGGTCTGGGCTGTAGTTTGCAGCTTTCTACCCACTGTGCCCATCAGCATCCATTTTTCCTGCCCTGTTTGACTCCCTGCACTGGGGCCATACCTGTTGAGTCACCCCTGCCGTCTGCCAGCTGCCGTGGGGATCCACCTTGGCTGACACACCGAGATGTTGCCCCCTACCTTGACCCCAGATGCCTACCACAGGAGCAGGATGCAGGAACTGGAGTGTGTTTTACAGGAAGTGCTGGATGTCCAATGGTGTTATGGCCAACCCACTTTCCAGCCGACTGGGAAGAGGACAGAGTGAGCAGTTGGGGGGAACCTACCTTCACTTCAGAATTCTCCTGGGGAGCCCTGCCCCTTATACTCATGGGAGAGAATGAGGGCTTGGTGGTGAACCCTGTCCTAGCCCATTTGAGCTGCTATAACAGAAATACCATATTACTAGGGGGTATAACAACAAAAGTGGAAGGGGCAAGCTCTCTGGATCTCTTTTATAAGGGCACTAATCCTATTCACAAGGGCTCTTCCATCATGACCTAATCACCTCCCAAAGGCCCCACCTCCTAAAACCATCATATTGGGGATTACGTTTCAATATATACATTTTGTGGGGACCAGACATTCAGTCTACAGCAGGCCCCTCAGGGAAATCTTTTTGCCCAGGGCTGCCCAGGTGTCCTGGAAAGGCTTCTGTTCTTTGCATCCAGAACAAACGCTACTCTTGTTTCTGCCTCAAGAACCTACTCATTCATCCTTTCCCATTGCTGGGTCCACTCCCCTCTCTGTTGCACTGTTGCCATGATGGCCTTTCCTCTCTTCCTGGGTCTGCTCCTCCCTGTCTCAATTTCCACTTACAGGCTTTTCTTCCCTTTGTACCTTGTACTCCTGTGTCCTGTCTACTATCTCTTGGACCTCGGCCTTAGCAGAGCCCTTTAGGGTATGTGTGAGAGATTCAGTAGAAGCAGTGAGGAACTGCTTATTCTGAGATCAATGCATTCAAACACTTGATGAGCACTTAAGATTCTTCTCACTCCTTGTCTGGTGTTACGTCTTCACGTAGAAGTCACCATCTTTTTTTCTGCCACATGGAACAGTCTACCTTCACACTTTGTCTTCTTGGATGAAGCCAAACTCCAGTTCAAATCTCAGAAGCTCCAAGTTTCTAATGTTTCATTGATTTACAGTAGAAGTTTTCGGAGAGCTGGTGACAAATCCATTGGGACCTTGTGACCACTTGTTCTCCCTGAGTGGTTTGCCGTGTCCCCTCTGATTTCCATCCAGCCCACTCCTCACGGGAGGCACTGGACCCATTGCAGGACTGCAGCTCCCTGTAATCAGCGTTGCTGCAAGTACCACCCACACGGGAGGGGCATGGCTCCCAGCCCTCTGATGTCAACCTGGAGTTGTCACCTGTTGTGGAATTGGAGGGTAGAAGCAGGAAGGGCCTGCCCAAGAATCAAGGCTTAGGGGAAGGGCCTGTGATTGGGAGGAATGCGGACTTTCTGCCTGGAGGTGTGTGTGGCCTTGCGTGTGCTGCGTCCGTCAGGGTGGCAGGGCCTTCACATGGGCGTGCCTGTGGGGACCCGTGTGAGTGAGCATCCTGCTTGCAGGTGAGACAGAGGGCCCGGATTCAGTTCTTTCCTCTCTGGATGCTGTGTTCTGTGTGCTTGACCTTAAGCTGACAGGTTGGAGTCCCTCAGTTTATAGATTTTATTTTTAAAGCCTTTTTCGTAAAACACTAACCTCAGCGAAGGAGAAAGAAGAAAAAGAAAAAAAGCTGAGTTCAGCAGCTGTAGTTTGCTGTAGTTTTCATCTTGCATCAGCAAGTTGGGACCACAAATAATCTGGTCTTATATGCTTCAGTGATGCTGCTGCTTAAGACTCGGCTCTCCTCCTAAGGCAGTATATTCCTTGGAGCCAGCGTCACTCCCCTTCCCCAACCTGCTGGCTCCGGTGGGTGGTGGGAGGTGGGCGGCCAGGGGCAGGGGTCCAAGTGGAAGGCAGAGCACAGAAGGGAGCACTGGCCAGCAAGGGGGTGGGTCATTAATTTCTGAATGGTTTCTGGAATCAGCTAAACATTTCCTTTTAACCAGCTTCCCCGGCCTCATATCCTTTGTTAGTTGAGGGAAAATGTCATTTATAATGGATGTTGCCTTGATAAATGGCTCCCAGGAAGCACAGCGTTCTCATTAGTCTATATAATGAGAAATACTCCGAGTGGTGGCACAGCTGCTCAGATATTTGCCTGAATGGAAAAATATTTGTCTATGCAGTGGGCTCTAGAAGGCCTGGAAGAAGGGCGCGGGGGTGCCAGGCTGAAGGCCCAAGTCCCCTGCAGCCTCTGTGGCCCCGAGGGAGTGTGGGTTCTCCCAGTCCTCTGTGAGAGCAGACCCGGACTCCCGGTCCTTCCTGCGTCCTGCTGGGGCCAGGCTGCGGTATGCAGGCTTCTCTCCCTCTCTGCCACATCAGCCTCCTGTCCCTGCTCTGGCCCCCTGCACTTATTCTCTTTGCATCATTCCTGGGGAGAAAAGAATAAACATGTACAGAGTGAATTCTATCTTATGGAAGTACTTTTGCATATGTGATTTCACTGTTTACTTTTGCATATGTGCTTTCATTTCCACACTCTTCTGTGTAGGTGTCAGAGCCATTTAGGCACTAAGAATAACCGTGATGTTTCCAGGGTTTAGGGCTTATAAGCAGCGGGTGTTTTGATCCAAATACTCCACCCTGACACTGATTCCTTTTGCCCTTCTGCTTGTTTGAGAATGGACAGTTTACCCAGGCTTTCTCCACAGGGACCCATTGGATTTTCCTCTGTGGGTCCCCAAGGCACTTGTTCATGTTAAGAGTGGTGCTTAAGGATTTGTGTTAATTCTTGCAGGCCACTGGGGCCTCCTTTAGCAAATGGCTGGTATCAGAGATAGCAAAGATACTTTTCCAAGTTCCTAACAACCACCAGGCAGTGTGTGAGGAGGGGAGGGAGACAGACCCACCCAAGGGCATTTTGGGGGGCTGACCTATCTTAGTGCCAAAGTTAACGTGACCCTGATGTATTTTACCCTGCAGCCACCTGGAAATCTGCTTGTAATTTTAGTTTTCAAGGGGAGGTGTTTGGAGAGTTCTTGATTCTTTTCCTGCTTAGCGGAAAATCTTCTGTGCCTCCAGATATAGTCCCCATCCATCCATCCATCCACTCATCCATCCATCCACCCATCCACTCATCCATCCATCCATCCATCCACTCATCCATCCATCCACTCATCCATCCATCCATCCACTCATCCATCCATCCACTCATCCATCCATCCATCCACTTATCCATCCATCCACTCATTCATCCATCCATCCATCCATCCATCCATCCATCCACTCATGCACTCATCCATCCACCCATCCACTCATCCATCCATCCACTCATCCATCCACCCATCCACTCATCCATCCATCCACTCATCCATCCATCCATCCATTCATCCATCCATCCATCCATCCACTCATCCATCCATCCACTCATCCATCCATCCATCCACTCATCCATCCATCCATCCATCCATCCATCCATTCATCCATCCATCCATCCATCCATCCATCCATTCTTTCTTCCTTCCCTCCCTTCCCCCTTCCACCCAAAAGGCTCTGTATTCAGTGTTGGGCACTACTCTGGACACTGAGGATTCAAACATGAATAAAGTCATTTCTGTTCTGAAAGATTTCATACTTTAATGGGAGAAACAGATACAAAAAATGTAAGTTATGATATGATTGGTGGGGAAAACATAATAACTGGTGTTTGTGAAATACGTTCAGAGTTGGGGCAAGGCATCATTCTCAGAAAGTTTTCTGGAAGCGCCGACACCTCCTGAACTGGGTTTGGAAGGGTGAACTGGAAGAGGAGATAAGGAGCGTGTGGTCGGGGGAAGGCAGTCCTGGCAGGAGGAGCCTGTGGGGTGAGGCTCTATGGAGCATCACGGTTGGGGAACTCATGCCATATGCTGTTGCTACGAGGGTTTGGGCGAGAGAGAGGAGGAAGAGGGGGAGAAATGAGATGGAGAGGTCATCATGCTCCCGATTATGGGGGAGGGTCAGGGTGGCAAATGACGGGCTCTTGAAACCCAGGAAGTCCTCCTTTGGGGGCATTAGTGGGGCCATAGTCACCAGAGTCAGAATAAGTCCCTCAAAAAGCGGAGGCCAGCGTGCTGGGCACAGTTCTAGGTGCTGTACGGGAATCTCAGTGACACTTCCCAGAAATAACTAGACCTTTCTTCTGGATGAGGGTTCTCACAGTGGGGTAACTTGCCCAAGCTTGTCCCCTTTGTGATTTGCAGAACTGGGGCTTGAACCCAGGTTGTTTGAGGCCTGGGATTTTGCTTTTAGTCACTGTGCCCCTCGTACTGGTCTGTAGTTTAGGCTGGATTTTCCTCTGTATGTTATGTTTTATGAAATATGATTTGATATCAGAGCCTATCTGAATCTCTGTAACAATATGCCGTGAAATCGTAGGGTTTGGATGGATTGTGAAGGTTGAGAAACACTCTGTGGAGGTGGGAGAGAGGGGAATTGCAAAGGTGGGGAGTGATCTGGGTCTTTGAGGGGGAGGTCTTCAGCTTCTGGAATGGGAAGAATAAAGGTTGAAAGTGCTTGAACTTAGCTCATGAGACTTCAAGTGTCAGAATCTTAGGACTAATCCCTGGGGTTAGGAAGACCACGTGAGAGGCCGACCACTGGCCATGGGGGTCTTGCCTGCTTCCTGGCCGCCACAGGATCACCTGCTACCCCTGACTTAAAGGACTTAAAGGAGGTGGACCTGGAGCTTTTTGCTCTGGAGCAGGAGGGAGGGTGGCAGTGGGGAGGGAGAGAGAGGAGAAACTAACCTCATACCACCAGCAGGAGCCATATCAGCATTTGGAGAAAGTTGAAAGAAATCTTTCAGCTGGCTGGCTACCTAGCTCAAGGCTAACTACACTCTTAACACAATAATAAGTCAATTCTCACTGAATAATTAAATAGAGAGCCTTCATAAGTATTGACTTAACGTGACAGCAAGTCTATAGTGACTCTGAGTTTGCTTATGTAAACACAATCTCTTGTTCAGCTTACTTAGCAGTTCAATGAAATAGAACAGTCCTTCAATTAAAATCAAATGATGCATACGTTTAATTCTTTTGTCCTCTTACCAGCTAATAATAGGTTTGGAACCTAGGTGAAGGGATTGGGGGGAAATTGGGGAAAAGGGCATCTGCCCATCTGCCTGTGTTTTCAGAGAACACGAAGGGCTATATCCCATGGTGGTGTCTAGAAGAAGGATGTGGCCTTGGCTCCCATCTCTGGGACTTGGGTGGGAGATCCGTGTGGGCTCGGGTTGGCTTCTGTCCCATCCAGACCCTCCCAATCCTCTCCTGAAGCAGGCTTCTGTTGGCCACTCTGGTTGGCATGCCAGTCTTTTTTTTTTTTTTTTTTTGCTGTACGTGGGCCTCTCACTGTTGTGGCCTCTCCCGTTGCGGAGCACAGGCTCCGGACACGCAAGCTCAGCGGCCATGGCTCACGGGCCCAGCCGCTCCATGGCATGTGGGGCGCTCCCGGACCGGGGCACGAACCTGTGTCCCCTGCATTGGCAGGCGGACTCTCAACCACTGCGCCACTAGGGAAGCCTGCATGCCAGACTTTTGATGGTGGCCTGGGTCTAATTGATTGCTTCTGGTCACCTGGGGTCCAGTGGCTCCAACCACAGTCATCTCCAGGTCATTTCCTCTGGATGCCCTCATAGCTCACTGGGAGGAGAGAGGGGATGCTGAGTGAGCTCCAGACTGGATGGAAAAGGGGGGCCAAGGAGGAAAGTAGCACCTCACTGATTCCCGTGGATGACACCGGAAGAGAAATAAGCCTTTCTCCTTTTGCGGCTGCCACATGCTGGGAGAAGGGGAGGGAGCAGTGGGTTGAGAAAAGAGAGGGCTGGGTAAGGGTGGGGGCAGTGGGGTGGCGGGGAAGACCCACTGGCTTTGGAGCTAAGATTTGAAGCAAAGTCTTGTGCCTTGCTGCTGTGTTATTAAGTGAGTTACTTAACCTCTCTATGCCTCTATTTCCTTACCTGTAAAACAGGGATAATCATGCTAACTTCAGAGAATTGTTGTCAGGGTAAAGTGTGGTGGTGTTAGTGGAAGTATTTTGTGTGACTCGGGGTAAATGCAGGAGATGCTTGTTAATAGATCACAGATATTATACTCCTTTGGCCTGAAGGGAGAGCTTATGCCTTCTACACAGTGTCCCATGCTCAGCAGTCCCCTAATCTCGATAACAGTGTAGCAGGGGTTGAGGGGGCAGCGTCATCCATTTGCTCATACAATCCTCGTCCCCACTGTACGAGGAGGTAAGTACTATTATAACCTCCGTTTTGCAGATGAGGAAACCTGGAGAGGTTTAATGACCTTGTCCAGGCCACAGAGCTGAGCCAACTTTCAGATCCAACCAGGATGACAAGATGTCAGAAATTGGACCTCACGGGTGGCCCTCCTTCTGTTGAGGGGTGGGGTTCTCTCAGAGTTCAGGACCTCCTGGGGAAAGGGAGCAAACATTTCTCCTTGCAGTAGTCTGCCTTGAACTCTTGGTCAGGTCCAGAAGGGTTCTGACCTGCATCTGCCAGTGTGGCATCGGTCTGCATCTGCCAGTGTGGCGTCAAGCTCTCTCACCTGCAAGCTCCTAGGACTCGGAGCTGCCCTGGAGTGAGGGGCCAGTGCTCTGAGATGGGTAACTTTTCTCTCTCAGCCTCTTTCTTTTGGGATCTAGGGTCAGTCGCACTTGCTGATGCTTCTGGAACCAATAACATTTTCTCTAACCAAAGCCTTCGAGAAATCATTGTTCATAAAAATGCAGGATTCCTGGGGCCTCATTCCATTAAATGTAAAGAAATAATTACCATCTTAAAGCAGCTTTATTAAAAGAGCACGTAATAAACAGTGTATTCTATTAGCATCTTTTGAAATTTAATTCTGGATCGTGTCAGTTCACACACTCACCATGTTCCCCTGTTCCGCAACCAGGGTGCATAAAGTATCTGGTCTCCTGCATTTTATCCCTTAACATGATTTCATGTTTAAATTTTCACATGTTGGTATCCTCTATGTCCTTGTCATTTTCAATAGCTACGTGGCTTTCTGTGGCTTACCCATCTGAACCATTCCTCTCTAGGAAAGAATCCAAGGCCAGGTCTGTCTTCCTTCATGAATTGTACTGTCATTGGTTTTCCAAGTTACTCCCACTGAAGTGTTCCTGTGATCCTGTCTCTTTCACGTGGATTAGATAGACCCTTTGTGGGTTTGGTTTTTGGTGTGTGTCCCTTTCAGTGTGTGCCTTTTTTATTTGCTTTGAACTTGGACAAAGAAGATCAGATAAAATCAGAGAGCAAAGCTAAGCAGTAGTGAAGAATTTTTCTTTTTTTCTTTTTCTTTTTTGGCCGTGCCACGTGGCTTGCAGGATCTTAGTTCCCTGATCAGGGATAGAACCTGGGCCCCCTGCACTGGAAGCGCGGAGTCCTAACCACTGGACTGCCAGGGAATTCCCAAGAATTTTTCTGTTTTAAGTGACAGAGACCCAACTACCTTAAGAAAAATTAAAAAGGAATCTGTTGGCTTCCAATAAAATATAGAAAGGGCAGGAGGGCTTCCCAGGTGGCACAGTGGTTGAGAGTCCGCCTGCCGATGCAGGGGACGTGGGTTCGTGCCCTAGTCCGGGAGGATCCCACATGCCGTGGAGCGGCTGGGCCCGTGAGCCATGGCCATTGGTCGTCCAAGGTCTGGCAAAGGGGCCTGTGCTGCTCCTCCTGTGTCCTCGGCGTGGCATGGAGAGTGACGTGGGGCAGGGAGGCCATTGTTCACCTCGGTCCGGCAGGGTGACTCTGGAGCCTGGTGGGGAGAGAGAGGGAGCTGTCTCTCCCCGATAGGCTCACATTGCCTTGTGTGGGGTCCAGACCCGCCTCGGAGGGGTGAACAGGTATTTTTCTTCTACATCAGACACAGGAAAAGCTACTCCCCGTTTGTCTGTGGCAGGCATGGTGCTGGGGATGAGACATCTGGGTAGAGAAGAAAGATAAGGACGGTGTCTCCACTCTGTGCCCCAGCTCTCCCACATATCCCGTGAGGGAGGTAGGCAGGCACAGCCCACCCCCTTTGATAACTGGGGACACTGAGCACAGAGACACACCAGGCCTGCTCAAGGTCACACAGCAGGCGAGCCGTAGACTGAATGCGGTTGTGTGACAGCTGCTCCCGTCTCTCCCAGCAGCTGGATCTGCCCTCCCCTCCTCACTGAGGGGTCTCACTGTTCCACTGCACCTGGTGTTGGAACTCTTTCACTTTCCATGTCCTGGCTTACTTCCTTTACCCACCCCTTCTCTCTGGATGACCTTGTCTCTCTCGGCGGGCATCATACTCCCATTTTCACACGTTCCCTCCGTCTCCAGCCTGGGACCCAGTGATTTTTTTTTTTTTTTTTTTTTTTTGCCGTACGCGGGCCTCTCACTGTTGTGGCCTCTCCCGTTGTGGAGCACAGGCTCCAGACACGCAGGCTCAGTGGCCATGGCTCACGGGCCCAGCCGCTCCGTGACATGTGGGAACTTCCCGGAATGGGGCACGAACCCGCGTCCCCTGCATCGGCAGGCGGACTCTCAACCACTGCGCCACCAGGGAAGCCCTCCAGTGATATTTTAAGATGCCTCATGGATGGTGAGGACAGCAAGACCCTTGAGGTTCTTAATGTCAGCGATTGGAGAACCGGCCTTGCAGAAGGGAGGTAAGGCCCTGCGTGCAGGGTGGGGAGCGGAGCTTCCGGGAGGTTGGAGCTGGGCTCTCAGGTCTGCTGCAGCAGGTGGCACGCTCCTCTGGGATGGTGAGCCGGCATTGACCTCTGTGGAGCCCTGACCCCATCAGCTGGAATTACCTTCCTGACATGGCACTGACATGCGTGCCGTTCCCATCCTTAGTCTGTCAGTCACATGGTCTGTCAGTCACATGGCAGGGCCTCAATACGTATTTGGAGAAAACATGAATGGATATCTACCACTTGCCCAAAGGGTTTTGGAGGATATGGATGAAGAAATCAGTAGAGTCTGCCACTTTGGGGATGTGTGCTCCAGTTGGAGAGAGCAAACAGGGCAATATCAGTTAATCTGTATGCAATTAAGTATGCAATTGACTGGTCCAGACTGTATGTGTAGCTGGAATACAGAGGTAGATGAAGTCCATGTGGCTGGAGGGGCAGACAGGGCTTCACGGGCTGCACTGACTGTTAGCACTGGGGAGGTGGTAGGAGGGGCTTGGGCTCTCTGTGTGATCAAATGACATTAGAATGGACTCCTGTAGTTTGGCTAAGAGATCCTATTAGAACGTCTCTTTGGTTGGGAGGAGATGGTCCCTAGCAGCTCTGCTTGTCATCTCGCAGCCCCACACCCTGCAGGAGCTCGGATGTGGCTTCACGCTGACCCCTCTGCGGTCCTCCTCACTCCAGGGCCTGGCCACAGCCCCTTGGCTCCTTCTGGAGGGAGACATTTGGCCAGAACAAACAGTGAAATCTTTGAAGGTGCTGTATTCATTTCCCTAGCTGCTGGAACAGAGTGCCACAACTGGGTGGCACTGATTTTTTCACAATTCTGGAGGCCAGAAGTCTGAAAACTGATTTTTTCACAATTCTGGAGGCCAGAAGTCCAAAATCAAGGTGTTGGCAGGACTGTGCTCCCTGTGAAGCCTTGAAGGGAGAATCTGTTCTGTGCCTTCCTCTTAGCTTCTGGTGTTGCTGGCAATCTTTGGCATTCCTGGACTTGTAGACGCCTCACTCCAAATGCTTCCTTGGTCTTCACATGCATTCTCACTCTGTGTCTGTGTCTCTTCTCTTCTTCTTATAAGGACACAAGACACTGGATTGGGGGCCCACCCTAATGCACGGTGACCTCATCTTGGTTACATCTGCAAAGAGCTTATTTCTGAGTAAGGTCACGTTCACGGGTACCAAGGATGCGGACCTAGCTCTTTGGGTGACACAATTCAACCCACGATAGCTGCTTAGAGATTTTGGTTTGTTGGCCTCCCAGTCTCCTTTACCTATTAAGTCTGTGTCCCCTCCTGGCCCCCTGACAGGTCTCTGGAGGTCCGGGGTGTGGGCAGAGACCATCTCTCATTGACCTTCATTCATTTGCTAGTTCATGGAGCAGGACAGACTCCGGTCTGGCCATTCAAGACCAAGTGTCATTCTGCAGGGGCTGGGGGATAGGTTGGAAATGCTGCTTTTCCCTGTTTTGGGGACTGGGTGGTGAGGAGATAGAGGGTATGATTTACAGGCAGGAGGGAGGGCGGAGACACTTTCCTTCTCTTTTCCTATGAGGACAAGATACTTTTATAGAGGAGCAGGATGTGGGTGGAGGACCTGCCAGAAGGGGTAGCCCTATCGTTGAGGTTCTGGGCTGGAGTCTGGGCTCCGCTGCTCAGAAGCTCTGGGGTCTTGGGCAAGTTATTCAGCTTCTCTTAGGCTCAACTTCCTCCTCTGTGAAGGAGGATGGTGATAACAACTGCTTGGCAGATCTTGGCAAAGTTTCTGTGAGGATTACGTGATAAAAGGTGGATGTGGGGCTTCCTTGGTGGCGCAGTGGTTGAGAGTCCGCCTGCCGATGCAGGGGACACGGGTTTGTGCCCCAGTCCGGGAGGATCCCACATGCCATGGAGCGGCTGGGCCCGTGAGCCATGGCTGCTGTGCCTGTGCGTCCGGAGCCTGTGCTCCGCAACGGGAGAGGCCACAACAGTGAGAGGCCCGCGTACAGCAAAAAAAAAAAAAAAAAAAGGTGGATGTGAAAGGGCCTCTTCTTAAGTCACGTTTTTATCGTGGTCAATTACACACAACATAAAGTTGACCGTTTCCACCATATTTAAATGTACAGCTCAGTGGCTTTAAGTGCACTCCCATTGTTGTGCAGCCATTACCACCATCCGTCTCCAGAACTTTTTCATCTTCCCTGACTGTGAAAATACTTTTTATTCCTTGGATAAATAAGGCAAATGAGTCCCCAAGAAGCAAGGACTCATCTGAGGTCTCGCAGCAAGATGGGGCGGAGCTGAAGTGAGACCTTGCCCCCAGCTCTCAGCTGGGAGCTCACCTTCCATCTCCAGCACCTCGCTGCCTCTGCGGGCAGGGATCCAGGGACACTCAAGGTCTCTTTGGGGTCAAATCACTCTGGAGAGCTTCCTCGTTCTCCTAAACACCCTCTCCCGGGACTGTGGGGCCTCCAGGCAAACCAGGTGGGACCCAAGGAGCCACCTCTGTGTTGAGAGCGTTCCTCTTAGGCTGTCCTGGTCTCTCTCAACTTCTTGTCTTTCTGTCTATGTGCTCCTTCCTGATACGGACAGAGTTCCAGTGGAGAAGCAGGCGAGCTGAATTCGGGGTGACCTTTGGGATGGCTTTGTGAGGTATCTCACGGTATGGACAGGGCTTGGGCAGGGAGGCAGATGGCCTGGGTTCTGGTCCTTCCTGTGGCTACTGTAGTGTTCTCACCGAGCCCATATTGTCGAGGTCCTACTATGTGCCCATCACTGGGAAAACACCAGTGAACAAGACCTTGGTACTTGCTGCCTGCAGCTGCTGTGAGACACTTGGGATATGATGGCGAGAACCTTGTGGCAAAGGGCACTCGCCTATAGGAAGCCCCGGTGGGTGGGGAGGTGGGCGGTGGCCTGGGCTGATTGATGGTAACAGCCCGGGGCCAGGGTGCTAGGGCAGGAAGAAGAAGGAACGGGAGTTGCTGTGCAGGTTGGACTTGGGTGCCCTGGGCTCCCTGTGACCTCTGCATCCAGGTGCTGGGGGCTGGAGACAGACCGGGTCAGACAGCAGCTGCCTTTAGGCATCTCATGGTCGAGTGGGGAGCACAGAGCTGTGTGCAGGTGGTTACAAAGCAGCTTTATCTGCACTGACAGAGAGGAACGGATGATGACAGGTTACATCACCAGAGGAAGAAAAGGCTGATTCTGCCTTGCAGGATGGGGAAGCTGGTGGAGGGATGGCAGGGGAGGCTTTGCTCTGATTTGATGCAGAAGAGATGGGTCAGGAATGCCCAGGGAATGTCTCGTCCTATGGGGACTCTTTCTTTAACCTCCCTGGGGGCTGTCCCCTTTGACCCCCAGACGGATTCTATGAAGTGGCTGGGCGGGGATTATTGTACTCATTCTGTGAGTGGCAGTGGTGCTGTGTTGGAGGACTTGGGAAAGGTCACCAGCAGTGGGTTGAGCAGGAAGCAGGGCCTGGCCTTCCTGCCTGGGTCCAAGGCATTCTCAGCAAACCCACCCGGTTTCCCTCTGTGTTCCTCTGACGGAGAGACCCATTCAGAGCAGGCCTTGCCTAACCTGGGTGCCTGGGTCTCCAGGAAGTCCTGTCCTCAAGGAGCTCCTAGCCTAAAGCCCTCCAAGCTTCTTTCCCTCCATCTTCCTCCTCTCTGTCTTCCTGGCTTCTTCCCACCCTGGGAGGCCGTGGAGGAGCCGCTCTGCCGCCGGGGAAGCGGGAGGGCCGCCAGACTAACTTGCTGTCCGATGGGTCTTCTCTTGACCCCAGGTCCCGGCTGGCGGACTTCCACGCCAACTGTCGTGCCTCCTACCGGACGCTCACCGGCTGCCCCACCGACAATTACCAGGCGTGTCTGGGCTCCTATGCTGGCATGATCGGTAAGCCGCCCCCACCCGGGCTCTCGGTGGCTTCCGGCTGCCCCAAGCTCAGTTAGGGACCGTGGCTCAGCTCAGGGCCGGCGAGTGGACAGCCTGAGCTGGCCCCTCTCTGCTGTGATGGGAGCCGGAGCTTTATCATGGGGGAGGAGGCCCCAGGGGCCTTAGGAGCTTCCAAAATAAGAAGAAAGGGTAACATTCATTGTGCAACAATCCAGACGCTGTGCTAAGCAGTTTACGTGGACTGTCTTATTTAAATCTCACGGCAGCCCTTACTAGGCAGGGGGTGGGGCTCCATTTTACAGATGGGAAAACTGAGGCTTGGGGAAGCTAAGTAACTTGTGCAGGTTCACCCTGCTGGTCAACGTTGGCACTGGGATCCAAACCCAAGAGAGAGCCTTAGCCTCCCTGACTGGAGGACACAAGCTCTGCTTGTTGGCGAAAGAGAAAGTGAGGGCCCGTACTCTCGGGTGCGGGGGTGGGGGGCTCCTGGGTATCCCCTCTGCCGCCCTGGTCTGTCCTTTATGTCATGGCCCCTGCTGACCCCCGTGGTTTGGAATGTGAGCTGGGATATATGTGTGTTGAGGGGCAGGTGGATGGGAGGGAGGGGGGTGTCCGAAGCCTCTTCTCTGATGGGCCTGGGGTCTGGGGGCCCGAGGGGAAGCCTTACTGTTCCTCTCTCCTTTGCCTCCCTTTCTCCCTGCCTAGGGTTCGATATAACACCCAACTACGTGGACTCCAGCCCCACTGGCATCGTGGTGTCCCCCTGGTGCAGTTGTCGTGGGAGCGGAAACATGGAGGAGGAGTGTGAGAAGTTCCTGAGGGACTTCACCGAGAACCCGTGCCTCCGTGAGTCCTGCCACGTCCTCCCCAGCCAGCAGCCACCCCCAGCCCTCCTATCCCCGGGGGCCCTGGAGCTCTGCCTGACCATTCCCTCCTTCCCTGTGGGGTGGCCAGTGATGCCTGCGGGGCTTCTCCAGCAGGGGGGTTGCCTGCGGAGACCATGGGTTTTGTGCTCTTGGAGACTCACCCGGAGCTGCCCGGAGGCCACTGGAGGCCTTCCACCTATGTCAAGTCAAGGCCGAAGGTTTCTGGTCTGTTATCCTGACAGTCTCAACCAGGTTCCTTCAGGCACAGCCCTGTGGTGAGGTCTTAGCATCTGTCACTTTTCCCTTTAAGGATCGATTTCCCCTTGGCATTGGAGTTTCATCAAACTCCTAATCTGAAGGCTAGAGAGAAGGAAAGGTCAGCCACAGCTCTGCCTGCCTGGTCTTTCTAGACTGACACCCTCGCTATCCACACCCACCTGGAGATCTCCTCCCCCTTTCCTGCCCTCTTTTCTTCCTTCCGTTCACCTGTCCATCCTGCCTTTCTGACAGCACTGGGGGGTTAGAGATGGAAGTCACAGTGCTTGTCATTGAGCAGCTCACCCACCCTCTGAAGGAGGTGCACCGTCAGGGGGTCACAGCCATCACAGTACGGTGGGGGAGGAACCGTGCTAGGGTGGAGGTCTGCAGAGGGGTCTGCAGAAGCCCAGGGTGGGGCTGCCCGAGTCAGCCTGGAGGAGGGGCCCCCTGAAGGCATCTCAGAAGCTGACCCACGTGGGGATCACTGGCCACCGGTCAGCTGAAGGGGCAGGGAGGGCCTGTTAGTCCTCTCTGGGCAGAGGTGGGTTTCAGGAACTGCAGACCACTTAGCCTTGCCACACAGCATAAGGATGCCCAGGGTCACCTGGACAGGTGGAGAGAGTCCTCCTGGTGAGGGCCCTTGCAGATCTGAAGGCGTTTGGATCTTAGGGTCCTGCAGGTAGTGGAGGTGGTGTGAAGCTCGCTGAAGGGTTGTCGGCAGGTGGTGCCATGGTCAGATCTGATTTCGGAAGGCTCACTCTCTGGTTCCGGTGTGGAGCGGGTGGGGGTAAGGATGTGCTTCTCACAGGTGACCCAACACAGAGTCCGCTAGAGGTTGTCGTAGGCGCTCTCGGGAGAGGACAGCACCCACTGATCCAGAGCAGCGGCGGTGGGTAGAGTGGGGAGGTGGGCTTGGTTGATGGCAAGCGGGTGGTCAGGGAAGTGTCCTGAGTAACCCAGGTTTCTGACTTGGGGGACTTGGGTGGAGAAAGATGTCACCGTCAGGACTGGAAATGCAGCGGGAGGCAATGTTGCAGTGGAAGGAGTGGTGCCTAGTTCAGGTGGTGACATGATGAGCTTGAGCTGCACCTGGGACTTGGAGGTGGAGCTTCATGTAGGCTCTTGGCTTGGGGACGCAGTTTTGTCCAAGAGGTCCCATTAGTTGGTCCTGAGTGGATTAGTGTAACTGACTGAGTGGGGGGTGGATGAGGCCACCTGAGGAGGGAACTACATCGGGGGGCCACGTGAGTGTGGTGGTCTGCAATACTGAATGCTGCAGAGAAGGTGGGCACTGCGTGGACACTGCCTGCCCCTCGCCTCCCGGCTCCCCACACCCCACTTCTCCTGTTTTCCTCTTCATTCTGCATCTAGTACATTTGCTTTATTCCGGTTTCTCTTTTTCAACTTCCTTCCTGCTCTTTTCTTTTCTTTTCTTTTCTTTTTAACATCTTTATTGGAGTATAATTGCTTTACAATGATGTGTTAGTTTCTGCTGTATAACATAGTGAATCCATTATATGTATACATATATCCCCATAGCCCCTCTCTCTTGCGTCTCCCTCCCACCCTCCCTATCCCACCCTCCCTATCCCACCCCTCTAGGTGGTCACAAAGCACCGAGCTGATCTCCCTGTGCTATGCGGCTGCTTCCCACTAGCTATCTGGTAGTGTGAGAGAGTGGCATGGACATATATACACTACCTGCTCTTTTCTTCTCTCGATATGAGACCTTGGTAGCTATCTGAAAGGGAGCTTCAGCCAAGTTAGTTTGGACGAGTTCCACCCCGCCCTCAGCTCTGGGCTGTCACAGGGAAGGTCAAGTTTGGGATGGCAAGGGGCAGAGTGATGGAGGCGCCCCTGATTTCTCTGTGCTTCCCTGCTCTCTTTCCCCACAGGGAACGCCATCCAGGCCTTTGGCAATGGCACAGATGTGAACCTGTCCCCTAAAAACCCCTCGTTCCAGGCCACGCAGGCCCCTCGGGTAGAGAAAACGCCTTCTTTGCCAGATGACCTCAGTGATAGCACCAGCCTGGGGACCAGCGTCATCACTACCTGCACATCTCTCCAGGTAAGGGGATGCAGCTCTGCCGCTGGGGAAATGGAGCCGGGGCAGTCTGAGGGCTTAGAGAAGCACCTGATGCCAGAGGCGAGGTGGGAAATTACAGCCTGGGGACCAGGGATGGGGCACTCAAGTTCCTCCCTTTGGATCAGGACCCAAGAGGTAGGAAGAGCTGATGGGAGCTAGTTTTTCATGATTAATTCACTAAGTATCACCTTGCAAGTATCAGACACCTACTCTGTCACAGGATTGTACTAGATACCACGGGGGTGCCGGAGAAATGGAATGGTTACCATTTACTAACCATCTACTAATTACTGGGTACTGCGCTAGTAGACTCTACCTAGTTCATTGATTCTCACACCATGCGCTGTTAGGATTCTTGTTTTACACGCAGGAAACTAGCCCAGGGGTGTTAGGCGACACACCCAAGGTCACACAGCTGGTTAGTGGTGGAATAAGATTTCAGACCTACATCTGATTCCAAAACCTGTGATTTTCATTTGTTTGTCCATCCGTCCATCCATGCATCCATCCATGCATGCATCCATCCATCCAACGTGTGTCATGCATGCACTGAGTTCGACGTCTTATGTGAGATGCTAGGGAGACACTGGTGAATGAGGCTGATGCAGTCCTGTGTTTTGTGGTCCTTGTGGTCTTGTCGAGGGTCAGACAGTTCAACAAGCACCAGACGTGGGCTGCGGTCAGTGCCACAAGAGGACACCACGTGGGTGGCATTGTGGAGACACATCACAGGGCTCCCCACTCAGCCTTTCTCTCTGCTGAGCTATCCTCATGCTGTTACACCATTTGCGACAGTAGATTCTTTGCTTAGGATGTTGGTTCTAATCAGAACGCAGCCCCCCTCCACACACTCATACACACTCTCTCTCACACACTCTCACACACACTCATATACACACTCATACTATAGAACAAAGAGTTTAAAAGAAGACCTTGTGCAGAATATCAGGGAAACCAGAGGAGGGGGGAAACAGTGAGGGTGTGCAGGTGGGGATAAGGGGATGTTTCAGGCAGGAATTGGGGCTGGAATTGCCAAGGAGGGGTGGGGTCTGGAGTCCAGCCGGTGGGAGCACAACGTGAGCATAGGTTTGGGGGCCGGGGGAACAGGCCCGGCTGCGTGTGGCAATGAAGACGCCAGTCTGAGTGGGGCGGGCTCGTGGGATCGCCAGTGGGCACTCACTATGAAGTTTCGGTCTTGCAAGATGAGTAAGTCCTGGAGAACTGGTTACAGTGATGTGACTGTAGTTGACAGTGTTGTACTGTGTACTTGAAATTTGTATAGACCTTAAGTGTTCTCAGTGCAAAAAAAAAAAAAAGTAAAAAAATGAAGACGGTAGAAGTGTGAAGTGATGGATGTGTTGATTGACTCGTGGTGAGTATTTTACAATATTTATGTATATTGGATTGTGCACCTTAAAAATATACAATTTTTTTTTTTTTTTTTTGGCCGCACCGCTCGGCTTGAGGGATCTTAATTCCCCAATCAGGGATCGAACCGGGCAACTGCAGTGGAAGCGCAGAGTCCTAACCACTGGACCGCCAGGGAATTCACAAATAGATACAATTTTTGATGGTCGATATAACCTCAATACAGCCAGAGATGAAGAGCAGTGGGCTTTCAGAGTGCTGGCATGAGACCTGAGCAGGGATGGGGCCTGGCAGAGGTGTCCAGGTCGCCCCGGGCACCCCTTGCTGGTGCCTGTCCTGGCTGGGAAGCCCACTCCCCCTTCCCTTCCCGGTGGGCACCCTGTGCTGTAACAGCTGACCTCCAAGTGCCTTCAGGTCAGGCCCAGCGTGGGCCCCTCCATGCCCCGCTCCCCTCCATTAGGCCGCCCCTCCTGATTTGGGCTGAGGTGCCCGTGTCACCCCTGGGTGGCTCCTAATTACACTCAACTCGCTTCAGCGGCTGCTGGCGGGGCTCGGGGGCCACTCCACAGATGGTTGCCAGCTCAATTTCATGCTAGAGTGGCGGGCAGCTCGGCAGGTCAGGGCTGTGCCACCTGTCAGGTGAGCAGGCTCTGGCGTGGTCCCTCTGGGCACTGCCAACCTTCCTCCCCAGCCCCTTGGGGCTGGCTCACCGGGGAGATGCCCACTCAGCAGGGGCTGTGGACCCTTCCTAAGACTCCCACAGAGTCACTGTGGGCGTGGAGAAGTTCAAAGCCCTGGTCTCATGCCCACCGCAGCCCCCTTAGTGCCTGATGACTCAGACTCCCTTCCCCTGCCCCCCGCTGTTTCCCTTCAGTGGTTTGCTAAACCATCGCCTGGTTTCTTTCAGCCCCAGCCTGGCTTTCTGTAGACTCACCATCTGGGGGCTTGTCTTACACTTGGTTTGATTCCAGTGGGGTTAACACACGATCTGTATGAGAGATGACTTATGTGAGGAACCTTACACACGTGATAGGTGTTTTGAATCCTGGAGGGCTGTCTGGCAGGGGGCTCCCCCAGGCCTGGCCCCAGGGTCCGTCCACTCGGATGTGATCACTAAGTCACTCTTGGTGGGACAGCAGGGGCGGACCTCCCAGGAGGAATGGAAGAGAAGCAGACCCTCAGAGGGACCCACCCACCATCACCCTCATACCCCTGTTCTTTCTTACAGAAACTGAAAGGGAAGTGCCTCTGATTCTGTTTTAATTACAGTCCTCTATTTTTTTTATTCTTTCATTTTTAAAAATTTCTTTATTTTAATTTTATTTTTGGCAGTGTTGGGTCTTCGTTGCTGTGCGTGGGCTTTCTCTGGTTGCGGGGAGCGGGGGCTACTCTTCCTTGCGGTGCGCGGGCTTCTCATTGCGGTGGCTTCTCTTGTTGCGGAGCATGCGTGGGCTTCAGTAGTTGTGGCTCATGGGCTCAGTAGTTGTGGCTCGTGGGCTCAGTAGTTGTGGCGCACAGGCTTAGTTGCTCTGTGGCATGTGGGATCTTCCTGGACCAGGGCTTGAACCCGTGTCCCCTGCATTGGCAGGTGGATTCTTAACCACTGCGCCACCAGGGAAGTCCTAATTGCGGTCTTTTAAATGAGCACCTACTACTCTGTGCCAGGTGCTGGGCATGCAGAGGGAATAAGCCCGCGTCCCTGCCCTCAGCTTGGCTGGAGGCTGGTGTGGGTGGTCTGTCCCTCCCCAGCCCGTGCCCCCTCCCTCAGCTCTGCTAGCTTGGAAGGGCTCTGTGGGGGCCCTTGTGGGGCCCTTGGGAATGACAGCAACCCATGGCCACAGAAGGGAGTCTCCGAGTGAGGGCAGAGACAGGGAGCTGAGCGAGGGAGGGAGGGAGGGAGAGGAAGGCCGCACACCCCAGACACCCCTGGAGAGAGAGGCAAGATCACTTTCCTCTGCCCTCCTTATCCACAGGTGGACCCGGGGGGAAGCCTTAGGAACCTCCTTCACTGACCCAGAGATGGTAGCCAGGTGGGGACCTCACATGAGTGACAGGATGTTAGCATCCGTGGGCCCTCTGAGAGCTCCTTCCCAAATCCCAAAGGATGGAAGGCCAGTGAGGACAGTGACTTGTCCACAGCACCCCCGGCCCCCGGCTCCTGGACAGTTTTCTTCTGGCTGCGCTGTGCTGACTCTTCCTCCAAATCCGCTCCCCCAAAGGACTTTCCCACAGTGGGGCGGGGCCTGGAATTGGGGGACTCTTGTCTCCACCGAGGGGCTGCTGAGCAGAAATGTGGGTGTCTTAGGTACCAGAGAGCAGCCGGGAGCTGGGCAGACCCCGAGTTGGCCCTGTGTCTGTGGTCCTTGACGCTCCCTAGAGTCTGGCTCTCCTATGCTTCCGGTCCTGGCTGTGGTCCCCTCTCTGGGTGGGCCTGCCAGCCTGGGGCTCTCTGGAACTTGGAGAAAGTGTGGCAGAATCTGCAGAACAGCGTCTCCCTCTGTCCCTGCTACACACACACACACACACACACACACACACACACACACACACACACACACACACACACACACACACACCCCTTGTGTGAATCCCGCCCCCCCTTCCCAGTGGTCCCTAAAGCGAGGCATCTACAGGAGGCCATCAATCTTGTGCCCTCATCCAAGGTCCTTTGTTTCTGAAGCCCATCAGGCACCCCTGGTGTAGGCCCGAGGGCCAGGCTGAGCAAGATGCTGGCCCTCGGCCTCGCCAGTTCCTCCGGGCAAAGGGCGTCTCCTTCCCTTCTCTTCCTTCTCTTCCAGCTCTCTGCCTTTGAATCCTCCTCGGATGTCACCTCTTGGGTGGTCTCCTGACTCTGCTCTGGCAGAACTGCCTTCTCCCTGCTTAGGGCTCCCACTTGCCTCCCTTCAGCCCCCATCACAACGTGTTCTGCTCCCCGCACCAGACAAGCATCCCTGGAGGGCAGGGGCCGCATCACCCGCCTTGGGAGCCCTTATAACCGAGTGCTTAGTGCCTGGCAGCGAGGGGGTGCTCCACACAGGTCAAGAGAAAGAGCCCAGAGTTCCCGATTCCTGGATTTATGGGAACTTCCTGCTTTTTGTTCTAGAAAACGGTCTGTTTTGTGGCTCGCAGGCAACTCTGTTCAGCTTTCCTCCCTCTCATGGATGCCCTCTGTGTGCCGTGAGGTATGAAGGTAAAGAAGTAGGTAAAGAAGGTGAAGATGCTGGAGGATTGTCTAGAAGGCTCTTCTGTCATAAGATGGGGCCTGGACCGGGGCAGTGCAGCGTGGGCGGGGCAGACTGGCAGTGGCTTCCCACTTTCCCTGGACTTGGTTTGTTTCCAGTGTCCTTGGCTTCCCTGGTGGCGCAGTGGTTGGGAGTGCGCCTGCCGATGCAGGGGACATGGGTTCGTGCCCCGGTCTAGGAAGATCCCACATGCCGCGGAGCGGCTGGGCCCGTGAGCCATGGCCGCTGAGCCTGCGCGTCCGGAGCCTGTGCTCTGCAACGGGAGAGGCCACAGCAGTGAGAGGCCTGTGTATCGCAAAAAAAAAAAAAACCCCAAAAAACAACAACAACAGAAAAAACTGTGCTCTCACAACGGTGAGAGGCCCCTGTATAGGGGGAAAAAAAACCCAAAACTGGCTCTGGACCAGTTTGCGGGACCCTGTCATATCACCCTCTGCAGTGCTGCGGGGCCCTAGTAACGCAATCTCCTTTGCTTTCCTTGTCTCCACCAGCCAATTTCTGCTCTCCCCCTTGCTAGTGCCCATCACATCTGGGGGAATTAAAAATGAGTTTGGAGGGCTTGCCATGAACCCTCCTCACCACATGCTGGCCACAGGCTCAGCAGCCGGCAGCCACGTCCGTCTCCTCAGCCCCCTGCCTGTTCCTTGGATGGGTCTCTTATTCAGCATGCAGGCCGGTAGCTGTCAGAGCATGCAACCCAGAGGCTGGTCAGTGTATCCGTATGCCTATTAGGCATACATTTCTGATTTACAAATTCGGCTCGTTTCAAAGCTTTGAGAGGCTGATGCATTCCTTCTTTTCTTCCCTCCCTCTGGCTCTCCCTTGTAGTCATTCATTTATTCATCCGTCCGTGCATTCCCTCATTTATTCAACGTAAATTCTTACCACACGTCACTCTGTTCCAGGCACTGAGGCTGACCAGCATATGAGGCCGGTACCTTGGTCCTCATACCAGCAGGAGGGACAGGGTGCACGCTCAGAGAATTACGGGGCAGGGGGTGATGGGTGCGCCAGGGGGCTGGATAAGGCGTTATGGACGCAGAGCGGAGAGGCGGCTTTGGGTTGGCAGTGGAAGCACAGGACTCAGGGACCAGGTGTACCCTGCTGCTGGGCCTGGAGGAACAGGGAGAGTTGAGGACACGGAGATGCAGAGATGTAGAACTGGGAGGGGTGGGCGAGGAGGGAGCAGAGATGGGGAGTCAGGACAGCACAGGGCCGCTGAGGAGGGGGGCGGGTCCTGCCGGCTGAATCTGGCCTGCTGCCTGTTTGAAGAAATTAAGTTTTATTGGAACACGGGCCACACCCTATTGTTATGTATTGTCCACGTGCTGCAGGCACAGTTAAGTTGGGACTGATGCTATGGCCGGCAGAGCCTAAAATTGTTACTCTCTGGCCCTTTGCAGAAAATGTTTGCTTCCCCCTGACCTAGAGGAGCACAGGCCATGCGTTTGGGAGAACGCAGGGCTCTGATATGGGAAGGAGCGGGTGGGGAGTCAAACCTAATTTTCAGGTTGAACTGGTGAGTGTGGAGAGGCCGCTGAAGGCTTTGGAACAGGGATGTCGTGATGAGAAGTGTGATTTGGGAAGATAATCTGACAGCAGGTGGAGATTGGTTGTCGAGGGAGAGTGACTGGGGGACCTGTTAGGAGATTTTTGCAATAGTCAGTGATAGTCCATGGTCATCAGAGGTAAGAAAAGAGGGGTTGTACTAGGGGATGGTGAGGAGTGGAGGAGGGCGAGGTGTGTTACGGGGGGTGGGTGTGTGCAGGCCACTGAGATTTGGGGATGGGGCCCGGAACAGAAGCAGGGGACACAGGAGAGGGCCTGCCAGCCCCGGCCAGAGGTTTTCCCATAGAGACAACACTGGACTTGGTCCCTGGCACCTGGACATGCCAGACCCAGTTTCGGGAGTGTGGACAGAGGTGGCAAGGAAGAGGAGGAAGACGATAATTTCCTCCTAAGTTTCTGAGCAAAGGGCCCCTCTGGGAGAACTTTCTAGAAGGATGAACCTTGTCTTTGCTGCCATCCTCCCTTCCTGCCACCAAGATAATCGTGTGAGATAGGCATCAAAGGTGGTCTTGGGGGTTGTGTGACCTCAGAGGACAGCTGCACCGTGGGGGGCTTGGGGAAGACAGAGCCTCTTCCCCTCCCATTTGCTGAACCGGGGTAGAGGTGACCTTGTGGATGTTTATTTCTCTCATCTGGGTGTGAGCAGGGCTGTGACTCATTCATCTTTGGAACACCCTGCGGGGAATGGTGTGGGGTGGGGGAGTTAATGGTGAAGGAGACGGTGAATTGGAGCCTAAGGCCTGGGCATTAGGTAGTGGAACCTCTTTCTCTATGCACTTCCCCCATCTGCCACTTTCAGAAAAGGTTGGCTGACTGGCAAACACCCACACTGTTCTGTGTGCCCAGGACTGGGGGAGAGGTCTTGGGCTTGCTGTTGGGAGAGATGACTGCAGACTTCACCCTTCGCTGTCTGTTCTGTGTTTTCTGGAAGTCAGGTGGAGGGGTCCACTGGGGGCCCAGACTTCTCCCTGGCTTTGCTTGCTGAGCTCTCAGGGTAGAGCTAGGATAGCCCCAGGCTACCAGCTGACCTGGGTCTCACTCACCCTGCAGCCCCAGTCCTGGGAGTTTACTGGATGCAAACTCTGCTTCGCTCTGCATCATGCTTGGGGATTAAGGGGTGTTTATACTTGTCCAGAGCTTTACTGCGCCACATGCATGGTCTCATGTATCTCACGGTGCATCTGTCAGGTTCGCTTGACTATCGCTATTGTATAGATGAGGAAACCGAGGTGCCAGTAGATGAAGGGATTTGCCGGGGGTCAGTGGCTGAACCAAGACTGGAGCCCTGGGCTCTGGCCTCTGGGGTCCTTCCTTGGATCAAGGGGGCTGTTCCACGGGGATGGGCACCAAGGCTTAGGACCCTGCAGTCTAAAAAGGAAAGGCTGGGATGGGTCTCTGAGGACAAAAATCTGTAAGCTGGATGTTGTAGCACTTGAAGGAAGTACTTGAGGACAGTGAGAGGAAGCCCAGTGTGTCACCTGGCCACTCAGCACGTGTTTAGTGTGTGGCAGGTCAGCCCTGGAGCCTGCCAGATGGAAATGCCATTGGTTCAGAAGGGCTTGGGCAAGTGCTGTGGATGACGGATCCAAGGTGGGTCACTAAAGGGGCATGGGGAGGGGTCCTGTCCTGATCTTCATGGAGCCCAGTCCTTTTCCCCCACCAGGTCCCTGTGGCCTGTCAAAGACCACACAGTGGGTCGGATTCCTTTGGCCCTGGTCCTGGGAGGTGGCATCCCTCTCTCACGATAATATGGGTCAGAGGACAGGATGAAGGGGTCCTCTCCTGTTCCTTCCCCTCCCCCGATGCTCCCTCCCTCCCCCCTCCCTCCCCTCCCCCTCTCCCCTACCTGGTGCTCCTGTCTCCTTGGGTGCTGTCTTTCCCTTTTTTCTCTACTTCATCCCTCCTGTCATTTCCTCTTACTTCTATTCTTTTCCTCCTTCTCCTCTTCCTCCTGCTTCCCATCTAATATTTGCCAACACCCCCTCCTGTGTCTTCCCTCTTAAGAGGAGACTTTCAAGTCCCAGGCGGTTCCACAGCTGAGCGTTCAGATCCCACCTCCTCCCCCCACGGCTCCTCTCTGTGTGGTTGACCAGGCTAAGTTGTGTCCAGGTCTGTGTCCAGGACCCGGGGTTCCCTGAGAGCTGGCATCCTGTCACAGAAGGTCAGGCCAACAGGTCATCTAGTTTAGCTATTTTCTCAAAGCTTGCTTATTTATTTATTTATTTATTTATTTATTTATTTATTTTTTGCGGTAGGCGGGCCTCTCACTGTTGTGGCCTCTCCCGTTGCGGAGCACAGGCTCCGGACGCGCAGGCTCAGTGGCCGTGGCTCACGGGCCCAAAAGCTTATTTATTTTTAAGGCACAGACTATTTTTAAAAATAATTCTGTATATAACTCCAACATATAAAACAAGTCAAAATGGAGCTTCTTGGTTGAGGTAAGGGGGTGAGGACCGGGATCCCCAGCTGTCTGCCTGTGATTCCACACAGCCTCCTGTTTAGTGAGCACTGTGGGAGGGGGCGCCAGGGAGAAGACAGGGACCCTGGAGGGGGCGGAGACACAGCTGCTGTACCTGCAACAGTTAGACCTGGAAAGCCTGCCAGGAAATGTAGGTGCTGGGCTGCGTGGCACAGACCGTGACAGGCTACAGGATGTCATAGGTGGGGACCCAGCTGGGGCTGGGAGTTGCTCAGGGATGTGACCGAGTGAGGA
Source organism: Mesoplodon densirostris (assembly GCF_025265405.1). Classification (NCBI taxonomy): domain Eukaryota; kingdom Metazoa; phylum Chordata; class Mammalia; order Artiodactyla; family Ziphiidae; genus Mesoplodon; species Mesoplodon densirostris. Next base: position 118,978,852 of record NC_082666.1, on the reverse strand, counting down.
TGGTGGGGGGCAGTCAGGTGTAAGCTAATGGTGACAGCGCAGCCTCTGAGGTGGGGTGGGCAGGCTCCATCAGGCAGTGACCTCCCACAGCCCTATCTGGAGCTGCACTTGGTCCTGGGCAGTGGAATCCAGTCCTTGGGTCCACAAGGGCCTCCGAGCACACACCCTTCTGCAGGGATGCAGGCTGGTGGCTTGGCCGGGCTAGATCTTGGCACCCAGAGTCACTGGTGCTGAGGTCTTATACAGGATCCTCCTTGGTTGAGTCCTTGATTCTGTCTTGGCTGCACTCATTGTCCCCATGATCACATTTCTACCTTCGGTAGTGACTCTGCTCTTGGCTGGGGCCTTTGTGTGACAGCTGGGGCCTTGTTTAGCTGACCAGATGCCCTGGGTGGTAGATTGCCTGTGATGTTCAAGGCATCATTAATACCTCTGGCCAAGAGCAGTGGTTTAGGCATAATTTCCTGGGCTTCCCAGTTGCTTCTGGTGGCCAGAGCCATTTGAGGCCAGTTTAGAAACATCGCATCTCCCAGCTGGTTCCCATGGATCACTATTATGAGGATGACAACAAAGGGCTGCTTATCACACATACCCTCTGGTCCTCATCCAGGTGGCTGTGCCAGGGGTGGAAAACCCTGGAGTCATCACCAAGCCAGCTTTCCTTCCTCATTCCTCACCTGGACCACAGAGCTCCCAGGTGCCACACAACTGTTTAGGATGGAACAGCCAACACCTGGCACCATGGCCAGATGTCTGCCTAACCTGCCCCAGTGGCAGACATCACTAATCAATCACAGCTCTCTTCCCCATGAGCCCAATGAGGACTCATGATATTTCTGGAGCTGGCACTGGGATGCTAGTTCTGATCTGTGGCATTCATTCATTCATTCATTCATTCATTCATTCACAGACATATTAATGAATCATGGTTAACAAACAGTAACTGAGTATAACATTTATTGAGCTGCTGTTATACAAGGAAAGAAAACATGGTCCCTGCCTCATCAAGAGGAACTCTGAGTATAGTAGACAGACCCGGGAGCAGCTTATTACTCTATTAGGCTGTAAGCTGGAGAGCAGAGTTAGAACTCTCTTCTTCAAGAGCCCTAACCACTGAGAGTGTCAGAGAAGGGCAAAGGTCTCTGTGCTGCCAGTGCTCTTTGCATGTACACTGTGATGTCAGGGGCGGATGGCAGGGCCACGGAATGTGTCGTCTCATCTGAGTCATGGGACAAAGCCCGGCCAGAGACCCAGCCCGGGTGATCCATCCTTACTAGCGCCTTCTCTCCCACAGGAGCAGGGACTGAAGGCCAATAACTCCAAAGAGTTAAGCATGTGCTTCACAGAGGTGAGTGAGGGCCTGAGTGGGGGTGGGTGCCGGGGGCTGGGCCAGAGTGGGTTGTTTTCCAGGAGAGCCTTGGACTTGAAGCTCCCAGATTCCATTGCATGGACTGGGCTGGCTGAGCTTCTGGCCCACCTGGACCTGGGTAGGTGCTCACTCTGCTGGGGGTGAGGGTGGGTGGGTGTAGATGTTGCAGCCAGGGCCCTTACTTGTCTCTTGGGTGAGACGCAAGAAGCTACTCTGAGCAGGGGTCCTGGCAAGGCTTCCTGACTCTTTAAGACAGGTGTCCGCAGCAGCCTGTTCTGTGCTGGTTCTGTGACATTGAGGCGGTGGAATCATGGCATAGGACGTGGGCCCTTCCTCGAAGGAACCCCAGCACAGGAGTAGATCTGTGACTATGTATATGTATAGCATACAGATAACTTAGAGGAGAAGTAAAGTTAGTGTAAGAGTCTGCAGAAGGAGAGAGAGTTCAGACAGGGGTGTGCAGCGGAGGCTCCACAGTGGAGGAGGGATTCCAACAAACTTAGGAACCCAGAGAACGGAGCTTCTCTCTTCCCCCCTCGCCCCCCCCCACCTTCCCCTCTCCAGAAGCAGGTCCTGTGGACCCCGGGACTTTCTTCCTTTAGATCTTTATACCATCCCCGTCCTCGCTGGTCTGCGTCAGCCAGGCAGGGAGAGCCGCCGGTTGCCCTGGGGGCTGCTGCCTTGTTCCCCGAGTAGTCAGCTGAGGCACAGCCCAGCTCCATGGAAGCCTGGCTCTGCGAAAGAGGGTCCCCTGGGTGACCAGGAGGGCAGGGGCCTTAGTGCTCCACTTCCAGAGTCTTTTTTTTTTTTTTTTTTTTTTGCCTGATCCCAGCCCTACTGACTCGTTTGTCCTTCTCTCTGCTTCTGTTCCCGCTTCTGCCTGGCCACAGCTCACGACCAATATCATCCCAGGGAGTAAAAGGGTGGTCAAACCTAACTCAGGCCCCCGCAGAGCCAGACCATCGGCTGCCTTGACCGCTGTCTCCTTCCTGATGCTGAAGCTGGCCTTGTAGGCTCTGGGAATCGCATTGGGAGATTTCCGAAAGCTACACGGACGAGAACACCCGCCTGACAAAATGGAAACACACACAGACACACACACACCTTGCAAAAAAAAAAATGTCTTTTCCCATCTTGTCTCTGAACCTGTCTCCTCCCAGGTTTCTTCTCTGGAGAAGTTTTTCTAAACCAAACAGACAAGCAGGCGGGCAGCCTAAGAGCTGGCCCAGAGGTCCCCTGGCAGGGGAAACCCAGTGCTGAGGAGGGCACAAGGGTCTAGAGAAGCCCTTCACTTTCTTCTGGTGTTTTCCTCTCTGGACCCTGCTGACATGAGAGACCAGGATGACATCCCCACTGCCTAGGGGACATGGGCTGGGGCAGGATGGCTGCCACTCTTCTCAAGCTCCCCACTCCGGGGGCCTGCCGGGGGCTGGCGGCAGGGGGCGTCGGGCAGCAGAGCAGCGAGGCTGCCCCCCTTGGGGTCCAGCTGGGTACCTTCAGCACCTCCAGTTGGCTTCAAGGATGGGGGTTATTTCACCTCCCTTCTCTGAGGGCTGGATCTGACCTGTGGAGGGTTGTGGTGCTGAGCCCCCTTGACCTCCACTGTAGCACATGGTGGAAGGCTGGGCAGTTCCAGGGGGCTTGGGAGCCCAGCCTGCCTGGGATATCCCGTTGGGGGTTGGGAGCAAAACTTGGATACCACCTCGAGGCTGATTCTTCCTGCTTGGTGGCAGGAGTTTTGAAATCAAAGAGAAATGATTTTTTGTCCACTCCCTTGGTTTCTCTTGGGTCCATTTGGTGGTTCTCCCTTGGGAGGGAGGGGCTGGCGCTGAGAGGGGCAGAGAAGACCACCGTGGCCCGTCTACCTGCACCACACTCTGGTCTCTGCGACTCTCTCCAACTCTTTTCTCTCTGCCTCGCTCTCCTCTTTCCTCATTTCTGAGACGTACACACACTGTATGTACATAACACGGCTCCTTTCTCAACATATATGTATATACACGTCCGTATACATATATCGTGTGGTTCCCCCTCCATTCCTTTTTTTAAGGAACAAAACTAACGAAACAGTACCCTCACAGATGAGCGAAAATGTATTATTGTAAAGTTTATTTTTTTTAATAATGTTGTCTATAATGGGAAACAAAGGAGGTTGGCTCCCTGGGTCCCCGCCGCAGTCGGGTTGACTGGGCAGCGGAAGAGGGTTCCTGATCTATATCACGCTTAGCAGAGGCTCCAATAAACGTACTAGGAAGCAGTCTGCCTTCTGCCTCACTCTGGCTGTGCCTTTGCCCCTATTTTGTTCTTGGCCCAGTGCCAACCTCTTGGCTGCTTCCCCGGGGGCTCCTGGTGGGCCTTGGGAGAGCGTGTGTGTCCGCGTGTGCACACGTGTGTCTGTCATGTGTCCTCGGTGTGGGTGATAGAGCTCTGTTAGGAGACGGTGGGGCTGAGGTCCCAGCTGTGCTGAGCCTGAGGGCTGTTCACCTGTCATCGCCTCCCTCCCTTCCCAATTAGCACCGATGCCCCCCGTTGGTCCCAAACTGGAAGAGAATGAACGTAGCCGTGGGGGTGGGAGGGTGGAGACAACCTGACATCACATCTTGCGGATGCTTTTGTTAGAAGGCTGCCTGGGTGGCCCTGTGAGGTGGCACAGTTTGTCTTATGTAGGGTGGGTGGTATCTTCCTGCTGGGACTCCTGGTTTTTTTAAGGTATGTGATTGTGAAGGCAGAGACCTGGCCTCTTGGGTCCCAGCAGAGAAGGAAGACAACTGTGGTCCATCCTTTTTCTCTTTTTCTCCGTTTGCCACCCAGGCTCTGCCCGGACATTGGGCCTGCCATATTCTCTTGGAGAGGCTCTCCTTCAGAGAACACTAGGGGAATGCCTGCTGGCCGTGTGTGTGTGTGCACGTGCACGTGTGTGTGCGTGCCCGCGTGCTGGCGAGTGTGGGCTCGTGTGTGTTCAGGGTATGCGTGAGTATGCGCACAGCAGGAGGGAGGAGGGAAGACTGCCAGGAGAAGGGATGGTCCTTGTGTCAGCATGACCTTCAGGGCTGCACATGATCCCATCCTGTCACCCCTGGGAGATGAGATGCTTCTCTCTCCCAATCCTGGGTCCCCCCAGTGGCTCTTGTTCCTGGCTGCACACGCACTAGGAACATGGGTCCCTGGTGGTGATGAGGTTGGTGTGCTATGTTCCAGCCTCTGATGGAGGGACAGTGAGCCAGCCCGCCCTCTTCCCCAGCCACCGCTGGCCTTACGTGGGTAGAGCAACATAGAACAGCTGTGGCGTTCAGCTGGCAATCCATGTTCTTTGCAAACAGCAACGACTGATTCACTTAGAAGGCTTTGGGAGAAGTTGGCTTATAGAGTCAGTGGGAGATGGGAAGACCAAGGGAGGCTCGGGCAGGAACCAAAGGACATTTGAAGGGACAGAAAGCACAGTCTACAGGGTCAGCGTGCCACTGTCTCTGTGATGAACGACAACCAACCATTGTCATCCAGCTGGCTCAGCTGGGGCCTTGTGCCTACCTCCTGCCCCACTTGGGTGGGAGAGGAGGCTGTATGTCACGTCTGGCCTCCCTCATGGGAGATAAGCCCTTGGCTTGCATCATGGGGGAGAGAAAATTTCCCCAAAGGAAATGGAGGTGGCATTATGAAGGAGGAACAGAGGCTGGGCAGCTTTACTCTGCCTTAAAACATCTCCCCACCCAGGTATCACAGAGAGGAAATTTTACCATTAAATATTCATTCCTTTGGTTGAGATGATTCCTGTTCTCCATGATCCTCTCAAAATATGTAAATAAAACTGGGAAGAATAAAGTTTCACTATCTTAATGCTAGTTAGTTTAATGGTTTGAATGAATCTTGGTAACATTAAGGCATTTGAGCCTACACTTTGAAATTAGGCTAAGGGGGACAGATAAGTGGCGAGAAGCAGGAAAGGAATTGAGACAAGATTGGTAGGGGCCACCAGAGATCTGAAATTACTTTCGCCTTCTTTCGGGAAGAGTCATCCACATGAAGTATAGGCCCACTGTGCCTTTACTGCAGAGTCAGCAGTCTGTAAAATGAGATTTTCTTTTTGCCACCAGCCCCATGGGGACTGCTGATCTGGGATATGCATCTGTCTACAAGGCTGTCTTATCCTGTTTTCTAAGCTCTAGTATGTTGTCAAGACTGAAACCCTATAGGGATACTTCTGCCCTCCCTGGGGAAGCTTCCAGCCTGGGGCAATTGTGGTTCTGCCCAGAACCCAGACATCAGCTTCCTGCCTGGCTCTTGCCCTGCCACCTTCCTCTCAATGCAGCTGGGACCACTCGACTGGGCTAAAGGCCTAGAAGAGACGCACAGCGGCAGTGGGGGATCCAAGGAGGCTGGTTCAGGGGCTCAGGGGACTTGGCATCCAGCGGGCCGCTCCCTGGCCCTGGGCGGCCCTGGTGTGTGGGCTGCGTGGCTGGTTCCCTGCCTTGTTCTGAGATCAGACACAGAGTTGTTATCTCAGTTCCCTGCACCCCAGGCCCTGTTTGGCAACACAGGTTTCCCAGGACTGCCCAACGCTGCTCTCATGAGTCCTTCCAAGGATTTCATCCCCAAGCCCCAGCTGGGCCCGGCTGTGGCAGCTCCAGGGAGGGAAAGAGGGTACATCTGGGGGTGAGGAAGACCTGGGGTTGAATTCCAAATCTGCTGATCACCAGCTGGGTGACCATGTCCAATTTGAGCCTCAGTTTCTCATCTGTGAAATGGGGCTGCAGCCCTGCCTCCTGAGAACGGTGTTGGGATTAAATGGGATACCCTGCCAAGTGCCTGGCACTTAGCTACGCCCCTACCTTCGCCCAGTGGCCACATGACGCTGGGTCTCTGTAGATTCTCAGCTCCTGCCTGGCCGGCCAGGTTTCCTCCTCTTGGCCGCGGGAGGCGCTGTGCTGGGGTCTGCCCTTGGAGCTTCTCCCTTCTTCCTCCTCCTCTCTATGTCCTGAGATGTTTTTACGATTTCCTGTGGCAGAAACAAGAAATGATCACCATCAGGCCCCTGGACTTTGCTCTTGGAAGCATTGCCAAGTGGAGTTAAGAGGGCAGGTGGGGGAGGCTTCCCTGGTGGCGCCGTGGTTGAGAGTCCGCCTGCCGATGCAGGGGACACGGGTTCATGCCCCGGTCCGGAAAGATCCCACATGCCATGGAGCGGCTGGGCCCGTGAGCCATGACTGCTGAGCCTGCGCGTCCGGAGCCTGTGCTCTGCAACGGGAGAGGCCACAACAGTGAGAGGCCTGCGTAGCGCAAAAAAAAAAAAAACGAGGGCTGGGGGGAGGCAAGGGAAAAAAGGAAACTTCCTCCTATATGTAAAGCAAAGTTGATTTGATCTGCAAGTCGCCGAGGACAGTGGCTACAGAACATCCAAATGTCATGCTCCCTGGAGTCCGCTGTCTGAGTCGCCACCCCCTTTCCACTCAGGAAGGCAGAAGGTGTGCCTTTGCCGTGGGTGTGCCAGCTCAAAACTGAGACCAGGACGCGTTGACTGGACGTGGGAGCTGGGGCAGGCAGGCTGGCGTGGCATCCCTGGTGGGGCCCAAGACAAGACCAGAGCAGCTTCACCCCCAGGGGTTTTGAGGAACTCTCTGCAGGGAGGGAGCCCCAGGTCCGCAACCCAAGCTTTTGGGAATGAGTTCTAAGTCATCTTGATGCTTTGTGAGCAGAACCGCCTCCCCTGTGACTTCCCGATAGAAAAAAGGGCTGGCAATGAGGCGGGAGTCTGAGGACATATTCAAGTCCATATTCTCTCCTCCTGAAGTCTGGGGTATACCTGGAGAGGGTGTCAGGGGACCTGGGCTCAAACTCTGGCTTGGCCACCCATCAGCTAGCGACCCTAGCTAAGTCACAGAACTTCCCTGAGCCTCGGAAATGTTGCTCTAGATTGGGGATTGGCAAACATTTTTTTTCAAGGGCCAGGTAATAAATATGATAGGCTTCATGGGCCATGGCGTCTTGGTTGCAACTACCAACTCGGCCACTGTAGCTTGAAAACAGAGGCAATACGTAAGTGATGGGACCTGGCTGTGTTCTGATAAAACTGGATTTACAAAAACAAGCCCAGGCTGGAGTTGACCCCCCTGTTCTAGATGATCTCTGAGACCAAGCTCTCAATCCCAGGCTCTCTGACCATAGGGCTTTGGTGGCAGGAAGTGATGACGGGTTGTGGGACTGAAATCATCCACGGGTCGGAGGAAGAGAGAGGGCAGGTTGCCATTGCTACAGGGAGGTAAAGGCAGATGAGATGGGGGAAGAGGATGCTGGGAGGAGAAGCCCCACATTGGGCAGGGGCTGTGAGGGAGAATCCAGGTAGCCTGTGGGCCATACAAACATAGGTGTGGTCTGGAGCATGAGGGCTGCCCGGGTGATTTTGAAGTTGTCCTCTGTACAGGGGCATCGGGCCAGGAGGGCATATGAGGTTGCAATTCAGCTGCTCTCAACTCATCCATCCGTGTATCCACCTGAGCCGTAAGGAGGGGGTCCCATTCCCTGGTTTGCAGGAAGGCGCCAGAAGGACCTGTGGTCCAGGGCAAGGGAAGCTGCCGCTCCAGGGGTGTGAGGGGAGAAGTTCACATGTGAATGCAGAGAGGGTCCAGCAGGGCAGTGGGGCTCTGAGAGCCCCTGCGTGGCTGTCGGCAAGTCACTTAACCTGGCCGGCCCCCACTTTCCCCGTCTACAAAGGGAAGGGTCAGAGATGCTGATCTCCAAGGTTCCCGTCCACAGTAGGATTCTGTGATTCTATGACTTCCAGTTATTTCTGGACTCACCAGCCCGGCACAGAATAACTTGGAAGGAGGCGGAATTCATCTCTCTTTCAATAAACACCGCCACCCTGCTTGGTTGCTCCAATTTTTCACCCACCATCTTATGCAGAACTGCAGACTGCTGCCTTGGGTCTCATTCTGGGTATGGCTGACAGTAGTACCCCTCGTGCTTTGCCCCATTTCCTCTTTTCAGACAACAGTGTTTCCCAGAAAGTTCATATCCGTCGGCCACATGGAGCACCCACCGAGCCGGCCCTGGCCTCCCTCCCTGGGTAGGGTGCTCTCTAGTCACTGCTTTAACCTGGATCCTGCTGGGCAGTCAGAGGTCACAGAGCCTCCTCCACTGGGACCCGCCAGGCAGAAGTGACTAATTCTCATCTAACGTCCCCATAGGAGGAGTTTGCATAGTTACCACCGTGAGCATGATTCAGGGTGCTGAAGCTCTTGCAGGCAGAAGAGAGGCTTCCAGGAAAACCTCCCCCTTGATTTTTCCTGAGCCTGGTGGACTGACCTCTCTCCTCTCCTCCCCCGCCCACCCACATGCGGGAACTTGACAGTTTAAAATACAGGCCCGAGGCTCACACTCTTCTCCATTTCAAAACAAGAGTCCGGCCTGGTTGGCCAAACAAATCCTTGTGGGATAAAACCACTGGCCCAGTCCATTCTTCACTCTTATCCTCAGTGGAAGATGAAAGGCCTTTTTTTTTTTTTTTTTTTTTTTTGCTGTACGCGGGCCTCTCACTGTTGTGGCCTCTCCCGTTGCAGAGCACAGGCTCCGGACGCACAGGCTCAGCGGCCATGGCTCTCGGGCCCAGCCACTCCGCGGCATGTGGGATCTTCCCGGACTGGGGCACAAACCCGTGTCCCCTGCATCGGCAGGCGGACTCTCAACCACTATGCCACCAGAGAAGCCCGAAAGGCCTTTTTTTCAGGGGCCCCAGTCACCTGAAATCACTCTTAATTCTCACTGTGTTAGAAAGCTGGGTGAGTGTGAGGCCACAGTGACATGAAGGATGAAAACGCCTGCCTCCCAGAAGCAGAGTTATAGCATTTCTACCTGGGGGGCTGCTGAAATCACCTTCTCTCCCAAATGGAGGAGACTTGACTTTATTGATGATTGGAAATGGTCCAGAGATGCCATCATCCTAGGGGACAGCGATGACCCCTCGCTAACCCCTCAAACTCACGTAAACCCATGCCTCTCTGTCCAGCCTAGGGCAGCTGTGGAAGGACAGGCCTAGAAGAAGCCTGGGCAATCTGGGGAGCAGCTACAGTTGCTGGGTCCCTCCCTGCCGCGAGTGGAGGTGGGGCTGAGCTAGCGCTATGGGTCGCATTCCTCTGTGGGCGTCGGCTGGCAGGACTTCCTCCACTCCACCCCATCACCCGCCCCGAGTCCGCCGGGGGGAAAGGGACCCCACTCAGAGAGCAGGGTGGGGCTTTCTTCCCCACGCATCAGGGGGACAGCTCAGCCTGGCCCCGTCCTGGGCATCTCCATGTAGACTCAGGAATCCACATCCTCAGCATAAAATTTGATACGCTCAGGACAGTGAGAGGACTGGGGGTGCCACCTCCATCTGAATAACTGTAACTGATCGTGTGACTGATTTCCGGTGGGAGATGGGTGCTCCCGGAGACCCCCTAGGTTCTGTTCATCATCTGCAGGACCTCTGACTTCTATCCCTGGGGGCTGTTCCCCCAGAGAATTTGCCATCTCCCCCGCCCCCCTGCCCCCCTGCCGCTCATCCTCTTTGTCAGGCCAGGGCTGTGGCCTCAGACACCTTTCCTTACTGTTGAAGTGACTCCAGAGCCTCCACCTTTGGCAGGTGGGCTCTGGGTATGGCCCTGGCTGTGCCCCGAGGTTAGCTGACTCCCCATGGCTGTGTCCTGTTAGGAATTCAGCTTGGTGCACACTTGGAATCATTCTCTTCCAGGAAATCTGTCTTTCATCCACTTCCTTTTGAGCCTTCTTCTGCCTGGCTGGCTTTCTCCCTTGTCACCTTCTGGTGCAGGCATTTTGTGTGTGTGTGTGTGTGTGTGTGTGTGTGTGTGTTACACGGGCCTCTCACTGTTGTGGCCTCTCCTGTTGTGGAGCACAGGCTCCGGACGCGCAGGCTCAGCAGCCATGGCTCACGGGCCCAGCCGCTCCGCGGCATGTGGGATCTTCCCGGACTGGGGCACGAACCCGCGTCCCCTGCATCGGCAGGAGGACTCTCAACCACTGCGCCACCAGGGAAGCCCTGGTGCAGGCATTTTTGTTCAGCCTTTGCAGGCCCTGGAGAAGTGAGGCTTTCTCCCCCCAAGTCTTCTGCTTCAGGTCAGGCTGCTCTTCCTCTCAGAGGCTGGATCCAACTGAGCAGCATCTCGGGGGACCATCCACCCAAAGTCCCTGAACTGGCCTCCGTGTCGCTATCATTGCGTCTGCATCTCCCCATTGTCTGGTCCAGCCCCTTTGTAGGGCACTGTCCCTTCCCCAGGGAATGGAGTTGAGAGCAGAAACTATGAGGTTGACATCAGTATTTTAGGCAGCCTCGTCTGCTCCTGTGGTTTGTTCAAGTATTACCATTTCCCCCCTAGTTTTAGCCTCTTCAGATTTCACTGTGCATTTTCTTGCATCCCTCTACAACCTGGGGCCAAGTTCCTCTCATTTGAATTAACTGGGGAGTTAAGGTAGACTCATCTAAATGAATAAAAAATCGAAACTATAGAATCTTGCTTAACAAATATAGTCTAATATCTAAAGTCGGCCTTGAAATGGCCTGGGAGGTCCCCAGGATCTGGTCTGGCTGCCTTTCTCACCTCCTGTCCAACTGTTCCCTCCTGCCCCCACTCTGCTCCAGCCACCTTGGCCTCCTGCTGTTCTTTGAACACACCAGGTTGGCTCCCACCTTAGCGTCTTTGTAGTGGCTGTTCCATCTCCCTCCCTCCCTTCCTTCCGTCAGGTTCCCTGCTCAGATGTCAGCTAATTAAAGAGATCTTCCTTGTCCAAGGCACGCTTCCTTGCCCCCTACTTCAGGACTTCCCATCTTGAACACTTACTTTCTCAAAGCTTATCACACTTATCACCTTCAGATCCACTATACCATACATACACATATATGTTCATGTGTGTGCAGAGTGTGTGTTGGGTATTTATTATCTACTTCCTTCTACTACAATGTAAACTCCAAGAGGACAGGATCTTCATCTTTTGTGTTTTCAGCACCATGTCCTTAGCACCTACTACAGTGCCTGGCAGAGAGGAACTTCAGCGAGTGTTTGTTGATTGACTGAAAGAAAGTAGATATGGAATTTCAATGGGTCCCAGGAGAGTGTGCAGGTGGAACACTGAGAAAAAATGAGGAACAGAAATCTGGAATTAGTATATTGAAGCAGAAGCCCAGAGAGTGCGAGTCTGGGACAACTTTTCCCTTGTTGAAGCAAGTCCAGAGACTATATAGTATCTCAGGCCACACAGTGTGTCCTCAGCAGCAAGGCTGAGGCTAGAAATCCAGACTCTATTTCCTAGTCCGATCCTCCTTTGGTTTCTTCTCTTAGGCGGTTACATACATACCCTGAAATCTCATTTAAAAGAAATAATTTGCTCAGCAAACTCTGTTCTGTTGGGTAGAACAAAGAGAATTTTGGTTCAGCCATCAAAGCACCGTGGATCTCAGCCTGGTCGGAATTGAGGAGGATGTTGAAGGGAACCCTGTGGGGAGAACTTCTTGGTAGCAGAGAGAGACTCGGACATCTGTTTAAACAAGTTCAGCTGAGTTCCTCTGCGGGAAGCTTACCTTATAATGAAGCCGACTGTCATCTGGATTTCTGCATCCTGTCCCTTTAAATAACCTCATGTCCTGGTTTACCCAGCCTCAACCTCCTAGGGAAAAAAAAAATGACAAGCCAGGCTTCTACAAGTCTCTTTCTGAATTTGCACCAAGAGTGCATGCTTGCTCTGCACTGCGGCCAGATGTCTTGGTAAATATGCTGGGAATTTAGTAAGGAAAAATCAACCCAGGGCACGTGCCTGAGCGTGGAAGTGTTAAGGAGGAGGCTGGTTAGAGAGGGAGAAAAGGGGAGCGGGGTCCGGTGGGGGGTTGTTATTTACTAAGTGGGAACTACTGGTAAGGAAAGGGGAAACCCAGTCTTGCTTGTTCAGGTATGTGATTAAGAAAGGCCATTAGCCCAGGGACAGGGAGCTTGTTGAAAATCACCAAGCCATTATAACTGAGACCAACAGCTGCCTCTCGAAATGGGGAGGAAACATACAATCTCAGGAGAACGATAAAATGGGAAGATTCCAATGTGCTCTGGTGGACAAATACAACTTCATGAAAAGTCCATTTGGGTGAGGGCCTCTATGGGATAATCATCCTCCTGGCCAATGGAGGAACATTGATCAGGGACCAGGGCTGGGGTCAGAGGCCAAAGTTCCTCCACCTCCCTGTGGTCAGGAGTCACAAAGATGCTAACTTTTTTTTTAACATCTTTATTGGAGTATAATTGCTTTACAAGGGTGTGTTAGTTTCTGTTTTATAACAAAGTGAATCAGCTATACATATACATATATCCCCATATCCCTTCCCTCTTGTGTCTCCCTCCCTCCCACCCTCCCTATCCCACCCCTCTAGGTGGTCACAAAGCACCGAGCTGATCACCCTGTGCTATGCGGCTGCTTCCCACTAGCTATCTATTTGACATTTGGTAGTGTATATATGTCCATGCCACTCTCTCACTTTGTCCCAGCTAACCCTTCCCCCTCCCCGTGTCCTCAAGTCCATGCTCTACGTCTGTGTCTTTATTCCTGTCCTGCCTCTAGGTTCTTCAGAACCACCATTTTTTTTTTTTTTTTTTTTTTTTTAGATTCCATATATATGTGTTAAGATGCTGACTTTTGAAGACAAAGGAAAAGGGAGGGACCAGGAATGGCCAGCCCTGGGTCTTAAGTTTTCTAAATTTGCTGACGATCTTGTACTTAAAAGGATGCTTAGTGGAGCTCAGTGGATCAGCTCTGGCGGTGTCACGACTGCGGGGTCACACATGTTTTCTATTTCTGATGCTCTCGTGCTGCAGTGAGGTCCCCTGGGATACGTGTACACAAGTGGGTATATATATATATGTGCGCACATGTAGAAGTTGCTTGCTGGCAGAACACAGAGTGTGGGTGGAATTTTTTCCTCTTATACAGTTCTCTGAACCAAACCCTGAGTTCCTTCGTGGGAAGCCGACTGACTAGCAAATCACAGGAAGTGGACAGAGAAATGACCGGACTGTAGGAACGCTGCCTCTTTGGCCTGGCCCTCCATCCACGCAGCTTTTTGTGGTCTCAGGTGACCACGGGGACCACGATTTGTCCTAGCAGTGGCTGGGAGAAAGCCCACTCAGCCGGTGGGTCCTGCTGTCTGTCTGCCTGCCTTCCCGCCCAGGGCCATTTCCCTCCATGGCCCCAATGAAGGTATTCTTCCTGCGATAATTTGCAACTAGTGAGGAATTTAGCTAAGTCCCTCAATTGCCTTTTAAAAATGTCATTAGCGGCTTCCCTGGTGGCACAGTGGTTGAGAGTCCGCCTGCCAATGCAGGGGACACGGGTTCGTGCCCCAGTCCGGGAAGATCCCACATGCCGTGCAGTGACTGGGCCCGTGAGTCATGGCCGCTGAGCCTGCATGTCCGGAGCCTGTGCTCTGCAACGGGAGAGGCCACAACAGTGAGAGGCCGCGTACTGCAAAAAAATATATATATAATAATAATAATAAAGCTTGTGTTTAAAAAAAAATGTCATTAGCTATTTTCACATGAACTCAGAGAGAAATCAGAGGAAGTGTACATGGGAAGAGAGGAGCATCCACAGAGCAGGCTGGTGGAAGGATTTCCCCTTTCACTTTTCTTGGCTTCCCTGCGCTGGGTGGATATTGTCTCCTAATAAAAGATGGATGGGATTTTGGGACACTGCATTCTCCTAATAAAAGATGGATGGGATTTTGGGACAGTGCATTCCTTTGGATAGAGTCCTGGATGTGTTCTTTCTTTGGAGAATTCTGTGTCTGGCCCTCAGAGCTGTAAGAAGTGGCCATGCCTTTGAGATGGAGGGCAGGCAAAGGGCAGAGGGGTCCTAAAAAGCTCCTCATCGCTGAGAAGTAGCAGTTAGTGGGGGCTCTAGCCTGGCTGATCTGCCAGGATGAGCAAGGCTGGGAGGAAAATGTGTTAGGGAGTCAGGCAAGCGGTCCCCCTCCTGGTCTAGGTCACTTGCATCTGTCAGCCCCAGTTTCCTCTTCCATCAGGTGAGTGGTTTGGACCAGGTGTCAGAGAATCTAGAATGAGCGGAGTGGGTAAGAGCTGTGGGTGGCCAACTTGAGAAGATGGGCTGTCTCGACCCGGGCCAGCTCAATTTCCAGGCCTTCAACAGTAAGCTCCAGCGTTGTGACCTTGGGAAGCCACTTTGAAGAGTTGGAGGTATTGGATGAAATGCCTAGTGCAGGGGTTGGTACATAGCAGGCTCTTAAAAAATAGGTTCCCTTCTCATTTCCTGGTTTTCTCACTGCCTGCTCCGACATTCTTGTGCTCAATTGCAGCACCAAGTTTGGGAACTGGAAAGCCACATAGGGGCACTGCGTTAGTTTGATTCCCTGTTTAACCCTGTGCACTGGGTGACGTTCCAGCGTCCTGCTCTCGGCTCTCTTGGGAGATTGCTGTAAGTCACGGCCACTTAATGGAGGTTTGCACTGTCTGCAAACCCATTCTGGAAGACACTGCCCATTATAGGCCATGTCCCTGAAATATGGATACATACGACCTTAGACTTGAGTACAGGGAAATAAAGGCTCCCTTGATGTTAGACTACTGTGGAATGGATCGTAGTTCCCCTTTCTGCTTTGGTTGCCAGAGAACTCAACTAAATTGTGTGCTTAGGAGCTCTAATGTCTGAAATACTTGGACTAGCCAACCTCTCTTACACATCCTTCTAGGAGAACTTCTCTGACTCCCCAAGTCTGGGAAAGAGGCTGACTTCAGTGCTCCTGGTGTTTGTGCTTTCTCTACAGAACATTATCAGGCTGACTGTCTCATTTCCTTTCTCTCAACATGCACACACACACACACACACACACACTCATCCCCCTTTAAGTTCCTTGAGGTCAGAGAGTGTGTCCTTCAGCTCAGTACGCCCTGCACAGGATCTGGATCTGGACCTTACAAGATACTCAATAAATGCTCATAGAATGGAGCGATGAATGAATGAACACATGATTAAGTAGAACATTTTAGTTCAAATGTCAGATACATCATCTTCTCTTTCTACTCTCTGGGGTTTGATCTTTTACGATTATTGCACACCTTTATTATAAACACAACTTTAAAGCTTTTCGGAATTACATGGGGTGAGGGGTATAAATCAATGAACAAATAAGTAACGCCATTCCTCTTCCACAAAGCCTTCTTTGCCAACCCCAGCCGGCAAGTGCCTTGTGCTCAGGACCATAGATTTTGGAGAGAAGCAGGATGTGCATTTTCTGGCTCTGTGCCTTAACAGCTGTGTGAACTTGGGCAAGTTGCTTTGCATCTAACCTTCTGTTGTCTGATTCATAAAAATGGAGGTCATAGAATTTCCATCGTGGGGTTGTGGAAGATGCAACAAAACCACATAAGTAAAGTGTGTAACAGAGTACCTGGCCCGATGGAAGTGCTCAGCAAATTTTTATGATGAGTGCAGAAAAGTCTCCGGTGCTGTGAATGATGTGCCCCATGTGTCCTGTGTTTTAACTTGACTTTTAGCCCCTGGAGCCAGGCGCCTTGCCTGATGTTCCTCTTGGGTTATCTTGACCACCTGGCTCAGGACTGGGCTCACTGGCTCTGCAAATCCCCAAATAAACTTCTGACACCATTAGAAAAACTGTCCAGGCAAATACTGCTCTGGTTCCATGTGTCTTTAGCACAGAGATCTGGGAGGGGCCTTTGAGGCCAGATGGTCTGACTTTCATTTTACAGTGCAAGAAATTGGGGTCTAGGCAAGTGCTGGGTGGCCAGGCTGGCTGGCACCCTGGACTTCTGACATCGGGCAAGGACACCTTCCCCGTCACCATGTTGCTCCACCTGGCCATAGGCAGAGACCCTTGTTGGGGACAGACTGAACCTGGCCTGGGGTTATGGGCCCTCCGAGCACGGGGCTTCGTGCTGTCTTGAAGCTGCAGTAGTTACCCGAGGTGCAGGCATGTAGCTTTGTGTTTCCAAAGTGCTACTTCACAACCGTGATCTTGTTTCATCGTCTCAGGACTGTGAAGTAGGCTGGCAGTGGTTTTCATATGGATTCTCTGAGAGAAGCTTGATGGCCAGAGAGGTTTAGTGATGAGGTGGGGATCTCTCAGCCCATGAGCGACTGCGCTGGGATAGGAACTGTAGCCTGGGAGCCTGGGTCACTGCTCTTTGCCCTGTGCCTGGTAGAAATGCGCCAGAGGCTGTGTCGAGCAGTTGGCACTGTCCCTGAAGTTTGCTCTGAAGAAGGTCAGAGGCTGAATCCCCACCGGTCCAGCCTGTGGAAGCTGAGGGGGCCTGGTCTTTTAGTGAGGCCTCCTTTGCCCGTGGCTTACATGGGCTGATGGCATCAGGAGCAGACCAGGGGTAACTCTGAAGGCCTTGATTCATCTCCGGGCTGGGTTCAAAGTCAAATGCTCAGACAGCCTTGCCAAAGACAGCATGAATAATGTGGTAGGGTGCGGATGGGGGCTCGTGTGCAGAGTTAAGCCTCTGAAGTTTGCCCTGAGGCTGTATCATGTCTACACATGCATCGATTCAGGGCGGCCACCCGTACACATGCACGGATTGGCATTTAGCAAATTTCCAAAGGCGAATTGCAGAATAAAATTAAATTCACATTTAAGGGCCTTTAAAGCATAGCCTATTTATTCAGCAGCTTTTTATGAAGCCCTCGCCGATTTATAATCTATGCGGGAACTCACTCCACATGGCTGAGAGCTGGGGCTTAACCCTTAGCTGGAAGAAATACATCTCCTGGATTCAGACAAAGGAAGCCGGGGGTGGTGGCTAACTCAAGGAGGCAGGTGGGACCTCGTAGGGGGAGGTGGTCTGCCTGCCCCCCTCCCCTCCGTCCTGATGACCCACATCTTCCCCTAGTCCTTTGGAAATCCCTGAGGGCCCGGAGCCTGAGATGCAGGAAAAATGTATTCATTTTACACCATTTATCCAGAGCCGGCTATGTGCTGACCACAGGGAGCCCAAGGAGGACCTGCCGTAAAAAGTGCCTGATGGGCCAGCCAGCAGCACGGGCGTCCCCTTTCTGTGTGCGGGTGCCTGGGGCCCATAAACTCCTGTCCCCTGTGTCTCCCCACACCTTCCCAGGAAGTGAAGAAAGACTTGTCACCCCTTCTCCCCCACCCACCCCGGGTAGATCCCTAGGCCTTTGGTTCGGCAGGGTGTCCTCCAAAGATTTTCAATTAAATCTGTTCTCGGGAGCAAAGTCCTTTCCGAATACTTGGGACAGGCAAGCCACTTTCTCTGCAATCTCCTTCTGGAGAATGACTCAGGCCTTAGAGGGTGTTGCTTCTGCTTCTGCTGGGGAGCATTTGTGCTAATTATTTGCCGTCTCAGTTACATAACCAGGCCTTTGTCAGAGGTTTTCCCATGGGACTGTATGTGAAGCTGGGATTTGCTGTTCAGCAAGCATTTCTGTTGGATGCTCTGGAAGGCCCACGGAGCTATAATTGTGCTTCTGCCCTGCTGGGTCCCGCGTGTCACCGGGACGCCCACCCAGACTTCGGAGCCTTTGTGGTGAGCTCAGGAGCTCTCTGTCACTGTGGCAGCTGCGCCAAAGGACACTCAACCCGGGAAACTCTGAGTCCATCTGTGTTGGCGGGCCCGGCACACCAACGCTGGCCTCAGCTGGAGCAGGAACATTTATTGGAAAAGGTGGAAAGAGCTCTCCTACAAGAACTGCGACCTGAGCCCGGCCCTGGGTCCTCTTGTTGAATACTAAGCTCAAGCTTCAAGCCTCATTGACTAAAATCTCATTAACGGCAATGATAGTGGCTAATTTTAGTTATGTTCCTTTCAGGCATTTTACATGGGTTAGCTTCCTTAATCCTAATAACAATCCTATGAGAAGGTGTTATTAATTGTTCCATTTTACAGGCATGGAAACTGAGGTTAACAGAGGTTTTATACCTTGTCCCAGGTCACTTAGTTGTGGTAAGTGGTGGTGGTGGAGGCTTGGGATTTGAACCCGGGGCCTCCTGCTTATTGCTTTGTCAGCGTGTCCATTTTTACAAACATATATTGTATGTCTTCTATGTGTCCAGCACTGAAATGTGAAGGAAGTCCTCACCCTGGAGAAGCTCAGGGTCTAAAGGGGAGGACTTCTTGGAAGCACACCACTGGGTGTAGCAAGTAGAGGACGTACAGAGCACTCAGCACTCCCAGGAGGGTGTCAGAGCATTAATGACTGTTGGCGTACAGGAAAGGGTCAGGGTGGCCTCGTGGAGGTGGTGGAATGCTTGAGCTGAGTCTGGAAGAATGGACAAGAGATGCCAGGCAGCCAAGGGGAAAAGGGTAACCCAGGAGAAAAAGCAGCGTGTGCAGAGGCACAGACAGATGAGATCCATTGCTGCCTCTGAGCATCTTGCGTTGTTTGGTGTGGCTGGAATATGACCTGGCCAATGCCAGCAGGAGGTTCATATGTCTGCAGGAAGGCTCAGATGGATGGAGGGAAGGGCCTACCTGAAAGACGAGGGGAAATTTCATGGATCTCAATGTCTTGCTGAGGCCCCTCTGTACTATCCATACATGCTCTTCTCTCTAAACTTGAAAACTTAAAACCCGTATTGCACGTTCCCTTTGATGTCAGTGCCGTAGGACCCCAGCCCCTGCATTAAGCAGTTGCAAGCTGTTGAACACAGCTGCATGCTCTGGGGTGTCTGGGAACCTATCCCTCCTTGCAAATCCCACTCCCCAGTCTTAGTAGGTGGGAAGCACCCACTCATCTTGTAACTTGTCTTCCTGTGTTTTTCCTCCCCACAGTGACACTTGAGCAATTCTAATCCTAAATTGGATATTCAGGAGATGATTGAAATTAGATCACATGTTTATCGTGTCCTGCTAAAGTTCTTCAGTACCTCTTATGTCCTCTCATAAAATCTCAAGTAATAGGAGTGAACTAGGAACAATGCGGGTGAACTTTGGCTCCAAAACTATCACAGCAGGAATGGCTGGGGGAACACGGTACATTCAGACTTGACCCTCACCACACTTATTACCCATCACATACCTCCCTCAAGACCCTGCAGCTGGAACTCATGCTCTCTCCTCACCCCAGCCCCTGCCATGCTCTTGGACGTGAACATTCGATATCATGAAAAGGTCAATAGTTCCTAGGTTCATTTATATGTTTAATACAATCCCAATAATATATGAGCAAATTTTTCTTTCCCCCTGGAACTAGACAAAGTGTTCTAAAGTTTATATGGAAAAAAAACTTTAGAAATAACTTAAAAAAAAAAAAGAACGGTAAGAGACTAGACCTACCAGAGAATTTGAAAATACTCCACAGCTTCAGTAATGAAAACCATGTGGCACTGGAAGAGATATACAGACCAACGGAACAGAACAGTCCCAAGATGGCTCAGAACATACATAAGAAATTAGTAAATGATACAGGTGGCATCTCAAATCAATATGGTAAAGATGAAGTTTAGTTAAAGGATATCGTGACAACAGAACAGCCATTTTGGGGAGAAGACAGATATGGCTCTTTACTTCACTCCATGCACTGGAAAAATCTCCAAGTGGAGCAGAGATTTTTAAAATATCTTTATTGGAATATAATTACTTTACAATGTTCTGTTAGTTTCTGCTGTACAACAAAGTGAATCAGCTATATGTATACATATATCCCCATATCCCCTCCCTCTTGAGCCTCCCTCCCACCTTCCCTCTCCCACCCCTCTCGGTGGTCATAAAGCATCGAGCTGACCTCCCTGTGCTATGCAGCAGCTTCCCACTAGCCATCCATTTTACACTTGGTAGTGTATATATGTCCATGCTAGGCTCTCACTTCGTCCCGGCTTCCCCTTCCCCCACTGTGTCCTCAAGTCTGTTCTCTACGTTTGCGACTTTATTCCTGCCTTGCCACTAGGTTCATCAGCACCATTTTTTTTTTTTTAGATTCTGTAATTGTGCGTTAGCATACGGTATTTGTTTTTCTCTTTCTGACTTACTTCACTCTGTATGACAGACTCTAGGTCGATCCACCTCATTACAAATAACTCAATTTCATCCCTTTTTATGGCTGAGTAATATTCCATTGTATATATATGCCACATCTTCTTTATCCATTCATCAATCGATGGACATTTAGGTTGCTTCCATGTCCTGGCTAATGTAAATAGTGCTGCAATGAACATTGTGGTACATGTATCTTTTTGAATTATGGTTTACTCAGGGTATATGCCCAGTAGTGGGATTGCTGGGTTGTATGGTAGTTCTATTTTCAGTTTTCTGAGGAACCTCCATACTGTTCTCCATAGTGGCTGTATCAGTTTACATTCTCACCAACAGTGCAGGAGGGTTCCCTTTTCTCCACACCCTCTCCAGCATTTATTGTTTGTAGATTTTTTGATGATGGCCATTCTGACCGGTGTGAGGTGATACCTCATTGTGGTTTTGATTTGCATTTCTCTAATGATTAGTGATGTTGAGCATCTTTTCATGTGTTTGTTGGCAATCTGTATGTCTACGTTGGGGAAATGTCTATTTATGTCTTCTGCCCATTTTTGGATTAGGTTGTTTGTTTTTTTGATATTGAGCTGCATGAGCTGCTTGTAAATTTTGGAGATTAATCCTTTATCAGTTGCTTCATTTGCAAATATTTTCTCCCATTCTGAGGGTTCTCTTTTCATGTTGTTTATGGTTTCCTTTGCTGTGCAAAAGCTTTTAAGTTTCATTAGGTCCAATTTGTTTAGTTTTGATTTTATTTCTATTACTCTAGGAGGTGGGTTGAAAAGGATCTTTCTGTGATTTATGTCATAGAGTGTTCTGCCTATGTTTTCCTCTAAGAGTTTTATAGTGTCTAGCCTTACATTTAGGTCTTTGATCCATTTTGAGTTTATTTTTGTGTAGGGTGTTAGAAAGTGTTTTAACTTCATTCTTTTACAGCTGTCCAGTTTCCCTGCACCACTTATTGAAGAGGCTGTCTTTTCTCCATTGTGTATTTTTGCCTGCTTTGTCAAAGATAAGGTGACCATATGTGTGTGGGTTTATCTCTGGGCTTTCTATCCTGTTCCATTGATCTATTTTTCTGTTTTTGTGCCAGTACCATATTGTGTTGATTACTGTCACTTTGTAGTATAGTCTGAAGTCAGGGAGACTGATTGCTCTAGCTCCATTTTTCTCTCTCAAGACTGCTTTTGCTATTCAGGGTCTTTTGTGTTTCCATACAAAGTGTAAAAATTTTTGTCCTAGTTCCGTGAAAAATGCCATTGGTAATTTGATACGGATTGCACTGAATCTGTAGATTGCTTTGGGTAGTATAGTCATTTTCACAGTGTTGACTCTTCCAATCCAAGAACATTATATATCTTTCCATCTGTTTGTATTGTCTTTGATTTCTTTCATCAGTATCATAGTTTTTGCATACAGGTCTTTTGCCTTCTTAGGTAGGTTTATTCCTAGGTATTTTTTTCTTTTTGTTGCAGTGGTAAATGGGAGTGTTTCCTTAATTTCTCTCTCTGAGTTTTCATTGTTAGTGTATAGGAATGTAAGAGATTTCTGTGCATTAATTTTGTATCCTGCTACTTTACCAAATTCGTTGATTAGCTCTGGTAGTTTTCTGGTGGCATCTTTAGGGTTCTCTATGTATAGTATCATGTCATCTACAAACAGTGACAGTTTTACTTCTTCTTTTCCAATTTGAATTCCTTTTACTTCTTTTTCTTCTCTGATTGCCATGGCTAAAACTTCCAAAACTATGTTGAATAATAGTGGTGAGAGTGGGCACCCTTGTCTTGTTCCTGATTTTAGAGGAAATGCTTTCAGTTTTTCACCATTGAGAATGATGTTGGCTGTGGGTTTGTCGTATATGGCTTTTATTATGTTGAGGTAGTTTCCCTCTATGCTCACTTTCTGGAGAGTTTTTATCATAAATGGGTGTTGAATTTTGTCAAAAGCTTTTTCTGCATCTATTGAGATGATCATATGGTTTTTCAATTTGTTAATATGGTGTATCACATAGATTGATTTGCATATATTGAAGAATCCTTGCATTCCTGGGATAAAACCCACTTGACCATGGTGTATGATCCTTTTAATGTGCTGTTGAATTCTGTTTGCTAGTATTTTGTTGAGGATTTTTGCATCTATGTTCATCAGTGATATTGGCCTGTAGTTTTCTTTTTTTGTGACATCTTTGTCTGGTTTTTGTATCAAGGTGATGGTGGCCTCATAAAATGAGTTTGAGAGTGTTCCTCCCTCTGCTATATTTTGGAAGAGTTTGAGAGGATAGGTGTTAGCACTTCTCTAAATGTTTAATAGAATTCGCCTGTGAAGCCATCTGGTCCTGGACTTTTGTTTGTTGGAAGATTTTTAATCACAGTTTCAATTTCAGTGCTTGTAATTGGTCTGTTCATGTGTTCTTTTTCTTCCTGGTTCAGTCTTGGAAGGTTGTGCTTTTCTAAGAATTTGTCCATTTCTTCCAGGTTGTCCATTTTATTGGCATATAGTTGCTTGTAGTAGTCTCTCATGATCTTTTGTATTTCTGCCGTGTCAGTCATTACATCTCCTTTTTCATTTCTAATTCTGTTGATTTGAGTCTTCTCCGTTTTTATCCTGATGAGTCTGGCTAACGGTTTATCAATATTGTTTGTCTTCTCAAAGAACCAGCTTTTAGTTTTATTGATCTTTGTTATTGTTTCCTTCATTTCTTTTTCATTTATTTTTGATCTAATCTTTATGATTTCTTTCCTTCTGCTAACTGCGGGGATTTTGGTTCTTGCTTCTTTAATTGGTTTAGGAGTAAGGGTCGGTTGTTTATTTGAGATGTTTCTTGTTTCTTGAGGTAGGATTTTATTGCTATAAACTTACCTCTCAGAACTCCTTTTGCCTCATCCCATTGGTTTTGGGTTGTTGGGTTTTCGTTGTCATTTGTTTCTAGGTATTTTTTGATTTCCTCTTTGATCTCTTAGTTGTTTAGTAGTGTATTGTTTAGCCTCTATGTGTTTGTATTTTTTACAGTTTTTTTCCTGTAATTGATATCTAGTCTCCTAGTGTTATGGTCGGAAAAGATGCTTGATACAATTTCAATTTTCTTAAATTTACTGAGGCTTGATTTGTGACCCAAGATGTGATCTATCCTGGAGAATATTCCATGTGCACTTGAGAAGAAAGTGTATGGAGCAGAGATTTAAATGTTAAACACAAACCTAAAAATGCTTTCAGGAACCACAGGGATCAGCTTTGATAGGGATGGCTTTCCTAACCATGATTCAAAATCTAGAAGCCAAAGAAAAGGTGGATAGGTTTGACTACATAAAAATAAAAAAGTTTACACACATGCCCCAAACGCCATATGCAGAGTCAAAAGGCAAATGACAAACTGAGAAAAAACTGTTTGTAATACATATCACAAAGAGCTAAGCCCTCTAAGGTAAAAATAATTAGAAATGAAGAAGATCCATAACCCAAGAGAAAATGGGGCAAGGACACGAACATTGAGTTCACAAAAAGAAATGCAAAAGGTCCTTTGCCCTTTGAATAGATGAGCAACCTATTCATAAAGAGAGAGTTGCAAATTAAAACTACACTGAGAGATACCATGTCTCATCTCTCAGATTTGGCAAAAATCCGAAATCTTGACAAAATACAGTGTTGGCAAAGTTGTGGGGAAGCGTGCAGTCACTCCATTGCTGGCAGAGTGTAACGTGGAGTAATTCTATGCAAGGAACACTGGGTATGTCTACCAATGTCACAGCAATCC
This sequence comes from Mesoplodon densirostris, assembly GCF_025265405.1. Classification (NCBI taxonomy): domain Eukaryota; kingdom Metazoa; phylum Chordata; class Mammalia; order Artiodactyla; family Ziphiidae; genus Mesoplodon; species Mesoplodon densirostris. Next base: position 118,954,746 of record NC_082666.1, on the reverse strand, counting down.
CACTTCTGGAAATCTCTCCTACAGATACACCAGTGCGAGTATGGAATCACCTATGTACAAAATCACTTATTGCAGCATTGTTTGTGATAGCAAAAGACTGGACACAGGGGATTGGATGAATAAATTATGGTACGTCTACCTATTGGAAAGCTATGCAGTGGTAAGAAAGAAAGAGGAAAATCTCCATATACAGACATGTAGAGATCTCCAGAATATTTTTGTTAAGTGACAAAAGCTGGGTACTGAACATGTAAATAGTATATCTTTTGTGAAACACTGGGAGGAAAGAAGAAAATATCTATTCATTTGTGCTTATATTTACATAAAGAAACACTGGAAAAATAAATGAGAAAGGAATCAAAGTGTTCTCTGTGGTGGAAAATAGGGGAGGTATGGAGCAAGCCTTCTCTGGGTGTATCTTTTTATTTAGCTAGGGCTTTTGATGAATACAGATGTATTTACCTGACTTGTCCTGGAAGCCTGAATGTCCTAATCCAGCTTGATTTAAGAATCCTATGGATTACTTGTTAAAGTTAATTCAGATCCCAGGCCCCTGTCTGTGCTGGGCACCGGGAATGTGTGTTTCCCCATGAGCCCTGGGTTTTCCTTCGTGCGGGAGGTTTGGGAAAGCGCTGAATCTCACCCTTGGCCACAAGGAGCCTATCAGATGAAACTGTCCCCGTGAAGGTCCTGATGCAGCGCCTCCGTTCTCAAACTTGAAAACCCAGGTCCAAATCTGATGAGCATGAAAATCTCGCTCCTTCCCCTGGGGATCCTGCTCTGGTCCACCACAGGGCTGGTCCTCCCGTCCTGTGGAGAATCATGGCACACTTTGATGCCCAGGTCCAGCAATCAAAAGCATGTTGTTGGATTTTCTTTTCCACAGTTTGCATTATGAAAATGACAGGCATTTATTTTTGTTTTAAAATATGAGATTATTATGCCCTTGAATATACATTTTCAAACTACACCCCACCCTTCCCAGTGCCCCAGGGAATTCTGAGAGCTCTGATGGATATTCCTATCTACCCACCCAGAGATGTCCGTCACCCATCCCCTAAACCTTGTTCAAGAAAAACGGATAGAAGATGCTTAAAAAATATCCCTCTGGTCTTTTCTCTCCCTCCAGGAACCACTCCCTCCACTTTTGTAGAGGAGATAATGCAGAGGGAGACCCTAGTCCTGAGAGGTGGCCTTGGGGGTATTTCTTGGCCCCCGGCCATCTCCCTTTCCTCTCCTTCTGGAACTCTCCTGCCTGTCCCACGGGCTGTGTGTCTCATAAGCAGGCCACCTTGACTGCCTCACCTCCTTGCTGACTCTGTGTCTAGGCACACAGGCCCTTTTCTTCTGGGGGGTTTACTGCTAATCTTCATGGGGGAGCAGAAAGGAGGAACCCAAATAATGACCATGCAGGCGGTACAGAGTCTGGGGAATAAGGACCGTGGTCTTAGTCCTCAGGTGACATTTCTGAGGCTCTGAGATGCTCTCTGGAAGTTAGGGAGATGTTTGTGGAGAACCTGTGTGCAGTGTGGGCTCCTTAAATCCCTCGGCCTGCTGAAGATGCTGCCGGGAGGACCCAGGAGGGCTCAGGCTGAGTAGCCTTTCAGCTGGGCTCTCTGTGGCCCCACAGCCATAGGGGCAAGATGTTGAGAGCTGGGCATTGAGTGGCAGTGGCCATCCATCCACAAGGACGGCCATGGCCCTCCGAAGCCTGGCCCTTTATCTCACCCTCTCCTGGCCACTGTTTTCCAGCTTGGATTTTTTGTCATCAGGAGGAAAAAGTCTATTTCCTTACCATTTCTCCCTGTAGTCCCCAAGGACTAAGGAAAGCACATCTTGGAAAAACTTGAGGTCTTTGCTACACTAACAACAAAGACTTGTGCGCCAGAGATTAGATGGGGCCTGTGATAGGTACTGGGTAGGAGGTGCTGGCAGGAGCACTGCTTCCCCACCCCCGTGTCCCCAACACCCCGCTCTGCTGGATCCGCCTGTGACCCTCACACACCCTTGGCTGCACGTAGGAGGGAAAGTGCTTGTGAGAAGCGGGGGTGCTCCTCTGCTGGCCTCTGTTTCCTCCCCAGTGAAATGGGGCGGGGGGAGGGGGGCTGCTCCGGGTCATCTCCAGAGCACTTCCCAGCTGGAACTGACATTCCTGCCCGGCACCCGCCCTGCGCTGGCACCTCTTTGCAGGGAATTTGGGGTGAAGGGAAGCCCCGTTTGAGAGGCAGCATCTCTCGGCCCCTTGCCCTGGAGGACAGAGAAGCTTTTGCTGGACTTGCTACCATGGTGGTGCCAGGCTGTTTAGTTTGCATCGCCGGAGCAAAGATGGGTGCCAGCGAGGCTAAGAGGAAGGTCCAGCATCCCAGGCTGACAGCGGGGAGACCCGTCCCAGCACCCCCTCCACGGGTCTGTTCTCACTGAGGCTCTGCTTCCCCAGCTCAGAGGGAGAATAAACAATCCCATCTGGAAGCAGGCTTCTTTCCTCCCCTATTTTCTTTAAATTGGGGCAGGAGTTCAGGTCCCATTTCCTGCCACCCTGTCACTCTCTCTTGGCCTGTTCTCCCAGATACTGAAGCCAAAGCACTAGAGGGAGGGGATCCAGGCCGACGAGCTGGGCAGTTGCTCTCTAGGGGCCCCGCCTTGGAGGGGGGTCACCACGTCCATCCCTTCTTCCCTTCCCTTCTTTCAGCTTTATGAGCTCCGGTGGGTCAGGGAGGGATGTCTGGAGAGCCTCCACAGAGGTAGGAGCTGTTGGGAAAGGTCTCATATTTACTGGGGCACAGAGGGTTCTGAGATCATAAATGGACAGGCACGTGGGAAAGCTGTTTGGAGGGAACTGCTCACAGGGCGGATCTCGTGGCAGCCAAGGAAGGATGCCTTTGGAACATTCCTACTTTCCTTGGAGTCCCTCTCCTAAACTCTTCGGGTCTCCTCTCTCTCTTTGACACCGTCTTGACCTCTCACACTTGTTGACATAAGCCCCCTGTTTTCTGAGCACCACACCCCACCCCCGCCAGAGCCCTCCTCCCAAATGCCACGTGCTCATTGATTCTTTCCAGACACGTTGACTGAGTGCCTCTATGTGCCAGGGGGACACAGCCAGGAAGTAGCAGGCACGCTGCCTTTGAGGAGCTGATGGTCAAGTGGAGGAAAAAATTGTTACCGTAAGAAAGAATGAAGTGATGCCATTTACAGCAACATGGATGGACCTAGAGATTATTATAAGTGGAGTAAGTCAGACAGAGAAAGACAAATATATGATATCACTTATATGTGGAATCTAAAAAAATGATACAAATGAATTTATTTACCAAACAGACATAGACTCACAGACATAGAAAACAAATTTATGGTTACCAAAGGGGAAAGCGGGGGAGGGATAAATTAGAAGTTTGGGATTGACAGACACACACTACTATGTACAAAATAGATAAACACAGACCTAATGTATAGCACAGGGAACTATAGCCAATATCTTGTAATAACCTATAATGGAAAAAAATCTGGAAAAGAATATATACACACACTCACACACACACACACACACACACACACATATATATAAAACTGAATATATGGTATAAAACTGACTCACTTTGCTGTACACCAGAAACTAACACAACATTGTAAATCAATTATACTTCAGTAATAAAAAAGATCATTAATAAAGTGATGAATGCCACAGGTTCTGTACACAGTCCATGGCATCCAGGAAGGCTACGCATTCTCTCCTTTCCCACCAAGCTCATCTTCCCACAGTGTCCTGAAGTTGGGAGGAGAGCAAACCAATGGATTCCTTCTCTCCAGGATTACTTCCACCCCACACAAAGGAGCTTGTTAACCTAACCCGAGAATTGTGTGCCTGGGAGGGAAGGACCCTTCCTTCTGGCCCTCGACTACTGTTCTTTTTTTCTCCAAATCTTCAACCTGTACCTTACTTCTGAAAAGCGGCCAAAATCTCATATAGACAATCAACATATGGTGTGTATGCGTGCGTGTGTTTGAATACTATTTTTGGAAGGAGGCCGGCGCTGGGAGGGCAGAAGCCTGGATGTAGATTGCTACTAATTAGCTTTGTGACCAGGGCTGATTCATCATGCATATCTGGACCCCACTTTCTTTGTAAAAGAAGACAATGCTATCTGCCCTATTTCATGGAAATGCTGCTGGGAGAGGATTAGAGAGTGTCTGTGTGGGTGTTTTACTGACATTTGACAAGGTGCTCTCTGAATGCTAAGGATCACGCTTGCTCATCCTGATATGCTCTGTGACACAGGTCTCAAGCCATCTGGCAGGTTGGAACCAAATAAGAGCTGGGGCTCTCTCTGCCCACATCCCTTTGGATTCCCCTCCCGTGAACCCTTTTGGGAGTCTCTTCCTGGCTCCAGGGAGCTTTACTTCCAACACTTGCCCCTGAGGAAGATACCCTGGGGTCCGGAAGCTGCCTGGGAACTGTCCCCCCGCCTTGGTTCTATCTGTGACCTGGGATACAGGAGTGTACGTTCTGGCTCCTGGTCTCCCCATCAGGACAACTCGGATGTGTAACCGAGCCCGGAGGCATCTGCTGAGGTTACCTTCCTGTGACTTGGCCTGAAGCCCCATTCATGCTCCATCTCCTTTATAGCTTCTTCCGGGGAGCACTTCCTTAGGAAGTCAATCCCATGTGAATCCTGGCTACAAACATCAGGGTCTGTTTCTGGGGAGCTCGACTTTGGGGTGGGGAACTTTCTGGAGATAATGAGCTAGCAAAGGAAGGGAGACTGAAGAGGAAGGAGAAGCAATTGAACAGTTATTAAGCACCTACTGTATGCCCGGCACTGGGCCAAATGTCTAATATGTCACCTAATCCTCAAAAAGACCTGTATGACTGCTAAGCTTTCCATTCTAGAGTTGAGAAAACTGAAGCTCAGAGAGTTTAAACAACTCACCCAGGTCATGAAGTTAGCAAGTGACTTTGAACTCTGGCTCCACACTCTTTCTGCTTCATCCTGTTGCCTCCCTGGGATGCTGTGGCTTGGAGGTGACTGGGTCTGACTTTGGGGGGCACCTGTGAGCAAGACTGCTCCTTGGGCTAGCCTGGGCCCCATAGTCATATCCCTGAACATGGGACAACCTTGGGAGCCTTTAGTTTCTCCTCTGGAGAGCTCTGTGTGTGTGTGTGTGTGTGTGTGTGTGTGTGTGTGTTTAGAGGGGGTGGGGCCGGGGAGGAGGGTGTCCTTTTACCCTCGTAATGACGTTTACCATCTGTTTTTCAAGGGCTTTGAAGCCAAAAGCAGTGGAGAGAAGCTGGTTTCTAATCCTATCTGTCATAACTCACTCTAACACCAATCAGATGCCTTTTGTCTCTGCATCTTCACTGTTCGTGGCCAGTTGTCTCTCTCTAGACCAGCCACGGACACCCTGCTACATCTCCTGCCAGCTGCAGGGAGTGCGAAGGGCACAGCTGTCCCCTTCTTTTCTCCCTGTCCTGTCAGGAGAAAGGAGCTATGGCTGTCCTCCTGGGGGCGTGGAACAGATGATGAAAGGAAAGCTATGTGACCTGGAGCCACTCTCACTTTCTGCTTTCTGGGCCTCTGTTTCCCCGTCTGTAAAATGGACGCGATAGCACCTGCCTGGCTTTCTTCACGGAGTTGGTAGAGGAAGGAAGGAGAGAGCAGGCACAGAAACATTAGCAAGGAGACGGTCCCACAGAAACAGCAGGTGCACCCTCTGCTCCTGCCTCCCTACACCAGCGGGAAAACAGCGGGCCTTCCGGAGTGGCCCGTGGGTGGGGAGTGGAGTCCCTGCTCCAGGGCGGATCCTCCGGGCCGGGCACCTGCAGCTGCGGTGCAGTCTGGCCTGCGGCTTAAGTGTCCCCTGCCTGCCCCACCCCGCTTAGCCTTGTAAATTGCCTGGGCTGAATTCTGCCCACACCTCAGTGGAAGGGGAATTATTTGCCAGACACACGGTGTCTGCGAGAAGGGCCTCTTATGAGTCAGTGTTCAAATATGTTACCGCCTCAATAAACAGAGGTTTGTTGTAAATTAAGGAAAGGAAGCGAGGTGCCCGCAACAGCTCTTGTTCATCTACTGTTTTCTATTAGCGACGCTTTCCCCTTAAGTAGTGCATAATTCCCTGGTACCTGCTAGGCAGGCAGCTTGGAAGGGGTGGGGTGGGGGGGAATGTAATTACACTGCACTTGTTAGGTAGTTAGAGCTACACAATAAGGTCCGGAGAGAGGCGGGGCCGCCCCTGGGGGGCTTGGCTGGGCTCCCTGGACAGGATCGTGGGTTGCCCGAAGTCCTTTGGGTGAAATTAGGGCCGGGGTGGTGAGGGGGAGAAGAGGTGATGATGGGAGGAGCAGCCTGGGCAGGGCCGAGGGGCAGATCTAGAAAGCAAGGCTCAGATTCTCATCAGTGGGACGAGGTGGGTGGCTAAGGTCATGGCACCCATGGGAAGCCTGCGCCGGCTGATTGGCAGGCTGTTGGCAAGGCGTGGCTCTTGCTCGTGGAGACGGCAGGTTGGCACTGGGGCTGCCAAGACACAGGGCTCAGTTGGGATGAATGAGTCCTGGTGGGAGTGGGGAGGGGTCTAACGTGAGGAATACTGTGGCGGGGGTGGGGGGACTTGTGTCTAGAACCTGGTGAAAATGCAGCCAGGCTGCTCTTGCCTGGGAGGGAACGCTCCGGGGAGCTGGCTGGCTGGTGAGCCTGACCGCAGGAGATCCTCTGGTATGTTCCACTCCCCCAGCTTTTTTCTAGCAGACCCTGTAGGGCCCCACCCCACCCACGGCCCCAAATTCTGAGGCTGGAAGGACTTAAGTGCTCAGCCAACCTCTCCTTCCCCTAGCTCCCCATTTGCGTGGGACTTTCGTAGCCCTTGCTCAAGTTAGGGGTCCCAGGCTCCTGAAATGTTATGGGTATGGGGTCAGAGAGGGGCAGCCCATCTGGTCCTTGACACCAATGCCCATGTGGGTGACACTGAGCTGTCACCACTCCTGTCTGTCCTTAGCCACCATCCATGAGGTTGCTGCCGGGGCAGTCCTATTCCCACCGTCTGGCCCTTTCAGGTGTATCCTTCTTCTCCTGCCTCGACCCGGGGCACGGGGGTAGGGTGGACATGGGAATATTATTTAGAAAGGCAGGAGGGCATCCTTACCCCTCAGTCATTTAGGTAAACTCCAGAGTTCTCTCAGTGCCGTAAGGAGGCAAGCTTCTGATTCTAGAGGGGCGGGAAGAAGCTCCAGGGCGATTTGTTTGTCCTTTCCCTGGGGCAATGATCAGGGAAAGGCCCAGTGGCTTGAAGGAAGGTGGGGAGGAGAGCGAACAAGGGATCAGAAGAGGGCTGATACTCCATAACATCTTTCCTTCGCAATCAAGCACGTCAGAGTTAACGGGGGCCTTGGCCAGCTTCTGTTCAGTCCCCCTAGTTTACGGATGGAGATCCGAGGCCCACAGTTAGACAGCTTCTTAGTGGCAGAGGGTGCCCTTCTCCTGGCAGAAGAGTTTGCAGCTGACACGCTGGAATGTGCCTGGCACATGGTAGGTGCCTAATACATTTTAGGTGAATGAGTGAATGGATGGATGGATGAATGAATGAATGAATGAATGGAGGGTGCAGTGGCCTCTGGTGGTAGGTGAGGAAGGACCAGAGCCCCACAGCTTCCTCACTTTTTCCCCTCCCTCCTGCCCTGCCTTCCAGCATTATGGCAGGCACAGATGGTGAGAACACTCTAGAATAAATGGGGGAGGCTACTTGCAGCCAGAGGCCAGCCGCTGGCTGAGGGCTTCAGGGATCAATGTCTTATCTACCTGTAACCCACTATGGTGTTGCAGCAGGCTGGCTGGGGAGCTCTGGATGCCACCATGCACCCTGGGACTGTGGAGCTTCCTGGAAGCACGTGCAGGCCCGAGAGGTCGGGGGTCCTGGCCTGGATGAACAGGAGGAGAGGCTGGTAGGTTCTACTCCAGGCTTCAAAGGATAGAAGAGCCTTGTTCAGTTAGTGGCACAGACATTTGTTCCACCTCTGATCGCGATCACAGCTCCTCGCTGGAGCAGTTCGGCGATCGAATGCCTGGCTGGTTACTTACTGGGGCACGGACGCTGCATGCCTCAGGGGGACCTCATCAGGCTGCCCCGCCCTCCTGTCTCCCCTGCTCCCCCCAGCAGTAAAGCACCCAGAGCTGGCTGAGCGGTTCTTGCTTCACTGTTCTCAGCGTAAAAAATTATGGTAGGCGTCAAAGTCACTCCCAGGTTTATGGGATCGGAAGAGAGCTCACCTCCGTTCACTTGGGGGTGAGGGGAGGGCTTCTGGAGATTTTCGATTCTAGAAACCTCTGTCCAATGTCCAGTCTTATCTTCCCAGGCTCGATTGGAAATCTGCATTCCATCTCTTTCTCTTTTTGATTTATACTCTAATTTTGCTAAGTCTTCTCCACACCCCTTGAATCCACAGGAGCAGTTTCCCATCTGGCAACTGCTTTCTATGTGGAACAGTTTCCCATGTGGAACCTTCATGTCACATGACCTCAGGGAACACCAGCAGCTCCCACCCCGCAATTGCTCAGCCCTGGGTCCCTCCCCGAGGCTGCTTCCCCAGGCCTGCCCTATCTCTTAGCCTAAGCCTATCTAGTCCTTGACCAGACTTCTCCAGAAGTGGCTGACTTTTCCTCTTCACTGAGTGGGGCCTTACCTCAGTGTCACCTGTGATACGGTGGGAAGAGCATGGGCCCAGGACTCCAACGTCTCATTTGAAGCCTGACCCTGTGCTGTGATCTTGGGCAACTCAATGAACCCCTCTATGTTTGTTTTAACCAAATTTAAAATAGATAATTGATCTACTTCACAGGGTTGGGGTAAGGATTATAGGACAATCTCTTTGTTGCAAAGGGACTTTGCAATATTCAAAGCCACTCTACAAGTCATGGTGATGCTTGTTCAGTGGGACCCGGGGAACTCATCAGTCTGGTCAGCGTTTAGCTACTTGACAGGTCAGAGGAACCAGGCTGGGAAGATAGAGCTTCACCCTCCCTACTGCAAACCCCAGTTGAGGGATTGTTGGAGGGGGATCCTGGGCAACCTGTAAGATGAACACACTGTCTTACACTTGGCCCACACTAGACACTCATCCCAGAGATACTGACTGAACACCTACCGCCATGTGTCCTACCTTGGGACACATCAGTAGACAAACAGACAAATGAGTCCAGGTCCACTGAGAAGATGCTACAACGAGATTAGATTTACTGGCAAAGAAGCAAGGAAAGGCAGGGGGAGCCTTTACACTGGGATGCAGACCTGACTCCTGCAGAGGGAGAGGGGGAAGGAAGGAGGTTTAGGGGAGGAAGGGCTTCAGACTGAAGCACAGTTCAGGGAATGGTTTGGCCCGGCTAGTGGGGAGTGCTTGAACCCAAGTCAGCCACACAAGGAGTCTTGCCTTTTGGTGGGTGGGGCCTGCCTTAGTATCTGCTTTGCTTGGCAACTGGCTGGGAGCAGCCCTGGGAAGTGTGGCCTCAACACGAACGTGGGGATGGATCCCACAGGGCAGAGCTGTTACTGTGGGTCAGTTACGCTTCTGGCAGCAGAGATCTGAGCAGCAAATTTTCGTGGCCACAGCAAACAAATATTCTTTTTCTCATGGAGCGAGGGAAGACAGACAATACTCAGTACACATAGTAAACAAACAAATAAAATGGTCTGATAGAAGTTTGTAAGTGCTATGCAAAAAATGGGACGGTGTAAAGGAGATTGGGAGCACCAGGGTAGGGAGGGTTACAACTTAAGTAAGATGGGCAGAGCAGGTCTCCTTGCGGAGAAGACACCCAGGCCAAGCCCTGAAGGAGGTGAGGGAGTTAGCTCTGTGCGTAGGTAGAGAAGGGTGTTTTATGAGGAGGGAACAGCCAGTGCAAAGGCCCTGGGGTAGAAGCAGGCCTGGTGTGTATGAAGAACAGCAAGGTAACTGGTATATCTGGATGGAAGTGAGCCAAGGGGAGACTGGTAGAAGACGGTGCCTGAGGTGGGGGTGGACCTGCAGGGCATTTCAAAGACTTAGCTTTTACTCTGTGTGATAGAGGAGACTTTGGAAGGTTTGAGGAGGGGAGTGATGCGCTCTTACATTTAAAACGGATCGGTCTGAATCTGTGTTGAGAATAGATTCTAGAAGCTAAGATGGAAAACTGGAGAACAGTTGGAAGAGGTGGCATTGATTCAGATGAGAGATGCTGGTGGCTTGGAACAGGGCAGTGTCACAGTGGAGGTGGTAAGTTTCTGGGTGTATTTTGAAGATAGAACCAAAAGGATATTCTGATGGTTGGTGAAGGAAAGAGGGGACTCAGAGATGATATTTTTGGCCTGAATAACTAGAGGAAATTAGTGTCAGAGCCAGAAGAATAGAATGTAAAGCTTTTAAAGGGGAAAATTTATCTATCCAGTGGGAAGGAGGAAAGAAGGAAGAAAGAGTATGGCAAATGGAAAATGTGAAATCAAATAGCAAACATAATTTTTAATATAGCGTCAGTTTACAATGATATGAGTGGATTAATTAAACTCATAATTCAAAATATAGAGACGCTTGAAGTGGATTAAAAACACAAGAATTAGGAATATGCTTTTCACAGGAGACACAACAAGAGGGTGGAAATAAAGCAGTAGAAGGAGATATAGCAAGCAAATAGGAACAAAAGAAAATTTATAAGGAAAAAAGAAGAGGAACATTCCAGTATGAGGAATAAAAGATCACAAAATTATAACAATCATGAAAAATACATACACATCTAACAGTATACTATCAAATATACATGTTTGTACTTATACACGCACATATATAAAAATAGCTATAGCTACACAGGGAGAAATAGATAAATCAAACATATTTCTTTTATAACTTGATAGAGCAAGCAGACGAGATTTATTAAGTATATAGAAGACTTGAATAACTTTATTATTTTTTTATTTTATTTTATTTTTTTTTTTGTTGGGGGTAGGAGTTAATTAATTAATTAATTAATTTTTGCTGTGTTGGGTCTTCATTTCTGTGTGAGGGCTTTCTCTAGTTGTGGCAAGCAGGGGCCACTCTTAATCGCGGTGCGCGGGCCTCTCACTATCGTGGCCTCTCCTATTGCGGAGCACAGGCTCCAGATGCGCAGGCTCAGTAGTTGTGGCTCACGGGCCTAGTCGCTCCGCGGCATGTGGGATCCTCCCAGAGCAGGGCTCGAACCTGTGTCCCCTGCATTAGCAGGCAGACTCTCAACCACTGAGCCACCAGGGAAGCCCGAATAACTTTTTAAATATGCTTAAATATCTGTGTATAGTTACATACACATATATAACTTTATACCTAACAAACAGAAAATATAAACTCTTTTGATTATATGTAGAGCATTCATAAAAATGACCATAAATCAGGGAACAAAAGCAGCCTCAATAAATGCCAAAGGATTGACGTCATTCAGATAATGTTCTCTGACTGTAATATGATGGAATGTGAAATCAGTAAAGAGCAACAAACATACCCCCCAAAACTTGTACGTCTGGAAATGAAAAGAATGGCACTAATGAAAAGTTTTTGGATTAAAGAAGGAATAACATAGGCAATGCAAAATATTTAGAACTGAGACTTCCCTGGTGGCGCAGTGGTTAAGAATCTGCCTGCCAATGCAGGGGACACGGGTTCGATCCCTGGTCCGGGAAGATCCCACATGCCGCGGAGCAACTAAGTCCGTGTGCCACAACTACTGAAGCCTGCGAACTCAGAGCCCATGCTCCACAACAGGAGGAGCCACCACGATGAGAAGCCCGTGTGCCGCGGTGAGGAGTGGCCCCCGCTCGCTGCAACTAGAGAGAGCCCTGTGCACAGCAACGAAGACCTAATGTAGCCAAAAATAAATAAATACATTAAAAAATATTTAGAACTAAATGAATGAATAAACCACATGGCAAAATTTGTAGGACACAGATAAAGCAGCACTTAGGACAAAATGTATAACCATAAATCTATTTATTAGAAGACAGAGAAGTCAGGAAACAAATGAGCTAAGCTCTTATCTCAAGAGGCTGCAAAAGTAGTGACAAAGTAAACCTAAAGAAAAAGAAGGAAATTATAGCTAGAAAGGCAGAAATAAATGAATAGCAAATTACAATTAAAAATCACAGAAGTTTAGCAAAGCTGACTGTAGGTCTTTTGAACAGATTAATAAAATAGGCAAACCTCTGGCAAGACTGAGGAGAAAAAAGAGATGTAATAAAAGAAAACTGAAAGACAGAGTAAAATGACACAACATATTTTTAAAAATAATAAAATTCTGAACAATTATTCCAACACACTAATAAATTTGAAAAATTGGATGAATTGGATAGCTTTCTGGGAAAATGAGAAATGCCAAAATTGGCAAAGAATAAAAAGAAAACTCGAACAGACCAGTCATGGGTAAAGAAATTAAAATTATAGCCAACCTCTCGCCCCTGCCCTGCCCCCTGCCCTTAAAGCCCTGGGCCCGTACAGCTTTACAGTTGAGCACCGCAAAGTATTTATGGAGAAAATAATCCCTGTTTTGTATTAATAGAAGCTGTTCCAGAAGGTAGACAAAGGAAAAAAAAAAGCTGTCCGATTCATTTAATGAAGGTAGTTTAATTGTTATTCTTAAGCTAGTCAAAGGCAGGAGAAAAAAATAGGCATATAACACTTGTAAAAATAGATGAAAACAATACTAAAACCATTACCTAACTGAATCCAGTAGTGTATTTAAAACAATCTCTGCAGTCATGTTGGGTTTATGTGAAAAATGCAGGGGTGGTTTAACAACAGAAGGTCTAGCAATTCACCACCTTAATGGACCAAAGGAGAAAAAAAATCATATGATTAGCTCAAGAGACACAGAAAAGCATTTGATAAAGTTTAATACCTTTTTTACAAGGGTAATACTAATAACAAAGATGAAGTTCAACACACATTTGTAACAATAATCATCAGTACAATAAATTTCCCAGGAAACTAGAGTGGAAGGGATTTTCCCTGACTCTGGCAAGGCTGCTTATCCCAAAGCTACAGCAACAACACACTGAATGGAGAAATGTGAGCCTCTTCATTTTATTTTTCAAGAAGCTGACATGCACACCCAGGTCTGCCTGGCCCCAGATTTCATGCTGTTTCCTGCATGTCTAAAAAAGGCTGAGGCATGGGCAGGCATTAGGAATTTTCTCTGCGGCAAGGTCCTTTTGGTTGATTATAATAGAAACTCAGTTCTGCAAAAAGTGGGGACTTGGTCACAGATTTGACAGGGACAAAATGTGTTAAATTGTAAGTCTTCTTAGACCATAATGTGTCTTGTCTGTGAGCAGAAGCCTGTCTGTCTCGCCATTGGCTCCAAGTGGCACTCACTCAATGTATGAGGGATTAATGAATGAGTCGCTTCATTTGCACATGAGTGTTTGGTGGTGAGGGGAGAAGTGGTGTGGTGTCCGCAGTTGCCACCTGGAAGCATTTGGTAGAGGACAGAAAAGCAGGGGGTAGAGACATCGGAGTGGCTGTCCTGATTGGGGGTCCTGAGAAGAGAGTTCGTTGAAAGCATTTTTAGAAATTTTTGCTGGTCCTGTTGGGTGCAGCCCCACTTTCACTTATGTCCTCAAGAAGAGCTCTAGTCAAGAGTTATTTTTAACCTTGGGGTCTTTTGGTGTTTTCGTGGAACCCAGGGGCAAAAGTTGTGGCCGGGTTCCCAGAGGGCCCAGAACTTGAACCAGGATTGGAGGTGGGGCTTGGCAGTGCGGGTGTCCTGCTCCTCTTCCTTTCCCCCTGCTCGGGGACCTCGTGCTGAGTGTTCTCTTCACTCTGTTTCTCTCTCTTGCTCTTTTTTCCCTCCAGTCCCTCCAGATCCATGAACATTTGCGAGTTGTAAAACAACTATCCTGTGCAAAGTTCATGCAAAGTCATGCAAATTTCATGTCCTTAATTTAAGGGGCCAACAGAGTCTGGCTGGTGCCTCTTTGACCCACGCTCAAATTCTTGAAAGAAGGACTTTGATGGCCTCAGCCTGAGTCAGGTGTCCACTGTGCTCTCATCTGTGTGGTCAGAGATGGGACAGCGAAAAGGGGCAGGGCAGGGTCACTGCCACAAACTGGCTACAGGTGCCTATCCCTGTGGGTGGAAGCTTGGACCTCAGAAGAGGGAGGTGTCAGTTGGCTGGATTCCCTAAGTTCACTCTGCACCAGTCTTAAAAGGCAGAGAGAACAGAGTCTTCTTAAAAGCCAGAGTCTGGCTGAAGAGGGTGTCATGTGATTACACATGTGAAGTGGTCCTAGGATAGCTCCACCTAAGAAACTCACTATCCAAAAGCCATGTCTAATCATCTGCCTGCTGAGTTCTGAGGACACAGAGCTAGTTCTAACTAGGAATAGGCAACACATGAAAGAAAAGAATTCATAACAGCTTGACACCCTTCAGGCTGAACCCAGCGGTTTTATTTTTACTTGTTCAGGAGGGGGAAAAAGTCATTGCTAATTTCACAATTACTTCATTGTGGAGAACTTGTGAAAAATGACTTCAAGTGTAAAATATTGTCTACTAAAGAATTAACTTAATAGATGATTTGGATTCAATTATTGGCTCACTACTAAAATTTGCTGGGAAAAGCGCAGGCAATATTTTATGACTGTTACATGATGCAGCGATTGTGAAATTAGTTATTAATGACTTATGAGAAAGACACTTAAAAAAGGTCAACTGAAGGAAGAAAATACATCACTTGGGCTTTTATAGGGCAGGCTCAGATAGGGGCTTCTGCCTCCTGCACTTCTTAAGAGATTCCAGTTTTGCTGACTGAACCTCTTGCCTTGGCTTGTATCCTTCCTCTCCCTCATGTGTGTGATCTGGGGCTTGGATCATACGTGAATTCTTTGGGAGCAGTTAGGAGCCGAAGGTGGCCGCCATCCATCACGGCAAGAGGGGTGCCGTCTCCACCCGCCCTGAGAGCTGGGGGGCGACCTCTCACTCCTGCCCCACGTCATTCATAGCTCTGGCCAACATGGTGTGAGTACCAGATGGACTTTTAAAACCAGAATGGGGGCTTCCCTGGTGGCGCAGTGGTTGAGAGTCCGCCTGACGATGCAGGGGACACGGGTTTGTGCCCCGGTCCGGGAAGATCCCACGTGCCGCGGGGCAGCTGGGCCCGTGAGCCATGGCCGCTGAGCCTGCGGGTCCGGGGCCTGTGCTCCGCAGCGGGAGAGGCCACAGCAGGGAGAGGCCCGCATACCGCAAAAAAAAAAAACCAAAAAAACCAAAAAACAACAACAGAATGAACTGCAGGCAGTTTATTATCATTACTTTCCACCTATAATTTGCTTGCTAGTCGAAGAGGAAATTTTGTTGAAGCCCCCTGGGTTCTCCTTGGAGGGGAACATGATATACCTTCATTAGCCCTTTTAAAGTTATTGCAGGAGCTGCTATCTAAATTCACTTAGATGACGTTTGCTCTTTCTTCTTGAAATACTTATTGGGTGCCTACTCCATGCCCAGCACTGTAAGGGCCTGTGGGGAGGAGGAGAGCTCCCTAAAACGTGCTCTATGCTCACCTAGAGCCTTGAACGTAAGGGATGGTCCATAAAGCAATGGGGTGAGAGCACCTTCCAGAACGGGGAAGCTGTCAAACTGAATGGCTGACAACAGGGGGTGTCTGATGGGACATCTGTCCCACAGGGAGGGATGTGGGGACAGAGAGCATCCCTGCCAGAGCAGCAGCGTGGGAGGGCCAGATTCTGCACATCATCCCAAGAGCAGCGTGCAGGGGTGGCCCATTCCTTCCACAAATACTACATTAGTTCTGACATATGCCAGGAGAACTCCATGTGGATCCAGGTGCTGGAGGTACAATGCAGACCAATGCCTTATGCAACTTTGTGTGTGTGTGTGTGTGTGTGTGTTGGGGTGAGAGGAGATGCCAATCATCCAGAAATGTTTTTTAAAAAAATTTATTGGAGTATAGTTGATTTACAATGTTGTGTTACTTTCAGGTGTACAGCAAAGTGAATCAGTTATATATATATAACCTCTTTTTAGATTCTTTTCCCATATAGGTTATTACAGAGTATTGAGTAGAGGTCCCCGTGCTATACAGTAGGTCCTTGTTAGTCATCTATTTTATATATAGTAGTGAGTATATGTTAATCCCAATCTCCTAATTAATAAATGTTTCATATGTAAATAATGTAGTATATTAGAAGATAAGTGCTATAGAAAAAAGAAATACAGTGAGGTAAGGGGGATTGGAGGTGTGGACAGGAGTAGGTAGGGGCTCCCTGGGACATGAGAGCTGAGTTAAGATTTCCAGGGAGAAAGTCGGGGATTTCATTCTGCAAATCTCTGGGGAGAAGATCCTTTCAGGCCAAGGAACAGCCAGACCCCAGTCCTGGCTCACTGGTGACATTGACGAGAACAGTTTCAGAGGAGGGTGGGGACGAAAGCGTGATTGGAGAGGGTTCAGAAAAGGAATGGCCTGGATCAAGTAGAAGGCCACCACTAACAGCCCCCCAGAGTTTGCTGGGGAACCCAGAACAGGCGCCAGTAATCCAGAAGCAAGGGAGTTCCTTGGAAGTTGCAAGTCAGGGCTGCAGACAGAGGGGTCAACCAGGTAATCCTGCCAGACCCCAGACTTGTTTTCCTTGAGTCAGCTGGGCTGGGTGGCTGCCTGCTGCTTAGCTGCTTGCAGGCCCAAGAACTGCTCTTGGGCAGACCAGTGGGGGCGGGAAAGGGGGAGATAGCTGTGTGGTAGTCCTGGGCCATATGGAGCTCTTGGGCAAAGCACACGATGATTTTTATGACTTGGTCTTTGCTTGACATTGCCACCTCATTTCTCTCCTCCCTTCATCTCCTCCCTCTTCCTGTTCCTTGAATGCTGAACTTTCAGCTTGGGGTTTCCTGTTGCTTCAATGGCTTCACACCTCTGGGCTTTCACTTACTCTGCTAGACTCTCTCCCACTATCTCTGCCTGACTGATTCCTACACAGCCTTTTAGACTCAGCTCAGGTGCCACCTCTTCCAGGAAGTCCTCCATGATCATTTAACAACCAGCATCTCTCTTCTTCATAGCACTCCCCTCACTGGGTTCAAATGATCTCGTTATTGGTGTGTCTGCTACACCAGATGCCAAGCCTTGTGGGCAGTGACTCTTGCCCTATCTGTTTCTGTCCCTGGTGCACAATGCTGACACAGAGCAGGCCCTCACACGGTTTTGGCTGGGAACTGCAAAGGTCCTTACACTCAAGGTAGGTTATGGATAAGCAGACAGACATGGGGATGAGCAGTAACTCAGTAATGCAGTGATGGGGTGTGTCGGGTGTGTGTGTGAGCCTGAGAGGGGGCCTGGCTGAAGGCTTGAATTGGGAAAGTTAGGGATGGTGACAGCTCAGTGGGTGCCGACCACATCAGAGGAGGCAGCAGGTGTGTGTGTGTGTGTGTATGTGTACGTGTGTGTGTGTGCACACATGTATGTGGCAGTCGAGGAGAGCAATTATGAACATCAAATCAAGCTAATTTACATGGATAAGTGCAGCCAGTGAGGCTTGGCTTACAGGTCTGACTTATTTAGGGCAAGAGGGGATCGGCAGGGGGCTCCCCTTAGGTGAGTGAGCGACAGCCTGGCCATTTTTTTTTTTTAACATCTTTATTGGAGTATAATTGCTTCACAATGGTGTGTTAGTTTCTGGTTTATAACAAAGGGAATCAGTTATACATATACATATGTTCCCATATCTCTTCCCTCTTGTGTCTCCCTCCCTCCCACCCTCCCTATCCAATCCTACTGTCAGCCCCAGGTAAAGCCTGGTTACTCCGTTTAGTTTAGTGCCAGGGAAGAAAGCATCAGGGCGATTTCAGAAGCGTTTTCTGACCTCTCGCCTTTTTCTCTCTCTGGAAGCCTGGGGGACTAATCTTTTACAAATAAGCTTGATTGCTTTAAATTTCTAATTATAAAGATGAAATATGTTCCATATAGAACGTTTGAAAAATATAGAATGATATAAAGACAAAAATTAAAATAACTCCAATCTTACCACTCAGATGATCACTATTAACATTTTAAAGAATTCCTTTGTCTTTTTTTCTATGCATAAATACATTTTAAAAGAATAGAATTCCTTACTTATTACTTTAACCAGTCTGTGTTCTGACTTTTAAAAATTTAAGATTATATGTTGAGACTTTTCCTATGCCATTGATCTTAAATGGCTGTAATAATCTACTTTGTGGACACACTATAGCCTTTTAAACCAGTGTCTAATTAGTGGGCATGAGAGTTATTTCCAATTTATGGTTCTTATAAATAATACTGCAATAAAAACATTGTTCATAAGTCTTTGCCTATATCTCTGATTATTTAGGACACTCCTAGAAGATTCCTGTTACATACTGTGAAATTACTTTCCAGAACATTTGTGTGTGTGTTTTGTTTTATTTTTTGTTTTAATCAACTTATACTACTACCAGCAGTGATTGAGAATGATCGTATTATGGTTCTAGATATTATTATTAAAAACATTTAATGGCCATTTATATTTTTATGGAGAAGTCTATATTCTTTGCCTATTTTTAACTGATGTGTTTTTATTTTTATTTATTTTTTTATGACTATTTTGTTTTTGGTACGCAGGCCTCTCACTGTTGCGGCCTCTCCCATTGCGGAGCACAGGCTCTGGACACGCAGACCCAGCGGCCATGGCTCATGGGCCCAGCCGCTCCATGGCATGTGGGATCTTCCCAAACCGGGGCATGAGCCCATGTCCCCTGCATCGGCAGGCGGACTCTCAACCACTGAGCCACCAGGGAAGCCCTCTCATCACTCTTATCAGGCCAAAAGGAAGTTTCTCAAAAGGGTTTGCCCCTTTGAGAAGCAGAAGGAAAGAACTTTTGTAGGTAAAGGGGAGGGGCATGTAGGAGAGAGGAAGGAGAAGTTCACTCTTTACAGTCGTCCCTAGGTATCCAGGGAAGATTTGTTGCAGGACCCTCCACAGACAGCAAACCCCGTGGATACTCAAGTTCCATAGTTGGCCCTCCGTATCTGCAGATTCAACCAACCTCGGATTGTCAACATAGTGATATTTGATCCGCGGTTGGTTGAATCCGGAACCACCCGTGGATGCGGAACCGGGGGCTGACTGTATATTTACTGAAAAAAATATCGGCATGTAAGTGGACCTGTGAAGTTAAGAGTCAACTATATTTCCTTTCTTATTATAATTTAAACTTCTGGTTTTAGTGTGAATTTCTTTTGTGGAGAAGAAAACTCACGGCTTCTGTCTGCCCATCTCAACTCTTACTCAGGTGTTCCTGGCTTGTGGCTTTGCAACCTTCCTCTGCTCTTCAGACTTCACCTTTGCTCTTCTTGCTCTTCTCTTGCCTTATGGCCTGCACACCTGAGGTTCACCCCTCCCCTCTCTCTTCTTTCTCCGAAGGGCTGGGCTCCATGTCAAAGTCATACAGAATTGTCTAATTATAACAGATTAATCCATTAGGATTTATGCCTTTCCATTTACTGGCTGGAACTATCCATTTCACAGCTGTGGCTCCCACATCTAACCAGCTAGCAGGCAATTTAAATATAGAAAGCAATTCAACCTAGTTGGATACCAGACATCTCGCTTAATGCAATGCATAAATTTTGGAGCTCTTTGCTCTCAGCCTTCAAAAGGACAGCCAACAGTTTCATCTCCTGGAAAGATTTGGCTTTTCAGGGAATTTACACCCCAAGAAGGGATCCTGGGTATTGGATTAAAAATAAAGGAGTCTTCAGATGAGGTCAGGGGTTGTTTTCAGGCTAGTTCAGATTTCCTTTTTCTTCCTCTTTTGGGGACAATAATCTTATGTTTAAATGAGCTTTCTGGGAGTCTGACATCAATTGGAGGGTACCTTATTTTCTTCTCTCTTTAACTTTCATTTATTGCCTGTTTGAGGGAAGTGTTCTTT
Source organism: Mesoplodon densirostris (assembly GCF_025265405.1). Classification (NCBI taxonomy): domain Eukaryota; kingdom Metazoa; phylum Chordata; class Mammalia; order Artiodactyla; family Ziphiidae; genus Mesoplodon; species Mesoplodon densirostris. Next base: position 118,934,822 of record NC_082666.1, on the reverse strand, counting down.
TTGTACTGATAGTTGGGGTCACCCTGCTTGCCAAGAGCTTGCAGTCTGAATGACACCATGTCTTAATTCTCTTGGTACTCTCAGCCACTGGCTCAGAACCCAGCTTGTAGTAGCCTCTCATCAGATGTGCATCATGGCTGGAAAAATAGAGGGAGGAGGGTCATGTGACCTGACAAACCCAACTCTAAGCCCCAAACTAGAAGAAGCAGTGATCAAGACACATGAACTCCCATGATGTGTGAATGCACAGCTACCTCTCTTGCAGGAAGGAGATGAGCAGAGAGAGATGTTTTGCTGAGAGGATGAGGAGGCACGTGGTCAAAGTCTTCAAGTACTGGAAGAGTTGCCAAGACGATGTGGGATTGGATTTTTCCTTTTCTTTTCCACATGGCCCCAGAGGGCAGAGATATTAGGCTAAGGGGTAGAAGTTATAGGAAGAACGAGTTGGATTTCACTTATTTGTAGGAAGAACTTTGCATTGACCAAAGTTCTTTTAATGGAACCCTTGACTTAAAGAGGTAATAAAGTTCCCACAACTATCTGTCCTTAAGCAGAGGCTGGATAGCCATGGGCAGGGAGGCTGTAGTGGGTTTTTAGAACCAGTCAGGGCTAGAGACCTTGAGGATGCTGTCTACCTGAGCCATGATGTCTACCTGAGCTGTGCTGTCTACCTGATACCATGGCCACCTCTGCATCTGTCTTCAGGAATCTTGACGCTGAAATGCGGGCTGTTTTCTCCCCTCCTCCTGGCAGATGGGAAGAGAAGACCACAGGCCTTGGAGGGGGCTGGGAGCTTGCTTATTTTTCAGTCCCTGAGCCAAGAAAGTGTAGGTTCCCTCAGGTTCCCCATTGGCTTGAGTTTAGCACCCCTTGGGACAGGATGGTAATGGCAGCAGTGGGCATGACCTGTGCATCAGTTTCTTAGTGCTGCCATAACCAAGTACCACAGACTGAGTGGCTTACACAACAGTAATTAGTTTCGCAGTTTTGGAGGCTGGGAGTCTGAGAGCGAGGTGTTTCTCCCTCTGAAGGCTCTGGGGAGGGATCCGTTCCAGGCTTCTGTTCTCTCCGAGCTGCAGGTTTTTTCTCAGCTTGTGGCAGCATGACTCCGACCTTCACGTGGCAGTCTCCCTGTGTGAGTGTCTGTGTCCAAATTTTTGCCTTTTTTTTTTTTTTTTTTGCGGTATGCGGGCCTCTCACTGTTGTGGCCTCCCCCGTTGCGGAGCACAGGCTCCGGACGCGCAGGCTCCGGACGCGCAGGCTCAGCGGCCATGGCTCACGGGCCCAGCCGCTCCGCGGCATATGGGATCCTCCCAGACCGGGGCACGAACCCGTATCCCCTGCATCGGCAGGCGGACTCTCAACCACTTGCGCCACCAGGGAGGCCCTAAATTTTTGCCTTTTTAAAGGACACCAGTAATATCGGATTAGGGGTTCACCCTACTCCAGTATGACTTCATCTTAACTATATAGGGGAAAACCTTATTCCCCAATAAGTTCACATTCTGAGATACTAGGGGTTAGAACTTCAACATATGAATTTTGAGGGCCTGCTATTCAACCCATAACAGGGTGAGAGGGTGAGAGGGGGTGAACTATGGAATGGTTGGTTTGATTGTAGGACTCCATGGAGCTTTGGCTGGTTTTTGATGGGTGTGAAATAACTCCAGAGGGTACCAGTATGAACCATTCTGTAAATCCATCAGTTGCTCTAGATAAAGCCTCAAATGGGTGTTTCCTCTTTTCTGAACTCTTAACAGTATTTAGAGGGCATATCACAGTGTAGCCCTTAATTATGTCCTTATACTATTCTTTGATTCATGTAAAGAAACTATTATTGAGCACCTACCATATATATGAGGCATGTGATATATACAATATCTGAATTAACTATGGCTCTGTGAAATAGATATCCTTCATTTCATTTTACAGGTAAAGAAATAGATGCTTAGAGGATGCTCTGTAACTTGCTCAAGGCCATACAACTAGTAGGTGGCAGAACTGGGATTTGAACACCTGCCTATTTGGTTCTGTGATAACACATAACTTCCAAACTCATTTGTAAGCTCCTCAAGTGAATAGACTTCTCTTACATTCCTCTCACTCCCCAGATGGATTAGGATTCATTGCAGACATCCCCTTATAGCTCTTTGTGGTGAAACACCCAGGATTTTCTAGACGATCCCTAAGCCCCCTTTTATTTTTTAATACTCCGTGATGAATGATCCCCTTTTTGACTGATGCATCAGTTGACGTTGAATCAGAAGTTCTGAGATTACTCAGAGAGTCTGTACGTGACGTGGGGTAGTGCGGAAGTGGGACTTGGTCAGTGCTGGACAGTCTGCCTCGTAGGTAACTGTGGGCAGCCCTGGTCCTCTGTTTTGCATTCAGAAGCTCTGTGTCTTCATTTCTCCAGGGGGCATCAGCCCTTGGCAAGTCGATTTCCACTTGCTCAACTCACAAAAGTCTTATTGATAAGCCAGAGTGCTGATTTATTAATATACAATGAGATGCAGTTACCAAAGACGACTGAATGATTGTGGCAGCTGGAGAGCACATGCACTTCTCACTCCTTGGGAAGCAGTTCAGGCCTGAAAGTTAGTAAACATGGAAAGAGACCAACAACGGGGTGCAGGCCATGGTGAGCGTTTATCATCAAGCTGCATCCTTTTTTTCTAAGCTCTGCCTACCAAGCAGCCAGCCGTATTCAGGTCAGTAGGTCAGGACATCTTTTCTGGGGATGCTCACACTTTCGCTTTTGCTCTCAACCCAGAGGAGATGCTCCCTGATGGTATTTGTTACAACCTGCCCTTCCACGTAGCAGATTTCATGGTGTAGAGGACATGGTTTCACTTTAGGTTGCCTGCTTCAGATGACCAATATTTCTTGAGCCCTGATCATGAGCTGAGTGCTGGGCTATGTGTTGCTGGGGGGCCAGAGAGACTGAGTCTTCAAGGAGCATACAAATAGACGTTCATATAATATGGTGGTGAGTAACAAGAGGGGATGGGCACTGGATTTGGTGGGAGCACGTGGAGGGGCTGGGGAAGGCCTGTAAGAAGAGATGGAGGGATAGATTGGGAGTTTGGGGTTGACATGTACACACTGCTACATTTAAAATAGATACTCAACAAGGACCTACTGTAGAGCACAGGGAACTCTGCTCAATATTCTGTAATAACCTAAATGGAAAAAGAATTTGAAAAAGGATACATGTATATGTATAACTGAATCATTTTGCTGTACACCTGAAACTAACACAACATTGTTCATCAACTATACTCCAATATAAAATAAAAATTAAAAGAATGAGGTAGATAGACCTAGAGTCTGTCATACAGAGTGAAGTAAGTCAGAAAGAGAAAGACAAATACTGTATGCTAACGCATATATATGGAATTTAAGAAAAAAAAATGTCATGAAGAACCTAGGGGTAAAACAGGAGTAAAGACACAGACCTACTTGAGAATGGACTTGAGGATATGGGGAGGGGGAAGGGTAAGCTGTGACAAAGCGAGAGAGAGGCATGGACATATATACACTACCAAACGTAAAATAGATAGCTGGTGGGAAGCAGCCACATAGCACAGGGAGATCAGCTCGGTGCTTTGTGACCGCCTGGAGGGGTGGGATAGGGAGAGTGGGAGGGAGGGAGACGCAAGAGGGAAGGGATATGGGAACAGGTGTATATGTATAACTGATTCACTTTGTTATAAAACAGAAACTAACACACTATTGTGAAGCAATTATACTCCAATAAAGTTGTAAAAAAAAAAAGAAAAAGAATAAAGTAATGCACGCCTAAAAAAAAAGAAGAGATGGTGTTGGGGTTGGATCTCCAAGAGTGAGTAAGAGTTACCCAGGACCAAACCAAAGAGAGCAAAACACAGAAACAAAAAGCTACCTGGCACAGGGAAACGGATCAACAGAATCATGGATCATGGCAAGGGGTGTGCGTGCATGAGTGTGAGTGTGTGTGTAAAAGTGGATTGGAATTAGAGGTCAACATGCTGGGAGGTGAGGTGAAGTAGTTGACAAATCGTGGAGCACTGTCTGCACTAGTTAAGGGGCACAGACTTCATCAGCCCTGTAGAGGACAGAATCACTGCCATGTCCCAAGCAGAGGAGGGCCCTGGTCAGACTGGGGTTCTCTGGGGAGCTGGCTGTGCAGAGGGTGTCCAGATGGAACACCTGGAGCCTCCCTGCTCTCCTCCATACACATGCCAGAGGAGTCACTCTGGAGGGGAGGGAGAGGGCTACTTCTTGGCTTTGAGAACACAGCTCTGCCTGCCTCCCAGTAATTGTGGGCAGTGCCAGAGGCAGGCATTTCCCAACCCAGCAGCGGGCTTATAGAGTTCACTTTTTTTTTTTTAAAGAACATTTATTCATTTATTTATTTATGGCTACGTTGGGTCTTCGTTGCTGCATGCGGGCTTTCTCTAGTTGCGGGGACCCGGAGCTACTCTTCGTTGCGGTGTGCCGGCTTCCACTGCGGTCGCTTCTCCTGTTGCGGAGCGCAGGCTCTAGGTGTGCGGGCTTCCGGGCTTCCGTAGCTGTGGCTCGAGGGCTCTAGAGCGCAGACTCAGTAGCTGTGGCGCGCCGGCTTATTTGCTCCGGGGCGTGTGGGATTTTCCCGGACCAGGCCTCGAGCCCGCGTTCCCTTCCTTGGCAGGCGGATTCTTAACCACGGTGCCACCAGGTAAGCCCACGTTCACTTTTTTTAAAAAACAGTTTGTTTCGCTGTGTCACATGGCTTATGCTATCTTAGTTCCCACTAAGGCTAGTGGGATCTTAGTTCCACGACCAGGGATTGAACCCAGGCCCTCAGCAGTGAGAGCACAGAGTCCTAACCACTAGACCACCAGGGAAGTCCCTTGATTCACTTTCTTTTGGAAGATTAGAGCCTTCTGCTCCTGAGCACACTGTGGACTTTGAGAGCTGCTACAGGTTGGAGAAACAGTGTGTGTGTGTGTGTGTGTGTGTCTGTCTGTCTGTCTGTGTCTGTCTGTGTGTGTGTACCCGCGTGCACACACACTGTCATCCACCACTGTGAGCTTGGCATTAACCAATCAATACCTGAGTTATCCTCGCCTCTCTATTCACTTAGCATCTATTCCAGCACTGATTACATTGTATGTATAAACTTTTTCCGTCTCCACTACTTGACAGTGGGCAGAGACTGTCTTCATCATTTCAGAGGTACTCCCTGAGCATAGTAGTTGGTGGAACAAATGAGCAAATGGAAGAGAAGGGGTGCGTGTGCTCCTGTGCATGGGCCTGGCCTGGAGCTGGCAGGCAGAGAGCACTGAGGAAGGCAGGCCCTGCCCCACGGCTGCGCCAGGTGGGACGCCAAGGGCCTTCAGGCTCTTAAGTGGCGGGTGAGCCTTGGATTAGTGTATGAACTGTCGGAGGAGGCAATGCTTTGAAAACTTGTGGCTCCTACGGGAAAGTCCTGGGTCAAGAGGGCTCCAGGGTGGACCCCTGCTTGTCCCCGTCGGCTGGGCCTTTGATGTGGCGACTGGGCTCCCGGACTGCCGGACGTTACAGACGTCGGAGGTAGGATGGTAGGAAGGGCTTCTCTGGGCCCATGTTTTCCCCTGGGAGCCTCTCCTTCCAGGGATGGAGCGTGCGCTCACCTGACAGGTACTGGCTGGTCAATCCCAAAAGATTGCTGAAGCAGCGTATTGTAGGAAAAAAATAAAAAGAAAATAAAAAGAGACGTATGCATCTTAAGCATTTTATTTTAATTTGAAATATATAAATGTGTACCTATTTTCCAGTCCTTTGATGCAGGGTCAAAGCCCAGTCTTTGAATAGGGGTCTGCTAACTGGAGTTCTTCTTCACCTTTCTTGCATTAACCACACCTATGATGCATCAGCTAAGAAGTCTAATTTGGGTTTTTTAAAAATGGAGCAAAAACCCTAAGCCCTGTGCAAAACAACATGAGTGCAGAATTCTAGATTTTTGTGATTACCCCCACCACTTCCCCACCTGCTCTGCAAACCCCAGTCTGTGTTAGGGGTCTCACAGCACCTCATTTAAGGACACGTGCAGGGCCGTGCCTTATCAGGTCCCCCCACAAAGTGTTCAATGTGCTCTACTCGGAATCACCAGCTGCCTTTTCGCACTTTTAGTTTATTACTTGGCATAATCTTTAATCTAGTTGCATAATCAATAGTAGAAAGTATAATTGGCAGTAGATTCTGGATGAAGAGATGCCGGGAGAGGGGGCGCGGGTGTCCCGGGAGCAGCCCAGTGATCACCGGTGCTGAGCGGGCCATGGGTCCTCGTCGGCGGAGGAATTAGGGAGCGCCTGCACCATGTCCTCTTGTCCTGGGGACTTCAGGGTCGCTGTGTCTGCTGACCTCCCCTCTGCTCTAGTGCAGAGTCTGCGTCCTCAGGGGAAACACTTCTAATCTCTCCTTCTTTCCCCTGCCTCCACCCAGGCTCCTACCTGAGGTCTCTGGGCACCCAGAGCTCTCTTGGTTTCTCACCAGTCATGTAGCTATAGGATGGATTCCCAGCTCTATAACGTAATGGGGTGTAACTTTGACCGACACACTCAACTGCTTTCAGCCTGCCACACTGCCTTGTGGTGGGATAGTAAATTAAATCAGGCAAATGTGTTACAGTGATAACTCGTGCTATAGAATGCTTACTGGAAGGCAGGGCTTTCCCTAGATGACCTTATTTCATTTTTGCAAAACCCAGTGAGCTAGGTGCTACGGATCCCAAATTACGGCAGAGGATACTGAGGCTCAGGGTGCTTAGGCTTCCTAGTTAGCAAGCAGCAGAGCTGAGAATCAACCCCAGCACCCGCGCTCTTATTCTTGGGGAACTGTTACCCCCATCACAGGGTACATGGGCCATAAGTGCACAGAAATGTATAAATGCATGGTGGATGCACCCTTCTCCTCTCAAATCCCTGCCTTACCCCCCTCCCAGGAGGGCAGGGGCAAGTCTTCTGCCTCTTTATATAAGGTAATGCCAAGTGCAGTATGGCAGAGATGGTTGGATGTCCACTCCCCCTTCCAGTGTCTGGCGCTGTTGCAGGGTGGTGCCTGCCCAGCCAGGAACCTCTTTACCCAGCACCTCTCCACCCAGGTGTGGTCACGGGGCAGAGTCTTACTATGCCCACACCTGACTCCCTAAAGGCTCCACCTCTTCACCCAGGTGTGTGGCTGTGTGGCAAAGTCCACTCCTGGCTCCCCAAATCCTCCCATGTGGCCCCTCCATCTCTCCCTTTCTCTCTCTGGCTATGTGAACAGTCAGAGCCACACATCGAAGATGAAGGCCCCTCTGTCGGCCTGAGTCCCTAAATGACTGTGCAGTGTAGAGTCCCCATCCTAGCTGCCAGCTGGACTTGAAGAGAAGAATGAAGCCCCTGAGATGTTGGGGTCTGTCTGTTACAGCACATACAAGACACATACTGTCTTGATGCAAACGCATACTGGGGTGCTCTTTGAACTTGTTGGAAAGAGACCCCCTGTGAACCCCCTTGTAATGTTCTCTGTGGCTCAGCACATTTTTGATGTAGTAGAATGTGTGCTGATGTGGCTGTCGTTAGACACCATATCGCTAGTTTATGGAAGCCAAAATTGCCAGTTCAATTATATTTGCCACAGCAGGATGTAGTGAAAAAAGATGCTGGGTGATCAGGAAAAGCCCAGCTCAAATCCCAACCCTGCCATTTTCCAGCTGCAGTACCTTAAACAAATTCATTCCTCTTCTTCTCGGTTCCTTAGATAAGACATAGTAATAAATTCCTAAGAGGCATAATAATACCTACCTTGGAGGGTTGTTGCGAGGATTAAATGAAAGTGACCGAGTTCAGCATACAGTGGACGATCCACAAAGGGCATGTTATCATCTATTCATTTGATAAAGCTTTAATAAAAACCTATGCTGTGCCCCAAACTCTTTTTTTTTTAAAAAATACTCCTCCCTTTTCTTTTTTTTTTTTTTCAGATGTTGGGGGTAGGAATTTATTTATTTGTTTATTTATTTTTCCTGTGTTGGGTCTTCATTTCTGTGCGAGGGCTTTCTCTAGTTATGGCAAGCAGGGGCCACTCTTCATCGCGGTGCACGGGCCTCTCACTATCGCGGCCTCTCTTGTTGCGGAGCACAGGCTCCAGACACGCAGCCTCAGTAGTTGTGGCTCACGGGCCCAGCTGCTCTGCGGCATGTGAGATCCTCCCAGACCAGGGCTCGAACCCGCGTCCCCTGCACTGGCAGGCGGACTCTCAACCGCTGCACCACCAGGGAAGCCCCCCCAAACTCCTTGAGGAACAGAAGATGCAGGAGATGTCTCTACCCTTAGGAGATGGCCCTCTAATTGGGAAATGTGGCTGACACACAGGAAGTGGTTGAGTGACATCTCTAGGTGGCTTGGGACGTGTGCTGGGGCAGCGGGGCATACTCAGAGCAGTTCTGAGAAAGCTGCCCTTGGCCGGAGGGAGGCTTCCTGTGGAGGATGCCGAGGAGGACCTGTGGGAGAGCCCTGAAGGAGACGGAAGCCAAGCGACTAGGCAGCACAGCACCCCTCTCGACTTCCGGTCCTTCTGTGTTGCCTGTTTGGTGGGGAGACTAGAGTGATGAAGACATTGGAGGAGGGAGGAGGTGCCGGATGGCCGGGCTGAAAGCTGTGGTCTTGAAAGGGTTGTGTGTGACCAGCCAAGAGCAGGTCATGGTGCCATGACAGTGCCTACCACCCAGCTGGAGCGTTTGCAGTGAGGGGCTAGGGGAAGAGCTTCATTCTGGAGCCTGCACAGGGGTTTAACTGTATTCACCAGGCAGCTGGCTCTTTCATCGCCAAGAGGTGGAGCATGGCCCCACGTCTCTGGCCTTGGTGGAGGCACCAAGAATGATACTGGTGACACAAAGTGATGCTCATTTCTGAGCAGGTCTCCAGTTCTGCTGCCACTTCCACCGGATCCTTTACGAGACAGCCTCCACCTCAGGGACCCCCGAGCAACTGGTGTTTTCAGCCAGGAGGCCAGAACTCCTCTCCAGGGAGCGACCGAGTGGTGTGTCATCCCTATACGAGCAAGAGCCACCGCAGCTCACCTCGAAGAGGGTCTTTGTTGGTGACATAGGCCAGTAGTGCCCCTCTGTGGGCTCCCCACACATCCCTTTGTGTTCAGTGTTTTCCAGGTTAATTAATCTTATTGTCCTCACTGTAGTCTGTAATTAGGCACACTGGACAATTATGTCATCCATTCTGCGTTACTGATGTGCGACCCGCCAGCCAAAGACAATGATTAATTATTACCCTATTGGATTGTGCTGCACACAAGCACGAAGCACCCTTGGTCCAGATGCCAGGATGGTTGGCCAGTGTTTGGGGCTCCCTCTGGGGTCTGGGCCAGCTGTATTATTGGAGGGTCAACCAGAGCGCATGAGCTGGCCAGCCCGCTGGGGGCAGGTATCCTTGGATGAAACCAGAAGTGGGAGCACCTTCAGCCATACTGGGGAGTGAACATGGCCCCCAGCCTTCCCATCCAGGTCTTTTGCCCCATGGGCAGCCCTTGCTGCCCTCAGGGATCCGGCCACGCTCTCCCCCTACCCCAGAGACCCTCAGCACCAGTGCTTCAATGGACTTAGGAACATAAAGGCTGCCATTACCTTCTTTTGAGATATCTGCTCTGTGCCAAGCTGTCATATGCTGTCTTGTTTGATGGCCAACAATCCTACAAGGTAGATCTTATGATTCCCATTGTACAGGTGAGGAAGTTGAGGCTCAGAGAGATGTAGTAACCTCCTAAGGAATTGTGGAGATGAGATTTGAACCCCAGTTTGCTTTACCTTGAGGTCAACACCTTGTCAATATAAAGAAAGGAAACTTGTTTCATCAAGAATACAGGGAGGTGGGCATTTGAACAAAACCTGATGCTAAAGGAAAGAGTTAAGGGTGGATTTCGTGCATTAGCTGCCAGGGAGTGGGGAGACAAAGGCATGCAGGCAGCAGGGCCTCTGGGACCCCTGGAACCACAGAGTGTGTGTAAATGGCTGCAGCTCTCAGGGAAGCCAGGCTGGCTGTCTCCTGGCACGCACGTGGTTGTTCCCACCCTGCTCACCCAGGTGGCTGAGCAGGAGGCGCCAGATGTAGTGGGCCAGACCTGGGAGCTGCCTCACCGCTGTGTCTCCTGAACATCGTGGGGCTTCTGTGGGGGGAGACAGTGACAAGCTGGGGCAGAGACAGCCCCACCACCCAGACTGTGTGTGTCCTCCAGCACGCATAGTATCTTGGAGTGCATGGGGTGGGGGTGACACCCTTTACTGGGGCCTTCTGCCTTTTGGAAGGTGCATGGGGGAAGGCAGGGCTCAATGCATACATCTCCCATATCCTGTTCTGTGTGTCCCCTTTGCCTCCCTCCCATGAATCTGGGTGAAATCAAGGTAAAATGATAATAAAAGAGAGGCCTGGGAAGGAAAAGTAATGTGGAAAGGGCAGCTTTCTGCTTGGGAGACAGGGTGGAAGATGGAGCACCCCTGGCCAGACAGCTGGAACCCAGTGTGAAGGTTTGTTTCGTGTGTTTGTGGAGGTTGTGAGGGCACACGGGTGTCGGGACTTTCCTGTATCCCACTCCTCCCCCCACTACTATATTAATAAGGTTTTTAATTTTCCGTATTTTATGATGCTTTGACATCTTGGGCACCCTTCTGGCTGTGGGGAGACTGCCCCTCCCAGGTCTGGCTGATTGCTAGAGATAATAAAACCACGTGCCTATGAACATGACTTTCATAGACAAACCAACCGAGCCCAAGTTCATACCCCCAGGCACCTCTTTTATCTCTAGTTTTCACCCACCGAGCCAATATTCTCCTGTCCTCAGTCACCCCAGGGCCAGGTACTAGACAACTAGAGTCCAGCACATGCTGACATTATTCAGGGTAGCCAGTCCTCAGCAGTTACCCCTGGCCTGCCTTGCCTTATCCATGAAATACACAGTGAGGACTGTGTCCTGTGCTTTCCCTCACTCCTGCTCCTGCCTCCTGACCGACCCTGGTGCTTCCCCATGTGGCTCTGCCTGGTGTGTCAGGCCTCTCATCTCTGGAGGAACTGTAACGATAAAATCTTTCCATGTCATCACTCAGTCACCTCCATGAATTAAAATCCCACAGGTACGTTTGAATACAACTACCACCAGGGAAGGTCCTGCTTCATGATCCCCAAAGAAGCCCTGCCTGGAGTCTTGGTGGTGCTTGTCACACTGGGGATGGCTGACTGTGATTGTCCCTGTGGGCTGATGTCACAACTTCTGAGTAGGGGATGGGATGATGGTTCCTAGCCCTTTTTAGTTTATTTGGAGAGTCCTGTTTGCACACCCAGTTCTGTTTGTATTTTTCAAAAAGTCTGGGGTCACCAGGTTAGGGCCTCCCAGAGTAGGAATGGAGGTTCCTGGGAGCCTCTTTGGGGAGGGAGACCAGAGAGTGAGAGGAGTCAGAGCGTGTGGGAGTGCAGGAGGAGAGACAGAGTGTTTCCCCAGGCATAGCCCTGGGAAGCAGAGGCTTCACCTGACGCCTCAGTTTCCTCATCTGTTAGATGGGGCTCAGAACATTTGCCTCCTTTGCATCATGGGATTTGAGCAAGGGCGATTCTGGGAATTGATGTGGAGGCTCTTTAGAAAGGCCTGGAACATAGTCCTGTTTGTGAGTGGCAACTTTGTGACAGGACATTTGGGGAAGGCCAGGGACAGCCTCAGGGAAATGGGAGGTGGTGGGAATCTTCCAGTCAGATTGAGGGATGATCCATCTTTGCGATGGTTCAGTGGCTTGTTCTGGTTCTCCACAGACCCAGCTATCTGATTAAAGTAAAACTATTTCCCTGTGGCATCATTTCCAAAGAGAGGATGAGGAAATTAAAAATTGCTGTAATGATAATAATGGTAAACCCCATATAAATACACAAAGAGAATACACTGTGGTGGACTGTGGAAGCTCCAGGCTCCTTCCAGGGCCCAGATGGGCCATGGCTGCTGGCTGACCTTGGGGGATGGCCCTGGTGCAGGTGGGAAAGTGGCAAAGGAATTTCCTGGGCCTTCTGTGGGGGGTCTGGTCTCTGCTCTCAGAGTTTGGAGACTTCCAGGTAGGAGCATGCGCAAGGCTGGCCTGGTTGCCTGGTGGGGGACTTAAATCTTGGGTCCCCCTTTAATGAAAACAACCAGAGGTACCGGACACTCAGCAGTTTATTTATAACATTCAGGGAGACATGAAATGCTTTTCTGACCTTCAGGGTCAGAAAAACCCACCCGATATTTTCCCTCATTCATTCGTTCCCTTCCCAACTCCCTCCCTCTCTCCATTCCTTCCCCCCTTTCTCCCTCTTTTCCTTTCTCCCCCCTTCTCCCTCCTTTCCTTCCTCCCCCCTCCCCCCTTCCCTCTTCCCTGCCTCTCCCCTTGCCTCCCTGTCTCTCCCCCTCCCTCCCTCTCTCCCTTCCTTTGAACAAATATTGCATCCCAGCCCCAGGTTCTTGGTACACAGAGATGAACGAGGCCCAGTGTTTGCCCCTGAGGAGTCTTCTTGGGTGCTTAAGTCTGTAGAGAATTATTAAAAACCACTGACCTGCAGAAAAAAACCAGAGCTTCCTCTATCTGATTGGAAGCATCTCACTATCTTATGGAACCCCAAGGCTGCTGCGAATTCCTGCCCTTCCCACAGGTTCTGGGAAAGATGGAGCAGCAGACAGTGCCAGTGCCTTGGAATTGTCCAGAGGGCTCATGCTTCCTGGCAGCGTGGACACCAAGAAGGGGCACTTTACCCACCTGGCTTCCTGGAGGAGGTGGCCCCTGGAAGCTGAGACCCCTGGAAGGTTCCCCATGGCCCTGGCTCTGCCCACGCTGATGGCCCTGCTGGTCCCCGTGGAGAGCATCTGATGCTTCCCCAAGTCCTCCATCTCTAGTTGAGACCCTTTCCTGTGCTTCGCAGTGAGTGGCTATCTAACGGCTTCCTGGATAACACTGCACATGATGGATATTTATCAGTGTACGAGGCACTGTGCTCTGTGACAACCAGGGTCATTGCATTTACTCCTCATTATTCTATAAAGCAGGGCTCCAAGGGCAAGAGAGTACAGCTCAGAGTAACCCACCCAAAGTGACCCCACAGCACTGCCTGGTGGCCATGGATACCCCAGACCCAGCCTGTGGGAAATTCCACTTATTTTCTGCCTACCCTTTCCCTATTGGCTCCTCCTCCAGTGCCTTCCAGCATTTTCTGTCCAGCCAGTCCCCACTTGTGTTTGCTTCCTTTCCATTCATCCCACCTGCCCCACTGGATCAGCTGCCAGCAACAACAAAAACACTTACTATTCACTGGTCTCCTCACGGTAGCGTTGTGTTAGGACTGTACGTATGGGATTTGTAATCCCAGAAGCCACTCTGTGAGGTAGATCTGCTCTTCCCTCTAACACATGAGGAAACTGACCTGGAGAGGATGAGGGACACGCCCACGGCCTGCTCACTGATAGGCTGCAGAGATGGGCTGTGCGCCCACATCTGTCTGAGTCCTGATTGCCCGCTCCTCACCACCATGCTGGCATTCACCCTCCTTGCTAAACCTTGCTAGAGCCAGTTAATTGTACTTCTCTGCACAGGCTTCTGATCCACCTCTGTGGTACTAGAATAATGACCCACCAAAGCTGTCCAGGTCCTGATTTACAGGCCCTGTGAGTACATTGTTTATATGGCAAGGGGGATTAGGGTTGCAGGTGGAATTAAGGTTGCTAATCAGCTGAGATGGTCCTGGATTATGTGGGTGGGCCTAATCTCAGGGGCTCTTTAAATGTGGAAGAAGAGGGTAGGAGAGGATCAGAGAGAGATTGGAAGACACTCTGCTGCTGGTTTTGCAGATGGAGGGGCCAGGAGCAGGGAGTGTGGGCAGTATCTAGAAGCTGGAAAGGGCAAGGAAATGGTTTCTCCCCTACAGCTTCTGGAAGGAACACAGCTCTGCAGGTCCCTTGATTTCAGCCTAGGGAGACCTATTTTGGATGTCTGACCCCAGAACTGTAAGATAAATGTGTACTTTTTTTTTTTTTTGCGGTACGCGGGCCTCTCACTGTTGTGGCCTCTCCCGTTGCGGAGCACAGGCTCCGGACGCGCAGGCTCAGCGGCCAGGGCTCACGGGCCCAGCCGCTCCACGGCATGTGGGATCCTCCCGGACCGGGGCACGAACCCGTGTCCCCTGCATCGGCAGGCGGACTCTCAACCACTGTGCCACCAGGGAAGCCCAAATGTGTGCTGTTTTAAGCATGAAGTTTGTGATCATTTGTTACAGCAGCTGTAGGAAGCTCATACATCCCCTGCAGCCTCCAATTCAGGACCTAATTATCTCTCTTGAACCGTGGCCTCCAACCGTCCTCCACTCTTCCTTCTAAAGGGCCCACACTTTATCTTCTTAAGCAAATATCGTCCTTTCTTGGCCCAGGAATTTTCACTGCTTCCCACCACCAAATCTATGAGGCTGCTGGCCTCTGCACACATGGCTCTGCTTTCCCTCTGACCAGTGCTGAGGAGGCCCCTGCTCCTTTCAAAGGCTGGTGTCCCCTCGGGTGCTCTGGGTAGCTTCTTCCTGATCATCAGTTTCTCCCTTCCTACGCTCACAGCTCCCGTTTTAATCACCTTCCTCATGTCAGGGCCTTTGCACTGGCTCTTTCCTCTGCCCAGAATCTTCTTTCTCCAGGTAACCCTGTGGTTCATGTGCCCACTGGTTGTTCAAGCGCACCCCCCCACCCCATCTAGGCTCACAGCCCCCATTTCTCTCCTAGTTGGTTCTTTTCATAGTTCTCACTGCAGCCTGACCCCAGAGCCTCCCTCTCTTCATTTGTGAACTGCCGCATCCTCTTTGCTTGCTTTGCTCATTGCTTATCTCCAGCGCCTGGAATAGTGCCTGGCAAACAGTAGATGCTCAGACAATATTTGAAGGAAGCATGAATCATCTTTTATCAGTTTAAATACCAGTTGGATGCTGGCCGATCCCTGTATCTTCAGCCCCACCCTCTCCCCGAGTTCTAGATCTGTCCATCCACATGCTATTTGACACCTCTACTTGGGTGTTTCGCGAGCATCTGAAACCTAATAAGCCTCGAGTTGGATTCCCGTTTCCTCCTCATACCCTCTGACCTGTTTCTCCCCTGGTCAGTTAAACCAAACAGCAGTAATTATCCTCAATCCCCTCTTTGCCCCACTCTTCACACCTGGTCCGTCAGCGAGTCCTGTGGCCGATGCCTCACAGCTGCCCACCTGTCCCCAGCCGCACTGTTACCTTAGCCCTCATAGCTGTTCTCTTTGCCTCCACCCTTGTCCCCCACAACTTCATCTGCACACAGCAGTGTGAGGGTCTTTTTTAAAAAAATTTAAAAATTTACAATAGTTTTAGATTTAGAGAAAAGTTGCAAAGGTAACTTAGAGAGTTTCCATCCACCCCCACCCAGTTTCCCCTACTGTCAGCATCTTACATTACTCTGGTGCATTTTGTCACAACTAAGGAACCAACCTTGGTACCTTGCTATTAACTAAACTCCACCCTTTGTTCAGATCTCTCTAGTTTGCCCTACTATTCTTTTTCTGGTCCAGGATCCCATTCAGGTCCCACTTTACATTTAGTTATCATGTCTCCTTGGGTTCCTTCCTGCTGTGACTGTTTCTCAGACTTTCCTTGTTTTTGGTGACTTTGCTAGTTTTGAGGAGTGTCGGTCAAGTATTTTGTCAAAGCCCCCTCAATTTGGGTTTATCTGATGTTTTCCTCATGTTTAGGCTGGAGTCCTGATTTTGGGGAGGAAGACCACAGAGGTGAAGTGCCCTTCCCATCAAGGGTGCACGCTAGCAATGTGATGTGTCACTGTCGATGTTGACCCCGGTCACCTGGCTGAGGCAGTGTTTGCCAGGTTTGTCCACTGGACACTTACTTTTTTCTCCTCACTTTCTGTATTCAACTCCTTGGAAGGGAGTCACCAAGAGCAGCCCACATTCAAGGGGCAGGGGAGGAGGGAATTAAACTGCATCTCCTGGAGGGGAGATTATCAACATAAATGATTTAGAGTTCTGTATGGGAGACTTGTCTCTCTCCCCCATTCATTCATTTATTCATTCACTCATTCCTTTATTAAGTCATCTTTTATGTATGTCAGTATGGAGTCATGGGCATTTATTTCATACTTTGCATTATAATCCAACACTATGTTATTTATTTGGGGCTCAAATTGTTCCAGCTTTGGCCTTTGGGCCCTCCTTCAGGTTGACTCCTATGTCCATTTGACATGCCCCCATCCCTTTGTTGTTTGAGCACGTTCTTCCTTTCTGTCTCTCCAAGTTGCTGTGGGCTCATCTGGTATGTTCCCTGACCCTACCTGAGAATCAGCCATTTCTCCAGGTGTCCTGGAGTCCTTTGGTTGGAGAGTTGTACTAGAAAGGATGGATGGTCTGGGTGCTGGGGGTGCTCGCTGGCACTGGGCCAAGGATCTTTGAAAAATGCAAACAGAGACACCTCCTTTTTCACTTGGAATAAAGTATATATCCTTACCATGGTCATTTGACTCCTGGCCATCTTTTCAGTCATGTTTTGAGCCACTGTGCAGCTATGATGAGCCCATTTCTTCTCCTCAGATGAATCTTTGGACTCACTGTGTCTGCCTGGGTCTTTGCCTGGGTGACTCCGGGTCCCAGGGAAATGCCCCTGGACTCTAGCCCTTACCTGCCTTGCTTGCCTTGGTCTTCCAGCCCCAGGAAAGCCTCTGGTAGTGAAAGAATGATGACCTCCAAGCCTTTGTACTGCCATCTGCACGTGGCAGTCTCTGATGGAAAGCCTGTCCTTCCCTAGAAAGCTTTATTTTTCTTGAAGACCTAGCTCAAAGGTGCATGAAGCCCTTCTGATTCCCAGTGACCTGCAAAACTGTCGTGCCCTCTTTTGTTCCCAGAGATTGGTGCGAATGTCTCCATGAAAGCACCGGCACATGGAACTGTAAGTAGCTTGCAGACACCCTTTTGTTGCTCACAAGTGAGCTCCCTGAAGCTGCCAACCATGATTTGCCCATCTTGGCTTCTCAGTTCAAGACTCTCAGTAAGTAATTTATCAAGTGGATCTGGGACTTGCCATTTAAGTTCCCCAGACCTCTTCAGCGAAAGTCTCCCTAGGAAGGGATGAGCAGGTCACCAGGGGAGCCATTTCCAGCCCTCAGAAAGGGCTTGGAAGGTTATGGCAAAAGTGGCTTCCCATTTGCTTTCTCCTTTCCCTTCTTTGGAAGAGAGAGCTGGAGGGTGGAAAGGTCACTTCTAGCAAAGCTTTCTGATATTTCAGCAGTTATAAAGGAGGTCCCGTCAGCCCCTGTCTTATCTTAAAATCTCCTTGATGTCTGTGTCTTTTTTTTCCCCATCTCTGAAGATCAATAATATTGAAGAAGTGAGAGATCAAGGTTTTTCAAGTGGTGGGTGAGCAGGGATGGGGGCTGGGAGTGGGGGTGGAAGGAAAGTTCCCATTAAACTCATGCCTGGATGATGTTTCCAGATGCACCAAGTTACCTGCTCTCCCCTCTCTACCCTCATTCCTCCATCCCTCCCTCTCTTTCCTATAAACAAAGCCACAGCCTCAAACAACATTTGTAAAGCACATTATAAAATGCTTCTAATAAATCCCTAACAGCCTGGGCCATAACCAGCTGAAAGAAAGGTGAATATGACACAAAATTGTCAGAACAACAAATTGGGTCACGAGAGCAGGGATTTATTCATCTCTGTAAGTGTGCTATAAAAGTCCATATAATTTCACAAATAAATATGAACATTGCTTAGTAAATGGCTCCTGGATTTAGAGCCCGAGAACCACAGGAAGGAACACATTAGCACCAACAGTGCAATTTCAGATATGGGGCAAATCAACCTGGGGGCTGCCAACCAGATGGCCTCAACGTACTCCTGTCCCTTCTCAAATGTGTGGGGCACCCCAGGCTGGGCAGCAGGAGGGCTGGGCAGCTCTTGGGATCCAGGACTAGAACTGGACACCAGACGGGGACTGGTGGGCCCTGTCGTCCTCCTGAAGGTCTGTGAGGCCTTGGATGAGGAGGGAAGCTCAAGGAGGAAGGCAGCTCCCCGCTCTGGGTAGGTGAGTGGGAAGATGTTGAGGTCAGGTGGGCTGGCAACCCTGCAAGTACGGTGACCAACCTCCAAGTTTCCTGGCACCGAGGGGTTTCCCAGGATGCTGGACTTCCACTTTTATAACTGGGACAGTTGGTCACCCTACCACTCAGAGCAGTGATCCTGGGGGCTCCTTCATTGCACACTGCCTCCTGTTGATGGGTGGCCCCAGAAACTGGGTGTGAGGAGGAAAGGAAAAAGAGGCAGGGCTTCAGAGAAGGTGGAATTAGATTTACGTCAGTGTTTTTCAACTCTGGTTGCACTTGAAGTACTTTTAAAAAGTATTAATTTCCAGGTGCATGAAAAGATGCTCAACGTCACTAATCATCAGGGAAATGCAAGTAAAAACCACAAAGAGATAGCACCTCACACCTGTCAGAATGGCTATCATCAAAAAGACCGCAAAGAACAAATGTTGGTGAGGATGTGGAAGAAAGGAAACCCTCGTAGGCTGTTGCCACAGCCTCAAACGCTGTTGGTGGGAAAGTGACTTGGTGCAAACACTGTGGAAAACAGCATGGACATTTCTCAAAAAACTAAAAATAGCACTACCTTATGACCCAGCAATTCCACTGCCGGGAATATATCTGAAAAACCCCCGAAAACACTAATTCGAAAAGATACATGCACCCCAATGTTCACAGCAGCATTAATTACAATTGCCAAGATACGGAAGCATCCTAAGTGTCCGTCAGCAGGTGAATGGATTAAGAAACTATGGTATATGTATACGATGAAATGCCACTCAGCCATAAAAAAGAATGAAAATTTTCCATTTGCAACAACGTGGATGTACTTGGAGGATATTATGCTAAGTGAAATAAGTCAGACGGAGGAAGACAAATATTGTATGATATCACTTATATGTGGAATCTTAAAAATACAGCAAACTAGTGAATATAACAAAAAAGAAGCAGACTCACATACAGAGAACAAACCAGCAGTCACCAGTGGGGAGAGGGAAGGAGGGAGGGGCAAGATAGGGGTAAGGGATTAAGAGGTGCAAACTATTAGGTATGAAATAAGCTACAAGAATATATTGTACAGCACCGGGAATATAGTCAATATTTTATAATGACTATAAATGGAGCATAACATTTAAAAATTGTGAATCACTATATTGTACACCTGTAACATATAATATTGTACATCGAATATACTTCGATTAAAAAAAAAAGGAGAAAAAAACCTATTAATTTCTAGCCTCATCCCAGACCGCTAAACTGGAATCTCCATGGGTGGGGTCCAGGCGCTGGTACTATTTCAGGGCTCTCCAGGCGATTCTGACATGCATGGGGCATGGTTCAGAGGTGTGGAGGATGCCTTCTCCAGCTCATCCAGTGCTACAACTTGACTGCCCCTTCTTAGTGCCTTGTAGGAACTGTCCTTTGATCTATTTATTCTCTTTTCTCTTGTTGCCATCACCAACTCCCAACCCCATTTAAATACCAAATCAGAGCTCACACAAGCCATATTTGCTAATTCAGTCATGAATCCACCAGGAGCACTGGCTGACCCTTTCCCATCTGGTGCTTTTCTCTTGCAGACACAGCCCAGATAAGAAATGATGACCTGCATTTTCAAACCAAAGATGTTACAAATAGGAAAGTCTGTCGTAACGAGCATTCTTTTTTATAACTTTTTTATAACTAAGGTAAAAATGTTATAGTGAAATTTGGTAGAACACGTATGTCTCTGCCCCTCTCCACGGTAGCTGGGGTGATAACTTGGAGCTTACACATCATTCACTCTGTTGGCTGGCAGGACACACAGACTCTAAATTTATTTTATTTTATTTATTTTGGTTTTTTTTGCAGTACGCGGGCCTCTCACTGCTGTGGCCTCTCCCATTGCGGACACAGGCTCCGGACGCGCAGGCTCAGCGGCCATGGCTCATGGGCCCAGCTGCTCCGCGGCATGTGGGATCTTCCCAGACCGGGGCACGAACCCGTGTCCCCTGCATCAGCAGGTGGACTCTCAACCACTGTGCCACCAGGGAAGCCCCAGACTCTAAATTTAAACCCAATATATCCTCCTGTACACTTGAAATTTTGTATTTGGACTGTCTGACTGCATGGGACAAGAATTTGGACTGTGAGCGCCAGGCTGAGCATCACGGGGGCTCTCTGTTATGGCCTGTGGTAGAGAGTGGATCACAGCTCCCAGAAGAGGGAGTTTGGTCTCCCTGGAAACCTGACTTGGATGCACAAAGATCTCAGCTCTCATGTCCTGCATCTGTCCTGTGACATCCTCTAACCCGATCTTTCAGGCTCCCGTTCTCTGAGCTCCACCACCGATGGTCAGCAGCCCCAGTTCTGTCCTGAACAATGGTGTCTTAATCACTCAGTGCTCTGACAGCTTGTAAAGCAATGTGTCGGGGGTGGGGGTCTCATTTGATGCTGGCTTGCACGGTCCTCTCATGATTTTATGAGTGTGGAAAGTCCATAGAGATGTAGAATCAGAGGTTGGGTCTCGGTCGCATTTTACTTCATGGCTCTCCAACCTTGGACAAATCCCTTAACCCCTTTGATCCTTAGTGTCCTTCTCTGCATAATGGGAAGAATGGGATTGCAGACATATGGAGTGTATGATGCTATATACAGTCTCTGGCACATATTTGGTATTGTGCTTGTTATCTCTCTCCCCAACTTCCTTCTGTTCCTTATCACTGTTAAGACAATCAAATGTGAAGACATCATGCAAGGTGCTGTACTCAAACTCGGGAATCTTCTAGTTATTACTCTGATTCCTGTTAGACCTTTATTCTCCTGGCCTATATCTAGAGATTGGAACCTTTTACCCTTCTGTACTAGACCATGAAGTGCATCTCCTACTTTGCCATCTCTCAGACCTTACCATGCAGGTATCAAACATCAACTCTTATCCATTCTCTCTGAGCTTCCAAGGCCTTACCCTCTTTACAAGGCCTCCTTCAAGTCCACCCTTCCAGGAAGGAAGACTGGAATTTTGTCATCTTGTAACTGGTGAGGGAAGGAATACTTTTAGGTCCCTGTAGAGGTTTATCAGGGCCACCCCAGCCCTGAGGGCCAGCTCACGTCCCGCTGTTTGAGTTTGCTCAGGCCATCTGCCCTTAACTCTGCTGTCCAAGCTGAAGGGTCCTCCTTCCTCATCTTCCCAAAGCCTATTCATCTGCCAGGACCCAGGCTTAGTCCTACCTCCCCCAGAACTAGCCCCCACCCCCGCAAGCACCCTGACCTCCCTTGCACTTAGCACTTGTGATGCTTGCATACTGGTCCCTGGGCTGGATGTCCTCTCTTGGCCTCTCCACCTCTACCCTGTCCTGCCCTGTGCTGGGAGGCTGACCTACCTGGACTCCCTTTCCTTTGGCTTCAGGTTGGGTTTAGCCAATGGGATGAACCAACAGAAGATCCAAGGGCAGGAGGAGAGTGAGCTGGGAGTACATATTCCCTACGGAGTTGCCTCTGGCTGCTACAGCTCTTTTTTTTTTTTTTTTTTTGCTGTAGCTCTTGTTAAGTGGACTTTCCCATACAGCGGTCCTCTCTGTCTTCTCAATGTCTCCTTCCCTGGCCTCTTCGGGCCTGGGGCGGTGGTGCACATTATCCCTTATGGCTTTCCCTAACCCCTTCCCATGTATTTTAAAAACAGCACTCTCATTAAACTCTCCTCAATTATCCAACTTGAGTGTTCCATCTGTTTCTTGCTGAGACCCCGACTAATACGGCTTCTGATGGTGCAGGGTCCGATCTAACACTTAGTATGTATTGTTTTATGTCATCCTTCAGTTGTTCACCACATGCATGTCAGGGTTAGGGTCTAAAGGGAAGACACGACTATCATCTAGCTTTTTCGGTGTCCCCAGGCTTGGCATAGTGCTGGCCTCATGCTGGGCATGAGTTGCCTGAGAGAAAAACTGCCATGTTTGCAGGCTTCTAACTCCCTTTCTTTGGTCTCTTTCCGAGGTTTATGGGCCCAGTGGCTGTCTTAGAAGAGAAGTTTTGAGTTGGGTGGTGGGGAGTCCTGGACTTGGAAACCAAAACTCACACATTGGGCTGAGACAGACACTGGAGCAAGACCCCCTGCAGCTTGGAAGCACAGGCATGCCAAATGTCATATCCAGAGAGTACCAGGGTCAGCCCTGGGTGATGAAGCACTGTCTGGGGAGCTTGGCAGGGCAGGAGGTGGCATTGCATCTTCTGGTGAGAAGGTAGGCAGAGCTGGTGATGGATGGTCTGGTGTCAGGTACATATAGAAGCATGATCATGAGATTAGAAGTCATCTGAATGAGAAGGGACCTTAGGATCATCTAGTCCTGTCTTGTCCAATATGGCGGCCACTTGACATGTGTGGCTCTTGAGCACTTGAAATGTGGCTGGTCTGAATTCACATGTGCTGTGGGTGTAAAATACATACCAGGTTTCAAATTTAGTATGAAAAAAAAGAATGTAAAATGATCTCATTAAATTTGTTTATATTCACTACATGTTGAAATGATAATGTATTATGTATGTTGCATTCAATTATATAAATTCTTTTTAAAATTTTTATTAAAATATAGTTGACTTGCAATGTTGTGTTAGTTCCAGGTGTACAGTGAAGTGATTCAGTTATATATATATATATATATATATAATATATATATATATATTCTTTTATTACATCCTCTTCCATTATAGCTTATTACAAGATATTGAGTATTGTTCCCTGTGCTATACAGTAGGTCCTTGTTTGTTATCTATTTTATGTATAGTAGTGTGTGTCTGTTAATCCCAAACTCCAAATTTATCCCTTTCCACCACCCCACTTTGGTAACCATGTTTGTTTTCTATGTCTGTGAGTCTATTTCTGTTTTGTAATGATATACATTCTTAAAATTAATTTCATACATTTCTTTTTACTTTTTCAACACGACTACTAGAAAATTTTAAATTATATATGCATCTCACATCATATTTCTATTAGGCAGTGCTAGTTTGGTCCATCCCTCTCATTTTACAGATGAGGAGACTGAGGCTCAGAGAAGGGAAGAGAGTTTCCGAGGCCACATACCCAGAGGGGATCAAGCAGGGAAAGCTGGGTAGGTCCCAGGATGGAGAGTGGCCTGACCCTGAGATTTGAAAGCAGAGGTCCAGTCTTGGCCTGGATTTGGGACCTTGCCTACGTGAAATGGAGGCCTAGCACCTTTCTCTGAGATAGCTCCATGCCCCTGCCCGTGAAGCCCATCTCCCTGGAGGAATGTCTCTTGGTGGGCAGGGAGAGGTCCTCTCCACCCATGGCCTTGGCCCAGGCAGCCTAGACAGGACCTGACAAAAGAACTGAAAGGCGGTTTAGAGAGAGGTCTCCCCAGTGGCTACCACTATCACACCTGTGTTGAGCAAGGCTTCCCAGTTACCTGGGGGAGGCCGGTAAAGCCAGGACTCAGCAACATTTGAGCTGATTCTGCAAGTATTTCTTGAGTGTGTCCTCTGTACCTAGGCCAAGAAAAGGAGAAGACACAGTTCCTGGGCTCTGTGACTTATAGTCTGGCACAAAACAACCCGTTATACATGAAACGACTTCAGAACAATGCCAGACAGCAAAGGTTAAGTCCCACGTGGGTAACCCAGACTGCAGTTGAGATGTGGTGGGGGCTGTGGTCATGAAGATGGCTTGCTATTTAGTGAAAAACCTGGCATGGAGCCCTTGTATAGTCTGAGCTCTGCTGCTAACCATCCAGCAATTTGGGCAGATCGCTCTCTGTCCCATCTCATTGTCCTCATTTGCTCAACGGGATAATGCCGGCCATCTGGATCCCATTCTCCTGGTGTGGTGGGTGTGACGGGAGTGCCACACGTGGCCAGGAAGGGGTGCCGCCTAGGCCTGAGGTTCCAGAACCACGGTGGGCAGGGAGTGAATGGGAGCAGCTGAAGGGTGCCCGAGAGGGAGGCTGGCCATATAATGTATCTTCCAAAACGGAGTGTGTCTAAGGGTGAAAGGGGATGCGATTAATATTAAAATTGGGATGAGAGATGGAGGGAAACGTTGTTCGATATAAATAGGATGTATGGCTCTCTGCTGGGGAGAGACCAAAAAGCCCAACTGAGACCAGTCCAGTCTGGCTTGGGAGGCTTTGCACTAGGGGTTGGAGGGCCGGAGATGGAGGGTTAGGGTTAGGTAGGGGTCAAAGCAGGAAGAAGTCTGGGGACAGCATGGACAAGACGCAAGATGCAAATAGTGAGGGAGTGCTTGGCCTGGAGCCTGGTGTAGGACAGCCCTGCAGCTCCAGACACATACCTCCTGGGGTTATGGGGAATCTAAAACGAGGTCGTGGCAGGAGACGTGATGTTGGGGACCCAGCAAGGCAATGTAGTCTCATTATTGACCACAGGTGAACATTTTTGAGGGTGTCCTCTGGCTGACGATAGAGGAAAGCATGCTGCTTGGAACCCCGCAAGGGAGTCCGAGAATGATGCCTGAGTGAGGCCAAGGTTGCTGGCAGCAGGGTGAAGGCCAACAAACTTCAGAGCCCTTGAGAGCTCTCCGGGCCTCCAGCCCCACCCCACCCCAACCCTAACAGTGGGCCCTGTTGAACCAGAGCCAGCTGGAAGCAGGAGGTCTTTGGTCCAAGCCCCACACATGAAGAGAGCCTTAGAAGAGGTGCCCCTGTGACCTCCACTGGGGGAGCTCAAAGGGGCCCATGCTTCCTGGCTGTGGGGCTCGAGTGGGGAGGGAACCATGCTGTGGCTTTGACCCCAGAGAAACATGACTGGCCCAGTGTTCCAGCCTTTGCCCTGCGGCTCTCTTGGTTCCATCTGCTGACCTCATGGGATTGTGCTTTGAGTCTGTCTTGGCTGCTGTGCACGGCTGGGGTGACAGGGCCTTTCTTCCCTCTCGGCAGCCCCTGTGGGTTGAGTCCAGCTCTGGTGGGTGCTGAATCCCTCCCGCCGCCTCCCTGCATGTACCCAGCACCCCCTTTCTTCTGCCCATCTTCCCCACAGTCTCTCACTGGGGCCTGCAGGGATTTCAGGAAGAACATACCCGGGCCTCCTGCCAGGTAAAGTGGTAAAACCCTCTCTTCTTCTCAGGCCCCAGGGACCGGGTCTGTGTGCTTTTCTATTCTCCGGTGGCCACCACCCACCCTGTGCAGTGAGATTCCACCTCACATGCTCTGTTAACAACAGATATCATCATGGGTGTCAAGGGACCAGTCCTTGCACAGAGGGAGTGATGTGTTTCCTTCTAGGAAGATTCCCAAGTAGAACCTTTAAGTCCTTCTTGGCTGTCTTTAAATAGACCCAGAAGGCTTGTTCTTTAGAGCTCTCTCTGATATGAAGGTTCATAAACTCTGTGAAGTCACACAGCTTCTGGAGGTCTTCAGTAGGTGTTCGGGGCGCTCTTCGGCTCTGTTCTGAAAGGTAGGCAGGTCTAGGCTTGTCTTTCTTACAGTGTCCTCTTCCTTCACTTCGTTGGTCCCATGAGAAAATCTCTGCATCATTCACTGATTCCTAGGGGTCAAGCTCAGCCAGCCTGCCCTCCCCTCGGGGAGGCAACCCCATGTATTAAAGATGCCTGTGATTTGTTTGAAGCAGGTGAGGTAAGGCACACAGACACAGAAATGTCTGTCCTGAGGGAATACGTTTTTATACTCACAGATCCCTAGAAACAGGAGGCAAGCCATGAAGGGGGGCCACACGGGGAAGCACCAGATCTATCAGGAGGCAGAGGGAGGGGGGGAAACATGGGCAAGAGTCTTTCTGTGGTTTCTGCAGGAAGTAATAGGCAAAGCAGGATAAGCAGGTTTAGGATTGGGTAGTTGAATAATTTCAGCAGGCTCTGGGGCACACGGGTTGTCCCTAGTTGTTTGGTACCTGGCCTTGGGGTGATTAGGGCAGGGGGATAGTGGCCCTAGTGGAGGGTAACAACTTAATAAAGGAGGAGCTTGGGGGTGTGGGCCCTGGGTTGGGTGGTTTGCTATCTCGAGGAATTAGCTAGTGTGGAAGGGACAGTCCTTCCAGTGTCAGTGAGGCCAGAAGATGTCAAAACATCAAACAGAAAAATTAGAAAATGTGGTTATTATCCTCTGTCTCTGAAAAATCCTGTAGAAATTCTAGCCATTCTGCTGTATTACCTTCAACGATACCTTTTCGCTGCCTTTTGGAATCAAGGCCTCTTCCTGGAAGTCTTCTCTTATCTCACCACTGGGGTCCCCCAGTGAATGATTCCCTGCTCCCAGAGACTCTGCCTGTCCCTCTGCAGTCCCCGCTATTCAGTGCCAAGGCTTGGGGTTAGTTGTGTTCATGCTGGCCTCCTCTCCAGGGTCATGAGATCCTTGAGGCTTTGTCTTACCCCATATCCCTTGCAGTGTCTTTCACAGGCCTGGCACGCAGACAAGGTGCCATAAATGGTGGTAGAACACCGAATGAACATGGGCTGTGGGCCATTTGGAGATCCTCAAACTCAAAGGAGTCATTTGCATCTCAGGGTCCTCTGAACAATGTCTGCTGTCTTGGTGTCCCTCCTGAGAAAACAGCAGGAGACATGACGGGTGGTGACCCAGCAAGGCACTTCTATTCTCACTGCTGACACCACAGGTGGGCATTTTTGTGGGTGTCCCCTGGCTGCTGATGGATTGTACTTGGACCGCTTCTTATTCTAGTGTTCACGACCTCACGAGACTCCTTTGACCCCTGAATTTTCATATAGAAATTCATGTGCAGTTTTCTAAGAGAGAAGATCCAGCGCATTCATCAGATTTTGGACTTGCTCCAAACAGGGAGCAGGTTAAGAGCCTTAGAATGGATGGTCCCTGGCAAGGCTGTGGTCCAGAGCTGGTGTCTGGAAACTTCCACCGCCTCTGTCCAGGTCAGTCCTACTGGAAGCCCATTCCTCATGGGACCCTGCCTCTGTGTCCTTCCTTCTCTCACAGTTAGGCTCTCTGGACCCCTTGTGGGGCAGTGTCTCCCTGTCTCCCAGACTGATCCTGATCAGGGGGTGGGAGTGATTTAAGTCATTCCAGATCACCACCCTGGGGCTGACAGGACTCTGATCTGGCACCCTATATTGCTTCTTGTGCCAGAGGCCCCGTCCAGGTCACTCCTCAGGTGCTCCAAGCGCTCCAGGGTAGGGCCACTTGCCTATGCTCTCCCCTCCCTCCTACTATCCTGGCCAGGTTGCCCTGGCCTGCAGCAGCCAGGTCGGTGCTGGGAGACTTTGCAGATGCCCATGGTGACAGCAGTGAGAACAGCAGCAGCTGTCATTCCTGTTATTATTATTGCTTATCAGCAATAGCAACAACAGTGTTTTATCAAAAAGAACAAAGGTGCAAGTTGATACCACGGACAGCTGATTCTGCCAGTGCTTCCCTATATTCATTTTCTCACTTGATTCTTACGGCAACCCATGGGACAGGAACTCTGATCTTTCCCATCTCCATTTTACGGAAAGAAACGGAGACACAGGGAAGTTAAGTTACTCACCTGAGGTCACACAACTAGTAAATATAGAGCCAGAGTTTAGACCCAGGTGTGTCCCGCTCCCAAGCTCACACCTGTGGCCCCCATACCACGTTACTAAGTGCCTAACTGCACCCTCGGTCTGGGAGCATCCTTGTCCTAGGAACTTGCATTCCTCTGTCCTCTCCCCATGGCTCCCATAGCACCCTGTCCTTCTGCAGTAAAGCACTCATCACGCAGAACCGCCATCGCCTGTTCTGGAGCATGAGCTCCCTGAACCGGGGCCTGGGTCACTCTTGTTCTCCACTGTAACCCCCAGAGCCTGGTGCAGTGCCTGGCACACAGCACCTGGGTCTCATCTGGTTTTGTTGTGAGGTGCAGCCTTGGACATGGCCCACACCTCACTGTCAGTGCGCAGCGGACCAGCTGCCCTGGCCCGCTGGCTTCACACACTGCCCGCTGCCGGCCACCCCCGATGAGGGAAGAGAGTCAGTGATGGCAGAGTTCAGAGCACGTCCCGGGCAGCCTCTCTCCCTGCTCACGGTACCAGACCTCAATGGGAACTGACATCTTCTCTTGTGCCTTGACCTCTCCCTCCCTGCTCCCTGGGGATTCACGGCCCAGAAGCTGATCGGGAACGACAGGCCTAGTTTTACCGGAACAAATCTGCCAGTGAAAGGGCACTCACAGCACCTCCCTGCTAAGAGGCAGGCCAGCCCGTTCGGTCCGGACCCGTTTTGACAAAGAAGGCCAAGGCCAGCTGGCCTTGAGTTTACTGACCGGGGCCTGCAGGGGTCTCTCAGTTTGGGCCTGGGCTCTGAGGGCTCGGCTGCCTCTCCCACCCTGAGACCACGGCGGATGGGGGCTCTGGGGTCTCAGCCTGCCTGAATCTTGGGTTCCAGGATGAGGGGGCGGTGATGCTCTTGCCCCAGGTGTCAGCTTTTGGAGCCATGAGAACCTCCACTGGGGGCCTCATCCCAGTGGATTCCCAGGTCTAAGCGAGGTGCACCATCTGAAGCCAAAGAAGGCTTTGTGAGAAGAGGCGCCGGGAGGTATAACCAGGCAGAGAGGTGTCAGAAAGGGTATACATATATGGAGAAAGTGAGCCCAGGGGACTTCCTGAGCTGAAACAGAAATGAGTATGGGGTCTTTAAAACTGCACTGCTCATCCGGATGGGACAAAGGCTGCTTAAGGCATCAAATTGGAGCCAACACCCATTTGCAGAACCAGAATCCCAGAACTGGTAACCCCCATCAGCTCATCCTAGGGTCCGACTCATGTCCTCTAGAAAACCCCACCGATTCTACTGGTTCACCTGTCAATCCATCAACTCATCAAGCATTCGTCAATGATCTGTGCACACAGCACCATCCCGAGCAAATGCTTACCCTCTTGCCGGAGAGATGAGGTAGATGGGTGTGCATGCACACCCACAAGCAGCAAACCGGCATGGGGTATAACTCATGGGGGATAGAATGAGGTGACACACACAAGGCACTGACTGAGCAAGCAGATGAAATCGGGAGGAGTCAGAAAAGGGAGGGGTCCACATGGGCTGGGGTGCTGGGGGAGGGGCACGCAGAGGGGTCGGGAAGGATGCAGTTTTGTGAACGGGAGAGCAAAGAGCCCCCAGTTGGATGGAATCACGGCATGTGGCTCTGGTGCCACCAACACCACCCTTCCAGCTCCACTCTGAGCATGACATGTTATTGCCATTGCCACAGCACCTGGCACAGAGCTGCCACACCTTGGTGCCCACCTTGATGAAGACGGGTGGTCAGTAGAGAGAAGAGTGGACAGGCAGACCGGATGCCCGCTGTTTCCCTCCCCTCTCTTCCCCACCTTCCATATGAGCCAAGCACTGTTCATAACAGTGAACGTGAGGCAAAACTGCTGACCTCATGGAACTTGCATGAACTTCCGTCACCAGTTCCAGCCTTCAGTTTTTCATCTGTAGAATGAGACTACTTCTCTTACCAAACTCAGGTTCAGCTGCTTGTCCCTCAAGAATCCAATACTGAGAGACAAGTGCTGGGTAAAAGGAAAGATAGCTTTACTGAAGGAGACAGCAATCACAGGGAGAATGTGGACTCATGTCCCAAAGGACAACCCCCCCTTGTTGATCGGGGGGCAAGAGATTTTAAAGGGGAATTTCAGGGGTGCACAGGTGGGGCAGGGGCTATGTTCAGAACAGCACAGTCAGCTCTGACAGTCATCTTGAAATTGGTCATGCAGTGGTCTGAGCAGCAGCATCTTTTTATTTAATTAAAAAATTTTTAAAAATCTTTATTGGAGTATAATTGCTTTACAATGGTGTGTTAGTTTCTGCTTTATGACAAAGTGAATCAGTTATACATACACATATGTCCCCATATCTCTTCCCTCTTGCGTCTCTCTCCCCCCCTACCCTCCCTATCCCACCCCTGTTGGTGGTCACAAAGCACCGAGCTGATCTCCCTGTGCTATGTGGCTGCTTCCCACTAGCTATCTATTTTACGTTTGGTAGTGTATATATGTCCATGCCACTCTCTCACTTTGTCCCAGCTTACCCTTCCCCCTCCCCGTGTCCTCAAGTCCATTCTCTAGTAGGTCTGTGTCTTTATTCCCGTCTTGCCCCTATGTTCTTCATGACCATTTTTTTTAGACTCCATATATATGTGTTAGCATACAGTATTTGTTTTTCTCTTTCTGACTTACTTCACTCTGTATGACAGACTCTGTATGACAGTCCATCCACCTCACTACAAATAACTCAATTTCGTTTCTGTTTATGGCTGAATAATATTCCATTATATATATGTGCCACATCTTCTTTATCCATTCATCTGTCAATGGACACTTAGGTTGATTCCATGTCCTAGCTCTTGTAAATAGACCTGCAATGAACATTGGAGTACATGACTCTTTTTGAATTGTGGTTTTCTCAGGGTATATGCCCAGTAGTGGGATTGCTGGGTCATATGGTAGTTCTATTTTTAGTTTTTTAAGGAACCTCCATACTGTTCTCCATAGTGGCTGTATCAATTTACATTCCCACCAACAGTGCAAGAGGGTTCCCCTTTCTCCACACCTTCTCCAGCATTTATTGTTTGTAGATTTTTTGATGATGACCATTCTGACTGGTGTGAGATGATACCTCATTGTAGTTTTGATTTTGAGCAGCATCATCTTGATTGTTTTAAGTACAGCTACTCTTCAGTTCCAGGGTGGATTTGTTACCATTTCCTTGAGGCCAGTTCTTGGAATCGTATAAGATGGAACTGCTTGTGTCATGGCTATAGTCTGGTCATCATGTAGTTAACTTTTCCACCTGGTGGGTGTTTCAGTATCTACAAAACAGCTCAAAGGGTATGACTCAGAATATTATCTGTAGCCCATTAGGAGGAACTAAAGGTCCTTGACTTTGTTTAATTGCTAAACTGTTATTATCTTGTCTTCTTTGACTGTGTTCCTTTGCTTCTGCATTTTCTTACAACTCTGATTGAATTAATTCTTTGGCTAAAGTTTTTGTACAGACAAGATGCAGGCAGAGGTCATGGGGGTGGGGTCTGTCCTGGGAACACCCCATAGCATCCTGCTCCATTATACTTCTGCCTCCAAATCTTTCAAATTCAGTGGACCTTACAGTTAGTTAAGCTGGGCTGGTCACAGCTGTGGAAGGAAATCACAGGACATGTCCTTTCCTGGGGATACACACCAGCATCACCACCACAACCATCACTGACATAGGAAAGCATCAGAGCAGCCCTGGTTGCCTGAGGCGTAACCCACATGTTTCCAGGCTCTGGCTGGATTCTCTGCATCAGGTGGGGCCTCCTCACATGCTCATGTCACACACATCTCTGCATCCTGGTGTCCCACACCCTCTCTTACTCTGCCCGGGGGCTTAACAAGAAGGCCTGCACTGCCTGTGTGTTTAGGTGAGCTACTTCATGGTCGATTTCCCATCCATCAGCTCTGATCCTTTGCTGGAGACTAAACACCAGAACAATTATTGTTTAATTTCAAGTGAAAGGAGCACCGAAGGAGACACAGTGTGACCTTTTCTGTGTATGTATCTACAGATAGAGATATATAGACATTGGAATTTATTTCCCCTGGGAGAGAAGTGGCACCGTGCTGCCAGCTGGGTTTGTGTTTGGAGCTGTGTTTGTGTACAGTGCTATGTGTAATTTATTTCCCCAGGGAAGATCCGCTAAGATGGCACATCTGATTCCTGTAGAGGTTTCTTTTTATTTTTTTTAAATAAACCAAGCCACCCCCTACCCTGAAAGGAAAATTGTCTCCTCCATCTAGTGGCCTTATTTGACGGGTGTCTCTGAGTTTCACAATGCCTTAGCACAGGGCTCGGACTCTGGTCCCTGCAAATTCTCTGGGTCCCCACATCACCTAGCCTCTTTCTCTTGTGGTCATGGGTGGGAGGGGAGGGGAGGGGACTACAGGATGACTGAGGCTAAGGACACACAGGGCCAGACCAGCCCTGCCTTTTCTCATCTTTCTCCTCGGAGGCTCTGAGTGAGTTTCGTGCCTTTGCTTATTCTTCACTGGAACTAGCTTTATCCTAGAGTTAGGAAGGGATGTCCTCATGCTGCCTGCACCTTCCCCCAATCTGCTCCCCAGCACCTCTCCACTTCCTCAGCCAGAGCCACCTAATGAGGCAGTTCTCAGATCCCCAGGTAAGTAAATAAGAGCTCCAGCTCTCTGCGTTCCAGATCCTCCTCTGTGCCTGATGGCAGGGAGATTAGAAATATTTAGAAGGCATTATTTAATTAGCAAATGCAATGCTTACTTTAATTTTGTAAATTCTGTAGGCACAAGCGCCTGCCCACCTGTTCCAGTTGCCATAACAACTTTAAATTTCATTTGTGGTCTCTGCTGCTGTTTCCTCTTTGATTGTGTGTATCTGTGTGTTTTGTTTGTCTGGGGGATTGTAGTTCCTTTCCCCATCCTCCTCTTCCCCTAAGCCCCTCCCTTGATGCCTTCTATTTCATCTCAGCCTCTTTGATGCCTCTCTTTTTTCCTCCATTTCCTTCAGGGTCTCCCTCCATCTCCTTCCCTCACTTTTGAGGTTTAGTGTAGAATTATCTTCTTCCATTGCTGGAACCTGTGAGCCAAGAGTTCTCAAAGGCTCTCTAGAGTGCTTTAGGGGAATGCGTGGCTCTCAATGTGCTGTGATTTCAGGGACCCTGGAAGGCCCTGAGAGCTCCGAGTATCAACCTGACCCAGTGTTACAATGCCTGAAATGTCCCCATTGAAAATTTGTAAACCCTGGTCCCTGTCCCTAAGGGAATGGTGAATGCTTTTGAAGGGATTACACTGTCAAGAGGCTCTTGTGAGGAAATAGTGATTGACCTGATGGGTGCTGCTGGTTTTGGGAAGGAGCAGGATAGCACCCTGCTCCTGCAGGGACATCAGAGATGCAGGAAGAGAGCACGGACAAGAGGAATCTCTGAGGTCATGCACTCCCCTATGCATGCTTTTGTCCAGGAGAAGTCTACCTCTTTGGTAGGCTGTACCACTTTTCCCTGAAATGCATCAGAGAATTCCCAGACCTGGAACTCAAGCAACCTGTGGGCCTGACTGCAGGATGTTGGCTACCCTGGGCTTTCTGAGTCTCCTGGGTAAAGTTGACCAGACACGGCAGTGATGCAGGAGGCTTTTCTGCTGAGGGGCAGGAGGACCTGATTGCCGTGTCATCTGGAAAGCAACCTAAAAAGAGAGCGACCCCAGAAGTTGCCTCTACCAGGGGCAGAAGAGGTGGTCCACGAGGGAGCCCAGAAGGACGATGAATATGAATCCTTCAACACCTCCAACTCTCTAGCATTGGTGGATGCTGCTTCTGGGTGTGTCGATTCCCCAGCACTTCTGGCGGGTTTGCAGGGAGAGCTGCTAGGGCAGTGAGATGCTGTCAGTGTGGACTGGAACGGTGGTGCTGAGGGGATGCAGGCAGGGAAGTGGCAGCGTCTGCTCTGGTCCATGGCTTGTACTACCTGCTCAGACCCGCTCCTGACCCAGCGAGTTTACTGTTTCCTCACTGCTGCTTCCACATGGTGACTGATCCTACTTCCTTAGAGAAAAACAAAGACAACTGGAAGGTTAGTGAGACAAACTGAAGTTTTGCTGCTGCAGTTGGTTCTGAGGCAGTACTTGATGTTTATGGTATTGCTATTTCTACCCCCAATTCTAAATTCTCATGCTCACCAGCATTTTTGCGGTTCTCTGCCTGTCTGGTGGGACAGACCAAGCCATTATCCCTGAGAGGCTGAGCCCCCGGGCACTGGGCCTTTGTCAGGCCATTGGTGGCCACAATTGCCCATTCATGGTTATCAAAGGGCACCCCTCAGTGAATT
Source organism: Mesoplodon densirostris (assembly GCF_025265405.1). Taxonomy (NCBI): domain Eukaryota; kingdom Metazoa; phylum Chordata; class Mammalia; order Artiodactyla; family Ziphiidae; genus Mesoplodon; species Mesoplodon densirostris. Next base: position 118,900,934 of record NC_082666.1, on the reverse strand, counting down.
GGCTGAGTTTCAGACATAATCTTTTCTGCCCCCCTTAGAGCAGAAAGCTTAACGCCTCATGATAATCAGCGTCAGTTTTCCCTGTTAGTTGGATAACTTCTTTCTTTGCCTGCTGGTCCGCTGGCATGAGGAACCCCAGTGAACAGGCAGCAGCCTTTACTTTAGGGCTAGAGGAAGCTCTGTTTGACGTTTTCCCCTGCCCTGGAGCCCAGATTCTTCAGATCCCAAGGCTGCAGAGACATGATGCACAAATTCCTCCAGTGGGTCACTGGGAGGAATGGCGAGAGGGGCCACTGCTGTCGCCGGTCCTTGGTTTTCAGACCCTTGTATTTTAGTTTTGGGGAACACAGCACAATAAACCACTGGTTCCAACACAGAACCATAGCCATTGGCTCTAACAGTAGGCTGCATCTTGACTAGAGCCCAACGCTGCGGGTGTCATTACCATGTTGGTGCTTAGTCGAGCCTCCATGAAACCGTTCCAAAGCTCCGTTGTCAGATGGGCAGCTTCTGAATGATGGACGTGTGGTACAACCCCTGGGTCCTGTGGTCACGTGCCCACCCTCACACCTCTCTCAATGTTAAGGAGCCTTTTGGCCTATATTATGCAGGATCCTGTAACAGTAAATGAGATACTTGGTGAGCCCTTGGTTAGTGGTTCTGACCAAGATGCTGTGGGTCAAAAGGCACAGCCATTCCTAGAATATGTATCAGTGCAGCAAGAATGAAGACTATCTTTCAGGGTGAATGGATCTAGGGAAATCAACTTGCCAGGAAGCAGGTGGTTGGTTTCCTTGAGGGATGGTACCCTACTGAGGGCTCAGCATCTATCAAAAGGGGTCATATTAGTTCCTGGAAGTAGCTAGATCAGCCGTGGTAAGAGGGAATCTTGGAGAGCCTTCTTCACTGTCACCATGGCTCCATTCAGTGGGATGGTCAAGGGCAGAGGCTGGCGGACATCCCTAGCATCCTGTCCTGTGGTTCAGTGCCTCCTCTGTGGTGGGCATTGAGAAGGATACATACACTTTATCCCCATCTTCCAGTCTTGCTCCTGGAAAGCCCATGACCACAACCAGCTTTAAGCCATTCACTGCCCAGGGGTATGTGAATATCATAACCGCAAGCCCCTTCTCCTACCACGTCACGTTGGTGATCAGTTGAAGTGTTTAAGACCCTCTCTTCTGGGTCTTTCAGGGCTATCTCTGTGTCAGGCTGTTGGGAGATGGGAGTCCATTTTTGGCTCATGCCAATACATGGAGTTAAGTCATCTGTGAACCAGGCCCAGGGTTTTCCTCCTCCATCAGTTGGTGATGGGGAACTCCTTACAAGGCTGAGCTGAAGGAAATGCACTGGTGCAACAAAAATAGGTGACATGCGATCTGGGTCACCTGTTTATGACCTCTGAACTGCTTGAGCCTGGTCCCAAATGTGCCATTTCCATTAAATGACAGAATGCCTCAGTGTCCACAGAGATGATGACTTGGCAGGTCTGGAAACACCCAGTTCATGATGGACAGCCCTAGCATGGGCTTGATGGGTCCTTGATGTCCCACGGTCAGGTTCTCAATTCCTGCTAGGGCCCAGAAGTATGTTCAAAGCTGCTTTTTTGATAGTGAGAAGATTTTTTTTTTTTTGGCTACTCATAGCACAGCCTTGCTTGAATCCTAGAGTTTTGTCCTGTGATTCCCCTGCTTAAACTTGCCAGAGACTCCAAACAACATTGTTATCTACCCCAGATTTTGCTATCGTCATAGAATCTGCCAGGCCTTATGGTCCCAAGTAAGGGCCTCTCTCTTAAAGGTGGGGTGTTCAAGGTCCAGTGATTTCTCCTTTTCTTGGAAGGAAATATCTCAATATGCCCCGGAGTACTGGACCTTTAAAAGCTTTATGGATGTGGCAGGCCTCTGGGTCTTTGTTGGGCTTATTTCCCATCTCTGGTGCACACGTCTCAGCAGGGCTCCTGAGTGCTTGCCCCTTCCTGCTCACCAGACCTGTTATGATGCTGTATCAGTATAACGGGCCAGGCTGATGTCGGTGGCATGTTCAGAAAAGCAAGGTCTCTTTGAGGAAGAACAGAGGTTTTTTTTGTTTTGTTTTTGTTCTATTTTTGTTTTTTTGGCTGCGCCCCGCAGCATGCAGGATCTTAGTTCCCTGACCAGGGATCGAACCCACGGCCCCTGCAGCAGAAGCGCGGAGTCAACCATTGAACCACCAGGGAAGTCCCAAGGTCTCTTTGAACCATATGGTCACAGAGCAGAAGAGTTAAATGGATCTGGGGCAAGACCACTAAAATATAAGCTATGGGGCTTCCCTGGTGGCGCAGTGGTTGAGAGTCCACCTGCCGATGCAGGGGACATGGGTTCATGCCCTGGTCTGGGAAGATCCCACATGCCACGGAGCAGCTAGGCCCGTGAGCCATGGCTGCTGAGCCTGCGCATCTGGAGCCTGTACTCCGCACATGATCGATAACCACATATAAGAGTTGGAAGCTGTGTGGATCTGTTCTACCAAAGATATGTGACAAAAAAATTGCAGTCGAGGCTACCCCTTGTTTATGTTTATAGTAGTCTATTGTTATGTTCCATGATCCATCAGATTTTGCTGATGAACTAAAAGGGGATATAATGGGGACCATTGCCTTGTATCATTTAAGTCTTTGAGGGTGACTCTAGTCTCTATCAGTCCAACTAAGATGCAGTATCACTTCAGTTTTACTCTCTTGGCACAGTGTGTGGTGTGTGTGTGTGTGTGGTAGTGTGTTTGAGTGTGAGTACAGGTATGAGCATGTGAGTGTGAGTGTGTGCTTGTGTGTTCGTGTTTAATGTGTGTGTGTGTTTGTGTGTGTGTAACAGGAGAAGGCTTCTACTTGGTCTTTCCTACGCTAATGACTCTGCTATGCAGGTCAACTGTGAGAGTTCTGCCAACTGCTACGTGTATCTGTCTGGATCATGCATCAAGGACCTGGGAAATGACCCCAGACTAAGGTTGCAAACTCCTGGACCCACTGTGAGATGGACGTCGGCTGGGAGTCCATTTATTATATGGCTTCTCCATGCCCCCACTTTAACTATCTTCCAAAGTATCAGTATGAGTGTGCTTAGAACCCATATATAACAGCTTTGAATTTTGGGGGCATTCTCTTTTCCCCAGTATACAGTTATCTGATAAATGGCCAAAAGTCTTTTTAGGGAAGGAATGGGAGTATTGTTACTATAGATATTTGTGTGGCATTTTCAGGGTCTTTTGCCAAGGCACCCGGTGTCCTCTTCTATCAGTGGTTTCTGGGTCCAAGAACTAGCTCAGGTCTGAAAACTGCATGGGGGATTATAGTTTTCTATCGTGGTGGCCGACAGCCTTCTGCTCACACCCTCTTGACAATGTTCAGTTGTATAGGTTAAGCATTACCTTCGTTGGCAGAGAACGTCTATCTCACCTCGAGGAACATCATGGATTATTAGTCATTGCAACAGATACCAGCAGGTCCAGGCCTCTGGTTATCATTCCAGCCTCGCTGCCTATCATGTAATTGCATTCACTTTGCTTTTGACTTGCTTTTGGTTATCACGGAATCTTAGCTCCACTGACATTTGGGAGCCATGGCTGCATCTCCTACCGTTTTTTCTAGCCTCGGACAATAGCTACCATGGAACACAGTGCCCAGTTATTTTATTACTTTAGTGAAGGGAATGTCCTCTGGGCCCTCCTGGAACAGAGTTAGGGCGTTCTCTGGTGTAACAGTAAATTCATTCCAACAAGTGTGCCTATCTGAGCCTTTTGTTCTTCCTTAACTCTCTGCCAAGGCAGATTTGGCATTTCCACCACATACACTGTAGACCTGCAGTCCCAAACTTTTTGGCACCAGGGACTGGTTCTGTGGAAGACAATTTTTCCACAGATGGTGGAGGGGGGATGGTTCAGGCGGTAATGCAAGCGATGGGGAGCGGTAGATGAAGCCTCGCTCACTCGCCCGCCCCTCACCTCCTGCTGTGTGGCCCAGTTCCTAACAGGCAGCGACCAGTACCAGTCCTTGGTCCAGGGGTTGGGGACCCCTGCTGTAGGCCATTGTTGCTTCCAGGCTCCAAGGGGTCATGCCAACAGCGTATTAGAACTCGCTTTAGATGTCCTTGCAAAGGCACTAAATCCTGAGTCACAGGAAAGGGCCCTCCTATCAATGAGCCGTCTACAACTCAATCCTAAATTCTACCCACCCATTCCAGCACTCTCAGGATTCTTTCCCAGGCATATTCTTCAAGTTCCTGCTGGCCTTTCAGCAGCCTTTTTTGCTAAGTAATCCATCTTCTTCCACAAGAAGTGGCATACTTCTCTAGTCAAGTCATGCTGAGACTTGGTCCTAGATAATGGTCTAGAAACAATGTGGGGAGGTGGAGGTACCCTTTGAAGAGGATTAGAATCATTTTGCATGACATTAGCCTCTGGTCAGGCTTCTGCCTAGATACAGACAAATGAAGACTTGTCTCCCCTGCTTGGCAAGGGTGCACTTCTGCTGGCCCAGAGGATTCAGGGAGTCTGGGACTTCAAGATTCTCAAGGGTACCAACCCAGATGTCCTTATCATGGGTCTCAGGGTCCCATTCATTTCTTACTGGGGCCCTGCTGTTAACATTGAAGTCTTGCTGGGGCTATGAATCCAACCACCTTTGTAACTCTGCCACTCTTTGTGTGTGTGTGTGTGTTTATTAAAAAAAATTTTTTTTATTGAAGTGGAGTTGATTTACAATGCTGTGCCAATCTGCCGTACAGCAACAGTTATACACATACAGATATTCTTGTTTTTATATTCTTTCCCATCATGGTTTATCACAGGATATTGAATACAGTTCCCTGTGCTATACAGTAGGACCTTTTGTCTATCCATCCTATAGATAATAGTTTACATCTCCTAGTCCCAAACTCCCAGTCTTTCCCTCTCCCACCTCCCTCCCCCTTGGCAACTCTGCCACTCTTATAATCAGATACTGAGCCCGGTTTTCAGCTCAGTCTGCCTCTCAGATGCAGGGGATGAGGGCCTCTTTAACACGGCCCCGGAGGCCTTCTGGCTTTTAAATGGATTACTGCTTGATTTCAGCTTGTCATATTTTTCCTTCAAAACTTTGGTGGCAGTTAACAACCGTTAACCAGCTCCACACTGTCATAATTAACATTACCTCCAAAGTTTTTAAGTCTAGGCCAGTGCTTCTCAGACTATCTATTATTAAGGAATAGTTTAAAAAATCTTTTGTGGACTGATGGATTACTAGAAAAATAAAATAAAATCATACATGATATAGGTCTAATTTTTAAAATTATTAGAGCCAATAGTCATAAAAGTACCCTTGAAAATTGCTATAAAATTTCCATATCCTTCTTCTCAATGTCTGTACTTATCTTGTCAGAGACTGGTATCAAACAGTTCATGGGCGGGGGTTGGCCCATGGACCACACTTTGAGTAGTGCTGGGCTAGACCTATGTAAGTCAGTGCATTCCCTTCTGCCTGTGTTCCATCTCAGTGCTTTTCACTGTGGGTAAGAGTCTTAGTAAATGTTATGCTAGAGCATGCTGGAGTTGTCACCCAGCCCCGCCCCCTCCTACTTATCACCAGTAATGGGGTCTTCATTATCATTCAGCTGACATGTGATCTTAACCCAGAAACATGCTGAAGGTATGCTTCCTACCTTTATTCTGGCAAATATCTTTAGTTGGTTTCCCCCAGAAGCATTACCTGAGCCAAAGATTTGCATACATGTAGTTTCTTTAAAAGTTCATCTTAGGAAGCACACGTAGGAGAGTGGGAAAGTGGTACAAGGAAGGGAAGAAAGCTGAAAAGGGTGTATTATAGTGCAAGTTACTGCTGTGGGAACCTGGGCTAATTTCTACTAGGAAACTTGGAAATAGATGAGAGCATTCTTCTGAGTTCTCTTCCCCAAGGGTTATTGGCTGATGGCTTCTCCTGGGCATATTGACTCAGAACTTCTGGACTGCCCTGTGGATTTGCAGGATGAAGGAAGGCTCTCAGGCAGATAGTTATATGTACTTGCTGCAATGTGCCACCAAAACAGGGATCTGGGTAGGTCACTGACAGCATCCTTTACAGAGAAGTACATTCAAAGTCCAAAAAGTCCATTCAAAGAGGCAGTGGTGTGAGGTCATCCCCAGGCATATATCAGGGCAGGGCGGGGACTTGAGATGACAGTAAGCCCATGTTGGTCATTAAGAAGCTGCAAGTAGGGTACAAGAAAGAGCACAGTGTGATCAATAAATGTGGTATAATCCAGGTCTGTCAGTGACCAGAGATTTTTGCAACTGGAACAGAGGTCTTGCTACCAAGGGATTTGGTGGTGGGGACATATGATCTGTGATTCATTAAAGACTGAGACTGGGCAGGGCTATTTATCTGCCCAAAAGTGAGGTGGGGAAGAGATCTGCAGACCTTTAGTGAGTTGACTTAATCTAGTGATTTGTAACTTTTTTTCTGAAAACCCTACAGTGCTACAGAGGTGCCTCCAAGGTCTGGGATCCACCAAGGGGTGGGCTGCTAGGTCTCCATTCCTGCCTCAAGCACAGTAGCTTTGTGTTTGCTGTCTACTGGATCAGATTGTGTTTGAAACAACGTTTCTGCTTCTAAAAGAGTGCTTGAAAACCACTGGTTTAATCAATCTGTGGGGCTCTGATTGAGCAACCTTTGGGTGAATCCATTTGCCAAGTCAGAAGGTCAGGTCCTGGGGCAACTGATGTCCTGTGCTGGAGGCCTTGACACTCAGGGAATGTCCCTGTGTCTCCTTGAGAGTAACAGTGCCATTTAAAACTTCTGCTTCTTCCATCCTCTTTCTAAAACTAGGCAGGGGTGTTCAGCACCAGTCATCATGCATCTCCCACATCACATGGATTTACCTCAGGATACAGTTCCACCGGGAGTCCTGGGGGAAGGTGTCAATTCATTTCCAAGTCAGAGGGATTTCACGGGATCCCTTTATCTGCCTCTGTTCCAAACCCCAGCCTCTCTTTCCGTCCCCTTTTACAAAGGAATACATTTGGACCTGGCAGACACAATCTTCTTCCTCAAGTCCTCTGCCCGCCTAGCACCTTGGACAGGGACACACGAGGCCGTTTCCAAGACTATTTCTCTCAGGGGGACAATTTACTCTTTGCTTTGTGCATGTCAGCAGAGCTCTTAAATTTTGAAGACAGTTGGATGAAATTGAATGTAGCCAATTTGCATCTTCAAATTGTTTTTTTACACGTGGGCATGTGCACTCACCTCTCTGGGGACAAGGAGGGACTGGTGTTTGATGGCTCATGGGCAGTAAGATGACAATTTGTTCTGCTCGTCTTTGACCATGGGTTCTGTAACCTTGAGCCTCAGTTTCCTTTTATGGAAATGAAGGTGGGCTGGGTGATTTCTGAGATCTATTTTGGCTTTAGTGTTGACGCTTTTTATCTGTGGGGAAAGAGGGTGATAAGAAAGCCAGTGGTTCACATTGCCCTGTGTAGCTGAATGGGGAGAGTAAAAGTGTGTTTGCACAGGCTTGGCCTTGGACCCAGGCTCAGTGTTTGGATGTCGTCACGATGAGCAGTTTGGGACGGTGTGGCGGGAGAGGAAGCAGCCTTCTTGCGCTCAGGTAACTGCTGCAGGCTCGGTGTAACTGTGATTGGCTGTGGGTGATACGGAGGGTCATCACATCTCTCTGAGCCTCGGTTGCCACATCTGTAGAGTAAGGCTAAAAATAATCCCTCTGAGAAGAATAACCAGGAAGGACCTAGCATATCATAGGCACTCATCAATTTCAGGTCCTGGTCCTGGATCTGGAGCAGTAGATTTGGACAAAAGCCCGGCACAGCTGGATTCTTCTCACCTCTTCATCTTTATCTCCTACTGCTCCCACAGCTCAAGGACTTTTTTTTTTCTGCAATTGTCCTCTTTCTCTCTCCTGCATCATTAATTTTTACCTCTCTACTCTCTACTGGAGTGTTCCCACCAGAATACAAACATGCTGTAATACCTTCTATCTTAAAAAATTAAAATCTCGGGCATCCCTGGTGGCGTGGTGGTTGAGAGTCTGCCTGCCGATGCAGGGGACGAGGGTTCGTGCCCCGGTCCGGGAAGATCCCACATACCGCAGAGCGGCTGGGCCTGTGAGCCGTGGCTGCTGAGCCTGCGCGTCCGGAGCCTGTGCTCTGCAACGGGAGAGGCCACAACAGTGAGAGGCCCGCGTACCGAAAAAAAAAAATTAAAATCTCCTTTGACCCCCACATCCCTCTTCAGCTACTGTTCAATTTCTCTGCTTGCTTGGACAGTGAACCTCGCCGATGACTTGCTTTTTCCACCGCCTCACCTCAGTCTCTCATGAGCCCATTCCAATCAAGCCTTCATTCCTACGACCCCACTGAAATAGCTCTTGCCGAGGTTGCTTATCGCTAAATTCAATGGTCGATGCGGAGTCCTCGTATCCTAGTGAGGTCACAGCTTTTGTCATCGTTGACCACTGTATTTCTGGCAACAATTTCTTCCCCTGGCTCATGCTCAGGTTGTTCTTTAGCAGTCATCTTTGCTGGATTTTCCTATTCCTGACCCTCTACTGTTGGAGTTTCCTGGTGCTTAGTTCTTTTCCACTTTGCTTCTTAAATTTACATCTTCGACCCCAGGTCTGACCGCTCTCCCCTACAGACCGATATATCCAGCTTGCTCAATCCTGCTCCTTGGTTGTCCCATAGGCATCCTGAATTTAACATATCCTAAGCTGAACACATCTTAGAAACTGGCAATGGCTTCCTCATTTCAGTAATGGAGAATTAACTTTTCCAGATATTCAGACCAAACACCTTAGAATCATCTTTGACATCTCTCCTCCTCTCATTCTCTACATCTAACCTATCAACAGAACAAGGCAGCTCTCTCTCTCTTCGAAATAATCTTGCCCCAATTCCTTCTCCCCTCCTTCACCACAACCATCCTGGAGCGAGTCACCACGATCTCTTGCCTAACCCTTGCAATAGTCCACTGATATCTCCTTGCTTCTGTTCTTCTGTCTTATATTTTAGAATGATAATTATGCTTTAGAATGATTTTTTATATTGATTTTCATTGAAGTATAGTTATTTACAATGTTGTGTTAATTTCTGCTGTACAGCAAAGTGATTCAGGTATATTCATATATATATATATATAAAATTCTTTTCTATATTCTTTTCCATTATGGTTTCTCGCAGGATATTGAATATAGTTCTGTGTGTTATACAGTAGGACCTTGTTGTTTATCCATTCTATGTACAATAGTTTGCATTTGCAAGCCCAAAATACCCCATCCACCCCTCCCCCACTCCCCTTCCCCTTGGCAACCACAAGTCTGTTCTCTACGTGGAATGATAATTTTAAAACATTGTCAGATTTTTTGATGACGGCCATTCTGACTGGTGTGAGGTGATACCTCACTGTAGTTTTGATTTGCATTTCTCTAATGATTAGTGATGCTGAGCATCCTTTCATGCATTTGTTGGCAATCTGTGTATCTTTTTTGTAGAAATGTCTATAGCTGATTCACTTTGTTATAAAGCAGATACTAACACACCATTGTAAAGCAATTATACTCCAATAAATGCGTTAAAAAAATTGTCAGATCATGTCACAAGTCAGTGCAAAACAATCCAGTACATTCCAGTTTCTCTCAGATAAGTCTTACATGATCTGGGCCTTCTCTACCCTCTGATCTCACTGTTGTCCTTTGCTCACTCTGTTCTAGCCACATTACACTCTGATGTGCTAAGCACCATCCTACTCCAGGGCCTTTGCACCTGCTGCTCCATCTGCCTGGTTTGCTCTCCTCCCCAGAGAGTCATACTGTTCACTCACTTCATTCAGGTCTCTACACAAATGGCACCTCCGCAGAGAGCCTTCTGCAAAATCATATCTAAAACACACCTTTGTCATTCCCTATCCACTAATTCTTCTTTTTATTTTTAAAATTTAACAGCTTTATTGAGGTATAATTGGCACACTATAAACCACGCATATTTAAAATACACCATTTTTATAAGTTTTGACACAGGTATCCATCAGTGAAACCATCAGCACAATCAAGATAATGAACCTATCCATTACTCCCAAATGTCTACTTTTGCTGCCTTGTAATCTCTTCTTGCCTCTGCTCACACATAAGCAATTACTGATCTGCCTTCTGTCACTATAGATTAGTTTGCATTTTCTAGAATTTATGTAAATGGAGTTATACGGTATGTATTCTTTTGTAATCTGGCTTCTTTAACGCAACACAGTTATTTTGAGATTCATCCATGTTGTAGTGGATATCATTCTTTTTTATTGCCAAGTAGTATTGCATTGTGTGTTGGTCCATTCACCTATTGCTACGTGGGTACTTCTAGCTTTTGGCTATTACAAATAAAGATATTGTGAACATTCGTGTAAAAGGCTTTGGGTGAATATATGCTTTCCTTTCTTTTGGGTAAATACTTCAAAAAGTAATGAGTGGGTTATATGGTAGGTATATGTTTAATTTTCAAGAAACTGTCGAATTATTTTCTGAAGTGGCTGTACCATTTTACAGATAAACCAGTACTGTATGTGAATTCCAGTTCCTCTGTAGCCTTGCCAACACTCGGTAATTCTGAAAGCTGTGTTGTGGTAGCTCATTGAGGTTTTAATTTGGATTTCCCTAATTACTAATTATGTCTAGAATTTTTTTCATGTGTTTATTTGCCACCCATATGTCTTATCTGGTAAAGTATCTGTTCAAAACTTTTTTCCGTTGTATTAGTTTTCTGGTTCTGCATAATAAACTGCCATAAACTTAGTGATTTAAAGGAACATTCGTTTATTATCTTATCCAATAAGATATAGATTGGAGTTTATTATCATTATTGTTTTTGCATATGGACACCAGCTTTCTTGGATATGGGTCTGCAGTTTTACTGTAATGTATTTGGTTTAGTATCAGGGTATTGCTGATCTCAGAGAATGAATTGGGAAGTATTTCTTTTCTTCAATTTTCTAAGGCAGTTTATATAGAATTGATATTATTGCTTCCTTAAAATTTTGATAAAATTTGCCAGTGAAACCATCTGGGTTTGGAATTTTCTTTGTGGGAAGAAATTTTTGAATAGATATGGTTATTCAAGTTTTAAATTTCTTCTTTATTGAGCTTTGGTAGTTTGTATATTTCAAGAAATATGCCCATTTCATTTAAGTTGTCTAGTTTATTGACATAAAGTTTTTAAGATAGTATTTTCTTATCATCCTTATGATATCTGTAAAATCAGTGGTGATGTTAACTTTCTCATTCCTGATATTGGTAATTTATGCCTTCTTTTTTTTTTTTTCCTGATCAGTCTGCTTGAAATTCATCAATTTTACTAATCTTGTCTTTTGGTTTTATTGATTTTTTTCTATATTGCTTTCCTGTTTTTTATTTCATTGATTTTTGGTCTGATCTTTATTAATTATTTCCTTCTACTTATTTTGGGTTTAGTTTATTTTTATTTTTCTAGTTTCTTCCCATAGAAACTGAAGTTTTGAGACCATATTATTTCCACCAAAATTATGTGTAGTGCTATACATTTACCTATAGTAGTGTTTTAACGTCATACCACAAATTTTTCTATGTTGTGTTTTCATTTTCATTCAGTTCAAAATACTTCCTGTTTCCATTTTGATTTGTTTGTTAGCTTGTGGGTTGTTTAGAAGTGTGTTAGCAAATGTCTCAGGGATTTTCCAGAGATCTTTGTTTTTTATTTCTAATTTAATTCCATTGTGGTCAGAGAATATACTTTGTATGACTTGAATCCTTTTAAACTTATTAAAACTTTAAATCTGTGGCCTAGAATTTGGTCTATGTTAAGAAATGTTTTGTGTGCACCTGTAGGGAATATGTATTCTATATTTGTTGTGTGGAGTTTTCTATAAATATTAAGTGGGTCAAGTTGGTTGATACTGTTGCTTAAATTTTCTATGTCCTTATTGCTTTCCTGTTTATTCATTCTATCAATTATTGAGAGAGAAGTGTTGAAATTCTTGACTAAAATTGTCTCCTTATAGTTTTATCAGTTTTTGCTTCATGTATTTTGAAGCTTTATTATTGGGTGTGTCATATTTTGGGGATTGTTTTGTCCTTTTGATGAACTGACCATTTTATCGTTATGAAATGACTTTCTTTACCTCTGATTATACTGTTTTTATCTGTAATATACATTGTCTGCTATTATTATAGCCACACCAGCTTTCTTTTGGTTAGTGTTTGCAAGGTATATCCTTTTCCATCCTTTTGCTTTTAACATATTTGTACTTTTTATATAAGCATGTTTCTTATAGGCAGCACACAGTTAGGTCTTGCTCATTTCCCAATCTGACAACCTCTGTTTTTTACTTGGAGTGTTTAGACCGTTTACTTTTATATGCTTATTAATATAGTTACCTTTAAATCTGTTATCTTGCTCGTTGCTTTTTTTTTCTTTTTTTTCTTAACATCTTTATTGGAGTATAATTGCTTTACAATGGTGTGTTAGTTTCTGCTTTATAACAAAGTGAATCAGTTATACATATACATATGTCTCCATATCTCTTCCCTCTTGCATCTCCCTCCCTCCCACCCTCCCTATCCCACCCCTCTTGGTGGTCACAAAGCACAGAGCTGATCTCCCTGTGCTATGCAGCTGCTTCCCACTAGCTATCTATTTTACGTTTGGTAGTGTATATATGTCCATGCCACTCTCTCACTTTGTCCCAGCTTACCCTTCCCCCTCCCGGTATCCTCAAGTCCATTCTTTAGTAGGTCTGTGTCTTTATTCCTGTCTTGCCCCTAGGTTCTTCATGACCATTTTTTTTTTAGATTCCATATATATGTGTTAGCATATGGTGTTTGTTTTTCTCCTTCTGACTTACTTCACTCTGTATGACAGACTCTAAGTCCATCCACCTCACTACATATGACTCAATTTCGTTTCTTTGTATGGCTGAGTAATATTCCATTGTATATATGTGCCACATCTTCTTTATCCATTCATCTGTCGATGGACACTTAGGTTGCTTCCATGTCCTGGCTCTTGTAAATAGAGCTTCAGTGAACATTGTGGTACATGACTCTTTTTGAATTATGGTTTTTTCAAGGTATATGCCCAGTAGTGGGATTGCTGGGTCGTATGGCAGTTCTATTTATAGTTTTTTAAGGAACCTCCATACTGTTCTCCATAGTGGCTGTATCAATTTACATTCCCACCAACAGTGCAGGAGGGTTCCCTTTTCTCCACAGCCTCTCCAGCATTTATTGTTTGTAGATTTTTTGATGATGGCCATTCTGACCGGTGTGAGCTGATATCTCACTGTAGTTTTGATTTGGATTTCTCTAATGATTAATGATGTTGAGTTGCTCGTTATTCTCTATTTGTCCCATCTATTTTTTTCTCATCTTCCTCTTTTTATGTCCTTTTGGATTGATTGTTTTTATTATTCCATTTGTAAGCTGAGTATCTATAGCTCTTTGTTTTGTTATTTTAGTGGTTGCTTTAGGGTTCACAGTATACATATTTAAGTTATCAGTCTACCCTTAAGTGATATCATGGTACTTCATGTATAATATAAGAATTTTATAATAGTGTCATTTCTTGTCCTTTGTGCTACTGTTACCACACATTTTACTTTTATAGATATTATAAACCTCACACTATGTTGTGATTATTTTTGTGTAATTATCTTTTAAAGATATTTAAATAATAAGAAACAAATCTCATGTATTTTCCATATTTGGGCTTCCTCATTCCTTTGTGTAGATCGATTATTTCCATTTGGTAACATTTTCCTTCTGCCTGTAGGACTTTCTTTACCATTTCTTGTAATCAAAGTTTGCTGGTGATAAACTATTTCAGTTTTTGTGTATCTCAAAAGTTATTATTTTTCCTTTGTTTTTGAAATATATTTTTGTTTTCTGGAATTTTAGGTTGTTAAATTTTTCTTTCAGTAACTTAAAGATGTTGCTTCACTGTTTCCTGTCTTGTGTTGTTGCTGATGAGCTATCTGCTGTCATAGTACCCTTGTTCCTCTGTACACAACATGCATTTTTTTCCTCTAGATGCTTTTAGCATTTCCTATTTATCATTGATTTTATGCAGTTTGATTATAAAGTGACTTGGTATACTTTTCTTCATGTTTCCTAGGCTTGGTGTTCATTGAGATTCTTGAATCTACGGGTTTATAGTTTTTATCAAATTTGGAAAAATTTCAGCCAATATTCAAATAGTTTTCTGTCTTCTTTTTTCCCCTCTTTTTTTTTTGCCTTCATTTACACATAGATAAGGCCACTTGAGTTTGTTCCACAGTTTATTTATACTCTTTTCATTTTAAAAATTCTCTTTTTTCTCTGAGTTTAATTTTGGATAGTTCCTATTCATATGTATTCAAAGTTTTCTAATATCTTCTCTGCAATGCCTAATCTCCTACTAATCCCACACCATTCAGTTTTATCTCACACATTGTTGTTTTCATCTCCACAAGTCCAACATTTTTTGTATCTTTCTTATTTTGGTCTTAACTTTATGAATTATAGTCATAATAACTGTTTAATGTGCTTGTCTTCTAATTCTAATGTCTGTCTCAGTTTTGAGTTGGTTTCAATTGATTGACTTTTCTCCTCATTATGGGTTGTATTTTCCTGTTCTTTGTATGTCTGGTAGTTTTTTTTTGTTTGTTTCTACAATATTTAATCATTCAATTTCTCAACTAATGTTGACATTCCTAAGGCTTTCTTCAGGAACTTCCTCCCCAAAGCAGACAGTTCCTCTGTAGGAGACTCTCAGTTCCTAGGTTTTAGATGCATTTCCATAATTTGGATGGTTCTCTACAGTGACAACAAATCAGTTGTACAGAACCACATATAAGTAAATTTGAAGCAGTTAAACAATAAAGTTCTAGTAAGTCAGCAGTAAGGGAAGGTTGTTTTTCTTGCATCCTTTTCGTTTTCTTTTTTTTTTTTTCCTTTTTTTTATTAGTTTCTGCTTTATAACAAAGTGAATCAGTCATACATATACATCTGTTCCCACATCCCCTCCCTCATGCATCTCCCTCCCTCCCACCCTCCCCATCCCTCCCCTCCAGGCAGTCACAAAGCACCGAGCTGATCTCCCTGTGCTCTGCGGCTGCTTCCCACTATCTATCTACCCTACGTTTGGTAGTGTATATATGTCCATGCCTCTCTTTCGCTTTGTCACAGCTTACCCTTCCCCCTCCCCATATCCTCAAGTCCATTCTCAAGTAGGTCTGTGTCTTTATTCCCGTTTTACCCCTAGGTTCTTCATGACATTTTTTTTTCTTATATTCCATATATATGTGTTAGCATACGGTATTTGTCTTTCTCTTTCTGACTTACTTCACTCTGTATGACAGACTCTAGGTCTATCCACCTCATTACAAATAGCTCAGTTTTGTTTCTTTTTATGGCTGAGTAATATTCCATTGTATATATGTGCCACATCTTCTTTATCCATTCATCCGATGATGGACACTTAGGTTGTTTCCAGCTCCGGGCTATTGTGAATAGAGCTGCAATGAACATTTTGGTACATGTCTCTTTTTGAATTATGGTTTTCTCAGGGTATATGCCTAGTAGTGGGATTGCTGGATCATATGGTAGTTCTATTTTTAGTTTTTTAAGGAACCTCCATACTGTTCTCCATAGTGGCTGTACCAATTCACATTCCCACCAGCAGTGCAAGAGTGTTCCCTTTTCTCCACACCCTCTCCAGCATTTATTGTTTCTAGATTTCTTGATGATGGCCATTCTGACTGGTGTGAGATGATATCTCATTGTAGTTTTGATTTGCATTTCTCTAATGATTAATGATGTTGAGCATTCTTTCATGTGTTTGTTGGCAGTCTGTATATCTTCTTTGGAGAAATGCCTATTTAAGTCTTCTGCCCATTTTTGGATTGGGTTGTTTGTTTTTTTGCTATTGAGCTGCATGAGCTGCTTATAAATTTTGGAGATTAATCCTTTGTCAGTTGCTTCATTTGCAAATATTTTCTCCCATTCTGAGGGTTGTCTTTTGGTCTTGTTTATGGTTTCCTTTGCTGTGCAAAAGCTTTTAAGTTTCATTAGGTCCCATGTGTTTATCTTTGTTTTTATTTCCATTTCTCTAGGAGGTGGGTCCAAAAGGATCTTGCTGTGATTTATGTCATAGAGTGTTCTACCTATGTTTTCCTCTAAGAGTTTGATAGTTTCTGGCCTTACATTTAAGTCTTTAATCCATTTTGAGCTTATTCTTGTGTATGGTGTTAGGGAATGATCTAATCTCATACTTTTACATGTAGCTGTCCAGTTTTCCCAGCACCACTTATTGAAGAGGCTGTCCTTTCTCCACTGTACATTCCTGCCTCCTTTATCAAAGATAAGTTGGCCATATGTGCGTGGGTTTATCTCTGGGCTTTCTATCCTGATCCACTGATCTATCTTTCTGTTTTTATGCCAGTACCACACTGTCTTAATTACTGTAGCTTTGTAGTATAGTCTGAAGTCAGGGAGCCTGATTCCTCCAGCTCCTTTTTTCGTTCTCAAGATTGCTTTGGCTATTCGGGGTCTTTTGTTTTTCCAAACAAATTTTGAAATTTTTTGTTCTAGTTCTGTGAAAAATGCCAGTGGTAGTTTGATAGGGATTGCATTGAATCTGTAGATTGCTTTGGGTAGTAGAGTCATTTTCACAATATTGATTCTTCCAATCCAGGAGCATGGTATATCTCTCCATCTGTTTGTATCATCTTTAATTTCTTTCATCAGTGTCTTATAATTTTCTGCATACAGGTCTTTTGTCTCCTTAGGTAGGTTTATTCCTAGATATTTTATTCTTTTTGTTGCAATGGTAAATGGGAGTGTTTTCTTGATTTCCTTTTCAGATTTTTCATCATTAGTGTACAGGAATGCCAGAGATTTCTGTACATTAATTTTGTAACCTGCTACTTTACCAAATTCATTGATTAGCTCTAGTAGTTTTTCGGTAGCATCTTTAGGATTCTCTATGTATAGTATCATGTCATCTGCAAACAATGACAGCTTTACTTCTTCTTTTCCGATTTGGATTCCTTTTATTTCCTTTTCTTCTCTGATTGCTGTGGCTAAAACTTCCAAAACTAGGTTGAATCAGAGTGGTGAGAGTGGGCAGCCTTGTCTTGTTCCTGATCTTAGTGGAAATGGTTTCAGTTTCTCACCATTGAGGACAATGTTGGCTGTGGGTTTGTCATATATGGCCTTTATTATGTTGAGGAAAGATCCCTCTATGCCTACTTTCTGCAGGGTTTTTTATCATAAATGGGTGTTGAATTTTGTCGAAAGCTTTCTCTGCATCTATTGAGATGATCATATGGTTTTTCTCCTTCAACTTGTTAATATGGTGTATCACATTGATTGATTTGCGTATATTGAAGAATCCTTGCATTCCTGGAATAAACCCCACTTGATCATGGTGTATGATCCTTTTAATGTGCTGTTGGATTCTGTTTGCTAGTATTTTGTTGAGGATTTTTGCATCTATGTTCATCAGTGATATTGGCCTGTAGTTTTCTTTCTTTGTGACATCCTTGCCTGGTTTTGGTATCAAGGTGATGGTGGCCTCGTAGAATGAGTTTGGGAGTGTTCCTTCCTCTGAAATTGTTTGGAAGAGTTTGAGAAGGATGGGTGTTAGCTCTTCTCTAAATGTTTGATAGAATTCGCCTGTGAAGCCATCTGGTCCTGGGCTTTTGTTTGATGGAAGATTTTTAATCACAGTTTCAATTTCAGTGCTTGTGATTGGTCTATTCATATTTTCTATTTCTTCCTGAGTCAGTCTTGGCAGGTTGTGCATTTCTAAGAATTTGTCCATTTCTTCCAGGTTGTCCATTTTATTGGCATAGAGTTGCTTGTAGTAATCTCTCATGATCTTTTGTATTTCTGCAGTGTCAGTTGTTACTTCTCCTTTTTCATTTCTAATTCTATTGATTTGAGTCTTCTCCCTTCTTTTCTTGATGAGTCTGGCTAATGGTTTGTCAATTTTGTTTATCTTCTCAAAGAACCAGCTTTTAGTTTGGTTGATCTTTGCTATCGTTTCCTTCATTTCTTTTTCATTTATTTCTGATCTGATCTTTATGATTTCTTTCCTTCTGCTAGCTTTGGGGGTTTTTTGTTCTTCTTTCTCTAATTGCTTTAGGTGCAGGGTCAGGTTGTTTGCTCGAAATGTTTCCTGTTTCTTAAGGTGGGATTGTATTGCTATAAACTTCCCCCTTAGAACTGCTTTTGCTGCATCCCATAGGTTTTGGGTTGTCGTGTCTCCATTGTCATTTGTTTCTAGGTATTTTTAAATTTCCTCTCTGATTTCTTCAGTGATCACTTCGTTATTGAGTAGTGTATTGTTTAGCCTCCATGTGTTTGTATAGTTTACAGATCTTTTCCTGTAATTGATGTCTAGTCTCATAGCATTGTGGTCGGAAAAGATACTTGATACAATTTCAATTTTCTTAAATTTACCAAGGCTTGATTTGTGACCCAAGATATGATCTATCCTGGAGAATGTTCCATGAGCACTTGAGAAAAATGTGTATTCTGTTGTTTTTGGATGAAATGTCCTATAAATATCAACTAAGTCCATCTTGTTTAATGTATCATTTAAAGCTTGTGTTTCCTTATTTATTTTCATTTTGGACGATCTGTCCATTGGTGAAAGTGGGGTGTTAAAGTCCCCTACTATGATTGTGTTACTGTCGATTTCCCCTTTTATGGCTGTTAGTATTTGCCTTATGTATTGAGGTGCTCCTATGTTGGGTGCATAAATATTTACAATTGTTATATCTTCTTCTTGGATCGATCCCTTGATCATTATGTAGTGTCCTTCTTTGTCTCTTCTAATAGTCTTTATTTTAAAGTCTATTTTGTCTGATATAAGAATTGCTACTCCAGCTTTCTTTTGATTTCCATTTGCATGGAATATCTTTTTCCATCCCCTTACTTTCAATCTGTATGTGTCTTTAGGTCTGAAGTGGGTCTCTTGTAGACAGCATATATATGGGTCTTGTTTTTGTATCCATTCAGCCAGTCTGTGTCTTTTGGTGGGAGCATTTAGTCCATTTACATTTAAGGTAATTATTGATATGTATGTTCCTATTCCCATTTCCTTAATTGCTTTGGGTTCGTTATTGTAGGTATATTCCTTCTGTTGTGTTTCTTGCCTAGAGAAGTTCCTTTAGCATTTGTTGTAAAGCTGGTTTGGTGGTGCTGAACTCTCTCAGCTTTTGCTTGTCTGTAAAGGTTTTAATTTCTCCATCAAATCTGAATGAGATCCTTGCTGGGTAGAGTAATCTTGGCTGCAGGTTTCTCTCCTTCATCACTTTAATTATGTCCTGCCACTCCCTTCTGGCTTGTAGAGTTTCTGCTGAGAGATCAGCTGTTAACCTGATGGGGATTCCCTTGTGTGTTATTTGTTGTTTTTCCCTTGCTGCTTTTAATATGATTTCTTTGTGTTTAATTTTTGACAGTTTGATTAATATGTGTCTTGGTGTATTTCTCCTTGGATTTATTCTGTATGGGACTCTCTGTGCCTCCTGGACTTGATTAACTATTTCCTTTCCCATATTGGGGAAGTTTTCAACTATAATCTCTTCAAATATTTTCTCAGTCCCTTTCTTTTTCTCTTCTTCTTCTGGAACCCCTATAATTCGAATGTTGGTGCGTTTAATGTTGTCCCAGAGGTCTCTGAGACTGTCCTCTGTTCTTTTCATTCTTTTTTCTTTATTTTGCTCTGCATCAGTTATTTCCACTATTTTATCTTCCACCTCACTTATCCGTTCTTCTGCCTCAGTTATTCTGCTATTGATCCCATCTAGAGTATTTTTTATTTCATGTATTGTGTTTTTAATCGATGCTTGATTCATCTTTAGTTCTTCTAGGTCCTTGTTAACTGTTTCTTGCATTTTGTCTATTCTATTTCCAAGATTTTGGATCATCTTTACCATCATTATTCTGAATTCTTTTTCAGGTAGACTGCCTATTACCTCTTCATTTGTTAGGTCTGGTAGGTTTTTATCTTGCTCCTTCACCTGCTGTGTGTTTTTCTGTCTTCTCATTTTGCTTATGTTACTGTGTTTGGGGTCTCCTTTTTGCAGGCTGCAGATTCGTAGTTCCCGTTGTTTTTCGTGTCTGACCCCAGTGGCTAAGGCTGTTTCAGTAGGTTGTATAGGCTTCCTGGTCGGGGGGACTAATGCCTGTGTTCTGGTGGTTGAGGCTCGATCTTGTCTTTCCGGTGGACAGGTCCACGTCTGGTGGTGTGTTTTGGGGTGCCTATGGCCTTATTATGTTTTTAGGTAGCTTCTCTGCTAATGGGTGGGCTTGTGTTCCTGCCTTGCTAGTTGCTTGGCATAGGGTGACCAGCACTGTAGCTTGCTGGTCGTTGACTGAAGCTGGGTGCTGGTGTTGGGATGGAGATCTCTGGGAGATTTTCGCTGCTTGATATTATGTGGAGCTGGGAGGTCTCTTGTGGACCCGTGTCCTGAAGTTGGCTCTCCCACTTCAGAGGCACAGCACTGGCTCCTGGCTGCAGCACCAAGAGCCTTTCATCCACCCAGCTCAGAATAACAGGGAGAAAAAGCAGAAAGAAAGAATTAGTAGAAGAAAGAAAGAGAGAGGGAAAGAAAGGAAGAAGGGAAGAAAGGAAGGAAGGAAGGAAGAAAGAAAGAAAGGAGGGAGGGAGTGAGGAAGGATGGAAAGAAAGGAGGGAGGGAGGGAGCAATGAAAGCAAAAGGAAGAGTGAATGGAAGAAGGGAGGGAGGGAGGGAGGAAGGAAAGAAAGAAAGAAAGACAGGAGGGAGGGAGGGAGGAAGGAAAGAAAAAGAAAGTGGAAAGAAGAAGGGTGGGAGGGAGGGAGGAAAGAAAAAGAAGGAAAGGAAGAGCGGAGGGAGGGAGGGAGGAAGGGAAGGTAGGAAAAAAAGAAAGAGCAGGTAAAGTAAAATAGAATAAAGTATGAAATATAGTAGCGTTATTAAAATTAGAAAGTAATTATTGAAAAAAAAAAAACGGACCGATAGAACCCTGGGACATATGGTGGAAGCAAAGCTATACAGAGAGAATCTTACACAGAAGATTACACATACACATTCACAAAAAGAGAGAAGGGGGAAAAATCAAAAATCTTGCTCTCCAAGCCCCCCTCCTCAATTTGGGATAATTCGTTGTAAAAAGAGGAAAAGGGCAAGAAGTCTGAAATCTTGCTCTCTAAGTCCACCTCCTTACTTTGGAATAATTCGTTGTAAAAAGAGGAAAAGGGGGGAAAGTCTTAATTCTTGTCCTCAAAGTCCACTTCCTCAATTTGGGATGATTCGCTGTCCATTCATGCACTCCACAGACGCAGGGCACATCAAATGGACCGTGGAGCTTTAATCCGCTGCCTCCGAGGCTGCACAGAGAGATTTCCCTGCCTCTGCTCTCACAGCTCCAGGGTCTCAGCCTTGGACCTGGCCCCGCCTCTGTGCGTAGGTCGCCGGAGGGCGTCCGTTCTTCGCTCAGACAGGACGGGTTTAAAGGAGCCGCTGATTCGGGGGCTCTGGCTCACTCATGCAGAGGGGAGGGAGGGGCGCGCAGTGTGGGGCGGGCCTGCGGCGGCAGAGGCCGGCGTGACGTTGCAGCAGCCCGTGGTGCTCCGTGCGCTTTCCCGGGAAAGCCGTCCCCGGGTCTCGGGACCCAGGCAGTGGCGGGGTGCACAGGTCCCCCGGAAGGCGGGGCGGACAGTGACCCGCGCTCGCACACAGGCCCCGCGGCTGCGGCGGCGGCGGGCGGCGGCAGGCGGTGGCGGTGGCGGGCCGCGGGGGCGGCGGCGGGCGGCGGCGGCGGCGGCGGCCCACGCCCGTCTCCGAGGTCCACGCCTTACCCGCGGCTCGCGCCTGTCTCCGGCGCTTCCCTAAGCAGCCCTTTTAATGCCCTTTCCTCGCACACCAGGAAACGAAAGTGAAAGTGAAAAAAGACTCTTGCCTCTTCAGCAACTCCAGACCCTTTCCCCGGACTCCCTCCGGGCTAGCCGTGGTGCACTAACCCCTTCAGGCTCTCTTCCTGCCGCCAGCCCCAGTCCTCTCCCTGCGCTCCGACGGAAAGCCGATACCCAAGCCTCAGCTCCCAGCCCCGCCCGCCACGGCGGCCGAGCAGACAAGCCTCTCGGGCTGGTGTGTGCCTGAGGGCACCGATCCTCTGTGCCGGAATCTCTCCGCTTTGCCCTCCACACCCCTGTTGCTGTGCTCTCCTCCGCTACTCCGAAGCTTTCCCCCTCCGCCACCTGCAGTCTCCGCCCGCGAAGGGGCTTGCAGTGTGTAGAAACCTTCCCTCCTTCACGGCTCCCTCCCACTGGTACAGGTCCGGTCCCTATCCTATTGTCTCTATTCTTTTTTTCTTTTGCCCTACCCAGGTATGTGGGGAGTTTCTTGTCTTTTAGGGGGTCTGAGGTCTTCTGTCAGCGTTCAGTAGGTGTTCTGTAGGAGTTGATCCACGTGTAGATGAATTTCTGATGTATCTGTGGGGAGGAAGGTGATCTCCGCGTCTTACTCTTCCGCCATCTTCCTCCGGGGGCCCTGTCTGGTAGTTTTTGATTGGATGCCAGTCATTGTGAATTTTACCTTTTAGGAACTGGATATTTCTGTTTTCATATAAGTATTCTTGAGCTTTGTTCTGCCATGAAGTTAAACTACCTGGAAATAGTTGGTCTTTCTAGGTCCTGTGCTTAAGATTTTTAGGTGAGATCAAAGCAATGCTCAGTGTAGGGCTTATTATTCCTCACTATTGAGGCAAGACCTTGGAATTATGAAGTTTGACAGTATGGCTGCTGGGACTAGGAACTGTTCCTGGCCCTGTAGAAACACTGGGCACTGTTCCCTCTAATCTTGGCTGGTGCTTTCCTGGGCCTTGGATGTTTTACACATACAACATATGCTGATCAGTACTTAGTTGACTATTCAATGGAACCCTTCTCCTGATTTCCAGAGTTATCTCTCTCCTTTTCTAGTCTGTCTTGGGAACTCTAGATACTTTGGCTTCCCTGGACTCTCAACTCTATCTCCTCAACTAAAGGAACCTACTGGGCTCCATCTGGCTTTTGTACTTTGACCTGGAGACTCTCTCAAGCTGAGAATACTGTAGAGTTCACTTTGTTTATTTCTTGTCTGTCAAGAATCACAGTCTGTTGTTGCCTGAGGTTCAGTGTCTTAAAAATCACTGCATTGCATATTTTGTTAATATTTTGAATGTTTTAGGCAGAATAGTAATGGTCCCTCTTACTTGACTGGAAACCTTAACCCTCCTTTATTTTTCCTCATAATTTTTATCATCATCTGAAATACATTTATATATTTTTCTTTCTTAAAAGCTCCATGTGCCAAGGAAATTTTGTTGTTTTTCATTATCTAGTTCTCTTTCCCTAGAAGAGTTCCTGTAACATAACAGGTGCTCAATAAATATTTATTAAGGAAGGAAAGGATGAGTCAATGAGTGAATGCATCCTAACACCTAGCCACCATTTCAGCCACATAGATCTACTCATGCTCCCTACCCTTGTCATGTCTGTGCCTATGGGCTTCTGCATGTTGGTTCCTGCCTGGTAAAACTCTTTCCTCTCCTCTCTGAAATGTTTACCTGTCTTTCAAGTTCCAGCTCCCATATGTCCTTCTACATAAATTCTCTGATTGTTCTGGCTGACCCAGATCTCTCCTTCTTTCAAGCCCTTTCAGCACCTCCAGTCAGAACCACATAAATTACAACTTCAGTGCTCTCTATGAAGGTAATGCAAGCTCTTTGAGGACCTTCCTCATTGCATTCCTCTGCGTCTAGCATAGTGCTGGTTTCAAGAAATAGGTGTTGGTAATAGTTGGGGTCTCTGCTCGTTGCACACCTTATGGGTGGAGAGTGTCTTGTGTTCTTTCTCAGTTTCCAATCTTTCCACGATAGTGCCAGAAAGATATTTCACGAGCTGATGACCTGTCATCTTTGAAGTTTCCAGAAACCAGGGTCTTAATTGGTTTGGAGCAGAGAAAATGGAAGACCTTTGAGGTTTAGAGCCACAGCACAGGGTTTAGAAATCCTTTTCTAGAAGAAAAGGGGAGAATAGTTGGAGTGAAGGGCTAATATTTGATAAGCATTTATTCTATCCAATTATTTTGTCTATTATCTCTTTTAATAGCCTCCACAGAACCATAGCCTCACTATGCTAACATCAAGGCTGACATGTTGAAACAATGTTGCTTGTTAATGTAGATCCATAACAGAGTGATTTGATTTTTGGCAAAATATGCTGCTCTGGACTGAAATGTGTTCCCCCAAATTCATATCTTGAAATCTTAACTGCTAGCGTGATGGTATTTTGAGATGGGAACTTTGAGAGGTAATTAGGGTTATATGAGGTCATGAGGGTGAGGCCCTCATGATGGCTTGGCATTAGTGCCCTTTTAAGAAGAGATACCAGAGCTTTCTCTCTCTCTGCTGTGTGAGCACGTGGCAAGATAGACACCATGTGCAAGCCAGGAAGAGGGCTCTCACCAGGACTCAACCATGCTGGTACCCTGATCTCAGATTTCCAGCCTTCAGAACTGTGAGAAAATAAATTTCTCTTGTTTAAGCCCCAGTCTATGATTGTTTTAGCAGTCCAAGCTAAGACACATGCCCATCAGTGTGTCATGATTCAGGAAGATTGGCAAGAAGTCACATCCCAGGAGAGACAGGCTCATTGCTTCCCTTCTTGATGAAGAATCATACAGTGTTGATATTCCCAACAGATACCCCTGAGACTCACCCCAATATATTGCCTGGTTGTTCCACTTCCTTTCTCAGCAGGGCAGGGAGAAGGCCATCCTGTAGTGATTCGTTCTGGCTCCCTTGCTCTGTCACTGGGTCCAAGGTCACCCTGATTGGGGCTATAAAAAAGGGTTAGATGCCCCCTAGCTTTGTGGCTCCAGGCAGCCCTTAGGAGGATGGATCCCCCCTTTGTTATATCATGGGCACAACGCTCTGTGCCCTTGAAGCATGAAGTTAGCTCTGAGGGTGAACTATTGGAATGGGAATCTTTGGTCTCACTCACCTGTAGATGGCAGAGTCCCTGAAAGGTAGCTCAATCCACTGTGAGCTCCTAATCCACACAGATCATGTTCCAAATCCCCATCAGGTCTCTATGAGGTTCCCTACTGGGCCAGCTCTCTCCTCTTGTGGTTTGTTTCCTTACCTCAACTAGTGGGAGCATCTCCCCTCTGCTGCTATCAAACACTACTGTGTAACCCCTTCCCTAGCGCACCCCTGACTGAGGGATGGTCTCACTACAACTGCTCAGCTCTCCTGGAAAAATACTTGATTCCTCTCCTCCTGGTAACAGCCTATAGGCATTGTCCCCTGTCCACTTCCCCAGTTAATGCTTCCAGGGTGGTCTCAGCCCCTCAGAAGCCCTTCTCCCCTTTGGCTGGGATTGGTCTTGCCTGCAAATAGGAGGCCTTTTGGTACATAGAAGGAAGATAACTTGGAAGGTTCCCAGCCAACCAGAAAAGCAAATGCCAACCTTTTTTTAGACCTGGTACACATCCTGGGGTGAACTCGACAATGACTTCAGTTCCATTCTAGGAATGTGGCCATTTGGGGCCCCAAAGATAACAGTTTGGAGGTTTTTCCTGTTTTGAAGTTTGTTTGTTTGTTTTTTGAATAACATTTTCTATTTCAAGAGAACCTGGGTTTTACAGATTCACCTGTTCATGTTTATGGTTTTAGGTCTTTTATCTCTCCAGCCATCAGGGAGAAACATAACTTTGGCAGAAGTAAAGGTGGACTGGCCACTCTTATCTCTGTCAAACTCAGGGGAACTGCTGTCAGATCTCCTGGCTCACACGACAGGGATATTTTTCTTCTAGAGTTGATCTTGTTCCCTGGCAAGCTGGATGTGATTTGTCTTTTGTTCCTTGGCAAGCTGGATGTGATTTGTCTTAACACTCAGAATCCCCTGCCAGGTATGTTTGGACATGTGGTTTTATAAAAATGGTGTTTTGAACTCTATTTATTTCTACTCCGGTTAGAGCTGGTTGTTTTGGATCTTGAGTAACTGAATTGGCAGCAGCTTTGCTTGGGTTCTGCTGGGAGATGGGTAGATCATGTCTCCATGTGACAAATCTTTAGAGACAGTTATCCTGATTGAAAGAGAAACTTCTCAAGAAACTCATTAACAAGTAGAAACCGTGGTGTGGAATGGTAGCTTGTGGAATACATCCGGGGGAAATTTTAGTGGTACCTCTTCTCTATTGGGCCACCTTTAGCAATATTGACACTATTAGTCAGCCCACCTTGGGTTAACGGCATCCAAAGGATGTATAATCTGGATTGGATAGAAAGGGAGTATGTCCCTCTTGTTTCAACCATGGACATGATCGTCACAATCCACTGGTCTACAACTTTGTCCCGGAAAACTTAGGGGGCTGAAATGGATGGGCAAAAGAGCTTTCAAACTCTTTGGGATCTCAACATATTTTCTCTCCAGGTTTTTAAGGTGGAGGTCTCATTTACTAGCAGAGTGTAGAAAACTTAAAATTGAGTTTAGTTGCCAAGTGTTCCAACAAAATTGAGCCTTAATCTCCTGGCTCCTGGTTTGACAAGAATGACTTAATGGTCAAAAACAAAACAAAACAATACCCCCAAAACAAAAAAGTGCACGTGCACACAGAATTAACTGGATTAGGGAAGACCCATGCAAAAATCAGAAGTGTCCAACTGGGACCTTATCAAATTTAAAGTCCGTTATAAATTTTACATTGCCTGGAAAACACTTAGTTGTAATAAAACTTAGTGAGATGACCTGAATGTGGCTGATAGATCTGGTAATAAAAACAGACTTCAGGACAGTTACCTGAGGCATACCATGGGGATTAAGACCATGGGGTTCAGATTCCAATTGAGTCTTGGAGGCTTGTTCTCCCAGCTCTAAAAGCCATCCACCACAATGTTTGCAGATCCCAAGTTGCTCTTGGTGGAGCCTCTCACACTGTATAACATTGTAGCAAATAGTGTTCAAAACTGTAGCTGAATACACCAGAGGAAGATCATTTGTGCTAAGAGCTATTGTTGACTCTGAATGGTGGGTTCCCTGCCCTAGTAACTCGCTTAGCTTTATTGAGTCTATGAACATTGATTGACTGCCTGGACAAAGATGTAGTTTATACCATCTTAAAAAAAGAAACATCTCTCTGCTTCTCCCAAATACAGACTTACTAGTTTTTGGGCATTCTATAGGAAGTGTATGTCAGATGAACTAACTTGATGAACTAACTGGGTTCTCAGACCAATGTTTTATGTGAGAAGCAGACAGGCTTTTCAACCACAGACCATGTTTTTAACCAATTACCACCTGGTGGTGAAGGCCTCCAGGAACAATATTAGATCATGTGTGGTTTGTATTGACTCTTCCTTAGCCTTTATACTGATTATAAACTAACACATAAGCTCATCAAAGACCCACAGTTATTAATACTTATACATACTTGGTACTACAGTTTCATAATAGCAGTTAGGGTCAGTTGATGGAGCAGTAAAATCAGGAAGTATTTTGAACCCCATCATTTCAATTTGTTTCTTAACTGTTATCACCTTCCAGATGAATGGGACACCAGCCCCCCAGGATAATGAGTAGAAAGGCACACATTGTTTTATATCATACTCTTCACTGCCTTGAACTAGGAGTGACCTGAAGAGACAAGGGGTCTAATACCTACTGCTAGAAGGAGACCTCCAGAGCAGTGATCACAGAAGCAGTGTTAGTAATTTTTGGTAGATGTTTTTAATGATTTAACTGCTTTATAAGCAAAAATTGTGCATGGTTAGGAGCATAAATTTTGACCCCAATGGTCTGGGTTCAAACCTAGGCTTTTCGGGCTTCCCTGGTGGCGCAGTGGTTGAGAGTCCACCTGCCGATGCAGGGGACACGGGTTCGTGCCCCGGTCGGAGAGGATCCCACATGCCGCGGAGCGGGTGGGCCCGTGAGCCTGTGCTCCTCAACGGGAGAGGCCACAACAGTGGGAGGCCCGCGTACCGCAAAAAAACCCAAAAACAAACAAAAAAAAACCTAGGCTTTTCTACTTCTTAGTTGTGTGACCCTGTGCCTATTTTCTTCATCTATGAATAGTAGTAGGGCCTTCTTCCTTGGTGAGTTTACATAATTTAATACCTATAGAGTTCCCAGAGTAGCCTGACACATAAAAGAGTCTGCTATGAAGTCCATACATTGTGCTCCTGCGCATATCAACTTAAAAAATTCCAGGCTAAAATTCTTACGGTCATTCTCCATGGTGTGGCCCTGCCCACCCGTTTATCTGTGCACTGGGATTGACCCAAGACACTTTACCAAGAAGGCCATTGGCTTTGCCTGACCCCTGGCTTCTCCAGTGGGAGGAGGAATGGCTTCTCCTCAGCCATTCTCCCTGAGGGGCTCCTCAGCTCTGCTCCTGCAAGAGGACGCCACCCTCCCTCTTGGCTCTGCTGTTGGTTAAGGAGCATGGGTTTGAAATGGCAGGTGAGACTAGCTGCGCTCTGGGTGCTTTTCAGGGTGGGCAACCTTGAGCTCCTTGTCTCTCAGTACTGACTTTAAAAAATTCTGCTAAGAGAAACAATATTTAAGGAGACTGTTCAAGTGACAACCTGGAGTCTAAGGAGTCTAACATCTATCCCAGTTCAAGTCCTGTCCATAGAGTTGGAGACTGAGATCTCATCGCTCTGTTCTTCCCATCTTCCCTCTCCTGAATCTTACTGCTTTCACTAGATGAAACTTTAGCGGGGTGTTGTGTTCTCAGTCCGTACTGGGAGTGGTTAAAAAAATCTCGGAGGTGTTTACTATAAGGGAGTTGCTCATTGCATCACGTGGGGTCCTCCTCAAGGGGCTTCCACAGGCACCATCCTCTCCTCCTTAGTTCCAAGTATGGCTATACCGCTGGTCATTTAGTGTGTCTCTTAGGAACCCTATGAACTACAGACATGGCCAACCTTCCCTTTTCACATCAGCTTCTAAAACATTTGGGGTCATGTGTGTGGCCAACTCTTAGATCTTTGCAGTCTTCACTTTTCCAGCTTCGTTTCTGGATTCTGCTTTATCCCTACCTTAATTCCTTTCCTTTTTTGCATGAGTTTCAACCTTTATCTTGCTATCTTATTGTGATCTCATAAGCCCTCTTCAAACTTACCTGGAGCGAAGTAAGAATATATATGAATAAGTAATGCACTCCAGGGAGTAGATGTCCCCTTTAGAGGTGAGGAAACCGAGGCCCTGAAGGGTAAATCAACTTGCTCAGTGTTACAAAGCTAAAAGTAAGTAGACGGCCAGGGTTGAGCTCAGTCCTGGCTGACGCTGTAGCCTGGTTTCTTTTCACCAACCCCTCCTGCTCAGAAATATACTCAGAAAGAGGTATGCTGAGCAATGAGAGGAGCCGCTGATACCAGCAGCTGGTGGGGTGAAGCTGATGAGAACTGAAAACTGTACGTCTAGTTTATATCTAGGAAGGACATATTTATGGAACATTTTGGTCATCAGGTATAAGTAATCTGTAGAGGCAATTCCAATTGCATTGTAACCTCGATTAACTGAGACTGGTTAGCTTGGGTAATTGAATTGTCAAGTTAACTGAGCGTCAACTCAACAGATTGTACTTTTCCACCCTGACTGTTGAAAGTTTTCTTGTAGTCTCTGACTCAGTTTTCCTGCCTCAGCTACTATAATGTAATGTACACGTTGGGACCGTTATTATGATTCTAGACTTCATTCAATACCTAATGCAGTGCGCTTAACAAAATAGGACCTCGTCATCCCTCTTGATTCTGTTGAATATTAGGAGTTTTCTTGGGCCTTAGGGTCAAGTTTGTATTTATCAATTCTCTCTGAGCAAGATAGTTGATGGGCACACCGACAGTGGAGCCAAGACACTGACCCCACTGCAAGCTCGCATGTGTTCCTCAGCATACCCCACTGTCTGTCTAGTCCACTGACCTGAAATAAGGGGGAATCTTTGTAAAACTACAGTCAGAGACAGGTCTCTGTTGCTGTGATTTGCCTGATTCACTTTAAATCAAAGCTCAACGATTTTGTTTTAGTTATCTGGGAGTCCATTGGGGCAGAATTCTGGTTAGTCAGGATTTTGTTTGCCTGTGTGGCTTTCTCATCATGCTTTACCATTGATTGAATCCCTCTTGTGCCCAGAGAAATGTGCTGGGCTTTGAGAATAGAAAGCTGTATGGAGACTAGAAAAGCTTAATTTCATGGTAATGAACAGACCAAGCCGGCTGTGGGTGGGAGGTACATTGAAGGTGATATGAGTCCCCTTCTGTGGTATATCCCAAAGAGTGCTGGCTTTGACCTCAGACCCACCCGTGACCTTCTGCAGAACTGGTGGATAGTTCCCCAATCTTTCTGAACCTCGGTTTCCTCATCTGTCAAGTAGGGATACAAATGGCTATTCAGAGCGTTGTTAGAAAGATCAGAAAACATGTATGTGAAACCCCAGCACATAATAGATGCTCAATAAATGGTAGCCAGTAATAGCATGCCTTTGAGCATTCTCTGCTCAGAAAAACAGGGAAAACTCTCGAAATTGTTTTGAGAGCAGGTGGCATAATTTCTGTGAGGTCCCCACAGGTGGCAGGTTGAAGGGCCAAGGCCACTGCAAGCTATCGTCTGTGGACACGTGTGTCTATAAATAGCCCCAGCCTGTGTAAATACATGATTGAGTGCAACAGTCTGCATCATCGTGCAGATATGTATGTGCTGCTGTCAACCATTGTACAGCTGCTGGCGTCCGCCTTGCCCATTCATCAAGCCCCACGGCCGCCCAACAGAAAGAACATTGTGTGCCTTGCTTGTTCCGCGCACTTTATGCTGAGAGAGAGCGAATCAGTAGGAGAAAATGTAGATTTGTTCTGCTGAGAAGAAAGGTGGGGGGGCTGTAAGGAGTGGTGGGGAAGGGGGTGTGAAAACAAGTGAGGGGCAGAAAGGATGCAGATGGAAAGGAAGGGATGCTAAGAGAAGGGAAGGTGAGGGCAAACCCAGAGTGTTCCCTTGTCTGCTGGTTTGCCACTTCCCCCGAGTCTAGAACGTTGCTTTGCATTCACAGAGTAAAACGACATGCACAGAACTGAGGTAAGGAGCCGAGGACTTTGCTTGCTCTGGCTGGGTTGGTGGTCCACACCAGGGACAGTCCAACCTCTTCTGTTCTCCTTCACATCTCCCTTTTTTTCTCCTTCTATCTCCTCTTTTCTTTCCTTTGTGGTTTGAGTTTCTTCCCCGCTCCCTCTCTCCTCCTGCTTCCTTCTCTTCCCGCTTTCTTTTTCCAAACCTCAGCGTTGGTGCCCAGGTATCTCTTTCTCTAACTGAACCTTTCCACTGCCCCCATCCCCTAACCAAGCCATGAACACCCTGCTGCTCAGTGGGAGGCACACTCAGCCTGTTAGTAACCTCAGTTCAGCTGCCAACCAAGCTGTGTGCAGACTAATCGTGCAGGGAGAGGTGGACCTGGACGTCCTGGGAAAT
Organism: Mesoplodon densirostris; assembly: GCF_025265405.1. Taxonomy (NCBI): domain Eukaryota; kingdom Metazoa; phylum Chordata; class Mammalia; order Artiodactyla; family Ziphiidae; genus Mesoplodon; species Mesoplodon densirostris. The sequence goes on along the minus strand of NC_082666.1, from coordinate 118,869,416 downwards.
GACGGTGGGTCCAGGCAGCCCAGAGTCGTCAGGTGGGACAGGGGCAGGAGGCCTTCGGGAATGGTGGAGGGTGGGGGAGGGTGGGATGTGGGGGGAGTGAGACAGTCCCGAGCCTCGTTCCAAGGCCCGGCGAGGGCTAGGGAGGTGACCTGAGCCCTCATGCGGCCCAGGTGAGCAGAGAGAAGCATGGGGAAGGGGAAGGGGTCCTAGACTCAGATGCTGGAGGGTCCAGTGTCCTCCCAGGTGCTTATCTGCTTTGAGCCTCAACTACCTCAACTTTCAAATGGGAACGATGATTCCTGGCCCTGCCACTTATGGAGCTCTAATGAGGGAAAAGGAGGTAAACAACCGGAACCTTCTCCTACCATGAGGCATGGCATGTTAGTCAGCTCAGCTGTCATGACAAAGCACACCAGACTGGGGGCTTAAACAATAGACATGTATTATCTCACAGTCCTGGAGACTGGAAGTCCAAGATCAAGGTATCAGCAGGATTGGTTTCCTTTGGGACCTTTGTCTCTGTCTTGTAGGTGGCCATTTCTTCTTCCTCTGTCTTCACATGATCTTCCCTGTGTGTCTGTGTCCTAATCTCCTTTAATTACAAGGTCACCAGTCATTTTGGATGAGGGCCCACCTTACCGATTTCTACCCCCTCCCACCTGTGAGATGAGAGGAGGGATAACTCATTCGTCTGTGAGAAGTTCCGAGGAGTCTCCCTTCCTTTTATATCTGGATGGGAGGGCATCTCCTTCCAAAGGCAATAATGAGAGAGAAGATAATCACTCATAGAACCTGAGGTTGTACGAGCTCTATCCCCAGCTGGATTCTTGCTGCGCTGGGCGCTGGCAGGCTCATCCTGGTGCTATCTTTGGGATGGTACGTGAGGCAGCGACAGATCTTGAGGGGCAGCTGGTGTGTGTTGCCAGGAGTTGGAGGTGAATCAGAACACAGATGCTGGTGCCTGCTTCTCACCTGGAGTCTCTGGCAGTGGGAGATTGGCTGCAGCAGTTCATGGGTGGGAGTGGGGATAGCAGAATTGGGTGGGCTGCCCAACAGAAGGGAATAGCGGCCGCCCTGCCTAGGGCCCAGGGTTCAGTGGGAAGTGACCTTGAGGGCAGGGCAGGGCAGGAGGCTAGAGCTAGGGAGGACACGCCTGCCAGGAGAGCAGGTTGAGGGCACAGAGCCCAAGAGGGCTGAAAAGGGGCACCCTGGCCCTTCTCTGTTATCAGCAATGATGGTGCCAAGTGAATCTGGCATGAGGAGCAGGATTTCTAGGAAAGGAATTCCAGGGGCTTTCCAGGTACTGGGTCTCTGGCTTCCCTAGTCAGTCCGGTAAATGGTGGGTGCCCCAAGCCCAGCCTACTGGGCACCAAAGTGATCTAACTCTCCCCCACTGGCCATGTTGCTCCACACTTACCATATTCAGAGGGAGAACAGATAGCTTGTCTCCACTGCACGGGGGATCACACTTACACGTCCAGTGGAGCGGCTGGACCCCTCTCTTGTGGGGTGATGAGAGGATGGGGGCCCGGCCTTCTCTCCTCTGGCTGACTCAGGCTTGTAAATTTCCCTTTCTCCAACAAAGCCTACCCCTTAATCCATGCCCTGTGATGCTGTAGAATCATCCCTAGTCCTGTGGCACCAAGCGGTGACTCATAGGGACTTACCTGGCATGAAATGCCTTAAGGAAATTGTGCCCTCAGGCAGAGGTTACCTGCAGTCCATGGAATCAGGCTGAGGAGAGCGAGACCCAGGAGACCTCTGTCTTAGTCGGTTCAGGCTGCCATAACAAGAGAACACAGATGGGGGTGCGGGGGCTTAAACAGCAGACAGTTATTCCTCACGTTTCTGCAAGTCCAAGGTCGAGGTGCCAGCAGAGTGGTTTCTGGTGAGGCGGCTCTTGCTGGTTTGTAGATGGTCATCGTCATGCTGTGTCCTCACGTGGCCTTTTCTCTGTGTGCATGGAGAGAGAGGGTTCTGGTGTCTCTCTCTTCATATTAGGAGACCAGTGCTGTGGGATTTGGACCCCACCCTTGTGACTTCATTTAACCTGAATTACCTCCTTTAAAGGCTCTGTCTTCCAAATATAGTCACGTTGGGAGTTAAGGTTTCAACATACAAGCTTTTTTTGGCGTGGGGTACACTTAGTCCATAAGACCTCTGTGCCACTGGAAGGCAGTCAAGTAAACAGATGCCATCTGTCTCATTCTGCACCCACCCCAACACACAAGAAGAGGGAGAGGAAGGAGGTGTTTTTGAGGTAGTCCTCACACCTCCATCCAGTACTCCAGAGAGACAAAAAGGAAGATGTGAAAGACCAGACCACACCCTCTTGCTCCTTTTGGTCTTGGAGCTGAAGCATGTCCAGAGCTGAGGAGGAGAAGAATTTTAAATGGACCCAGATCCAAGCCTAAAATGGAGTAAATTTTTTTTTTTTTTTTTTTTTGTGGTACGCGGGCCTCTCACTGTTGTGGCCTCTCCCGTTGCGGAGCACAGGCTCTGGACGCGCAGACTCAGTGGCCATGGCTCACGGGCCCAGCCGCTCCGCGGCATGTGGGATCTTCCCGGACCGGGGCACGAACCCGTGTCCCCTGCATCGACAGGCGGACTCTCAACCACTGCGCCACCAGGGAAGCTCCTAAAATGGACTAAATTTTTTAATAATCAAAATCGACCAGAAGGTTAGAGAATCTGCCCAAGGTGCCATTAAGGGATCTGCTCTGCGTGGAGGAGGAGAGATTGGATTTGGCACCGTACAGAAGTCACACTGCTGATACACCAGCTCCATCGCTGTGGGGGATGAAGTCCTTTGTGGTCAGAAGAACTTGCCACGTTCCATAGACTCTCCTGACAGCAAACTCTCCAGGACTGCCTGCCCCCCACATCATGGGCAGCGCTTGGAGGTCAGGGCCCCAGGGCACAGCGCTGCCTCCAGTTTGGGGCTCTCCTGTTTCCCAGAGGAGGAACACAGTGGGGGGGATGAAAAATCAGAGGGCATCAGGGAGACAAGGAGGAAAGGTGCTTCCAGCTAAGAGGTCTGGGGGCAGGAGGGGCTTGATCTGTTCCAGAACCTCTGTGGCTCAGCCTTAGGTGGAGGTTACCTGGCGCTGGAGTTCACAGACCGGATGAAGTCAATAAGAGTTGGAAACTGATATAGGATTACCAGCTTTGTGTTTTGCCAAGAAAGGACATGAAGAAAAAAACCCCTGCCATCTGTTATCAACACCCTTTCCTAAAAGAAGAGAGAAGGGACATAATCTCAGAATAATGCATAGTCTTTTAAATCGAATAAATATAGCCTTGGGGAAAAATTCTCTGTATTGCCCTTTTTAAACTAATTTTGCGGAGGTGGATGAAAACTTCAGTAATCTGAGTTGAAGCTTGGCTGATTATGCCTGCGTGTGAGTGTGTAACCTGAGTGTGAGTCCGTGTGCGGGAAGGGAAGTGCGTGAATGTCTCCATGAGTGTAAGTGTGAGGGTGCGAGGTTGTGAGTGCACAGATGAGTGTGTTCACATGTGTGTGTATGTGTGTGTTGAGGATGGGAGAAGGGGGAGGGGTTTGAGTGTGATGGGAGGAAAGGGGAGGGGCGCGCACAGCAGCAGGAGCTGCAGTTTGCACATTATCCCAGGACCCTGGCTTGCTGAAAGCCTGCTCAGTTATAAGGGACATTCCTCCCTTCTGTCCCCCCATCCCTCCCCCTGCCTTGTGCTCCTTCCTCTCCTCTTCTCCCCCCCTCTAACTGCCCATCCCCTGGTCGGAGGAGAGGCCAGGCAGCAACCCTGCCAGACTTCTCACATCCTGCCAAGAAGAATTGCTGTTGTGTAAAGGAGCTTAACATCCTCCTGACACATAGTCACTTTGGGAAGCAAAACTAGGCCAAGTCCTTATTCAGCAAAGGACTCAGCTCCCTCGGGGCCTGGCCCTGCCTGAGCCTCTCACATGGTTTATGACCTTGAGTCAGCGATGCTGCTCTTCAGCCCCCCTGGCTGGGATAGAGCCACAGGTGACCTTGAAGCTTCCTGGAGGGACCCTTTGGCCCTTGGCCCTCTCTCCTTGTTCCATGGGGCAGAGCCACTTGAGCTTGGTTCAGACTACTGGACTGCGGCTTGAGGTTCTCCCTTGCTGCTCCCAAACCAACACTTGGCTCTTCCGCATCACCCCTCCCCTAGGGCAAGAACTTGCTCCAGTCAGCGTGACTGCCACCCAAATCCTCCAAAATTCTGCACCATCTAGTCTCTGCGACTTTTTAAAATTATATATATATATATATATATATATATATATATATATTTTATTGAAGGATAGTTGATGTACAATGCTGTGCCAATCTCTGTTGTACAGCAAACTGACTCAGTTATACACATAGAGACATTCTTTTTCTAAATATTCTTTTGCATTATGGTTTATCACAGGATATTGAATATAGTTCCCTGTGCTATACAGTAGAACCTTGTTGTTTGTCCATCTTATATATAATAGTTTGCATCTGCTTCCATGACTTTGTTTTGAAAGTTCTCCTCTCCTGAGAAGACTGCCCTCTCAAATGGTAGCCCAACTTCAAAGGTCAGCTAAACGCCACCTCCTCCAGGAAGCCTTCCTGCACCACTGCAATGAATGCTGCCTTTGCCAACCAGGAAGAGGGGAGTGTGGGGACAGGAGTCCAACCTCCAAATCCTCCCCCATCTTTTAAAACCTGTGCTGCAGGGGGCCTCTGGCTTGTCTGTCTGCCACACTGTTTGAGATGTTAACATTCAGATTAATCTCCTCGGCTGGTCCCCTGTGCTGGTTTTGCCTATATATATTTTAAAGCCATACTTTTGTTTTTACTGTTTTTAAGTCTTTTAATGTTTTTACTCTATTTGTCTTTTTATGGAGTCGTTTTTTAATGCTTATTATTTCTCATTGATTTTTACTTTCTTGTTTAGTGTTTACAATAAAAGAGGGAATAGGAAATGGCAGCACGAGGGGGAGGGATGGGAGTTCTGGGGTCTCTGGCTCGGCAGTCTGGGTGGGGGAGAAGGCAGCTGGGCTTTGGGCAGGACAGAGACAGGTCAATCAGCCACTCACAACTCGGGGATCAATTCTGCCTTTCACTCTGAGCCCCAGTTTTTCATCTGTAAATAGAGATCCGAGTACACCGGGTTGTGAGAACTGGATTAGGTAATGCCTGCAAGGCTCTCAGCACAGTGCGTGGGCCCTACTAGGCACTCACAAGATGAAATTTCTGCTCCTGAATTTCACTCCCCAAACAGAGTCCGAAGCTGGTCTTTAAGGAAGCCCTGGCTTGGATGTGAAGAGGGTGCCACTAGCCTGCATGGCACCTTTCTGTGAATTAGAGAAGGGTGCCCCCTCAGGGCAGACAAGGCATAGTAGCTCGGTGGCCACAGGAGCTTGGTGGGGCCCGGAGCCCAGGGCACCTCCACAGGCAGCAGCCTCAAAGTGATGGTGGAAGGCGGTCAACCTCATGTTCAACACCCCCATCCCTGCGGCGGAGTTGATCAGCACGGGAGCCGCGAGGCCATTCCCAGAGGCGGCTCAGGGGAACTGTTAGGCAAAGGTGTTTGTGCTCAGAATCTTCTGGGGGTGGGGAATGGGGACCCACACTACTCCTTTTTCATGGATGTACCACCAGGAGATGGCCTCCCACTTCCTTCCTTTTATATTTTTCTTGGCTCTCTATTTCCTAGTGTAAGGCAGGTGCTTAATAAATGCTTCTCTTGTGGGGTACAAGTGTGAGGGGACTCAGGGAAGGGGCTGCGAAGTAAAAGGAAAACGGCCTCTGGACCCTTGCTGCCCCATTTCTGCCCTTCCAGCTGCAGCCTCTGAGAGGCAGAGGGGACACCAGCTCATGATTCTCCTTCAGTCTCAAGTTCACAGACCCCATTAACTGGCCAAATGCATTGCAACAGAATTTCCGTTCCATTTTCAGGCGTCCTTGCATTCGGACAGACCTGCAGGAGCAGGACGAAGGTCCCTCTCACCATGCACTTTGATACCCCAGGGGCCTGTGGAAGTTTTAGCGCTCCTGGGAAAAACTCTGACTTAATCTCATTGTTATTCTTTCCTTCAGCAAAGCCTCACGGAGCACTCAGTGCCAGGTCCTCTTCTAGAACTGGGGATGGGTGGTCAAGGAGACAGTCACAGGCCTGTTCTCAGGGAGATGGCATCTAACCATATGGTCAGCTGTGGTCTTTGTCACCTGTCTGATCCCAGTTCAGAGGGACACAGGTCACAGGCATTTGGGAGCAGAAGCAGGGCATGGTGTGGATAGATTTGGTATGAGGGGGAAGCGAACCACTGCTGGAGGAGTGATGCGAGGGTGGGAGGAACGATTCCTCTTAGTCATGTCCTGAGGGTTGGCTGCGTCCAGCCTCCATTCCGTCACCTGACTGATTTTCTAAAAGGTGCATCTGACCACCTCTGGCTCCTTCATAAGCAGCCACTCCGCTCTCTGCATATGTTCCAAGCCCTTAGTGTGGCTTGAACCATCCTATCCCCCTCGTACCTCTGGAACCCCAGGCCTCACACCGCACACACCAGCAATGTAACCTGCTTGTGGCTCCCCAGAGCCTCCCCTGAGCTTGCATCCTTCACATGTTTGCTCGGGCATTTCGCTTTGTTTGCAGTGTCTTTATCCACCTCCGCCGTCCCTTGGCTGATGATTTCTCATCACTTGGTGCTTATTTCATGCTTCACCTCGTCCAGGTGGACCTTCCTTGCTCTCGCAGGCTGGCTTAGGGACACAGCAATCTCCCGGGGATCTTGCTAAGAGCCAGATTCTGATTTAGTGTGTCTGGAATAGGGCTGATGATTTGCATTTTCTCACAAGCTCCCAGGTGATGCTGATGCTACTTGTCCGTGGACTGCACTTCAGATAGCAAAACATTCTAGGCTGTTGGGTCTGGTTCAGTGTAGAACGTCTAACCTTAACCTTTTGGGGGTAAGGGACTCTTTTTGAGAATCAAGTGAATGTTTTGGACACTGTTTCACAAAATCACATATACAAATATTTTTGTAATATTTTCAGAGATTATATTGCCTCCTGAAGCTCAACCATGTGGGTCCAGGTTGGAAATCCCTTCCTGAGGGCCACTGCATAATGCAACAGTTAAAGATACGGGCCCATGTGTTCAGAAGCCAACTTTGCCTCTTAGCTGGCTGCCCTCCCCGAGACTGAGTTTCCTCATTAGAAAAGTTGTTTGAACTTTTAGAAAAAGATGATGCTAAGAGTAACTTTCTCATCGGGTCATTGTTATGATTAAAAGCGGTAATGTTGGGCTTCCCTGGTGGCGCAGTGGTTGAGAGTCTGCCTGCCGATGCAGGGGACACGGGTTCGTGCCCCGGTCCGGGAAGATCCCACATGCCGCGGAGTGGCTGGGCCTGTGAGCCATGGCCGCTGAGCCTGCGCGTCCGGAGCCTGTGCGTCCGGAGCCTGTGCTCTGCAACGGGAGAGGCCACAGCAGTGAGAGGCCCGCATACCACAAACAAACAAACAAACAAACACAAAGGTAATGTTAAGAAAAGTGCTTAGCACAGGGTCTGATAAGCTCTTGATAAATATTCTTCTTCTTGCTGTTATTATAATTAATAATTGATGATATTATGGAGAAGAGTTGAAGTCAGAGGACCTGGGCCCCACAGAGAAGAGATACTAGCTGAGCACTCTGGGCCCCTGCCCCTCCCCACCAAGTGCTCTGGGAACAGAGCCGGTGGTCCCTATTTTTCCATGAGGACCCTGAGGCTTCAGGAGAATAGAACCTGTGTCAGAGTCACTCAGCTTCTAAGCAGCAGAGTTTTGCAGAGGGCAGCTCAGTTCCAGTGCTGGTAGTTTTTTTCTGTATTTCCCTGGATGAAAGTAAATATGTGGAGGCATGGAGAGGTCTTTTTCCCCCCCTTATACACATATTTAAGTTATTTCCCTGCATTTTAATAAAACTCTATTAACTCTAATTGCCATCATTTTCAGCAACATTACAAAGCCGCCTGTGAACTTTTCTCAACACATTAGTTTCTTAGGTGGTTAATTATTAGCCATTAATTTTGGTGAGGCTTTCTGCAAAGTGACGGCTCCATAGAGCTATTTACCTGTTTATTCATACTTTTCACCAAAGACCTATTTTTCTTTACACAAACCCAACATTAAATATGCAGCCAGTTTTATTTATTTATTTTTATGAAGGAACCCTGACCTGTAAAAGCCCCCTTTTTTTCCATCCCGGTTTCAAAACAATTCATTCAGATATTTTAGAAGTTATGCAAGTGAGCTTCCCTTGATTTTTCGAGGATTTCTCTAGAATTGGTTCTGGGATTCTGTATTAATTACAGCTACCCAGGCATAGGGGCTGTCACATAATGGATATATTTAGCAAGAATGACAAGGCTGATAATTATGCACAAGGAGCCTTAGAAAAGGCATTGTTTACTTTGATGTTTAATTTCGGCAGACTAGTTTGTTAAACTTAATCAAAAGCAATCAAAACATACTGGTGTGAATTACCACAAATTAATTTCAAACCAATGGAAAACATCATGTCTTTCAAATGCGAATGTTGAACTGGAACTTTTGAATGAACCACTCAGAGCCAGGAGGGGGTAGGTTTTTAAGTGTCGAACATTTCTCTAGAGCTTGAATTAGGATCTGAGTGAGGACTGGGTGAGATTCCAAAAGAAACTATGCTTTCAGGAAAGACTGAAGGCTTAGAAATGACCATGACTTTGGGATTTAAGGCAAACGCTGTGACCTGGGAAAGTCGCTTAAACCCAGCTTCTCAGGGCCTCAGTTTCCTGATCTGTTCAACAACCTAATTCTTGCCTTGTTACCATTATTAGTAAAGAAAACATAACCTTTATCTTATTTATTGTTTACTCTGTACCAAGTTCTGTGTGTACCCTTATTTCCCTTAAACTTGACAGTGGCCCCATGAGGTTGGTGCCTCCATTGAAAAGATAAGGACTCAGTTCCAAGACTCTTATGAACCCAGGCACTCTCCCTCCAGATTATGACTTAGGGATATTGCATTTAATTCTAGAATCTTCTTTAGTTTGACAACTTAATCAGGAGCAATCAAAATATGCTTATGCACATATAGAAAATTAATTTCAAGCTAATGCAAAAGATTATCTTCCCTTGCCATGGAGAATCAAGTGAGAAAATGGATGTGAAAATATTTTGTAAAATGTTGACTGCTATGCCAGTGAACAGTATTAGCAGTAAGAGAGTCAGCCTAGCGGACTGTGCCGAGGCCAGTCCTGCAGATGAAGACACTCAACTCTGCCAGCTCATGACTCATTATGGGAGGCTGCATTTTATTTTATGAGATCTGTAATTTCAGTGGGGTCCACTGAGTCATTCAAGCATTGATTCATCGAACACATTTTCTAAGTTTATTTACCAAGATCAGGGTACTTGGAAAGGGACACAGAGTTTGATAAGATGTCGTCTTGACCTCTGGGAGCCCACCACGTAGCAACATAGACAAACAAATTGTTCATGATAATCCAAGAATCCATGGAAGAGGGTCAAATGATGACACGTGTTTGGCACTGTTTTAACAAAGAAGCTTGAGTCTGTCCCATTTATCAATGTATCCCCAACACTTGGCACACAGATGGGCCAAAGTACTTGATACATTTGGCTGAATGAGTGAATTATAAATGGGTCCTGGATATCAGGGTGGGCATCCATAGTGGATGACAGTCAGTCGAACCTCGTAAAGATTAACCTGGTATTTATGGGTGGAGAGGGACTGTGTGAGGTGTTGGTGGGAGGTGTGTGACTAGTTGGTTATGGCTGCCACAGGGTGTGTAGATCACAGTAGGGTGTCTAGATGGAAAATTGTGGCTAGTGGGGGCTGGGCTTTGGTTCTCATGTTACAGAGGGTGAGGTTTACTCTGTGTGTTTTGGAGGAGGGATGTGGCCTAACACTGTGGGACCACTGTCTATGGTAGGTACTTTGAGTACCAGACTGCCCAGGGCTTGAATCTCTGTTCACTCTTTGCCAGCTGGGTTAATTTGGGTCACTTAACCTCTTTCTACCTTGAATTGTCAAGTGTAAAATGGAGATGATAATCATCTTTTTTTCATGGAATTGTGAGTATTACATGAACTACTAGGTATAAAGCATTTAGAGCCATGCCAGAAACATAGGTAGCCCTGAGTTGGTGTCAGCTGTTCTTATTAATTGGTGTTTGATGGCCCATGTGGGGACTCCTGGCTTTGCCACTTGTTGACTACGTAACCTTGAAGTAATGGCTGAAGCTCTCCAGTCCTCACTTTCCTCTTTTGTAAATGGGGCACTGGAAGTGCATCTGCCTAGGGTGAGGCTTTGGTGAGACAATGCATGCAGTTTGCCCAGTGCCTACGTGAGAGCAAGTCCAACTGGACCTGGGTTAGGTCCACTCTGCTGAGAGGACAGTTGGATGAGACGTGAGGGGTGTGAGACTTGCTTGGAGGCTGATGGAATTGTTAGTATGAGAGACAGTGAGCTACACTTCTGTGAAGCTAGAATGAAAGCAGTGACTGGGGAGATGGAGAGAAAAGGGGAGGGTGAATTTGAGACACTTGCCTGTTGGATCTGGAGGCTTATGGGAGGGAAGCGAAGAGAAAGACAACGAGGTTTCTGAGCTGGTTTTGGGGAGCATGTGTGCACATGGACTGAGGTGAAGAACTCAGGAAAAGCAGGTTTGGGGCTGAAAAGTGATGATGGACTCCCTGGAAAGGCAGATGTGGGACTGAGAGGGCTTCAGAGAACATGTCTCGTAAGCTAATCATGTTTAAACAGAGTCTGCATTTTTAGGAAGATGAACTTACCCACATTGTTTTTTTTCTTATTATGGTATAATACACATTAAAATTTTTACTATTTTAACCATTTTTAAACATACAGTTTAGTTTCATTAAGTACATTCGCATTGTTGTGCAATCATCACCACCATCCTTCTCTGGAACTTTTTCATCTTCCTCAACTGAAAATCTGTACCATGAAATACTAGCTCTCCATTCCCCCACCTCCTAGCCCCTGGCAACCCCCATTCTACTTTCTGTCTCTATGAATTTGACTACTCTAGGGACCTCATATAAATGGAATCATAGACTATTTGTCCTTTTGTGACTGGCTTATTTAATCTAGCGTAACGTCTCCGAGGGTTATCCATATTGTAGCATATGTCCAATTTCCTTCCTTTTAAAAGTTGAATAATATTCTGTTGTACGTTTAAACCACATTTTGTTTATCCATGCATTTGGGTTGCCTCCACCTTTTGGTTATTGTAAAGAGTGGTGCTATGAACATTGGTGTACAAATAGCTGTTCGAGTCTCTGCTTTCAATTCTTTCATGTATGTACCCAGAATTGGAATTGCTGGATCATGGGGTAATTTTATGTTTAATTTTCTTAGGAACCACCATACAGTTGTCCACAGCAGCTACATCATTTTGCATTCTCACCAGCAGTGCACAAGCATTCTGATTTCTTCACATCCTCACCAACACTTGTTATTTTCTATTGTTTTTGTTGTTTTATGATAATAGCCATCCTGATGGGTGTGAAGTGACATCTCACTGAGATCTTGATTTGCATTTCTCTAATGATTAGTGATATTGAGCTTCTTTTCGTGTACGTATTGACTGTTTGTATATCTTCTTTGGAGAAATGTCTACTCAAGTCCTTTGCCCATTTTTAAATTGGGCAATTTTGTTGTTGCATTATGGGCGTTCTTTATATATTCTGTATATTAATCCTTTATCTGGTAAATGATTTGCAAATATTTTCTGCCATTCTGTGGTTTGCCTTTTTACTCTCTTGATAGAGTCCGTTGATGCATAAAAGTTCTTAATCTTGATGAAGTTCAAGTTATCTATTGTTGCCTATGCTTTTGGTGTCATAGCTAACCACATTACTTCTTGTGTCGTGTAAGAAAAAGTCACACTGTTATGCTAAAACTTTGGAATACAAGAGCAAATCTATTTTATTATTCTCTTGGGTTAGTTTAATTCTTTGACATAGGGATGTACAATGCCAAGCTTATGATTCTTCTATCTTCCTCTCTGAATTTTCTTATGTGTATCAATGGTCCCATCAATCTTCTAGTTTCTAGACCTAAAAATAGTTGCTCTTGAATTCCAGTCCCCTCCCTTCATAGCCAGCTATAGAACTGGGAAATTGTTTCCCTTATCTTCCTGGGCAGTGAGGCTATGTTTCCCAGCCTGCCAGCAGTTAGATGAAAGAGCTCTGGCTAAAAAACGTGGGCAGAAGGGATGTTTACTACTTTCTGGGGTGGCGATAAAAGCTTCTATACATCCATGTACGTGATCTCTCTTCCCTCATCTGCTGGCCATATGCAGAATGAAGACATTGAGGACTATGTGGGAGCCACAAGGTGGAAGGGGCCATGGTCCCTGAATAATTGCGTGGATCAAGACCCTCCATTCACCCACATTGTACTGTGATGTGAATGAGAAATAAACCATTACTATGTTAAGCCACTTAGATTTTGTGATTATTTATTACAGTGGTCAGACTTTGTAGACTAATCCCCCAATTCAGAATTCCTGTCAAGACCATCCTCATAATGTCTCTCGCTCTCTCCTCTGTTCCATGCCTATTTAGGCTATTTTAGCATTGTTGCTGCTCCCCTCACCCTTAAACTACTATGATCGTTGGTTAACTGGACTACCTGGTTCTAATCTTTCCTTTTCTAGATTAGCATTCATATTCACAGAAAAAAATATATTTCTAAGAGGATAAAAGGTTTTATTCTTTTATTCAAAAACTATTGTTAACCAGGGCTTTTCCCAATAGGACACCTTCTTCCCTCTCCTGTCCTCATCCATGGAATGCTCATCATCCTTTATGCACTCATGCTTTTTTTAAAAAAAAAATCTTGGCCCCATCCATTCATCCTCCTATGTCCTTATCTAAGGCTCAACCATCCTTCAAGTTCAAATGTTCCTCCTCCCTCCTCCAGCGAGCCTTCTGTGAACTCCTGTCTTACTCTCTGGCTCATATCTTTGGCACTAGAGGCACATTGCTCTTTGTACACATAGTTCCATGCTTCATGTCTTCAGCTGGACTAGATTCTTAACCTTTGGTTCATCTGCGGAATATGTGAGCCCCCTGAACTTGTGTGCCAAATTCTGTGTGTGTGCCTGTATGTATTTTGTTTCTTTGAAGAGGGGCTGGGCTTGCAAACTTCACAGGTCAGGTCCCTTCTAGTGTTGAAAGTCCATGAGACCGGATAGCTGTTGTCCCTAGAAAACAGTTCATGCGAGCAGGAACAGATATAATACCCCAGAGGTAAGAAAGGCTTAGATGGAGGCAAACTCAGTTCATGTAGGAAGCCCTTTGTGCTCTTCCTGCTCTAACAGGAGACACTCCCAGGTCCACAGGACTGGGAGTCAAGAATTCTGCAGGGGAGTGGCTCACTGTCCCTGGCACAGCCTTATATCCACTCACATTCCTCTGGTTCATTCAAGGCAGGTGGTTTGTGGAGTTGATTGGAAGCCAGAGCCCATCCAGCTTACTCTATTCCTTACCCATCTCAGAGGGATGGGTGGGAGGAAGCTCCTACCAAATGCTGGGGCAGGAGAATAGCTTCCCTATTCTGGTCATTTCCCCCCAAAGAATTCCACACTGGCCAGCAGCCCCCCTTCTACTGTTTAATCTCCATATTCGTAAGATCCATCTTCTCTCTAAGATGACAGGACCTAGGCCTGCTGGCCTCTGATGCTCGCTCTTCCCAAGGGAGCCCTGGCAGAGCCCTACTGGTCCCTTCTCCTTGACTGTTACTGTTTGTTCAGCACCCAATCCTGGCAGCCAGCAGAGTGCCTTGCTAGCTTTTTTCCTCTACAGCTCTTTGAACGTTTAATAAATTCTTAATTAAAACCTGGGCACCTCATCTATTTCTGTCAGTTGCTTCTCTGTTGTGAAGAAGAGCGGCCTACTGTACGGAAATGTCAGCTCTGCAACCCACCCTTCCTTTACACCCACAACTACACACATCCACACTCACACACACACGCACATGCACACACAGCAATAGGACTTGGTGCTGTATTTACATAATTCTATTGACATTTTGAGGCTAAAATTATGTATGCTACTTTAATTTGCTGTTAAATTAAATTATGAATGTTTGGAATGTAGTAATTTCTTTTGTTCTATGAACAGATTGTTTTATATATCTGCCTATATTACCAAGTTATTAATTTAATGATTTCATAATAGCAGCTCATTCCTCTGGGTAATATAAAGGCTGAAGTGCACACTCCGTACAGCATAGGCAGCCACTGCTTGCTCTACATGAATTGAAGATTTTAGGAATAAAGATATTAGTTTTGGCAGAATGTTTAAGTGTGCATAGGGAAAGTGGAGGGATGTGTCAGGTCAGTTCCAGCTAGCCAATCTCATTTTTTTTTTTTTTTTTTTTTTGCGGTACATGGGCCTCTCACTGTTGTGGCCTCTCCCGTTGCGGAGCACAGGCTCTGGACGTGCAGGCTCAGCATCCATGGCTCATGGGCCCAGCCGCTCTGTGGCATGTGGGATCTTCCCGGACCGGGGCACGAACCTATGTCCCCTGTATCGGCAGGCGGACTCTCAACTACTGCACCACCAGGGAAGCCCCCAATCTCAATTTTAAAAGCCAGGACATAGTCCATCGCCCATGAGACTGAATGAAAAATAATTTTCTTAAATAAAGTCAAGCACCTGGCTGAAGGCTGGCAGGTTTGAGAGCTGCTGCCTGCCTGTTTACCCTCACAGCTCTGGACACAGTGTTGGTTCAGCTGAGGTCTTTCCTCCTGGGGGTCTGTGGGCTATCAGATTCCTGGATACATGCTGCCGTGGTAACATGGCATTGCCTGCATCATCCCACTCCTTGCTGGCATCCAACCCTATTGTGGGGAAAAGGCAAAGGGCCAGATGCTGTGTGGTGAGAGGGGATGAAGTCTGGATTCAGAGGAGCCTTCCTCCATCTCTTGGACTTGTGTCTTGGACTCTCTGAGCCTTAATACCCTAATCAATAAAATGGGGGCATTGAGATTGCTTGCCTGACCAGTTTTGTAGGAGTTGTGTGGCTCAAACAAGAAATGAGATGAGGATGCAAAAGTGCTTTGTGATTGGGAACCGGGCTCTTTGGGGCCTGCTTTGTGTGGGATGTGGGCTGGTACCACTTACGACCACATACAATATTAGAGTAATGATCATGGTAATTCTCCTTCTAGCCTGAGGCCTCAATTCCTTCAGTTGACACCTGAGATTTGAACTTGGTGACTTCCAAGGTCCTCCCCACTTCTCGTAGATTTGGATTCTATTATTTTTCAGGAGAAAGCACCAAAATGGTTCATTTTAGTTGGGAAGCCAATGCTGAAGGTGGAGCCTTACTAAGGAGTCACAGCATATCCAGTTGTTCAATAAATATCGAGCCCCTCTAACTCAACAAGTACTGATTTAGAGCCACAGACACAGCAGTCTTGAACAAGCACCACTTCTGCCTTCTCCAAGCTGACGGTCTCATGGGAATCAGCTGAATAGACGGATGATCATGTTACCCTGTGATCATGGGGACGGGCACCCACCCCAGACCGGGGCTAGGAAAGGGGACCGGAAGCTTAGGCTGAGACCTCAAGGTTGACTATGGATCAACCATGCAAAGAGGGGGTGAGAGGGTGAGAAGGGTAAAGGCGTTTCAGGAAGATGTAGGGCACCTGAGACATGGAGGTAGAAGAGAACAGTGCAGCGTGGCTGGGGCATCGAGCCTGGGTTTGGGGGGAGAGTGGTGAGCTACCAAGTTGGAAAGATCAGTGGGGGCCATACCTGGCAGACATGGAGGGCCTCATTAGGCAAGGGGCAAAGGGGGAGCCACTGAAGACAAGGGGCATGATCTGTGCATCAGAAAGGACACCATGGCTTTGTGGGGAGAATGGTTTGGTCAGAATGGAGTCAGGGAGACCAATTAAAAGACTGTTGTAGTAACCGTGGTGAGAGATGATGAGGGTCTGATTTAGGAAGTGACAGTGCAGTGGGGAGAAATGCACAGATGCAAGAGGTGCTTGGAAAGCAGGGTTAATAAGGTCTCCATGAGATGGTTGGGTAGATGGGATCAAATAGAGAAGAATTTTGACGGTGGGGCTACCAGAGGTCTTTGAAGTTGCCCTTTGCCCTTCAAGTTCCTTCCTCTTTGGCTCTTCTATAATTTCTTAAAAGGAAACTCTATCACCAACCCTTCTTCCCAGGGCTGACAACACTGATGTGTGCAAACATGTGCTTGGATGCCTGTAGACACACACATGTTTCAGCTGTTCTGTGTGCTCAGTAGGGTAGGCAAAAAAATATTTCTCTGCAGAGCTGACAGATTGCCAAGTTAAAAACAATGTCATTGCTTACACTTTCTTTACTTGCTTTTTTTTGACTTTGCATGTCACCTCTATGAAATATTTCTGATCTCAAGGAAAAAAAAAAGTATTTCTTTCTTCTGTGCTTTGTCTACACCTTTTGTTCTCACTGTCTCTGTTTCCATGTTAGTAGTTTCATGCACTACGGTGCATCTTAATCATTTCTGGATTTCTGGTGACTAGCACCATGTCAGGCATGGCCACAGTCATTATTGTCGAAGGATTGGTGAGCCAGTGGACCCCAAGGGTCTGATCCCTCATGAAGGGGGCTGTGGGGCATCCTTCCTAACTTCCACCAGAAAAGCCCTGGCTCTCCTGCCTTGAGATGTGAGACACTAAGCCACCAGCATCTGATGTTGAGCATCCTCCCCATTATGGAAGTGCCAAAGCCAGACCCCTTTGGGGCCCAGAGAGCAGAGTTGCAAAGAAGTTGCTTTGTAAATGTAAATCACTGTTGGCTGGCTCATTAGCTGGAAGTGGACAAGATGGAGACAGAAGGAGAAGGAGAGAAGGAGGGTTGGTCGTGGCTCAGGTGGGAGAGGATAGGACCTATTAGAGAGGGAAGGAATGCCTGTGTAGACACAAGATAGAGAGATGGTGAAAAATAGGAAGGGGCAGGGAAGGCAACAAAGATGATTTGGAAGAGCTCAGGGTGAACCAGAACCAGGAGTCAGAACTGCAGCAGAAGATCAGCAGTGAAAGGGGATTTTCCTCAGCATGTAGGGCAAGAAGTCAGCGGATTTGCCAACTCGGATCGGGGTGGTATGTGGAGAACAACTGTTTTGGGAGATTGGGGAAGACAGTGAATAGGAGAGAGCTTGGACTGAAGGATCCTTAGGACAAGGTGTGTTTGTTTCGTTCACGGCTGTGTGCCAATGCCTGAGGCTGGCACTTCACTGGTAGTGAATAAGAGTTGAATGAATGCTGGGTGCTGACTTTGAGAACCATGCAGATGTGGAGGGAAGAGGCATGCCAGCAGGTGGGAGAAGCATGCAGCCTCCAGGGTCTGGATCTCAGGACTGGCTTGTAGGCAAAGCAGGGTGGAGGCAGATTCGTAGTACCAGGTTGCATTCCAAGACATTTCCAGCTGATGCCCCGAGAATCCTGGGTCAGTGGTAAATTATTGCTTCTACGCTAAACATCATGAATGGAGAGAAGGGTGACTCAGAGGTCCCTAGAGGAAGGGCACTGGGTAGGAGTCAGGGTCAAGGCTGTGGGTCCAGGGTCTCCTAAAGGAAACCTCAGAGGGTAGAAGCAGAGAGCTCTTCAGGGAAGTGCAGGGGCCTTAACGTTTATTGCAAAATGTCTGTGGTCCTTTTTGTGCCTCACAGAAAGACCACCTCTCTGGGTGAGAATGGAGGTTGGGGTGCGGGGTTATGGTTAAACTCTAGGAGGAAGGGAGCCTGCCTTCCCACCGTCTGTCTCGAAACAAGAAAATCCCTGGGGAGTGCTAGAAGCCATTTGGAGCAATTCGAAGTCTGGAGCTCTGGGCTATTTAATGTTTCCAGCAATGAACTACATGATGAAACAGAGAGCACGCTCATTAATTTCATTGATGACACCCAGCTGAGGCTGGAGGGGCACCTTGGAGGATCAGATTAGAATTCAAATGGACTCCAGTAGGTCTTAGAAAGTAGTCAGGAACCAACCAAATGAGATTCCGGAAGGACAAAGGCAAAGTGAGGAAAAGGCAGCCACACAGATAACTGCGAGGAACCCCGTCCTGCCTGAAACCTGAAAACTTCCTTGACCTCCCTGCCTGATTCATCAAGGCTGAGGTTTGCACACAGTTTACAAAGGACTCGCACTGTTCTTTCCTTTGAGCCTTGTGACACCCCCCTGAGAGAGGAATTGTTATGAATAAGCTTCTGGGGATTTTGAGATGTTAAAAAATCTGCCGAAAGCCACACAGCTGATAGGTGTCAAAGTCAGATGCAAACCCCGTGAGCATGCTTTCCGGCACTCCTTTGACACCGACCGCAGGTATTGACTGTGTCATCTGATCGGAGGTACAGTCCCTTGATCCTTCCCCCTGCCGCCAGGCTACACCCCATCCTCTTTCTGGTGTCATATTCTCCTCTGGACAACCAAGATCTTAGGGGGGCATCTGTTCAACCCAATTCTAATCAGCACCAATTCTGATCACCAGCCCGGATGCCCTCTAGTGGGACTAGACCCGCCCTGATGACTTTGGCACCTTGGGTCAATGCAACCATCCTCACCTGGCTTGCTGAGAGCTCTTGGAGGGAATTACATAATTGGGGGGGGGGGATGGAGCTACTACAGATCCACTGGGCAGGCCCTTGGTTCTGCTTGGCAATAGCCTTTATGTATCTCTGGTCAGCTCACTCCCCTCAAGGTCCACTGGCCCATTTATTATTACTATTAGTATTATTACTCTATTAAAGAGAAGATGAGGGTCATCTGGCATAAACGCCCTCAGCAACTTCCAACTCATCCAAGTACATCAGCCCTCACCTCCTCTCCTCTGGGCTCAGGGCAAGGAATGATGTTTCTGTCCACTCACCTCTCCTGTGCTTGTAGCCCCCCCCCGGTCCACTTTTTCTTGCACGTACTCCCCCAAGGCCCTCTCCACTTTCTTAGTTCCTTCCTCATAGGCCTTAAACATGCTCCAACCTGTCCCAGCTCATAAAACTCCCCCTGGACGGGGAGGCAGTGGGGAGGAGGAGAGGTGTCTGCTATCGTGGTCCTGGGAGTGATCTGGTTCTTAGGTTAACGGAGGGTTCATCGGTACTTTACATAGAGTCTCTCACAAGTGTCCACTATTGCATAATTTAAAAAAATCAGTTTTAATTAAAATAACTCTCCTTCCACCAGGCTACTGGTGTCTTGCTCGTCCCAGCTTAGTGAAGTTCCTTGAAGATCACCTAGCCTCTTATCTACAACTTCATTTCCTGCTTCCTCTTCAAACTACCATTCTGATGACAAAAGCCACCCATGACCCTGATGTGTCCTTTTACAACCCACCTCTCACCTGACTTCCCCGAGACATGTATTAGCCAGCTACCCATCTTCTCTGAAAGCCCCTTTGACCTGAGCCATTACGCTGCCCTGGCTCTCTCTCTCCCGAGGTCTCTGACCAGCATCTCCCAGTATCTTTGCTGGTTCCTTTTCTTCTGCTGAGTGTGTTCACAACCCTAATCTCCCAGAGTCCTTCTCTGTCCCCTTTCCCTTTCTTTCCATCCTTCACCAGACCAAGGCTTTCCCCCATGAGTTCATTTCCACCCACTCACACACTTACCTCCCGGCCACACTGCTCTCCCGCATCCCAGACTTTGCTCTGAACTTTGCCCACTAAATAGTATCACCTGAGTGCCGCTCATCCCAACCAACCTGCCCCTAACTGGGCTCATTTCATTGCCCTCCTCCTGGGTGCCAGATCCTAGGAGCTAACTTAGACTCCTATCTCTTTCTCACTTTCCCCACATCAAATTGGGGACTGTCTTCAGGCTCAGAGGCACTATCTCTGTTCATGATCATGGTCTCCTAACTGATCTCCCTGTCTCTAGCCTTCCATCTGTTAGTCCAGGGCTGATCTTGGTGACGTGCAAAATTCACTGTGTTAACTCCCTGTTTAAATCCCTGAAATTCCTCCCTGTTACCTACAGGGCTGAGTTCCTGGCTTACACACCCCCAAACCCGATGCCACCTGCCTCTCTAGGGACAATCCCTGCTGTCATTGCTGTATGTGGCTGCTCACAGGTCTGCAGGACACACCCGTGCCTTTGCACATGCTGGGCACATCCCTCAGACGCCCTTCCCCTCATTTCCCACCTGGAAACTGTTACTGAAACCACCCCCCTTCCCATAGTGGGCAGCGGTACAACATGGTGATAAGAGTGCTGGTCCTGCAGTCACACCACCAAGGTTCAGATCCCAGCTCTATCCCTTCCAGCTGTGTGACTTGGGTCACACACCCTCAGGCTTACTCCCCTTGTCTGTGAGGTGGAAATGCGGAAACTGTCTACCTCCTGGGGATGCTGTGAGGATTAACTGAGATGATCTCTGTAGGCACCTTTCCTAGCGCTCGGTGCATGGAAAGTTCTTACTGCTCGCTGGCCCTTCATAACGCTGGAGGGGTCCTGTTCATCCCTCGAGATGCAGGTCCAGTGTCACTTGCTCTGTGAAGATGTCCCTGACCTCCCAGGCGGATTTAATTTGACCACTTGTTGATCCTTAGGATGTAACTGCGAGTGTTTATGTTTGTCTTTCCAAGTATACTGTGCATTATTTGGGTTGTAGACCCCAGGGTCTGACACCATGTTTAATGTTAGACGAATTCCCTCTCTCATGCCTCCGGGATGCTTAGTTACTTAGGTCTATTGTGATTTTGGACAAGTGTTCTGATCCAGTTGACTCATCAACAAAACTGAGGCCATTGTGAAAGGGATGTTGCATTCTGAAAGAGGTCTCAGAGTCCCTATGTGAACCCAAACCCCTAAAATGACCAGGACGGAATAGCTAGAAATTAGGACTAGTCAGCAGGGTGTATAATACATTGCCCGTTGGAAGCTGTGGCCGTGGAGTAGATCGGGGAGTTGTGTCACTGGGTGGGGGGTACGTGTGCGTCCGTGCACTCCAGCTGTGCAGCGCGCAGTGGGTCTGGGGAGAGTTGCCTCACTGCTCTTTGCCTGAAGCAGCCGGTTGTGGGCAGCTGCAGCCGGCCCAGCTAGCATCCCTAACGATGATCTCAGGGGGCAGACATCCTGTTGCCCCAGCCAAGACCAAAGTCCCAGGACCCACTCACAGGCATGGGAGAGCAGACTTGCCTGGAAGGACAGGCAGCCTCTGTGGGCCTCCCAAGCAAACGGGGCTGCATGTTGCCTGAAGCATTGCCAGCACGCTCCTGTGCCTGGGCTGGGCTGGGCTGGGCTGGGAAGCAGCTGCACCAACCCTGGGCAGAGGCCAATCCCGGCTCTCCAGGCTGGGTGGGAAGGCCTGCTGGCTGACTCTCTGTGCTCCCCAGCTTGTGGGGGGAATGGGGTTGGAGATCAATGGCTCGTGCCCACAGCCCGGACCAGTCTCCCTGGTTGGCCAGTTTCTGGTCAGCCGTGCTGTGGGCTCCTCTGGGTCTCCTCTCCTGTGTCCTTTAAGGGTTCAGAGTGTGTCCTCACCTGAGGCAATAGAACCAGCTGGGTAAGCAGTTCTACGGTCTGCTCTCAGGCCCTCTGGGCCTGGCTTTGGGGGTCTGCTCTAAACTGCCTCCTGTAGGGGTTGCCTTCAGTCCCTGTGGGCTTGGCCTGGGCTTTTCCTTTACTGGCCCCCTTTGAATTTGTGACCTGCCTGTGGAGGGCTCCTTTGGGACCACACACCTGCAGCATGTTCCCCCACCTCTGTTCTCCATCTGCCCATTGGAGGTGCCTACCCCTCACCCAGAGAAGGCTGGGGCCTGGTGCTCATCACCTCTTTGGGGCAGGGTCTCTTTGGACACTTGGGCCTTGCCTATAACTCATCTGATGTCGTCTGCTGTTTCTCCAACACAGAACTGGCTCCCCACTCCCTTTGGTTCAGGCACAGCCTACCTCCCGGCCGGTAAGTGACACGCTGGGTTTGTGCAGTGTCGTCAGGACAGGCTCCTTGGAGGAGATGGGCCCGCAAGACCAGGCAGGATACGACTAAGGCAAGGGGGAGTTCGGGGCTGTTGGTTAAAGGGACCTGTCCTGGGAAATGACATCTCAGCTGTGTTCCCATAGCTGCCAATTAACTGTGCCAGCCGCGTGAAGGCTGCAGGGAGAGGAGGAGTGTGCCCCCAGGCCACCCAGATGCTGCCTCTGCCTTTGAAGCTGTGTCATGCTCAGGCCCGGCTGACATGTCATCTTCCGTGTGTCCTTGTGGGATGAAGACATTGAAGCTGGCCCCCTCCTAATGATCTTCAGCAGAGAACCCAGGTTGGCTTGTGAGGCAGACATTTCCCCCGTGTCCCCGTGTCGGCCCTGCCACCGCCCAGGCAATTAACGGCCGCTGTAATTCTGCATCTCTGTCCCCGCTGGCCCCCCTTCCCAACAACCATGTTGAACAAGAGTCTTCATAGGAGAAGAGAAAATGATTGTCTCGTCTGGCAGCAGAGGTGGCTGGGTCGAGAGATGACAGTGGCCTGAACGGAGGGGCCGTGTGGTTTTAATCACTAGAGATGCTGCTCTGGAAGAGGATGTGACACAGCTCCCAGAGAGACTCCGGGGGCCACAGCACCCCGAGGCTAAATGAGGGTGACATCCAGAAGACAGGATATTCTCCTGTATCACTATCCCCCGGGGGCTGGCCCCAGGCCCTGCCAATTATCTCCCAGCGGGCTGGGCTCAGCTGTCTGAGCAGGGGCTTGAACCAACCCTCTCATGGGGTCCCCCAGCAATGAGCACAGGGTACCCCCTTGCAGGGGGTGCTGGGAGGCCGGGGAGTGACCTCCGGGGGCACAGAGCCCTGGGGTCCATGTCAGGTCCTCCCACCCTCTGGCGAATTGTTTTCTCTCTTGCTGCAGCTCAGCAGCATCCTTGGCTAATCAGAAGCCGCGGCTGACCCTGGGACGATGGTCTCTGAGGGGAGAACCTATTTCGAGCTGGTGAAATCATTAGCGGTACTAATCACACATTCTCAGCCCAGACCCTATGGCCTACTTACCGGCAGCTCCCAAGCCTCCCGGGCCTGCGGGCTCTCTGCTCTCCCATCCCTCCTTTTCTCCTCTGAGCCAGCACCTTCTCTTCCCTATCTCTCTTCCTGCTCTTTCCTCCATCTCTCTGGGAAAGGAGACCCTGGAAGCCTCTGAGGGCTCTAGTCTGCACCTCTAGGAACCCCCAAAACTTTAACACGACCCCGGGATCTTATAAAGCTGAATGATACTGACGCCTGGCATATTCTATTATAAGGGTGTTAATAGGTGTGAAACGAGGGGTGATCCTGCTCTTGACCTGTGCCAGCTTTCTCGAGGCTGCAGAGGAGGTATTTGTTAGTGACCTAAGGTAGAGCTGGACTCCTGGGGCCTTTGCAAGAGGTGAATAATGAGCCTGGTGCCTCGGGGAGGAGGGAGCCATGGCTTGGTCCTCTGAGCACTTGTCTGGCTGGCCAGGTGAGGGCTGGGTCCCAGCCTCATCCACTTGCTCAACAAATAGGCATTGAGCACCTACTTTCTCCGAGGCCCTGTGCTAGATGCCTGGGGCAAGTGGAGAACAGGGAAAAGAAGGGAGTGCTGGAAAGAAAATTAATAAGGAACCCACTCTAGATTGGGGGTAGGGGGGCAAGCCTCTCAGAGGACTTGACATTTGAGCTGAGATGTGAAGAGAGAGTGGGGATGAGCAGAGCTCGGAGTGGGAGAAGGGGGCTTGGTGGAAGCATGAATGCAGCTAACGAGGCTGTCAGGAACTGGGCTCTTGGGAGCTGAAGGAAGGCCTGTGTAGCCACAGAGCAGGGAGGCCGGGCTGGCGGGGGCGGACAATGCTGAGAAGCGTGAATTTTGTCCTTTGAACCAAGCCCGTCTTGAGTCTGCTGCTGCCCTCTGACACATTCATTGCCCTGGCCTTGCTCTGCTCTGTGCGGCAGGGCTGACCCTCACAGGCTGGGTTTTCCAAGCTCTGAGTCAGCAGGCCTGGAGCTGGTCTCAGCCAATGGGAGATGCTGGCAGGAGATGGCGGCCAGGAGAAAGGAGCTGGGGTATTTCTCTCTCTCTGCCTTGGGCAGGGTTTCTAACACTGGCTGTATGTCCTCTAACTTTCCAGTATCCAGTGAGTAGGTCTACCAGAAATCCAGGCTGCAGGTCACGCAGGCCCCTGGGTTCTTTAATCCAGCCTCCTCCTTTGTCCCACCAGCCCAGGAGGTTAGTGGCTTTTTGTGGTTGCTAATCTCTGGGCCGTCCCATTACTCCTGTTTGGCTTCTCAGCCTCTTTAAATCTCTCTATTTCAAATAGCCATCTATTGAATATTTACATGTGCCAGGACCTCAGATGACTTGACATACACGACTTTATATAAACCTCTCTTAAAACTCCATGAAGTGGATTGCACCCATTTTATAAATAGGAAAATTGAGCCACAGAAAGGCTAAACTAGAGCTAGTGAATAGTAACGCTGGGTTTGAATCAGGTAGTCTAGTCCCAGAACTTGAGTTTTTAACCTGTGCACTATAGGTCTACACATTCCTTGGGCCAGGCCCTGAAGAATGGGTTGAACTGGCAAAATTGAATTATGTGCAAGGTTCTAGAGTGAGACTGGAGACGGAATCTGGGCTGCCCCTGTGATGGGTTCTGTGATCTTGCATAAGTCACTTACTGATGGTGAGCTTCACCCACCTGTTAACTGGGGATAATAACAGAACCCAGTTCAGAGGGTTTTTGTGGGATCAAATGAAATGAAGCACGTAAAGCACTTATCACAGAGCCTGGCACAGAGTAAGTGCTTGATAAAGCTCAACTTTTATGCTTGTTCTTAATTTTGCACTCCTGCCCTGACCCAGGAGTCCAGCAGATGAGATTGGGCAGCTGGATCCCAGGCTAGGTGAGGCCAAGGCAAAGTTAGGACCAGGGGTGGGCGCACTGGGTTCATGGCACCTGGGTCTGAGGCTTTGGCTCTAAGGATGTCCTTGGGTTTCTAGGTTGCCCTGTCCTTGGCTGTAGTGTTTTTCGTGTTCTGGAAAGAATTTCCCATACTGAGCCTTCTCCCTCCACAGCTTTCTGTTCTACGGGGACCTCTTTGTGGCCTTGTGAGGACTTTGCTAGACTGAATTAGGCTGAGAGTACCCAGGCTCAGACTTTTGGGGCAATCTCAGCTCTCTGAGAACTTGAGGTAGCCTCTGTTTTTCCTTTCTGTTTGAGCCTCAACCAAATATGGAGCATACACATGTACACTCACACACATGCACGCTCACACCTTCACACACTCACACTTGCTCATACACACGCACACACATACACACTCACCACTAAAATCAATGATCCGGTAGCAGACCTCAGTGAATTGCTGAGCTTTGAACAATTTTAGATGACTGCTGAAGATCCCAAATAATTTCCATTCTAATCTATGTTGCTTGACTTGCAAGGAGGTAATGGTCCCTTTGGTGACACGCTGTCCTTTCCGTACACAATTTATGGTTGTGACTCACCTTTCTGAACTGCTACAAAGTATGAAGGAAAAACAGCCTTTGAATTACTACCAACCACTCTTTGCTGGGATGTTGGGGGCCTGAGCAGCCGTGCTGGTGGCTGGACCAGGGGAAGGTGGGGAGAGGTGGCAGGGAGGAGAGGGAAGGAGGTCTGAACTTGAAACCCAAAAGATGATAATGATCCTAACAGTCATATGAGATACCATTTGTACGCTTTCTAATTGCAGAACACCTTCACAAGCATAATTTTCATTTAATCTTGTTATGACCTGTCATTTTACGGGTGGTGGGATTTCTGTTAGGTGACAGATCTGGGGATACCCATTTGGTTAGCAGAGGTACAGACACAACTTACACCAGGTCTTCTGACTGCCGTACGGTATTTCTGACGGGTGTGAAGGCTGAAGAGGTTTGTAGGCCTTTCCCAGGTAAGGAATAGTTGGTTCAGGCGGTTGGAGTCTTCCCGCTTGCATAGAACATGACTCAAGGGCTTAGGGTTAGTCCTTGAGTTGAATGATTGTCTAGCCTTAAGGTGAGACCCAATCTACTTCCAGGTTGTTGTGTCTGGGGAGACGGGAAAGGCTCAGAGTGAAGTGATTCGTGTAAGTCTGTCTCCTCTAGAAAATGGCTCAGAGCAAATACTTTGCCGAGCTTGAGAAGTCTTTTAACCTCTCTCTAAATCTTAGCTCCTTCATCATCTGTAAATGGGATTGCAACAATCAAGTCCTGGTGAGAATTAAATGAAATAATTATGAAAGTGAAAGAACTTTATAAGTGGTAAAACACCGAAGAAATGTGAAGGAATCTTATTGTGTCTTCCATTATCATCATCATTATCATCATCATCACCACCATCACCATCACCATCACCATCACCATCATTGTCCCTATCACCATCACCATGATCTGTTAAAGGAGAGCATAAGTAAAAAATTACCAAGAGTGTGGAGTAATACAGAAATAGCTAGGGTTTATTTAAAATGTGTCTTCCTGGCTGCACTTCTAGAGACCCTGAATCAGGTCTCACTGGAACCCAGAAATCTCCCTTTTTAACAAGCACCCTGGGGTGATTTTGTTGCAGGCTGTCCATGGATCATACTTTGAGAAACATTGCCTTAGAGCTGTAGGACAGAAAAAAAAAAAAGAGATTGTATGTCACACAGAGTTTAGTGATGCTTATGAAACCTATAAGGCCATGATAATATGTGTAAGTAGTCTAGAACTTTTGAGAAGGATCCATCAATGTCAGTGGTGAGGTCACTGACAGTGTGGTCCAACCATCCCCACTCCCCAAATTTCCTGGTCTTGCTCTATCTAGTTTTAGCCACCTGAAGTGAGCTGGGTAAAACACACATGTGTAACACACTCATGTGAACTTGGGTCTTGGGATTGAAACAACAGTGTTAAGACAAAGGAAAGAGGTATTTATTTATACTACCATAATACAAAGCAGTTAATCCAGTTAATTAGCCATAATTAAACCACTCAAAATGAAGTTGATGACTCTAGATTTGTGAGCTGGAGAAAATCTCCTCTATGGCTCCTGGGGAGGACATGCCCCACCCCCAGCTCTCTTCTGTCTGCTATCCTGGGCCAGTGCTACTCTGTTCCAGATGATTCCAAATTGCTCCTCAAGCTGCCACTGGAGAATTGACTTTGGAAGTTGGTTTTTGTAAAACGTCAGACTAATTTTCCTACAGAAAACACGTGGGTTATGTCTGAAGAAAGACACCTAAGCAAAATGCCTAGCAGAGTCCAGGGTGGCCTGCAGGAGAAGTTTGGATTTATTTTAGCATGTGGAGTCTGGGGCTATTCAACAAATCAAATTGGTGTTCACTGATTTGTATGGTGGCTAAAAGCTTCTCGGGGTTGGGGGGAAACAGCCCAGCCGCGTCTGAATTTGGGGTTCAGACATGATGAGACATGTCTGGTAAACTGAAAATAGGTGCTGGGCAGAGGACAAATTACTGGGGTAAACTGATGCCTCTTGAAAGAACCTGGCTGATAGGATCGTGGGAAGGGACTCAGGCAGATCCGAGGCTCAGGGGCCCCTGAATGCTCTGGCGAGTGTAGGGGCTATTTGAGAACCTCCAGCCCTGCTATTGTGGACAGCATGTGCTTGTTCTGGGGAGGAAGAGGCTCTGGGGTGTTCCCTCAATTTCTGCGGAGGGTGGGGGGCTTGCAAGAGAGTGTAACTCAGAAGAAAAAGAATGTTGAAGGGTGGGTGGCAGCTGCGTTGCCTGCACCCCTAGGGGCTTGGAGTGGTAGCCGGAGCAGCTGGGGGCCCAGTGAGCAGGTGTATCGTGGCAGAGCATTAGAGACAGCCTGCGCTCTGATCTGAGGGCAGCGGGAAGCGTGGGGCTCCCACAGGCAGCGTGGTGGAGCGCGGGCCTGGCAGGGCTTTGATCCCAGTGTCTCCGTGGGATGGGAGGGTGCACGTGGTGAAACAAGAAGACGCTTATGCTGAGCTTGCTTCGTGAGGTGCGGGAGGGTCGGCCTGCCCAGGCTGCGCTGGTGGAGCTGCCGTCGGGCAGACTGGGCCACTGGGTAAGGGTTTCCCGGCCAAGTCCTGGCTGGGCTTTTCCCTTCCCAGCCCCTTCACCAGAGACAGCAGTCTTTCGTGTCTTTCTTTTGACTTCTCTGTCTATACCTGGTTGTTCTGGGCTGTGGTCTCTTCAGTACACAGTCCGGCACATATGGGACAGACCCAGTGTCCTTGCTGCCGAGTCGTTTTCCAAGTCTCGAGCTCCCAGTCCGACCCTCCTCTGCATTGGAGAGTAATTTTATGATTGTCTGTTGAATTATCTTCAGAGCATCTTATCTTGAAGAGAGGAGCAGGGGAAAGGGGGCTTACAGCATCCTGTCTGGGAACTGCCTCTCCGCTGTGGTACAGCCAGATGGGGAATTGGCAGGGGAGCTGGTATGCAGTCCGAAGCAGGAGTTGGGCTGTTGGTGGCGTCACAGGCAGGGCCAGATCATCTGGAATAACACTCAGAATTGTTCTGTGTGCCTCTCTCTACACACCAGCCCACAAGGCCATCACTGGAGATGGTAGTGAGCTGGAAGCTCCCGGTTCTGCGCTCTGGGTCTGAGCTCAGGGCAGAGTCTCATGGCTGCTGAAGGAAGGTGGGATTGTATGAGGCGGTTCAGTAAAGCAGCCATCTGTCACCAGTGATACGGTCTTCAGTAATCATGTCCTCTAACAGAGCCACAACCCAAGTGCCTGCTGGGGTCCTGAGGCATGAGGGCAACTGGGGAGCTGGCCTTATAATCCAGCAACTTTTCCATCAGCCAGAAAGGAACTTGCCCCTTGACTTCTCTGATTTATTTATTTCAGTCAAGCTTTTATCATGTGCCTGGCATGGTGTTTGATGTCGTGGGGAGAGAGATGAATGAGACGGTCCCTGTCTTGGGGGAGGTCACCATCTAGTGGGGGGGGGACACCAGCAATGATACCAAATGTGCTGTGGCACCACTGAGGAGACCCAGGAGGGTTAGACATGGAAGATGCCAGCAGGAGGTCTCCAGGAAGACACATGAGAAAGGCTGAGGGGACACACTTACCCAAAATCTTGAAAGTCCAAGACACACGGGTGAGTGTCTACAAGTGGGGTTCAGGACTAAGAGACTTTGTTTCCCAGGAGCTCTGGCTATTTGGAGGGTTGGGCCTAGACTTAACAAAAAGGGATCACTTGCTCATGGGCACCAGCGTGTGAGAGACTTTCAGACAAGATGTTAACTCTCCCAAGTATGTTTGTAGTTTGAACATTCCCTCTCAAGTCATCATGGAAACTTTCCCCCTGATCAGTGGATCCCCAGCCATCTCAGGAGGTACTGGAGTGGGTGGGAGACTTTGAGGAAGGACAGTCCTCATCAGGGGTTGCCAGTCGGTCTTGGAGCAAAAGCTGAGGGGCCACAACCCTGGTGTGAATGTGTATGAGTGACGGTGAGAACATAGTGTGTGTGTAAGAATCAAAGCTGCCCTGAGATATTCTTCTTTGTATCTTCTCCACTCCTGGCTTCATGCCTGAATGTTGTAGGTCTCCAATGAATGGGTATTGAATGTTGATGGCCATTAGGACCAAGGAGTATCTGCTCCACAGGAAGGAGATGAAAGAAACCGCGTAAGTCTACAGTATTGACTGCAGCAGCTCCATTTGGAGTTTCCATGCTCTTAGAGGGCAGTTCCAT
Source organism: Mesoplodon densirostris (assembly GCF_025265405.1). Classification (NCBI taxonomy): domain Eukaryota; kingdom Metazoa; phylum Chordata; class Mammalia; order Artiodactyla; family Ziphiidae; genus Mesoplodon; species Mesoplodon densirostris. The sequence goes on along the minus strand of NC_082666.1, from coordinate 118,839,729 downwards.
GTCCCCATTTGCACTTGTTTTAGTGTTGAGCTCAGGGGAGGTTCTGAAAAGACTTGGCTGCTTGAGTTCTTCCAATATCTGTCTCCTAGGCTTGTCTTCTGCCACTTATCCTGTTTCCAGTCACTCACAGAGCTCTCTCATTTCTCCGTTCCTCTGCTCATGTGGTTTGTTCTGTCTGGAAGAGGTGCCCCCTCCACCACTGGACAACTCCTACTCATCCTTCCAAGCTCATGTCAAATGTCACCTCCTCCAGGAAGCCTTTCTTGATGCCCATCACCTGGGCCACATGACTCTCCTCTGTGATTCCCAACTCTGCTCCACCATAGTATGAATGCAGTTGTTGCTTGTAGTTGTTACTCATTGCTTTACTTTTCTGTCTTTCCCAGGAGGTTGGGAATTCCTTGTGAGCTGAGACTGTGTTTTGTTCATCTCTGAATTTCAAGTGCCTAGAAGGTGGTTAAGCTCTGAGTCATCATCACTCAAAAAATATGTATGGAGTGCTTTCTCCATAACAGGCGCAGTTTCTCTTCTGTTAAATGGGGAGCATGTGCAAGAATTCTGAGGTTCAAAGAATCTTGATGCATCTGAAAGAAACCAGGGTGCCTGGAGCTCTGTGAGCGAGAAGCAGAGTGGTGTGAGATGAGGCTGGAGAGGAAGGTGGGAGCTGGATTGCACAGGGCCCCATAGACCTGTGAGCCTAGGAAGAGGATGTGAATTTTATTTTATTTTTTTAAATTAATTTTTACTGGAGTTTAGTTGCTTTACAGTGTTGTGTTAGTTTCTGCTGTACAGCAGAGTGAATCAGTTATACATACACATATATCCACTCTTTTTTAGATTTCCTTCACATTTAGGTCACCACAGATCACTGAGTAGAGTTCGCTGTGCTACACAGTAAGTTCTCATTAGTTACCTATTTTATACATAGTAGTGTATGTCAGTCCCAATCTCCCAATTCATGATACGTATATACAATGGAATATTACTCAGCCATAAAAGGAACAAAATAGTGCCATTTTCAGAGACGTGGATGGACCTAGAGATTGTCATACAGAGTGAAGTCAGTCAGAAAGAGAAAAACAAATATTGTATGATATCGCTTATATGTGGAATCTAGAAAAATAGTACAGGTGAACTTATTTGCAAAGCATAAATAATGTCACAGAGGTAGAGAACACATTTATGGTTGCCAAGGGGGGAAGAGGGGATGAATTGAATTTTAAATTCATGGATGCATCTGATGGGCCAGGCATATAGTAGATTCAGTAATGGTAGATGCTGCTGCTTCAGTGTCTCCTAATATTTCAGGAGATTCTAATCACTCCCCTTTAAGAGAGAGAGCAAAAGGACAAACAGGTAAAAGCCACAGAAAAGGCAACTAAAATGATCAAGAGGGACGGGAGAGCAATTAGAGTTCTTAGGTCTGGAAGGATCAAGTCTGAGAGAGGATGAGATGAAAAGTTAGCTGACCATGAAAGAGAGAGTATATGTTGAAACCCTGACATCTTAGACCTAAATTGCTCCTTCTCCTACAACTCCATAAAACTTGACAGGAGATAATTTTAGGATAACTAAAGGGAATTGTGCTTTGCCCAGTGAGTAGTATAAATTTATGCAACTCTTTATCCCAAAGAGATATTGCACTAGCCGAACATATAAATAACTTCAAGAAAGGTTTACAAATTTCAAAGATCGACGTTCCCTAAGGAGCTGAGGAATGGAGTTTAGGACTTTAGGATGCTACCCTTGACATAACATTCATCCCCTGACCGGGCTTTCTGCTCTATTGTCAGAGATAGAAGGCATCAAATCTTCCAGACTTGACAGTTGGTAATTCCCAGTCTCTTTGGCCGGGCTGCTCTGCTGTTGGTTGGGGGTTCCTCTCTGTGGGTGTGGCAGGGCATTTAGGGTTGGTCTGATTTTGGTTGTCTCTAAAGATGTCCTTGAGCCATGGAAAGAGCCTGCTGCACTGGGCTGCATGGGCCTGGTCGATGGGGAAGGGGAGCTGGACTCGGTGAGAAGCTTTGCATGTGAGTTCTAGCACTCATTTTTTTTTTATTGTGGGAAAATACATATAACATAAAATTGACCATTTTAGCCATTATTGAAGTGTACAATTCAGTGGCATTTAGTACGTTCACAGTGTCGTGAGATCATCACCACTACCTAGTTCCGGAACATTTTCATCACTCAAAAAGAGGACCTCACACCTTTTAACCAGTCACTGCCCATTCTTCCCGCCTCCCCCCCCTCCAGCAGCCACTGGTCTGCTTTCTGTCTCTACAGAATTTCTAAGATTAATTTCACTTCCAGGCCAACATGGCTGACCGGGTTCTGCCTCCTTCTCTAACCCCATCTGGTTCCATGTCCCCCTCTGATTGTGATAATCTAACCACCTTGGCCTCCCTCTGGTTCTTTACAAACACAACTTTTGGGTCTCATGGTCCATGTGTGTGCATTCTCTCAATGGCCCTTGCCTGTGCTCCTGCTCTGGGTAAAACATCCTGCCTGATTCCACCCTGGGCTCTGAGACCCCATCCTGGAATTGGTCTTCCAGGCTGAGGCCTGGATGGCCTGGCCTGGCCTGGCCCTGGGAGGGGAGAGACTAGAGGTGTGTGTGACAGTTTTTGGTGAACGGTATAGTACAGTCTATAGTGCAAGGATGGGCATTATTACCTGCTCCAGGAAGGCAGTTCCTCCAGAGAACATCCATGGGTCTGGCTGCCTTTGGAATAAAACATGGCAGGTGCCACTCTCCAAGTGAGTAACAAGACATGGCAGCACCTAAAAGGCAGTCCGTGGGGGTGAACCACTCCTGCTGAGGAGACATGAGAAGAGAGAGCTTCCCTAGCCCAGGATTTCTCATGGGGGTGGTTCTGGGGCATTGTCTGTCTGCCCGTAGCTGAGAGCGCAGCAGGGTGGGAGTGGAGCTGTCTGCCAGGCCTGGGATCCTGTGATTCCTGCAGATTCCTACCACCTTCACAGGGCTGTCTTGAGGAACAAACGGTGCGCGGGAAGAAACTCTGGAAAGAGTGAACTGGCATACAAGCACAAGGCAGGAATATTCACACTGGTAATAATGGCGAAGTCTTTAGTTCCTGACCACCCATCTCTAACCAGCATGTGTGATGGGCATGAGGGGCTGACAAGTGGTCAGTCTTTCATTCATTCACTGATTTATTATTTACTTTTTTAGATTTCTTTTTGATGTGGGCCATTTTTAAAGTCTTTATTGAATTTGTTACAATATTGTTCTGTTTTATGCTTTGTTGTTTTGGCTGCGAGGCATGTGGGATCTTAGCTCCCCGACCAGGGATTGAACCCGCACCCCTGCATTGGAAGGCGAAGTCTTAACCACTGGACCACCAGGGAATTCCCTCACTGATTTTTTTCTTTCATTCACCCACTCATATATTTATTCACTCATGGTTTATATCTGTACTATCCAATATGGTAGCCACTAGCCATCTGTAGCTATTGACACTTGAAATGTACTAGACCAAACTGAGATGGTCCATAAACGTAAAATACACACTAGACTTCAGAGACTTAGCCTAAAAATTGTAAACACCTCATCAATAATTTTTAAAAATATTGTTTACCTATTGAAATGATAGTATTTTAGATATATTGCGTTCAATAAAATGTGCTATGAAAATTAATTTCATCTACTTCTTTTTACTTTTTGTAATGTGACTACGAGAAAATTTCTAATTTCCTATGTGGTTTAGATTTTATTTGTACTGTACAGGGCTCATTTAATCATATCTGTTCCTCTGAAGGACTGGGGTGTGTGAGACTGACTCGTTCTGGTTAAACCACTGCCCCAGACTGGGATTTGCCCCTTCCAGTAATATCACAGAAGGGGAGAAGCTGGCCCACACGTCTCCCAGATGAGAATGGGGCACCCCAAACCACGCATGGAGGATTTCATTACAAGCCCCTCCTGAGGGACTTAACACAATGGTTATGATGGATTAAGGCACGAAAGCTGTTCATTATTCATGTTTGCTGGGTTGTACTTCGTTCGGCGTGTCTCGATGGCGTGGGACTAGGAACTGAATACATTACCCAGCGGTGTGGGAATTCATGTCATTCAGAACTCGAGTGTGCTATGTGTTTGTGAGTGTGTGCACACGTTTTGATGAGATGCAATTTTCTTTCCATTTGAGAAATCCCCGGGGCACCCCTGCTCTGTTTGCTCTGACTCTGACCTAGCAGCTTCAGAGGCAGCAACAAATGGAGAGATGAGCTGAAAACATCTGGGCACCGTCCCCCTGAAGGCTTTCTGGGGTTTTCTTCACGGGCGTCTTCCTGCTGAAGGGCATGCCCTCCTGACACTTTAGCACTCTGGCCTTTGTTCTTTCCTTGTCTCTGGTCTGTTTTTCCTGCAGTGGGTCTTTAAGACAGCATACAGTCAAAGCAGAATGTAAGCCCATGGCAAAGAAGGAGGGATCTCAGGGTCCCAGCTGGATGCACATAGGTGAGAAGTACCCACAGCCTCCGCCTGTGAAAGGCTGTAAGGCAGAGCGGAAAGAGCTGGGTGCTGCAGAGGGTTCTTTACGGGCCCTTAGGCACTACACTCATTCAGACATTTGTTCATCAGTGGCTACGGGACACAGGATCTCGGCCGGGTGTTGAGGAAACCAAAATGAATCAAGTTTGTGTCTTGTCCTCAAAGCATGCCAGCGGATGAGAAAACGGTGTAAAAGCAAAATGTAATTCAGCACTGCCACTTTGGGAAGATGGAGCAGATGTACTTTTCCCTATTCCTCCTGCCAACTACAATGAAACAATCCTGGATGTATATATAAAACAAGCCTAAAGAGACTTTGAAAGTTTGGGGAAGGAAGGTGCCCCATCTAAGGGCTCTTGGGACCCAAGAAGAGACCCAATGGTGAGTTCCCTAGGTCTTCTTATTATCTTTTATATTCAGAGTTGGAGCTGAAGAAGCAGGCAACCCAGGCATATTAACAGGTGCAGAGAGACCAAAAGCCTCCCCAAAAGCCTGCTCTCTAGCCAAAGGACCAGGAAAGGGGCCTCAAGCAAGACAGAAATCTTGTAGACTCCGACTGCTGTGCCCCAAACAGACACCACAGAAGAGACTGTAGCCTAGCCCCCACCAGCAAAGGCCGAGTGGGGAGCCTGGATTCTGACTCTCACCAGGCTGTAATGAGGTGCCTGAGCCATGCTGGGGCATGGAGGCGAGGGCCAATGAACAGTGAGGACTTTGAGCATCACCCAGTTGCCATGACATCAACCCCCAGGAGAGGCCACCCAGAGAGAATTAAGGACACCTCCCTCCCATGCTTCCAGCCAGGTGGTTTCAGTGGAGGCCTTGTGAAGACCCCAAACTCAGCCCCACCCTGCAGTAATGGCGAGCCCCTCCCCGCCTGAGGGTCCAAGTGGGAAACCTGGACTTCTACCCCCACCCAGCAGTAAAGAGGCAGTGTCTCCCCATCTCCTTCTAGAATGGTGTCAGAGGAAGGCAGAACCATAACATTTACCCAATCTGAACAGCAGAGAATAGACTGAAAAAAATGAAGAGTTTCAGGGACTTCTGGGATCCTAACTAAAGATCCAACATTCATTTATTGGAGTCCCAGGAGAACAGAAGAAAGAATATAGGGCTGAAAAGTCTTTGAAGAGATAAAGGCTGAAAACTTTGTAAATTTGGTGAAATTTGAATCCTGCAGATTCGAGAAGTGGAGCGAACCCCAAGTGAAAAAAATCAATCTCAAAAGATTACATAGTGTATGATTCCATTTTATAACATGGTTGAAATGACAAAATGATAGAAATGGAGGACAGATGAGTGGTTGCCAGGAGCTAAGGGAGGTGGTGGGTGTGGAGTGAATGTGTCTCTGTAAGGGCAACACGAGGGGTCCTCATAGAAATGTTCTGTGTCTGGTCTGGGTCAAGGTCAGCATTCTGGTTGTGATGTTGTAGGATGGTTTGGCAAGATGTCACCATTGAAGGGAACTGTTTCCATGTGACGGGGACACAGGAGCTCTCACCTTCCAAACTACTGTATGGGAATTTACAGTGATCACAAAATAAAAAAGATTAATTGGAGAAAATAAATATAATTCAGTTGATAAGTATTGTCATAGTTATGTATAAAATTCTTTGGGAGCCCTGAGGATGGATCAATTATTTCTTCAAGGAGGAGGCAGAGAACTGTCAACAAGCAGGGTCTTAAAAAAAGAACTTTCACCTGTCATTTTTCATATGCACTCGCCTTTCTACTGAATTCCTTTGTGTTGACTCCACCAGTTATTGTATTTACAGATGGCTTTTTAAAGGCCAGGCAATGTGCTAAGGGGTTTACGTGCATAATTTAAAAATATATTCATGCAATAATCCTGGCAGACAGGTACTATTATTTACAGATAAGGAAACTTCTTAGAGAGATTCAGACACTTAACCAACGTCACCCAGATGGCAAATGGTACAAACGAGGTTTCAAACTCTGGTCCATCTTAGACCACTACTTAGGTGGCCACTGATAGTCATCTTTTGCTATTTGCTTTAAAAATTTTTGTTTCTGTTCTTTTTTCTTCCTTCCTCCTTTCCCACCTCCTTCTGGGCTAATAATATATTTTAAAGTGTTTTAATCTATCTTCTCTATTTGCTTTATAGCTATATGTCTTTGTATTTTTTAAAAAATGTCTTTTGTCTAGGGATTATAATATCCACCCTTAATTTAATCACCATCTACCTGAAATTGATATTATACCATGCTTTGTTTAATGTAAGAATCTATAGAAAGTGTAATTACATTTAGTCAACAATAGAACATATCTGTTGACTTGGAGTACTTAACCTGTTAAATCTCCTGGAAGCAGCCTGACAAGGACCTTGGAGAGTTAGTCCAAAGGACATTAACCATCACTTCTGGATTCTCTAAGCTTACTCTCTCTTTAGCGATTTCTGTAACCAGGAAGGCACACACTGTACTACATTATTTTAGCTTCCCATAGAAATTTCTTTCCAGAGAACAGTGATTTAATATGCCTTCAGTTTCCGTCCAGTGTTGATAAAAGAAACAGTGATATGAAGAATACCCTGCAATTTTTGCGTAACAGCTGTTGAGGATACTGTTCATTATATTGTTCAATATCTTATATAAAGGCCTAGGAGAGTGGCTCCCACTTTTTTCTTTTTAATCACAAAATCCTTTCTTCAAATACAAGCTTACGTGGAAACTTCATGCCTATAAAAGATCAACATGGTTGAAGTGGAAGCTGGAGGTCCTAGAGCCTTGTCTTCCCTCTCTCCCTGCTTTTCTTTCTCTAGTTTTTTCTTACCCACCACTTCACATTCCCCTGCATGACCCCTTGTTAAAGGGCTCCATTGAGCACAGTGTATAAATCGTTAGTGTTAGTCTAAGGTAGACTTTACGTTGAGAATTTAGTGCTAGGACAAAGTTTGTCTCGTCTCACAGATAGTTGTGATTATGTTGATATAACCCAGATGTGTTACTCGGTGTGTTTCTCTTCTTGCCTTGGATGCCAGGAAAATCAGATAAATTAGGTGCTCAAATTTAATACTTATTCTTGTCCTGGAATAGATGCAACAATTTGTCCCAGTTTTCTTCAACCAAAGTTGTAGAGGATTGAGTTTATTATATCCCCGGTTGAAGGTACATTATCATCATAGGAGCTCTCTGTTGTATGTATACGAATTTGTATGTATGTCTATATTATGTATGTATGTCTATATTATGTATGTATTTATTACCATTATCCCTAAGCTCTACTTCTCATTACCCTTCTTCTCCCTTACTACCCCTCACAGACAACTCTGTTCTGATGGGTTGAATGTATAACTTTATGTTAGACTGTGTTCCTACAAATGGGTATTGTTTTATACACATGTGTATTTATGTGTGTGTATCATTTTATATATATATATATATATATATATATATATAATATGTGTATCTTATATATACAGGCATATAATATGTGATATATACAGAAATTTATCTCATATATTCTTCACAATCCATTATGTTTTCAAGATCCATCCAATTGCTCTGTTTAAATGTAATCTACTGCTTTCAGCTACTGCATAGTATGCTGTCGTGAGTACCAACTACATATTTTATATTCTCTTTCCCAATGACATATACCCAGGTTGCCTCCAATTCCTGGTCACCACAAATAACATTGCAATGAGCATCCTTGTACGTATGCCCCTTAGTAGCTGTCTAAGAATTACACTGGGATATAGACATTGGAGTGGAATTTCTGGGTCGTAGCATATGTATCTGTTTAATTTGACTAGGCATTGGCAGATTGTTCCCCAGAATGGCCGCGCCCATTCACATTCCCACCAGCAGTGCAAAGGGTTCCCACTTCTCCAAATCCTTAACAACTCTTGACATTATTCATTTTTACATTTTTGTCAATATGTAAGATATTTTTAATTGCTGTTTTAATTTAAATTTCTCTTATTCCCAGTTATTTTGAGCAGATCTTCATATGCTTATTTGGGATTATTTTGGATTTCTCCTCTCTACATGGCCTGCTTGTATCCCTTGCCCATTTTCTGTTGAGGTTACTGTAGCTATTTTTCCCTTGTTGATTTTCATGAGTTCCTTGTATATTTTAGATCAGCACTGGTTAATTGAAATATAAAGTGAGCCACACGATCTTCCAGTAGCCACATTAAAAGAATGAAAATAAACCAGTGAAATTATTTATTTTAATTAATTTATTGCTAATTATTAGTGAAACCGTAGTTACAGACTATCTTTTCAGTTTTATAGATAGCAAATATTTTCTCCCATTTTGATATCTGGCTATTTACTTTTTTGGGGGGGATGAGATGTCTTTTCTGGTCTAATATATGGTCATTTTGTTGTAAATCTCTATACATACTTGAAAAAATAGTTATTCTGTTGGGTATAAGATTCTTTCTCCATAAGTATGTTTTAAACTTCTATATCTTAATAATTTCATCAGATTGTCCCATCAGTTTCTGAGAGGAGGAGATGTAAAATCTCTCATTGTAATCATGAATTTGTCAATTTATCCTTGTAATTGTTTCCTTTATACATTCCAGGCTAGTTTGTTTATGATCTTGGAGATTGCTTCTTTTAAAAATACCAAATGATGTCTCTCTTTGCCTCATTAAATGTTTGATACTTAAAAATACTGTTACATCAGCTTCATTTATTAATTTTTTGATGTATTTTTTTTCCATGCCTTTAAATTTTCAGTGTTGTTTTGTTTTAGGTTGCTCCCTTCCTTCCTCCTTCCTTCCTTCCTTCCTTCCTTCTTTCTTTCCTTCTTTCCTTCCTTCCCTCCTTTCTGTTTCTTTCCTTTTTCCCCTCTCTTTCTTTCCTTTTTCCTTCCTTCCTTCCTCTCTTTTTTCTTTTTCTTTTATTAATGTCAAGTAGCTCTTTAACTGAATATAACAAAGCTGTTACTGCAGATCTTTCTCTTTTTCAGGGAGGTAATTTCCCCCCAGTTTTACTGAGATATGATTGACATATAACATTGTATTACACCAAGGTGTACAACACAATGATTTGATATATTTATATGTTGCAAAACGATCACCGCAATAAGTTTAGTTAACATCCATCACCTCACACTGTTACAGATTTTTTGTCGTGTGATGAGAACTTTTAAGATCTATTCTCTTGGCAACTCTCAAATATAAAATACAGTATTGTTAACTATAGTCACCATGCTGTACATTACATTTCCAGAGCTTTTTTTTTTTTAATCTTTATTGGAGTATAATTGCTTTACAATGGTGTGTTAGTTTCTGCTTTATAACAAAGTGAATCAATTATACATATACATATGTTCCCATATCTCTTCCCTCTTGCGTCTCCCTCCCTCCCACCCTCTGTATCCCACCCCTCTAGGTGGTCACAAAGCACCGAGCTGATCTCCCTGTGTTATGCGGCTGCTTCCCACTAGCTATCTATTTTACGTTTGGTAGTGTATATATGTCCATCTTTCTCTACATTATCGTATTGGGTTTGTTCTTTGAAACCACCTTATGATGGATTATTGGCCCCATTTTAAAGATAAGGAAACCGATGCAGAAAGGTGACTCACTTTGCCAAAGTTGGCTTAGCTAGTAGGAGGAGTAGGAAAATAAACTTAAGAACTTGGAAGAACAATACAGCTGAAGCCTTTTCTCAGCACTTGGCTCTGGGGAATACCTCGTGGTACTGATTTCTATCTCCAATGAGGCCTGCAGGGCAGTTTAGGACACTGCTAAGTTATTGGAAAAGTAGTAAGCGGTAGAGCTGACAGCTGTAAATCCCAGGCCAGTGTGCCTTCTCCAGGATGGCAAGCGGTGCATATGTGATCTGATGTGAGTGACGGGTTCCTTATGAAACTATATATAGACGACATTAACCTGGAGAATCCCTGAGGAAGGCTCTGTGTTGGAAACACCAAGCCTTTTAAGAATTTCCTCCAGTGTTTGAACAGGACAGTGTGGATGAAGTATTTAGTTTTCATTTGGGAGTTTATTGTATGAAAATACTTGGTATTTCACCAGAATTCTACCGAGCGTTGTGAGATGCTCACACCAGGGGATGCAGGAGGGCGCTGAGAGCTCACTGCCCCCTCAGGGTGGGCATGTGCTAATTGACTGTAAAGATGGGTAGAATCACCCACACTTTTAAAATTCCTCTTTCTTTCTCTTTTCATTTATATAGAGCCCGAATGATTTCACTTGAGTGAATTAAATGTGCTTATGACTCTACTGTATGTATAGAAAGCAACTATGCATTAACCTCCGGACTCTTTCCCACTAAACCTGGACTTGGCCTTAGAGCCCATCTCGGCTAAGAGCTTAACCCAGGCAGCTATAACCAGTCAATGGGAATTGGTATCCCTGAACTATATTAATGCTACCTATTTTCAAAAATATATTTGAAACATTTAAGAAATATCCATTACTCAGAAAACATAAATAAGCACTCATTTCAAGAAGCAGAGTTAGCCTAATCCCTGTACCCCTGAATATGGACCCCTGTGCCAGTAGGAAAGCTAGCCAAGGGCAGAGCATGTCTGCAGGGTAGTTCTTCAGGCCCACATGGAGTGAGAGGTTGGCTCAGGTTGCCAGAAGGAAGAGGTTTTGATTTCCTTTCTCAAGGAGCAGGACATAGTGAAAGGGCTAGGCAGTGAGGGGTGTACGGGCTTTCAGCCAGAATTCCACCTCGGCCACGTGACTGCTACATCATGTCTGCATGCCTCAGTTTCTATAAAGTGTGGGTAACACTTCCTCTCTCCTTGTGTAGTTGCAAAGATTAAATGAATGGCAGTGGCAGGTCAGAATGAGTCATTGGCCCAAGATGGCCGTTGGGGGCCATGCCTCACCTGACCCAAGGGCCTGGAGCCGGGTGTGATTCCCATTAGCCACCTCATCCTCCCTACCTTCAGCCCCTGCATCGTTGCAGGGTCCTTCCTGCCAGCTGCTTCTCCACACCCATCTGCCTTCAAATAAACCGATAAGTGGACAGATGAGCCGATTTGGGCATTAGAATATTTGCAAAGGTTGGCTCTCAAGACAACGGACACATGAAATAATCTGTTTCGGCACTGGGTGAATTTGTTCCAACCAAAGGGCCATCACCAATGTCAAAGGCAGTTAGCGTCATGCTGCCTCTGTATCTATTTCTTGTTAGCTTTCCAACATTGAACAGTAAACACATTTCACTGTTTTGTAAACCTCTCCAAAACCGATGGTCTGACAACAGTGTTAACCATTTTCCTCCCCTCCCATCAGCCCTTCCCATAGCTTTTTCTTGCTCTTTCTCATTCCAAAACTTCGCAAGTTCAAGACCCTGGGAACCCGCTGAGTTCAAGAGCAGGAGCTGGGAAATTTTCGACAGAAAATTTCCTCTCTTGATCTCCTTTTTCTTCACCATGGCTAAACATACACATTTCTCCACCCCGCCCTGTCAATTCCCCTGTAATTAGAGGGGCCTCCAGAGTCTCGCCTGACAAGTCTCTACCCCAGAGCAGAAGGTTGGGAATAGGTAGTGAAGGTGGGTGATGGGGGAGGGGAGAGCTGGAGGACTGGGGGAGCCCTTGTTTTGGAGCTAAGAGCCAATGGTCATCGAAGCAGGGAGGCTCATGCAGGAGGGTGGACTCCTGTTCCTGGAGGATGTGAGTTGGGGATCCCCTTCCTTTCTCCATCACAGTCAGGCATCCCGCAGGTGCTGGGACCCTGGAGACGTTCCTGCATTGTGTTGGAGACAGACATACAAATGACCACAAAGCTACATGCACACAGTGGGGTTTATGTGTCAACATTGGTTATTTCTAGGTAGTGGTGGGAGTTTGATAAGCTTGTTGCATTCTTTATATTGTTCTTTTTCTTTTAAAAAAATTTTATTGGAGATTAGATGACTTACAATGTTTTGTTGGTTTCAGGTGTACAGCAAAGTGATTCAGTTATACATGTACATGTATCCATTCTTTTTCAGATTTCTTTTCCCAAATAGGTTATTACAGAATATTGAATAGAGTTCCCTGTGTTATACAGTAGGTCCTTATTAGTTTTCTATCGCTTGCTTTTATTTATTTTATTTTATTTTATTTTTTTTTTGCGGTATGTGGGCCTCTCACTGTTGTGGCCTCTCCCGTTGCGGAGCACAGGCTCCGGATGCACAGGCTCAGCAGCCATGGCTCACGGGCCCAGCCGCTCCGCGGCATGTGGGATCCTCCCGGATTGGGGCACGAACCCGTGTCCCCTGCATCGGCAGGCGGACTCTCAACCACTGCGCCACCAGGGAAGCCCTATCGCTTGCTTTTAAAATAATGAACATGTGTGCTTTATAAAGAGTGGTAACTTTATTACTTAATAAAAATAACAATGCAACATAATGAGTTTTCTAGAAGTCCACTGCAATCTGGGAGCCCTGAGGTTTTAAAGCAAGAGGGGACTTCTGGTTGAAGACAGTTTCTGAACCGGAGTATAATTAGTTAAATTTTTTTTCTGCACAGGCCCTGTGCTGTATCTGAGGATACAGAGAGGGTAATGCTGGGACAGAATGTGAGGTGGGGAGAGGTAAGAGCTCGTTCTGGAGAGCCAGGCATGGGACAGGCTGAGACAGGTATATGTGCCAGGCCAGGGGGCTGACATTTCTCCTCCTTAGTCAGGGGAAGGCATGTAGGTGGTGGCTCAAGGTGGTACAACAAAGGACAGCTAAAGCCCCAAGAGAAATAGATACAGAGCAGTCTTCTTGAGACATTAATTTTACTTGAACATCGTCGGGGAAGAAGTCCCCTCGGCTGGAGTCCTGGCCGAGCCCCTAAGCGGGAGTGTGTTTGATCTGCTCCGTGGTTGGGGATATCTCTTGGAGGGTATGAGGAGGCCTGCAGTGGTGACAGGAAGTACGGGGATGAGTCACCATCCTGTCGGTTTTAGAAAGGTCAACTGAGGGGCCCGCATGAAGAGGGAGGATGAGATTTGAGGCAGGGTGACCAGTTAGGAGGCCCTCATGATAGCTCTTTGGAGAAGCTGAGAGCCTGGCCATGGTGGTGGCCATGGGGAGTGGAAGGCAGAGGGATGTGAGGGTGGCATTGATGGGACCCGGCTATTGCTGGGGGGAGGGGAGGGACAGATGGGAGTCAAGAATGAACCCCAGGCTTCCCTCTCTGGTCCCTTGGGAGATGAGTACACTATCAACAACAACAAGGATACAGGAGGAGGATGAGGTTTTATTTTGTGCCTATAGGTGGGGATGGACCTGAGACCACTCAGTGAGAGGGTTCTGAGGAGGAAGAAGACAGAGACAAGGGAGAGACTATGGTGACGGCAACTTTAGCGAGTGGGTGGAGGAAGAGGTCCTAGTGATGAGCAGCCCCTGCTCTTATCCCCCAGCCACCCCACACGACTTACAGGGGGCTGGGGGCCCAGGCCCCTGCAGGCCTCCAGCCTGCACTTCCTCAGCTCCTCTGCCAGGATGGCATGCCTCCCCTTGTCTTTCTGGCAAATGCTCTGTCATATTTCAGCTCCCTTCTGAAGAATTCCCTCCTAAATGTAATGACAATTCCCTTCTTTTATGCCTCCCTTGACACCTAAACTTGCAGCACTGCCCCTGTAACACTTTACAGAGTGCTCTGGTCTCCCCGACTGCCTTCCTCCACTGGACCGTAAGCTCCTGTGTCCAGACATGCATGGTAGAGGTGCTCAGTAAACGTTTTCTGGGTGAGAGAATGCATTATCAAAGAGGAAGGAGAAAGAAACAGGGAAGGGTGTGGCCATAGAGAGAGAGAAAGGAAGGAGTTCTCTGTCAAGAATTCCAAATGCACCAAAGAATAAAGTTATCTAAAAGCTAAGAAGCATCCATTTCACTTGGTAGTTGGGAGGTGTCCTTGGCAAGAATAACTTCCCTGGCATGAAGGGGGCAGAAAAATATTACAACATATTTACATTAAAGAGTGAATATGAGATGGGAAAGTGGGGGCACAGTGCAGACTTTCTTTTCCCCTAAGAAGCTCAGAATAGAATAGGAGAGAGATAAGGTAATAATTACAAGTGACATAGATTTTTTAAGGCTTGAGGTGAAGGGGCAAGTGGAGAGGAGTAGCTCATGATGTGAATGAGTGAGTGCCATTGATTGAGGTAGGAATAGGTGAGAACAAGTGCATGGGTGGAGAGACTGACTTTGAACCTGAAGGCAGATACCTCTTCCACTATGAAGTAGGAGGAGGGAAGAGGCTACAAGTTTAAAGAGATCAGGGAAGATTGTGAATGGGAAAGAATGCATTCACAGACAAATAAAAAGACTCCTGTGTGTACTTTGAACCCACTTGAGACTAGAAAATATCAACAAACCTCCAACCCCTATGGTTTTATCATTTTTCTAGCCTTGTTCAGATGCCCAGATGCAGTTGTAGAGAAAGGAGTTTTTAGGGCAGCTATGACAGAGGAATGTGAGTGTGAGAAAAAAATTAAGGAGTCTGACGTAGGGATACCTGAAGCTCTTGACCTGAATTCTAGAGTGTGTAGGAAAGGCAAGAGAAGATACTTGGAGAAGACACAGTTCCAAAGAACCAGGTTTCACTGAGGTTGAAAAGAAGGTATAATGGAGTTAAGAGAGCAGGAAAGCTGCTTTTAAAAATACTCCTTCATATATATTGAAGTTGACATGTAAGTTTACATCATTAGTTTACCAGTTGCAAAGGACATAATTATTTGCATATTGTAATCATACACAGGTAAATGCACACAGACATATAGATGTATCTTAAAAATAAACTGTCAACACTCCCAAACTCATTCTGTGAGGCCACCATCACTCTGATATGAAAACCAGACAAAGATGTCACAAAGAAAGAAAACTACAGGCCAATGTCACTGATGAACATAGATGCAAAAATCCTCAACAAAATATTAGCAAACAGAATCCAACAGCACATAAAAAGGATCATACACTATGATCAAGTGGGGTTTATCCCAGGAATGCAAGGATTCTTCAATATATGCAAATCAATCAACGTGACACACCATATAAACAAATTGAAGGAGAAAAACCATATGATCATCTCAATAGATGCAGAGAAAGCTTTTGACAAAATTCAACACCCATTTATGATAAAAACCCTGCAAAAAGTAGGCATACAGGGAACTTCCCTCAGCATAATAAAGGCCATAGATGACAAACCCCCAGCCAGCATCGTCCTCAATGGTGAAAATCTGAAACCATTTCCACTAAGATCAGGAAGAAGACAAGGTTGCCCACTCTCACCACTATTATTCAACATAGTTTTGGAACTTTTAGCCACAGCAATCAGAGAAGAAAAAGAAATAAAAGGAATCCAAATCAGAAAAGAAAAAGTAGAGCTGTCACTGTTTGCAGATGGCATGATACTATACATAGAGAATCCTAAAGATGCTACCAGAAAACTACTAGAGCTAATCAATGAATTTGGTAAAGTAGAAGGATACAAAATTAATGCACAGAAATCTCTCACATTCCTATACACTAATGATGAAAAATCTGAGAGTGAAATTAAAAAAACACTCCCATTTACCATTGCAACAAAAAGAATAAAATATCTAGGAATAAACCTACCTAAAGAGACAAAAGACCTGTATGCAGAAAATTATAAGCACTAATGACAGAATTAAAGATGATACAAACATATGGAGAGATATACCATGTTCTTGGATTGGAAGAATCAACATTATGAAAATGATTCTACTACCCAAAGCAATCTACAGATTCAGTGCATTCCCTATCAAACTACCACTGGCATTTTTCACAGAACTGGAACAAAAATTTTCACAACTTGTGTGGAAACACAAAAGACACCGAATAGCCAATACAATATTGAGAAAGAAAAACGAAGCTGGAGGAATCAGGCTCCCAGACTTCAGACTATACTACAAAGCTACAGTAATCAAGACAGTATGGTACTGGCACAGAAACAGAAATATAGATCAATGGAACAGAATAGAAAGCCCAGAGATAAACCCACACACGTATGGTCACCTTATCTTTGATAAAGGAGGCAAGAATATACAGTGGAGTAAAGACAGCCTCTTCAATAAGTGGTGCTGGGAAAGCTGGACAGCTACATGTAAAAGAATGAAATTAGAACACCATACACAAAAATAAACTCAAAATGGATCAAAGACCTAAATGTAAGGCCAGACACCATCAAACTCTTAGAGGAAAACATCGGCAGAACACTCTCTGACATAAATCACAGCAAGATCCTTTTGGACCCACTTCCTAGAGAAATGGAAATAAAAACAAAAATAAACGGGACCTAATGAAATTTAAAAGCTTTTGCACAGCAAAGGAAAGCGTAAACAAGACGAACAGGCAACCCCTCAGAATGGGAGAAAATATTTGCAAATGAAGCAACTGACAAAGGATTAATCTCCCAAATTTACAAGCAGCTCATGCAGCTCAATATCAAAAACCAAACAACCCAATCCAGAAATGGGCAGAAGACCTAAATAAACATTTCTCCAAAGAAGATATACAGATTGCCAACAGACACATGAAAGAATGCTCAACATCATTAATCATTAGAGAAATGCAAATCAAAACTACAATGAGATATCATCTCACACCAGTCAGAATGGCCATCATCAAAAAACCTACAAACAATAAATGCTGAAGAGGGTGTGGAGAAAAGGGAACCCTCTTGCACTGTTGGTGGGAATGTAAATTGATACAGCCACTATAGAGAACAGTATGGAGGTTCCTTAAAAAACTAAAAATAGAACCACCATACGACCCAGCAATCCCACTTCTGGGCATATACCCTGAGAAAATCATAATTCAAAAAGAGTCATGTACCACAGTGTTCACTGCAGCGCTATTTACAATAGCCAGGACATGGAAGCAACCTAAGTGTCCATCAACGGATGAATGGATAAAGATGTGGCACATATATACAATGGAATATTACTCAACCATAAAAAGAAATGAAATTGAGTTATTTGTAGTGAGGTGGATGGACCTAGAGTCTGTCATACAGAGTGAAGTAAGTCAGAAAGAGAAAAACAAATACCATATGCTAACACATATATGGAATCTAAAAAAAAAAAAAGTGGTTCTAAAGAACCTAGGTGCAGGACAGGAATAAAGACACAGACATAGAGAATGGACTTGAGGACACACGGAGGGGGAAGTTTAAGCTGGGCTGAAGTGAGAGAGTGGCATGGACATATATACACTATCAAATGTAAAATAGATAGCTCGTGGGAAGCAGCCGCATAGCACAGGGAGATCAGCTCAGTGCTTTGTGACCACCTAGAGGGGTGGGATAGGGAGGTTGGGAGGGAGACACAAGAGGGAGGAGAAATGCGGATATATGTATACGTATAGCTGATTCACTTTGTTATACAGCAGAAACTAACACACCATTGTAAAGCAATTATACTCCAATAAAGATGTTTAAAAACCCACGAAAAACAAAAAACTGCCACATCATTTTTAAAGCACATTGAATGGACTCTGATTACAATAGTAATGTTACAGCACCATTATAGACTTTAAAAAGACATGAACAAGCTTAACTTTAACAATTGAACAAGTGTTAAGTGAACCATATAACTCATGGAATTACTTAACCAGATGGGAAGCTGTGGTCTGAGAGAGCAATGTTGGGGTTTCAGAGGTAGAGTTAAGCTGTGCCATGCCCAGGAACTGTGAGCCTCGGGTGCTGGGTCTCTTTACCACGTTGCAAACTCCTGTGTTGAGGGAATCAGAGTGGTGGACAAAATCCTTCACTGATATTCCATGGAACACCAGCCCCACAGGATTTCTGACCACAAAGGTTTTCTGTAGTTAGACATATTTTTAGGGAAGATGGCTACTTTGCCCCTCTCTTGGCAGTTAGGAGTGCACATTCTTATTGTGGGAAATGACACTTTAGCTGTCTCTGCACCATTTCTGCCACCCTAACAATGCAGTTATATCACAAATTTTGTTTGAGCCAATATTCAGTATTTACATGGTTATAGTACATGAATCAGTGTACTGCTGAGCCAAGTAACATACCATAATTGCATTTCCTTTCTTGTATGCTCACATCAGGTTTTACAACAGCTTGATTCTCTTTTAAATGTCATCCTTCCTTGGAGCCAGCAGCCTGACTGTTCCCATCTGCATCAGCTGCTCTCTGGGACTGTTACAAAGGTGCAGTCTGGGACTCATTTTCTCTGTCTTCTTAGGATATACCTTCCCATTCTCCTGTCTGGAGCCCTGTTTCCTGGGATCCATGTTCTTCTTCTTTTTGTCTTTCTTCCTCGTATCTTCTACTACCTATCTAGCTGCTTCCTGAAAAGCCTGAATGTGTCTTGTTGGTCTAAAAATATCTTTATTCTGTCCTCATACTTGAATCTTTGTTCAGTTGCGAGTTTAATTCTAGGTTGAAAATAAATTTCCCTCAGAATTTTGTCTTCTAACGTCCTACGTGGTTATTGAGAATTCAATTGTGATTCATGTTTCATGTCTTTGGATGTGACATTTTTCCTCTCTGGAAGCATTTAAGATGTTATCTTTACCCGTGTTGTTCTAAAATTTCATGACGAGGAGGCTAGATGTGAGGTCTTTATTCATTAACTTTATTGGGCAATCAGAAAGCCATTTCAGTCAGGGGACTTGTATATTTCAGTTCATGGGAAACGTTTTCGTAGCACATTGGATGGTTTTTTTTTTTCTGGAATGTCTATTACATAATTATTGAACTTGGATTATCTTCTAAATTTATTTCCTACTTTTCATCTTTGTTTTTTATTTTCTTCGTTTTGGGCCTGGGGATCCTTCCCTTCCCCTTTTGTTGGTCTCCACTTCTTGAACTATATCTCAATTGGGTTTGTCATTCAGGTGTTTGGTGTCAGTGTCTATTATTTTGGCTCTGAGACAGAATATGCTGTTAACCCCACTCCCACTGTGAGGCACTGGAGACCAGACTCAGAAAAAGGTTAGCCAACTTCTTGGCTGAGGGCTGAGAAGTAGCCCAGTCCTTCTGAGTCTCCTACAGTAATGAGAATGAAAAGCACATTGATATCTTAGTGCATTATTTGGCTATCACTTGCAGTTGGAAAGCCTGGTTTCATTTAACTGGACTTTTCCAACCTTATTCGGCCATAGAACTCCTTTCCCCTCTTAACATTTGTTAACATTGTATCAGTTTGGGCCCAGAGGAAACAGCTGGCACACTCAGATGGGAATAATGTAAAGAGGGTTAATTTAGAAAAGGACTAGGTACAAAGGCACGGGCAGGGTGTAATGGACAGTGCATGAACTTGAGGCCAGGAGCAATAGCGTTGTTTCCACCCCATCCTGAAGAGCCAGGAAGGTGCAGGGGAATTTGGGGGATCAAATTTGTCAGCCTTGTCAGTATCTGTTCAAAGTTCCGCATTCTGTATTTCAGAGAGCTGCTACTTCTCCACTAGCGCCCTTACCTTACATCCAAGGTCTGGCAGGTTTGCGAACTAATTGGTGCTGGGACTCTACAGCCCCAACTGTCAGACTCTGGGCTTGGTCCTCACCATACCTGCCCTGTGATACCTGCAGGAGGTGAGAAACTGTAATGCTGCCACAGAGCCTCCAGTTCTCCAAGTTAGTTCTTAATGGCACATCCATACACTCCAGGGATGGTAGACGGAGGAGTGACAGGGGTCTGTTGTCTCATGCCCACTCCCAGACAAGAAGCATCCCAGGACAGGGCTCAGCCTAAGGCACAATGTCCAGAAGCCTGGCCAGGCACTGGAGTGGGAGTCACTTCTCTAGAAGCTCTGGTCCCTGGAGCCAAGGGTGATGCCTAGGAAGCAGCGTGCTTATCAGCAGGTACGTTGTCAACCTGGAGGATGAGGCAGTGAGGGTGGCCCTGGGTTTAGGCAATGAGAGAGAACTGGTAGAGAACTGGGACAGCCACACCAGAAGTGTGGAGCTGGAGCAATTCTCTGGATTGGAGATCCTGGTTGCAGTGACTTTTGCTGGATTCTCTGACTGACGTGTGGTCAGGAGGAGAGGCACTCAGGCTGCTGGGATGGAGGGGTGCTGGTGCTCATTTTCACCAGCTTTACCACTTTTTCTGCCAGCATCTCCCTCTCTCTCCTTACCTCTTCCCAGTCCTCTCTCTGCCCTTCTCCTTTCTTTTCATTTCTCCTTTCTCCTGCGTTGCTCCTTTTATTTTCCCACGTCTGTCTTCTCCCCCATCTTTTCATCTCTCTTTTCTTCTGTGTTTTAGTCTCTTCTCCCTTTTGTGATACACTTTTTGTATTAGGCTGTGCTATCTATATATTTTAAATCCCAGAGGTGTATCTGCTAATTGTCCTTTTAGGGAAATAATTATGGAAGTTAAGATGATTAGATAATGAAAGCATTCTCTGGGGCTGGCCTCTTTACAAAACGATGATGATGGGGTGGTGATGAGAACGGGAGATCGTTTCTACTTAAACTAACAGGGTGGTACAACCCTTACCAGAATGCTTTGAACATCTGGGATGTAATTATATCCCTCCCAGAGCCTGGCCAGAGGGCAAACTCTGGGAGTAGCATCCTGGGAACAAGAATGGATATTCTGTGGCCTTCGGGAAGGCAATGATCAGGGAACTCCGTGATATGGCTTGGAGCTCAGGACCCCATGGAATTCCTAGATCCAAATGAAGATTCTTGGAGTTTCTGAAATGTGTATAATTGTGCATGCGTGTGCGTGCGCACAAACACACACACATGCAGGGCAAGATTATGGCTTCCCTCAGGCAGAGGGTTTTGTAGATACTAAATTGCTGAAACACATCATATCTGGAATTGCTTCATTGCACACTAATGGTTGCTGTAAGCTTCCTGCTCACTCACTCTTGTCATATAAAAAGTGTTCATGAGACAGTCCTTTCGCTGTCTGGGTTCTGCTCTTGATCCAGCACTGACTGCATGGTAACACCCTCCTGGCACTGCTGGGCCACTGCAAGTGCCTGCCACTCCCGCGCATCCAGCAAAGAGCTCACCTCCGCAGGCAGGAAGAGGTGGAATGCTCTCAGCCAAGGGCCAGTGGACACAAGGAGAGGTGGCAGTAGAGGAGGGCCTGAGTGGGGAAGGGACAGAGAGAAAGGGTTCAGAGAGTATTGGGAGGTGGAGCAGCAGGAAAGTGGGACTGGGAAAATGTGCTTCCTGTTGGGGGAGGGAGGGTCTGGAAGGAGAATGAAAAGGGAGGGGAGACTAATTCTGACCAAGAGCCTGCTGTTTTACAAAGAGACAATGTGGTGCCCAAAGAGGTTAAATTACATGTCCAAGTCATGGTTAGCATATGAGGGACAGGGATGCAAATCCAAGGCTCATGGTCCTCATCCTGGCACACCCTGCCCAGAAAATAGGATTGCAGTGGATGTCAGAGTTAAATTACTCCCCTCGACAACTCAAGAAAGAAGACTCTTTAAAGACCCTTCAGGCAAGAAGTGTCCCCTGAAATAGGTGCTATCACTAGGAATTTGTGATTCATCCAGGTTTAACCATAAGAAAGGAAGGAAATTCCTCTCCAGATTTAACTAGAAGCTCTCTCAGTAAACCCTAAGCCCTTTTGCCTTGTCCATCTCCCCATAATCCATGCCACCCTTCCCGCTTCATCATTCCTCATGGCTAGCAAAAGAGGTGGTTTCATATCCTAGTGTGACAGCAAAGAAATGTAGCCTAAGGACACAGTAGAAGGTGGCTCAGATAAAAGATTCCCACTCTTCCGACTTATTTTGTTTCTTTGACTTATTTATTATTGTTAGGTACAGGCACAGAACAGCCTCAATTGGGGGTGCTCCTGATTTCAGAATTTCCTCCCCTTCAGCCTCCATTAAGGAAACCATGGAGCTGAGTTCTTCCATGAAGTCCTGTCCCTGGATCCTGATGGCTCACCCACCCTTGCAGGCTTCCTGGTGGTCCCAGAGCCTCTCACCACATTCACTGCAGACAGCGTTGCCAGGTTCAGCAAATAAAAATACACAATGCTCTGTTAAATATCAACTTCAGATAAAACCCAAATGCCTGTTTTGTTTAAGTGTATCCCATGCAATATTTGGGACACACTTATGCAACGGAAGTGTTTGCTGTTTATCTGAAAAGATTTTATTTGGAAGCTCCACAGCTGGGGATGCCGTCAGCATGATTTTACCGGAGTGAGTACAGTTAGATCTGTTAGAAGTCAAGTGCCCCGAGTCCCAGGGCAGGAATTACAACACCACACTCTTTCCTTCAGGAGCTGCCTCAGCTTCCCCTGTTCCTCCTTCAGTCTAGACTGAACTTCTATGTCTGCAATACCCTGTTCATGACCAAACAGTGCACAGATGACTTTCCAGAGCCATTTGCCTAGACTTCTTGCAATATCAGTGAGTATCCATTTCTCTGACTTGTAAAATAATATGCGTTCATTGATAAAAATTGGAAAGTACAGCTCAATAAAAAGAAAAACATTCACCTTAATTGCAGTAAATAGATCAGATCCAGACAGCCTGAGTTCAAATTCCAGCTTACTAGCTGTATGATTTTAGACAATTTCCTTAACTTCTCTGTGGCTCAGTTTTTCAGTTGTAAAATGAAGGTAATATAGTGGCTTGAATGAGTTTTTGAGGATTAAATGAGTTTATATGTGTTCAGGTGCTTTAAAAAGTGCCTGGTATATAGCAAGCACTGTGTAAGCACTTTTCAAAAAAAATTAAAATTCGTTCACCCAGAGATAAGTATTATTGATGTCTTTTCTATGCATTTCTATACATTCTATCATATAGATTTATGCCATAGATTTCCATACCATGGTAGGGTGCATTTTCCAAAGTTGAACGTAATGATTCTCCTGTCCAACGTGTTCTTCTGCAAGGTGGTCTGGACACTTCTCCATCAAGAGGTGGAATCAGTTCCTCTCCCCTTGAATCTAGGCTTTTTCAAAGTTGTCTGGTCAACAGAATGCAGCGGCAGTGGTGTTCTGGGACTTCCAAGGCCGGACAGAGGAGGCTTGTGGTTTCTGATTCCCTCTCTGGCACACTCACCATTGGGTACTTCCTCTTGGGATCCACCCTCAAGCCCAAGGCACATGGAGAGACTTCATGTAGGTGCTCTGCTCAGTGCAGCAGCTGAGTGGCCTGCTGGCAGCCAGCTTCACCTGCCAGCCCATATGAGTGGGTCAGACCAGCTGCCTACAACGGCGTGAGAGACCCCCAAGCAAGAACCACACAACTGAGCCCAGTTGAGCCACAGAGCCATGCAGGATAATCATCAATTATTGCTTGGAGCCACTAAGTTATGAGATGGTTTACTACAAAGCGATAGAGATCTGGAAACATATTTAATGAAAGTACCTAAGATCCTGAATTTTATTATTTATTTATTTATTTAACATCTTTATTGGAGTATAATTGATTTACAATGGTGTCAGTTTCTGCTTTATAACAAAGTGAATCAGCTATACATATATGTATATCCCCATATCTCCTCCCTCTTGCATCTCCCTCCCACCCTCCCTATCCCACCCCTCTAAGTGGTCACAAACCACTGAGCTGATCTCCCTGTGCTATGTGGCTACTTCCCACTAACTATCTATTTTACATTTGATAGTGTATATATGTCAGTGCTACTCTCTCACTTCAGCCCAGCTTAACCTTCCCCCTTCCTGTGTCCTCAAGTCCATTCTCTACATCTGCGTCTTTATTCCTGTCCTGCACCTAGGTTCTTTAGAACTGCTTTTTTTTTTAGATTCCATATATGTGTTAGCATATGGTATTTGTTTTTCTCTTTCTGACTTCACTCTGTATGACAGATTCTAGGTCCATCCACCTCATTACAAATAACTCAATTTCGTTTCTTTTTATGGCTGAGTAATATTCCATTGTATATATGTGCCACATCTTCTTTATCCATTCATCTGTTGATGGACACTTAGGTTGCCTCCATGTCCTGGCTATAGTAAACAATGTTGCAGTGAACATTGTGGTACATGACTCTTTTTGAATTATGGTTTTCTCAGGGTATATGCCTAGTAGTTGGATGGCTGGGTCATATGGTAGTTCTGTTTTTAGATTTTAAGGAACCTCCATACTGTTCTGCATAGTGGCTGTATCAATTTACATTCCCACCAACAATGCAAGAGGGTACCCTTTTCTCCACACCCTCTTCAGCATTTATTGTTTGTAGATTTTTGGATGATGGCCGTTATGACCGGTGAAGGGTGATGCCTCATTGTAGTTTTGATTTGCATTTCTCTAATGGTTAGTGATGTTGAGCATCCTTTCATGTGTTTGTTGGCAATTGGTATATCTTCTTTGGCAAAATGTCTATTTAGGTCTTCTGCCCATTTTTGGTTTGGGTAGTTTGTTTTTTTTGATATTGAGCTGCATTAGCTGCTTGTAAATTTTGGAGATTAATCCTTAGTCACTTGCTTCATTTGCAAATATTTTCTCCCATTCTGAGGGTTGTCTTTTCATCTTGTTTATGGTTTCCTTTGCTGTACAAAAGCTTTTAAGTTTCATTAGGTCCCATTTGTTTATTTTTGTTTTTATTTCCATTTTTCTAGGAGGTGGGTCAAAAAGGATCTTGCTGTGAATTATGTCATAGAGGCTTCTGACTATGTTTTCCTCTAAGAGTTTTATAGTGTCTGGCCTTAAGTTTAGGTCTTTAATCCATTTTGAGTTTATTTTTGTGTATGATGTTATTGAGTGTTCTAATTTCATTCTTTTACATGTGACTGTCCAGTTTTCCCAGCACCACTTACTTAAGAGGCTGTCTTTTCTCCATTGTATATTCTTGCCAACTTTATCAAAAATAAGGTGACCATAGGTGCATGGGTTTATCTCTGGGATTTCTATCCTGTTCCATTGATCTGTATTTCTGTTTTTGTGCCAGTACCATGCTGTCTTGATTACTGTACCTTTGTAGTATAGTCTGAAGTCTGGGAGCCTGATTCCTCCAGCTCCATTTTTCTTTCTCAAGATTGCTTTGGCTACACGGGGTCTTTTGTGTTTCCATACAAATTGTGAAATTTTTTGTTCTAGCTCTGTGAAAAATGCCATGGGTAGTTTGATATGGATCGCATTGAATCTGAAGATTGCTTTGGGTGGTATAGTCATTTACACAAGGTTGATTCTTCTGATCCAAGAACATGATATATCTCTCCATCTGTTTGTATCATGTTTACTTTCTTTCACCAGTGTCTTACAGTTTTCTGCAAACAGGTCTTTTGTCTCCTTAGGTAGTACCTACTTATTCCTAGGTATTTTATTCTTTGTGTTGCAATGGTAAATGGGAGTGTTTTCTTGATTTCACTTTCAGATTTTTCATCATTAGTGTACAGGAATGCCAGAGATTTCTGTGCATTAATTTTGTATCCTTCTGCTTTACCAAATTCATTGATTAGCTCTAGTAGTTTTCTGGGAGCATCTTTAGGATTCTCTCTATATAGTATCATGACATCTGCAAACAGTGACAGCTTTACTTCTTCTTTTCCAGTTTGGATTCCTTTTATTTCTCTTTTTTCTCTGATTGCTGTGGCTAAAACTTCCAAAACTATGTTGAATAATAATGGTGAGAGTGGACAACCTTGTTTTATTCCTGATCTTAGAGGAAATGGTTTCAGTTTTTCACCATTGAGAACGACGTTGGCTGGGGATTTGTCATATATGGCCTTTATTATGTTGAGGTAAGTTCCACCTATGCCTACATTTTGGAGGGTTCTTATCATAAATCAGTGTTGAATTTTGTTGAAAGCTGTTTCTACATCTATTGAGAATATCATTTGGTTTTTATCCTTCAATTTTTTAATATTGTGTATCACATTGATTGACTTGCATATATTGAAGAATCCTTGCACTCCTGGGATAAACCCCAGTTGTTCATGGTGTATGATCCTTTTAATGTGCTGTTGGATTCTGTTTGCTAGTATTTTGTTGAGGATTTTTGCATCTATGTTCATCAGTAATATTGGCTTGTAGTTTTGTTTCTTTGTGACATATTTTTCTGGTTTTGGTATCATGTGATGGTGGCCTCGTAGAATGAGATTGGGAGTGTTCCTCCCTCTGCTATATTTTGGAAGAGTCTGAGAAGAATAGGTGTTAGCTCTTCTCTAAATATTTGGTAGAATTCGGCTGTGAAGCCATCTGGTCCTGGGCTTTTTTTTGTTGGAAGATTTTTAATCACATTTTCAATTTCAGTGCTTGTGTTTGGTATGTTTATTTTTTCTATTTCTTGCTGGTTTAGTCTCAGAAGATTGTGCTTTTCTATGAATCTGTCCATTTTTTTCCAGGTTGTCCATTTTATCAGCATATATTGCTTTTAGTAATCTCTCATGATCCTTTATATTTCTGCAGTCAGCTGTTACTTCTTTTTCATTTCTAATTCTATTGATTTGAGTCTTTTCCCTTTTTTCTTGATGAGTCTGGCTAATGATTTATCAATTTTGTTTATGTTACCGTTTTGTTTATGTTACTGTTACTGTTGTCAGCACTGATAGCTGCTGCTCACGCCCGTCTCTGTAGCCTGTTTAGGCGGTGCTCTGAATCCCCTCTCCTCCCACACCCCAAAACAATGGTCTCTTGCCTCTTAGGCAGTTCCAGACTTTTTCCTGGACTCCCTCCCAGCTAGCCGTGGTGCACTAACCCCCTGCAGGCTGTGTTCACACAGCCAACACCAGTCCTCTCCCTGGGATCTGATCTCCAAAGCCCGAGCCTCAGTTCCCAGCCCCTACCTGACCCCAGCGGTTGAGCAGACAAGCCTCTCAGGCTGGTGAGTGCTGGCCAGCATTGATCCTCTGTGCGGAAATCTCCCCACTTTGCCCTCCACACCCCTGTTGCTGTGCTCTCCTCTGTGGCTGTGAAGCTTTCCCCCCTGCCACCCCCTGTCTCCGCCAGTGAAGGGCCTTCCTAGTGTGTGGAAACTTTTCCTCCTTCACAGCTCCCTCCCACTGGTGCAGGTCCCGTCCCTAATGTTTGTTTCTGTTTTTTCTTTTTTTCTTTTGCCCTACCCAGGTACATGGGAAGTTTCTTGCTTTTTGGGAAGTCTGAGGTCTTCTGCCAGCATTCAGTGGGTGTTCTGTAGGAGTTGTTTCACATGTAGACGTATTTCTGATGTATTTGTGGGGAGGAAGGTGATCTCCGTGTCTTACTCCTCCGCCATCTTGAAGGTTTCCCCCCTGAATTTTAAATATGAACCAACGTGGCTTCTATCCTCAGTTTCACTATTACTTTCAGAGAAAGGGGACAAGTTCTTTTCTTAAAAAGTTTTGTTTTAATTTAAAAATGTAAAGGATTTAAAAAAATATTTTATTTTTGGCTTTGCCATGAGGCTTGTGGGATCTTAGTTCCCTGACCAGGGATTGAACCTGGCCCTCAGCAGTGAAAGCATGGAGTCTTAACCACTGGACTGCCAGGGAATTCCCTAATTTTTAAAAATATTAAAAAAAATTTTATTGGAGTATAGTTGATTTACAATGTTGTGTTAGTTTCAGTTGTACTGTAAAGTGAATCAGTTATACATATACATATACCTACACCTAGTCTTTTTAAGATTCTTTTCCCATATAGTCATTATAGAGTACTGAGCAGAGTTCCCTGTGCTATACAGTAGATCCTTATTAGTTATCGAGTATATATATAGTAGTGTGTATATGTCAATCCCAATCTCCCAATTTATCTATTCCCCCCCCTTTCCCTGCCTGGTAACCATAAGTTTCTCTTCTACATCTGTGACTCTATTTCTGTTTTGTAAATAAGTTCATTTGTACTATTTTAAAAAATATTCCACATATAAGCAATATTATATGATATTTGTCTTTGTCTGACTTAACTTCACTCAGTATGACAATCTCTGTGTCTATCCATGTTGCTGCAAATGGCATTATTTTTTTCTTTTTTATGGCTGAGTAATATTCCATTGTACATATGTACCACATATTCTTTATCCATTCCTCTGTTGATGGACTTTTAGGTTGTTTCCATGTCTTGGCTATTGTAAATAGTGCTGCAGTGAACATTGTGGTGCGTGTATCTTTTTGAATTATGGTCATCTCCAGATATATTCCCAGGAGTGAGATTGCTGGATCACATGGTAGTTCTATATTTAGTTTTGTAAGGAACCTCCATACTGTTTTCCATAGTGGCTGTACCAATTTACATTCCCACCAACAGTGTATGAGGGTTCCCTTTTCTCCACACGCTTTCCAGCGTTTATTGTTTGTAGATTTTTTGATGATGGCCATTCTGACTGGTGTGAGGTAATACCTCATTGTAGTTTTGATTTGCATTTCTCTAATAATTAGTCATGTTGAGGAAAAGGGACATTTTCAAATAAGCTGTCCTGTCTAAGAAAATATATTCCTCTCTCTTTGGACAAGTTAACGCCCAGCTGGGCTGGTGGTTAATGAACCTTAGGTCATTCATGCTTGAAGGCAACTTAGAGATCATCTAATAGTCACTCATCTGCCTGTTTGCTTTACAGGTGAGAACCAGGCAGTGAAGTGACTCACCTAAGGCCGCCTGGGTGCTAAATGACAGAGCCTGGTTGCACCACAGGTATCCTGACTCCAAGCTCAGTGCTCTCTTTATTATATTGTGCTACTTGTTTATAAGGATGTTTAGGGGCAGGGTAGAATTGTGAGTTTCCAAAGGCGTGATGAGAGTGATGAAAGAATCTGGGGTCCTAAAGTCATCTGGGCTCTTTCACAGCTATGTCCAGTCAGTGTTTCTTGGGGAGGACACAGCTTCTTTAAAAAGTGCCTTTTCATGCTCTGTCCAGTGAGGAAAATGTGAAATGTGGTGTGTCAAAGTCAAGTCTGGAGAGAGGGCTTCAGTGGGGAACTGGATGTGCTGAAGTCAGGAAGAGTGACAGGCTTCAGGACACCCTGTTGTCTTGAGATTGAGAGAGTCTGGCAAGAGCAGGGCCTGTCGTGAGTATGTGAGGGTCAGTGGGAGAGCTGCTTCTTGGGCCTCATGCTCACTACCGTCCCAACTGAGTGGTTCAGATTCAAAGAATGACAGTGTTTGGATGATGTAGGAAGCAGTTATCCTCATTCCAGGAGGAAGGAAGCATCAGAGAGAGGTGTTCAATGAGGAGAGAACATCAAGACGTTCGTTATGGGTTGAACTGTGTCCCACACAATTCATATATTGCTGTCCTAACTCTAATGCCTCAGAGTATGACCTTATTTGGAAATAAGACTGCTGCAGATGTAGTTAGCTAAGATGAGGTCATACTGGAGTAGGATGGGCCTCTAATCCAAAATGACTGGTGTCCCTATGAAAAGGGGAAATTTGGACACAGACACACACACAGGAGGAATGCCATGTGAAGATAAAGGCAGAGATTGCGGTGATGCTTCTACAAGGCAACGAATGGCAAAGATTGCCAGCAAACCACTAGAAGCTAAGGAAGAGGCATGGGGCAGATTCTCCCACACAGCTTACAGAAGGAACCAACCCTACTCACACTGTGATCTTGGACCTCTGGCCTCCGTAACTGTGAGACAGTGAGTTTCTGTTGTTTAAGCCAGCTCATTTATGGTATTTTGCTATGGCAGCCCCAGCAAACTAATAGAATGTTATATAAGTCAATGCATAGAGTCTTGAGATAAATAAATAAGATGAAAGGGGCCAGAGACTTGGCTGGAGGAGGGAAGGGTAGGTGGGGTGACCTTGGCTTATGGTAAACTCTAGTGGGAGAATCACAATGCAGGCCCCTGGGATCCTGGAGCAAAGTCATGCTGTCTTCAGTGGAGAATTATGCACCCTTTGAGAAATAGCTCTTGGCACATTACTGTAACCTGATAGAAACAGAGTACTTGGCCATAATCATCAAGTGACAATGCGTCTGGAACTGCCCATCATGAGCTGGGTTCTGTCAGACCTCCAAACCATAAAGCCAGGCAGGTCCAGCAGGCATCCATCGTGGTGTGGAAATAGTACATCTAAGGTTG
This sequence comes from Mesoplodon densirostris, assembly GCF_025265405.1. Lineage (NCBI taxonomy): Eukaryota > Metazoa > Chordata > Mammalia > Artiodactyla > Ziphiidae > Mesoplodon > Mesoplodon densirostris. Next base: position 118,809,331 of record NC_082666.1, on the reverse strand, counting down.
AGCCCTAGTAGGACCAGAGGGCATGACTAACTGCAAGTTTAGGTAGCCCAGACCTGCTTGTCACCCACTACAGTTGGATCAATGCCCTTCTCCGACTTGTGCTTCTGGCCATAGAGGAGAATCACTTATGACCAGCTGGAAGAGGAGGAAAAAGCCTGAGCTTGGTTTACAGAGGGATTAACTCAGTACATGTGCGTAAGTCAAAATTGACAGCAGCTGCATTTCTCCCACATTTAGGGTTGGCCCTAAAAGACAGTAGAGAGGGGAAAGTCTTCCCAGTGGAGCTACAAGCAGTGTACCTGATCATCTCCTTTGTAGGAAAGGAAAAGTGGCCCAAAGTGGATGGCTCATGGCCTGGTCTGGGGTCAGAAAAGAAAAGGAATACAGGAACACAGGCAAGGAGGTCTGGGGTGGAGGCATGTGGTGGACATGTAGGAGTGGGCATGATGTGTGAAGACTTTTGTATTGCAATTGCACTCACAAGTAAGTGTCCGCCATCAACTGTGTAACCAAGTAGATCAAATGACTTGTTCTGTGAACCTTAGCCAGCCTTCATCATCAACCACTAATGGCAGGTACGATGGGCTCATAAGTGGAGTGGCCACAGTATCAGAGAGGAAGATACGTGTGGACCCAACTGCATGGACTTCCACCTACCAAGGCTGATCTAGCTACTGTTGCTTCTGAATGTCCCAACTGTTAGCAGAAGAAACCAATTCATCCTGGCACTATTCCTCAAGGAAACCAATTGACCATTTAACAGCAAGTTGACTACATTGGCCCGCTTCCACCTTGAAAGGGTCAGTGATTCCTTCTCACAAGGATAAATATCTTTGCTGGCATGGGTTTGCCTTTCCTACCAGCAAAACCTCAGCCAGCATTACTATCTAGGTGTTTATAGAATGCCTGATCCACAGGTATGGAACCCCACACAGTACAACATACAATCAGAAGATCTACTTCACATTGAAGAAAATGTGAGACTGGGACCACGACTAGCAGATATATTTGTTTTATTATATACTACCTACTCAGAGGCAGCCATCCTCATGGAACACTAGAATAGCCTTCTATCAGTACAATGGAAGCCCTAGCTTAGAGGAAACCTTCTGAAGCGATTGGTTGCCATCATTCAGGATGAAGAGTATTTATTAAATCAGTGACTCTTATGTGTTGTTCCGTCTCCAATAAGAATTCAAGGGTCCAGGAACCAAGGAGTAGCAGCAGGGGTGGCCACATTTACCGTCATACCAATGACCCATGGAGGGATGTTATATGCCTTGTCCCTGCAACTTTGGGTTCTGCAGGGTTGGAGGATTGCTGAAGAGGTGAACACTTGTCATGGGTCACAGCAAGTGTACCATTGAAGTACAACTTGCAGATGCTGTCAGGGCACATTAGGCCCATTGTGCCCAGAGACAACGGGCAAGGAAAGGAGTCAGTACACTTACAGGGGCAAGTGACTTTGACCAGCAGGAAGATGCAGCTCTGCTTTTACACAATAGTGGCAGGAAAGAAGACACATGGAATCCAGATTTTAGTAACTAAACCTGTCCCTCCCAAAATCCATATTTTGAAGCTCTAGCCTCCAGTGTGGCTGTGTCTGGAAATGGGGGTCTCTAAAGAAGTCATTGAGGTTAAATGAGTCAGATCAGGTGGGGTCCTGATCTGACTAGACTCTTATCCTTACAAGAAGAGACACCAGAAAGCTCTCTCTTCATGTGCAGGCACCGAGGAAAAGCCGTGGGAGTTAACAGCAAGAAGGTGGCTGTCTACAACCTAAGGGAGAGCTCTCATCAGACACTAACCCTGCCGTCACCTTGATCTTGGACTTCCACTCTTCAGAACTGTGAGAAGATAAAAATTTATATTGTTGAAGCCCCCCAGTCTGTGGTATTTTGTTAAAAGCAGCCTGAGCTGACTAACACACTGGGTGATCCACTTGCGTCTCTCCTTGTGCTCCTTTGCCGCATTGTAAGTATGAATGGACACATGCAATCACCCTGGCCTGAGATGAGTGATTATCATGGGTTCATAACCCTCAGGAATAAAGGTTTAGGTCACACCACCAGGGAAGCCACCAAGACCTGCCAAAGTCTTGATGAGTCATAGCTGAGGTTGAGGAAAATTTTAAAAAGGGTAGTGGAGCAGGGAGAGGGTGGTATTTGTTCTGACCCCACAGTCAATTGCAAAGATGGGAGCAGTAATTCACCCTGCTAACCTCCCTCTTCTGATTCCCCCTCAGGAAAAAAGGCCTCCTGGAACCATGGGGAAGCTGCTGCCCAAATCTTGTAGAGAAATAGATTTGTTTGGTGGAAGGGATAGACTGGTGACCATGAGAATAAGACTTGCGGACCTCCAACTACAGGGAGCACAGATGCCTAAGGGTGCTAGTTGTAAAGTCCACCACCATGTTTGCACTGAGACTCCACTTCCCGTGGGCCGCTCCCAGTCAATGAATGAGTGTCACAGGTATAGTAAGGAAGGTCCATTCTTGGGAGACACAAGATCCTCTGATGACCGACATTGGCTGGAGGGCTCCTAAAATTTCCTCAGATTGTATCATCCTTTAGGATACTTCTACCCAACATTCTATTCCTCTGGCCTCCCTTTAGGGTCAAACTTGCATCATGGTCTGACTGTTCTTCTAGCTTTTTCTGGACCCGTACCCATTTTTTCCCCTCATAGATATTTCCCCTGAAAAATCCTTGCAAGTTTAATCTTGTCTTGGCATCTTCTTCACAGAGGACCCAGAATAACACAGTTCCTTTAACCCTTGCTCACACCTCTGTAAATAGATCTTCTATAAAACATCTCTTTAAACATCCCAGCTGACTGTGACATCTGTTTCCTGCTGGGACCTTGACTAATATAGACTGCTGTGGACCATAAATGCTGTAACATTCCGAAGGAGAAAAACCAATGTTAGTGTGGTAAGAATAAATAGCAAGGAATAAATGTGTTCTGAAATATGGGGTTGGTCTGGGGTTAGAGTTTGGTATTTCAGATAGGGGTGTGTGTGTGTGTGTGTGTGTGTGTCTGTGTGTGTGTGTGTGTGTACAGCATAAACAAAGGTACCGGGGTAGAAACAAGCAGTTATGGCAGGGTCTGTTCAAGAGCCCACACTCTTTTTCCAAGGAGCTCCCCCTGTCCTGTGGGAGGAGAGCACTCCGAATGCTCATTTCTCTACGTTCATGGCTTGGAACCTGTGAGGAAGCCTCTACCTTTCCCCCTTTCCTCACTTCATTTTGTATATCTTTCTATGTGCACACATGAGCACCTGTTAGAGAAGAGCTGAGTCAGTGGCTGTGGGACTCCCTGGAAAGCACATGGCAAAGGGGAAAGGAAGACAGGGAAGAATGAGTGTCTTGAAATTCTGGGGTCAGGACATTGGGAGAATTGGGACTGAATAGCCCCATTTCTTAGGATCCCAAGAGGGCCAGCAGTTTCCTTTAGAATTCAGAGGCTGAGGGAAGGTTGATTTCACAAGAGGCACAGAAAACAGAATTCACAGAGAGCCAGGGACTTGACAGATATTCAGACAGAGGCTTCTAGAATTTAGACATCTTTAAGCCAAACTTTCTTACTGAGCCGGTGAAAGCTATTTTGTTTGTGTATTCATTCATTCAGCACACATTTACAAAGCACCTACCACGTGCCAGGAACTGTCCTAGGCATTGGGGATGCACTGGTAAGACAAGATGAAAATCCCTATCCTCATGGTGCTCCCATCCTTGTGGGGGAAAGGCAGACAACAAATAAACAAACAAATAAACAAAGCAGTAAAACAAATAGCATGTCAGAGGGTGGTAAGTGCTGTGGAGCAAAGCAAACCAGAAAGAGGCATAGATTGTGCATGGGTCTGTCTGGGGCAGCCAGGGAAGACCCTACAGACAAGGCAACGTAGAACAGAGACTTAAAGGAGGGGAAGATTCAAGCCCCAATGGGTTCCATGGGGAGTGGTTCATGCAGGGGGAAGAGCAAGCGCAAAGGCCTGGAAGCAGGGGTGTGCTTGGTCTCGTTAACATCTGTCTACTCCATGCATCTCCACGCTTGTCTACCTGCCCATAGATAAGCTGTTAATTCCAGTCTTCAAGTTCTAAGGGTTTGAATTTCTAGACTATGTTGACGTTATCTAACTGTAGGATCTAAGAGGCATCAGTGGTGTAACAAAAAATTATTTCTCATTATGGCATCAGACATGAAGTCCATTTTCTCATGATCTGCATCGGGTTCAGAAGCAGATAAGGCTCCTCAAGTGTGTCTCCACAGATGCCCCTTCTCTTGGTCCAGGACTTTGAACTACTAAAAGACAGGTAGCACCCTGGCTTTTAGAACTGGAAAAATTGAGTCCTGGTTCACTTACAGGCTGCACAGCCCTGAATAGTTACTTAACTTCTCTGAGCTTCTGTTTCTTTATCTACAGATAGAGATAATAACACTTATGACACAAATCAGGGAGGAAATCAGATAAGACCGTGTATTATAAAGTGTTTATTTATGAATAGTTGGCTTTTATCTAGCACAGATACACTAACTAAACTATTAGTCTATTTCTTGATATTTTAGTTATTATTATCTAGTTATTATTTGTACATAAACCATGTAAAAAATATTGGCTTAAAACAACAATCATTTATTTGCTCGTGGTTCTGAAATATGGACTGGGCTTAGCTGGGGGTTACTTTTGTGGTTGCAGTCATCCAGCAGCTCGATGGAGGCTGGATGTCCCAAGAAGGCTTCACTCACATGCCTGGTCTCATTCACATGTCCCCAGCTAGGGCTTTTGGCTGGGGTTTCTGGTTCTCCTTTACATGGTTTCTCCCTTCCTGGCAGGATAATCCGTTTTTCTTTTACATGGTGACTGTCACTTTTCAAGAGGATGAGGATAGCAGCTGTTAGGCCTTTTGAGGCCAGGGCTCAGAAGTCACACAATATCACTTTTGCCACATTTGGTTGGCCAAAGCAAATTACAGAACCAGCTGAGATTCAAGGGGTGGAGAAATAGGTTTCATATTGCAGTGGAAAGAGCTGCAGAGTCACGTTGCATGGGTGGAAGAAATGGGCCATCTTTAGAAACAGTATATGACAGTCTATCCCCTGGCCTCAGCAAATCACTCCCTGGCATGTGCAAAATACACTTCCCAAGGCCACCCAAAGTTTTATCTCATTATGACATCAAGTTGGAAGTCCATTATCTGATGATCTGCACCAGGTTATCACATAGATAAGACTTCTCAAGTATGGCTTTTCAGATGCAGCTTCTCTCTTTTAAAATTTTATTTATTTATTTATTTTTAGCTTTTCTTTTTTTTAACATCTTTATTGTAGTGTAATTGCTTTACAATGGTGTGTTAGCTTTCTGCTGTATAACAAAGTGAATCAGCTATACGTAAACATATATCCCCATATCTCCTCCCGCTTGCATCTCCCACCCTCCCTATCCCACCCCTCTAGGTGGACACAAAGCACCAAGCTTCTCTTGATACAGAGACCTTCAACTCTTCAACTTAAAAGATAAGTATTCTATCCCTTCACCCCTAAAACACAGTTAATGAGAAAAGAACTGGATAGACCCTACAGCCACTCTTATTTAAAATGGATAGGATGGGAACCACAAAGCAGTCACTAGTTTACAGAAATTATGAAGTCCAGCTGGTCACATGTTGGTTTCCCCTATAAGGGTCAGAAAATGTTCCTTGATTAGGGCCCGATTCTGCTCCCTGAGAGGGATACCTAGCCAATTGTTCTCTGTGGCTTTTAGGTCTTCCCTCTGGGCTCTTAGCTCTACCCTCTGAGATGTATTTTCTTTCTCATAGGAAATTATGCATGTCTGTAGCTAAGTAGCCTTCTCAGTCTGATTCCTGCTTGCAGAAAGTGGAGGTCCAGTGGCCTCTTTTCATTTTGAATGACCTCTTTCACTTTTAGTTGAACCTGGTAATGCTTTCATTGATAAAACTCTCTTAAAACTTTTGTGCGGGCTTCCCTGGTGGCGCAGTGGTTGAGAGTCCGCCTGCCGATGGCAGGGGACACGGGTTCATGCCCCGGTCTGGGAAGATCCCACATGCCGTAGAGCAGTTGGGCCCATGAGCCATGGCCATTGAGCCTGCGCGTCCGGAGCCTGTGCTCCGCAACGGGAGAGGCCACAACAGTGAGAGGCCCACATACTGCAAAAAACAAAACAAAACAAAAAAACTTTTGTGCATTTACTAGGAATCTTATCAGGATTAACTTTATGCCCTCAAAACTTTATCTATAATTTTTTTTAAGACAGACCCCTCTCTTTGAGCATATCAAGCTGCTGTGGGTCAATGCCTTCCAGATTCTCAGAAGTCCTTTTATCTAGTTGAGAGGGTCTCCTAGGCACTTCCTTTCAGAGGTCTTACAAGCATACCCCTGATTTGATCTTTATGCTGAGGTCACTTTTTAATCTGAGAATCTTTGCCTGGCTGGAGATACTAGGGATGAAAAACAGTTTAATTTTTTCTAAACCAGGAATTTCTGGGCTCTCTACATTTCTCCTAAAATATGCTTGAATACTGAACAGTTTCTCTTTTGGCTTATCTCTCTTTGGTGGTATCTTACTGTATACAGCTGGAAGCATCCAGTTGATGCCTTCAACATTGTGTCTAGAAATTTCCTTAGCTAAATCCATAAGTTCATTAGGTACTTTATGTCTTTTAAGTTACTGCAGGCAACATTTTTGCCAATGATTCTGCTACTACATAACATAGACTTTCCTTTTCCCAACTCCTAGTAACAATTTCCTCACTATATTTTTAGCATACACTAAAAGATTGTTCACCATTTCTCCAGCCTCTGCTGACAGTCTATTCACTGCTTTCCCAGCTCCTATCCTCTGGCTTGTCACAAAGCCAATAGCACATGTTTTAGATTTTTGTTATGGCAGTACTCCCCTTCTAGATAAGAATTGCATTAGCAGTTATCTAACGCTGTACAACAAATCACTCCACGTTTTTTGTGGTTTCAAACAAGAACCATTTATTTGCTCACTCTTCCGTGGTTCAGTAATTTGGGCAGGCTTAGCTTGGATGGTTTATCTCTGTCCCGCACAGTGTTGGCTGGGTTCAGTCATATGCTTATTATACTCAGTTGTCAGTTCATCTGGGAGCTGGCTGATGGAGATGGCCTTGTGCACATCTTCCAGTTGGCTGGGGCTATCAACGGAGGCACCTCTGTTCTTTTCTGTGTGGCCTCTCCAGCAGAAAGTCTGGACTTTCTACAGGGTAGTGGCGGCATTTCAAGAGAGCAAGCCTCAGTGTTCAAGCACTTATGAATCCCTGGCTTGAATGACATTTTCTGATGTCCCATTGGCCAAAGAAAGTAACTTGGCCAAGTTCATAGTCAATGTGAGGGTGAACTAAGAAAAGGAATAGATTATGGGAGGCATGATCCACTGAGGGGCCACTAATGTAACAATATACCACACTTGATGTGTTCATTGATCGGCTCTTGCTGACATCCAGATGTGGTAGAGAATTCGAATGCTTACCCTTATCTTGATCTTGTATTCCTCTTCTTCCAGTCACATAGGAGGATGACAGTCTTTTCCCTGTCCTTCCTTATAGTGAGGTCATGAGACCAGTGGGCCATGTGGGCTGTGGGTGGACTTATGTTATTTCCAGGTAGGGAATTTAATTTCTGGGGTGAACACCTCTGGCCTTGCCATTCCTCCTGTACTGTGTGGACCCTGAAGTGTCTGCTGAGAGTATGGTGGTTTCTGTTGGCCTAGGTAGGCAACGGACTATATGAAGCAGAGCCCCCTACCTTTACCTCTACACTTTGTACCTGTACAACGAGGTAGCAGTGAACTTTCACCATTTTAAACCATTGAGATTTGGGGTTTGCTGGTTACTGTGACATAGTCTAGCCTATCCTGATGGATGCAGAAGCCTCAGTCCCTCTGTGCTCTGTGGTCAATTCTAGCTCCCTCCCTAGGTATTTTTTGTTGTGACTTATGCAGCAAGAAAAGGAGGATGTGGCTAAACAAATAAGCCTCTAATGGAGAAGATGGAAAAAAGGGGAAGGAAAAAAAATCACTGGGCCAATGAGGAGCCCATTGTTTATTCACCAAGCATTTATGAAGTACCTCCTCTGTACTGGGTTCTGTACACTGCCTGGGCTATGCAATGATGGATGAGACACATGACCTTGAGGAGGACACGGGCTACCAGGGGAGGCTGACCCACAATGAACCACACTTGAGAGTCATTAGGGCCACCGAGTGGTGGGACTGATTTTCTCTTTTCCTCTGTAATTGGCTAATTGTCCCTGCAGGCAATTTCCATAGAGAAATTCCAGTCTTGGTGCCTGGAGTGGCAGCCTCATTGCTGTAAGTGTGTGACCAGCCTCCCGGGGTGACATCACTGAAGGCCAGCACTCATCTGGATTCATAAGGTCTGTGATTTGTTTAAAAGACAGTCTCATTACTTTATAACCACATATCAGATTTAATCCTTACAGATGACAAGTAATACACGCACAGAACAAAGCTGCTCCGAGGACTGCAGCTTGCAAGTTTGTGGCAGGAACAGTGACTGAAACAGGGAGGTACCTTTGAGCATTCAGTGCCTGCTCAGAGCTGAGGGCCTTGGGAAGTTGGTAGACAGCATTCACGACAAAGCTTTGAAACTCTGACATTGCAAAGCCACAGTATAGTAAGGGAAACCCATGAAATATTAACTTTGAACTAGCGTTGGTTCATGCATATTAAAGGCGGATCCGCCTTGGAATGTCTGGGACCAGCCAGGCTGGACTGTACAGGGCTGCTTGGGAGGGCAGCACAAGGGTGAATTTTACTCTACTTACAAGGTGAGTTATAAAGAAAGTTTTCTTCCCTCTGACTCTATTTAATTCTGAGCCCACATCCTGCCAGGCCAATGGAAAATCCAATCTTAGCCACAACTGGGGCTCCTTTCCCCCAGGCTCTATGCCTTCTTTGAGGTGTGAGTCATAGAATCTTAAAAAGTGCAGACTATTTGCCGGGCACCCTCTGGTCTTTAGTTCAGATGACACTGTCTAATTTTCCAGCCCACACAGTCCCTTGAAGCTTGGCTGCCTCTGTGCAAGCTGGCACATACAGCCTTTGCTGAGGCCCATGCTTAGTTCCAGTCACCTAGCTGCAGCCTACAGAGGCATTGCTCTCTGAGGTCCTGACACCTCCTACAGGCATTCAAGGGAGCAGGATATAGACCCTTCCTACTCCCAGGACTCCCAGAACTCTCTGTGTCTTGTAATCTTTCCAACCTTCTCTAAGGTCTGCCTGTGTCATGTTACTCTCTCTCTCCTGTCCCAATCCCAAGCCCTGGTACTAGTCCTCTTTTCAGACAACTCTTTTTTTGGTCTTTTGGTCTCTGAGATCACATGATTTTTAACAATAAAGATCTTTTAACCCTATTTTTTGGGCAAAAGAAGCACAGTTTCTAGGACTCAAAGCCTTACCTACCCTCTTGAGAGGAAGAAGAGGAGGTGGGTAGCACCTCTCATTCTTTCTGATTTTTCTACAGTAATAAGACCAAAGTGCTATCTATCTATCTATCTATCTATCTATCTATCTTTCTCCGTCCGTATAGGCATTGAACCTAGAATGATGGTAAAGAGGGGAGTCAGAGAAGAAGGAAGGGTTGTAGACAAGATGGTCAGAAATTTAACAGGGTATAGAGTGGTCACCATGGAAGGTGAAGAACTATAATACTTCCAAGAACATGGGGTATCCAACAGGGCACTCCACTTATGAGCAGCTTGATGGTGGTCTCTGACCAGCTGGGACAGGCTTATATAGAAGCCAATTGGAGCCAGACTTGCAGAGTGAGGGTCTAGGAGGAATCTTCTACTACTGACAAGATGCATAAAGGCACGTCATTCTATTCAATAGCCTTTGGCAAATGCTTACCTAGGGCCTACCCTATGCCAGGCAATGTACAAGGCACAGGGATAAGCAGAAGGAACCTGCAATGTGGTGACGTCAAAGAAAATAGGGCACCAGCAGCACAGTATCTATGGCAGTGGGCAGCTCTTGGAGTGAGCTCATGTCTGGCTGGCCACAGGGGGATCTGCCAGGAGGAAACAAAGGCAGCAAAACAGGCCTCCCTGGTCAGTTTCTCAAAGAGCCTAAAGGAGTGTTTCTCTAAAGACCCTTCAAATATGATCATCATTGTCTTGAAGATAACTTTTCTTATCCATGTTTCTTCCCCTTTTAATTTGTTGTGATAAAAAAATTGCTACTCTCCTCCCCTTCCACAAAGGAAATGTCTTGTAGCCATGAGGTTGGGCTCTTCTCTCCTGGTTCTGCTGAAACTGGAGAATGGAGAGAGAGGGGAGTTTGTGTCACCCCCAGACCCTTCAACACCCTTGTCACCTTCAGACTCAGATGGAGGGGTCTGGGGTGGGAGGATACCCTGTGCCCGCAGCACACCCCCAGGAAGGCCCACTCTGCATTGTGGCCTCTTGGGCCCTCCCTCGGTCACTCAGGCAGGCCACTCCTGGCTCCTCATTTTGTAGATCCTGGCTTTTTAGGTCCGGGTGTGGGTTTCGTCTTTTTCATAAGGCTTTTGTCTTTAGACTCTATCTCACTGCTTTTTCTTTTTCTACCTGCTTCTGAGGCACCAGCCTCTTGAGTATTTAACAAGGATCCCTTCCACCAGGGGCAGTTTTTCTTCTTTTTCTTCTTCTCATCTTCCTCCTCCTCCTCCATCTCTTCCTCTTCCTCCTGTTCTTCTTCATCCTTTTCCTCTTCCTCCTTCTCCTCTTCATCTTCCTTTTCCAGGGAAGGTCTCCAGTTTCATAACATTCTTGACCACTGAGGAACTCAGGTCCAGAACCAGCCCAGAGTGGAGAAGTAAGGATTTATCAATACTTACGTACAATAGATTGCTATGAAAGGCTATATTTAACCCCACTTCATATTACTGAGATTAACTGGTTTACATGACTTTAGAAAGGGTATAAAGTAGAGTCATGCATAGATAATCAGATTTTATACCATTGACACTCTGAAAATCAGATTCAGGCTTTATGCATTTGACTCAGAGTTCCTTTTTTTTTTTGAGTTTGAAGAACTGGTTCATGATCCCATTTGGATAAACTTCTGCTTGTTAATTTCTCTCAGTGTCTGATTACTCCAAGGCATTTGGGCAGTTATTGAGACAATCTCCATTTTTGAGTCTGAATTCCAATTAAGGGACCACTACAGTTTTGACCAGTGACAGCAAATGGCAGCAAGAGCAAGAGGCTCCCTGCTTTGTTGTAGGATAGATAGAGATCTCTCCTCTTCTAGCTCAGAGCCTTGGTCCATGTGAGGATACCTTATGACAACAGTGGATTAGAGCCCCCTTAATCAACATGATCAGTGTCCATAAGCAGGGACAGAGCCTTTGGCCTTTTTCGTGGGGAAAGAAGATCTTAGGCTACTTTCCAGGATAATTTCCAGTTTCCAGGATAGTTTCTAGACTCTACTTCTCAGGTCCCTAAAAAAAGGTAGCCAGAAGTGGGACCTGTGCCACTGGAATCCAGATTCTAGGCACAGACTTAGGTCATACCCCTGCCTTCTCTTCTTCTTCCAGGGAAATTCTCTATTCTCATTTGATAGAGGTTTGCAAATGTTTGTGTATGGAGGTGAGACCCTGGGAGCATCTCCGCTGTGGCCACTGGCCGAACAGAGCTCTGAGAGTGTGTGAGTGGTGGTGAAAAAGCAGCAAGGATGAAGGTGCACCAGGAGATGCCATCCACACATCTGGTGACCAGGGCTGGGGGCAACCCTGACCCTCTCCACCTGTCATGGACTGGTTGTATGTCCCCCCAGAATTCATCTGTTGAAGGCCTAATCCCCAATTCGATGGCATTTGGAGCTGGGGTCTGTGGGGATAATTAGGTTTATTTACTTATTTATTTTTATAAATTATTTATTTTATTTTTGGCTGCATTGGGTCTTTGTTGCTGCGCATGGGCTTTCTCTAGTTGCGGCGAGCAGGGGCTGCTCTTCTTTGTGGTGTTAGGGCTTCTCATTGCGGTGGCTTCTCTTGTTGTGGAGCACAGGCTCTAGGCATGAGGGCTTCAGTAGTTGTGGCTCACAGGCTCTAGAGCGCAGGCTCAGTAGTTGTCGTGCAGGGGCTTAGTTGCTCCACAGCATGTGGGATCTTCCTGGACCAGGGGCCGAGCCCATGTCCCCTGAATTGGCAGGCAGATTCCTAACCACTGTGCCACCAGGGAGGGCCCCAGGGTAACAATGTTTAAATTAGATCGTAAAGGTGGAGCTCCCATGATGGGAGTAGTGTCTTTTTTTTTCTTTTTTCTTTTTTGGCTGCGCCATGTGTCTTGCGGGATCTTAGTTCTCTGACCAGGGATCGAACCCGGGCCCATGTCAATGAAAGCACCGAGTCCTAACCACTGGACCACCACCTACTCCTAGGGAATTCCTAGGAGTAGTGTCTTTATGAGAAGAAGAGAGACCAAAGCTCTCTCTCTCCCTGTTCTCACAAAGAAGAAGTCACATGAGGATGCTGCAAGATGGTTCTATCTAGAAACCAGGAAGAGGGCCCTCGCCAGGAACTGAATCTGCTGGCACCTTGATCTTGGACTTCCCAGACTCTAGAACTGTGAGAAATAAATGTCTGTTGTTTCAGGCCCCCAGCCTATGATATTTTGCTATAGCAGCCTGAGCTGACCCAGACACTGTCCCCAGCACCCCAGAATATCGGCACACCAGTGAAACAAGCAGAGGAGGGAACATACATCCAGTGGGCTGGAAAACCCTGAATTTTCACTAGTCAGCACGACAGAGACTCGGGTTTGAAAATGAGTCAAGTTATGGAAATTTAAGAACATTCCATATCTGTATACCTGCTTTTGTGGCCTGAGAAAGTCATTCTTGCTTTTTGTGAGGTGTTGCCACCTGGTTTCTGATAGCGATCTGTGCTAGAATTAGCTAAGGCATCTGTTTTCTGAGCCACCATGCCTCTTTGGGGCTCCTGCCCTCCATCAACTATGTTTAAGAATGGAGAACAGGAATATATGGGACTTCATCCTCCATTACTCTCGGCTGCAGGACCTCAGGGGGCTGTCCCAGGTCCTTTCTGCTGTGGGGCTGCCCCGGCATGCTGGCAGGAGAGGTGGGGACCCTGCCTGAATAGCTCCTCCTAAGCTGCACCCAGGCCTCTGCTTCTTTTGGATCTGTTGTCCTGTTGGCTAGGGGCAGGGGGAGGGGCAGGGGGAGGGGGAGGGAGGGCAGGCTGCAGGCTCAGAGTCTGGATATTCACCAGCTTGACAGTCTCCTCCCACCATGCACTCCCATCCTCCAGCCTGCGGAAGAATCAGCTGGTCAGAACAGGGTAGTCTGGCACTTTATCAGTAATTTCCAAATTTATTATTTGTAGCATAAACTTTATGCCATGATCCTTTTAGGGCTGTGGCATTTGATACGGACATGCTAGTTGAGACTTAAAAATGATCCTCTCCTCTGTTCTCTGTGCTATGAGACTCAGTAGTCGACTCTGAAGCTCAGAAGCTGAGCCCCTGACACTTTTTGTTCCTTTTTGGTTTTTTTTTTTTCTGCTGGAACAATGCTTCCCAGAAATAGCAAAGGAATGCTTGTCATATGATTTGAATGGAGAATAGCCGAAGTCATGCAGAATAGTATTTGGACACAGATGCATATCATAAGTTATCAGTGATTTTTAAAGATAAGACACAAAGTTGTGTTTAAGATTCTCATGGCCAATGTGAAGAGGAAAATCATCTCAGGATTAATAATGTTCAAAGATTTAAAAAAAATTGCTTCGGAGTAGCACAACTTTTTCTGATTTGAAAGCCATAAAATTTACAAAACAGAAATAGACTCACAGACATAGAAAACAAACTCATGGTTACCAAGGGGGAAAGAGGGGTGAGGGATAAATTAGGAGTTTGTGATGAACCAATATACACTACTGTGTATATAAAACAGATAAACAACAAGGTCCTACTGTATAGCACAGGGAACTATATTCAATATCTTATAATAACATATAATGGTAAAAAATCTATAAAAGAATATACATACATAACTGAAAATCACTTTGATGTACACTCGGAACTAACACAACATTGTAAATCAACTATACTTCAACAAAAAATTTCTACCACGGATGTCCATAAAAATATACAGTGATGAAGCTGACAGCATTCATGGAATCCTGACAACGGGGACAGCATCAAATTTTATACAGCCACTACTTGTGACATCTTCCCAGTGTGCCAATGACATAGTGAAGTGTAAACCCTGAAATAATTAGATAATACGTTAAAGCAACAGTATTCAAGGGCTTGACTCTGGTGATCTTAGTTGACCCCAGAATAAATTTAAGAATACTCAGAACACTTTTTCCTCAAAATGCAGTCCATGAACCATCTGTACCAGTATCTTATGGTACGTTACAAAAATGTAGATTTCTGGGTCCCCCTCTCACCAATACAATCAGATCCTCTGGGGATAAGACCCAGGGCTCTCTACTTCCAATAAGTCTCCTAGGTGATCCTTATGTACACTTAGATGACCTAGAACAGGGGTGCCTCGCCAATTTTGTGCCATAGGCCCCTTGGCTCTCAGGTAAAGCCTGTAAACCAGAATGATGTTTTTAAATGCAGGGAATCAAATATACATGATTACAAATGAAACTGATTATATTGAAAAGTAATCATCAAAATATTAAGCAAAAATAATTTTGTGATAAATAATGACGGAGTTTCATTGTTCATGCATTAAATAACAAGATCTAGCACCAGATCTAATAACCACAATAATTTTCAAGACATGATGAGTATAAATGATATTTGGAGATACTTGCAGCCCCTGTAATGTGATATGATATGACTGTCTGTGATTTCTTTCTTTTTTTTCTTTTTTTAAATGTTTTTATTGGAGTATAATTGCTTTACAATGGTGTGTTAGTTTCTGCTGTATAACAAAGTGAATCAGCTATACATAAACATATATCCCCATATCTCCTCCCTCTTGTGTCTCCTTCCCACCCTCCCTATCCCACCCCTCTAGGTGATCACAAAGCACAGAACTGATCTCCCTATGCTATGCGGCTGCTTCCCACTAGCTATCTATTTTACATTTGGTAGTGTATATATGTCCATGCCACTCTCTCACTTCGTCCCAGCTTACCCTTCCCACTCCCTGTTTCCTCAAGTCCATTCTCTAAGTCTGTGTCTTTATTCCTGTCCTGCCCCTAGGTTCTTCAAAACCATTTTTTTTTTACATTCCATATATATGTGTTAGCATACAGTATTTATTCTCCTCTTTCTGACTTACTTCACTTGGCATGACAGTCTCTGGGTCCATCCTCCTCACTACAAATAATTCAATTTCGTTTCTTTTTATGGATGAGTAATATTCCATTGTATATATGTGCCACATTTTTTTTTCCATTCATCTGTTGATGGACACTTAGGTTGCTTCCATGTCCTGGCTATGGTAAACAATGTTGCAGTGAATATTTTGGTACATGACTCTTTTTGAATTATAGTTTTCTCAGGGTATATGCCCAGTAGTGGGATTGCTGGGTCGTATGGTAGTTCTATTTGTAGTTTTTTAAGGAACCTCCATACAGTTCTCCATAGTGGCTGTATCAATTTACATTCCCACCAGCAGTGCAAGAGGGTTCCCTTTTCTCCACACCCTCTCCAGCATGTATTGTTTGTAGATTTTTTGATGATGGCTGTTATGACCGGTGTGAGGTGATTCCTCATTGTGGTTTTGATTTGCATTTCTCTAATGATTAGTGACATTGAGCATCCTTTCATGTGTTTGTTGGCAATCTGTATATCTTCTTTGGAGAAATGTCTGTTTAGGTCTTCTGCCCATTTTTGGAATGGGTTGTTTGTTGGGTTGATTTTGATATTGAGCTGCATGAGCTGCCTGCATACTTTGGAGTTTAATCTTTTGTCAGTTGCTTTGTGTGCAAATATTTTGTCCCATTCTGAGGGTTCTCTTTTCATCCTGTTTATGGTTTCCTCTGATGTGCAAAAGATTTTAAGTTTCATTAGGTCCCATTTGTTTATTTTTATTTTCATTTCTCTAAGAGGTGGGTCAAAAAGGATCTTGCTGTGATGTATGTCATAGAGTGTTCTGCCTATGTTTTTGTTCTGCCTATGTTTTCCGCTAAGAGTTTTAGAGTGTCTGGCCTTACATTTAGGTCTTTAATACATTTAGAGTTTATTTTTGTGTACGGTGTTACGGAGTGTTCTAATTTCATTCTTTTACATGTAGCTGTCCAGTTTTCCCAGCACCACTTATTGAAGAGGTTGTCTTTTCTCCATTGTGTATTCTTGCCTCCTTTATCAAAGATAAGATAACCATATGTGTGTGGGTTTAACTCTGGGCTTTCTATCCTGTTCCATTGATCTGTATTTCTGTTTTTGTGCCAGTACCATACTATCTTGATTACTGTAGCTTTGAAGTATTGTCTGAAGTCAGGGAGCCTGATTCCTCCAGCTCCATTTTTTTTCTCAAGATTGCTTTGGCTATTTGGGGTTCTTTGTGTTTCCATACATATTGTGAAATTTTTTGTTCTACTTCTGTGAAAAATGCCATTGGTAGTTTGATGGGGATTGCATTGAATCTGTAGATTGCTTTGGGTAGTATAGTCATTTTCACAATGTTGATTCTTCCAGTCCATGAACATGGTATATCTCTCCTCTGTGTGTATCATCTCTAATTTCTTTCATCAATGTCTTATAGTTTTCTGCATACAGGTCTTTTGTCTCCTAAGGTAGGTTTATTCCTAGGTATTTTATTCTTTTTTTTGCAGTGGTAAATGGGAGTGTTTCCTTAATTTCTCTTTCAGATTTTTCATCAGTAGTGTATAGGAATGCAAGAGATTTCTGTGCATTAATTTTATATCCTGCTACCTGACCAACTTCATTGATTATCTCTAGTAGTTTTTTCGTAGCATCTTTGGGATTCTCTATGTATAGTATCATGTGATCTGCAAACAGTGACACCTCTACTTCTTCTTTTCCAATATGGATTCTTTTTATTTCTTTTTCTTCTCTGATTGCTGTGGCTAAAAATCTCAAAACTAGGTTGAATAACAGTGAGAGTGGGCAACCTTGTCTTGTTGCTGATCTTAGTGTAAATGGTTTCAGTTTTTCACCATTGAAAACGATGTTGGCTTTGGGTTTGTCATATATGGCCTTTATTATGTTGAGGTAAGTTCTCTCTATGTCTACTTTCTGTAGAGTTTTTATCATAAATGCGTGTTGAATTTTATCGAAAGCTTTCCCTGCATCTATTGAGATGACCATATCGTTTTTCTCCTTCAATTTGTTAATATGGCGTATGTATCACATTGGTTGATTAGCATATATTGAAGAATCCTTGCATTCCTGGGATAAACCCCACTTGATCATGGTGTATGATCCTTTTAATGTGCTGTTGGATTCTGTTTGCTAGTATTTTGTTGAGGATTTTTGCATCTATGTTCATCAGTGATATTGGCCTGTAGTTTTCTTTCTTTGCAATGTCTTTGCCTGGTTTTGGTATCAGTTAGCTTCATAGAATGAATTTGGGAGTGTTCCTTCCTCTGCTATATTTTGGAAGAGTTTGAGAAGGACAGGTGTTAGTTCTTCTCTAAATGTTTGATGGAATTCGCCTGTGAAACCACCTGGTCCTGGGCTTTTGTTTGTTGGCAGATTTTTAATCATGGTTTCAATTTCAGTGCTTGTGGTTGGTGTGTTTATATTTTCTATTTCTTCCTGGTTCAGTCTTGGGAGGTTGTGCTTTTCTAAGAATTTGTCCATTTCTTCCAGGTTGTCCATTTTATTGGCATAGAGTTGCTTGTAGTAATCTCTCATGATCCTTTGTATTTCTGCAGCGTCAGTTGTTACTTCTCCTTTTTCATTTCTAATTCTGTTGATTTGAGTCTTCTCCCTTTTTTCTTTTTAACAATTTTTTTAATGTGGACCAATTTTTAAAAGTCTTTATTGAACTTGTTACAATGTTGCTTCTGTTTTATGTATTGGTTTTTTGACACCAAGGCATGTGAGATCTTAGCTCCCTGACCAGGGTCGAACCTGCACCCCCTTCATTGGAAGCGAAGTCTTAACCACTGGACAGCCAGGGAAGTCCCCTCCCTTTTTTTCTTGATGAGTCTGGCTAGTGGTTTATCAATTTTGTTTATCTTCTCAAAGAACCACCTTTTAGTTTTACTGATCTTAGTTATTTTTTCATTCATTTCTTTTTCATTTATTTCTAATCTGATCTTTATGATTTCTTTCCTTCTGCTAACTTTGGGCTTCTTTTGTTCTTCTTTCTCTAATTGCTTTAGATGTAAGGTTATGTTGTTTATTTGAGATGTTTCTTGTTTCTTGAGATAGAATTGTACTGCTATAAACTTCCCTCTTAGAACTGCTTTTGCTGCATCCCATAGGTTTTAGGTCGTCGTGTTTTCATTGTTATTTGTTTCTAGGTATTTTTTGATTTCCTATTTGATTTCTTCAGTGATCTCTTGGTTAGTTAGTAGTGTATTGTTTAGCCTCCATGTGTTTGTATTTTTTCACAGATATTTTCCTGTAATTGATATCTCATTTCGTAGCATTGTGTTTGGAAAATATACTTGATAAGATTTCAGTTTTCTTAAATTTACCAAGGCTTGATTTGTGACCGAAGATATGATCTATCCTAGAGAATGTTCCATGAACACTTGAGAAGAAAGTGTATTCTGTTGTTTTTGGAGGGAATGTCCTATAAATATCAATTAAGTCCAGCTTGTTTAATGTATCATTTAAAGCTTGTGTTTCCTTATTTATTTTATTTTGGATGATCTGTCCATTGGTGAAATTGGGGTGTTAATGTCCCCTACCATGACTGTGTTACTGTTGATTTCCCCTTTTATGGCTGTTAGCATTTGCCTTATGTATTGAGGTGCTCCTATGTTGGATGCATAAATATTTACAATTGTTATATCTTCTTCTTGGATTGATCCCTTGATCATTATGTAGTGTCCTTCTTTGTCTCTTGTAATAGTCTGTATTTTAAAGTCTCTTTTGTCTGATGTGAGAATTGCTACTCCAACTTTCTTTTGATTTCCATTTGCATGGAATATCTTTTTCCATCCCCTCACTTTCAGTCAGTATGTGTCCCTAGGTCTGAAGTGGGTCACTTGTAGACAGCATGTATACGGGTCTTTCTTTTTAATCTATTCAGGCAGTCTGTGTCTTTTCATTGGAGGCTTTAATCCATTTACATTTAAGGTAGTTATCGATATGTGTCTTCCTATTACTATTTTCTTAATTGTTTTGGGTTTGTAATTGTATTTGTTTTCCCTCTCTTGTGTTTCCTGCCTGGAGAAGTTCCTTTAGCACTTGTTGTAAAGGTGGTTTGGTGATGCTGAATTCTCTTAGGTTTTGCCTGTCTGTAAAGGTTTTAATTTCTCTGTCGAATCTGAATGAGATCCTTGCTGGCTAGAGTAATCTTGGTTGTAGGTATTTCTCTTTCATCACTTTAAATATGTCCTGACACTCACTTCTGGCTTGCAGAGTTTCTGCTGAAAGATCAGCTGTTAACCTTGTGGGGATTCCCTTGTATGTTATTTGTTGTTTTTCCCTTGCTGCTTTTAATATTTTTTTCTTTGTATTTAATTTTTGATAGTTTGATTAATATGTGTCTCGGTGTGTTTCTCCTTGGTTTATCCTGTATGGGGCTCTCTTCGCTTCCTGGACTTGACTATTTCCTCACATATTAGGGAAGTTTTCAACTATAATCTCTTCAAATATTTTCTCAGTCCGTTTCATTCTCTCTTTTCCTCTGGGACCCCTATAATTTGAATGTTGCTGCATTTAACGTTGTCCCAGAGGTCTCTGAGAGTGTCCTCAATTCTTTTCATTCTTTTTTCTTTATTCTGTTCTGCAGTAGTTATTTCCACTATTTTACCTTCCAGGTCACTTATCCGTTCTTCTACCTCAGTTATTGTGCTATTGATTCCTTCTAGGGAATTTTTAATTTAATTTATTGTGTTGTTCATCACTGTTTGTTTGGTCTGTAGTTCTTCTAGGCCCTTGTTAAATGTTTCTTGTATTTTCTCTGTTCTATTTCCAAGATTTTGGGTCATCTTTACTATCATTATTCTGAATTGTTTTTCAGGTAGACTGCCTGTTTCCTCTTCATTTGTTTGGTCTGGTGGGTTTTTATGTTGATTCTTCATTTGTTGTGTGTTTCTCTGTCTTCTCATTTTGCTTAACTTACTGTGTTTGGGGTCTCCTTTTCACAGGCTGCAAGTTCATAGTTCCTGTTGTTTTTGTTGTCTACCCCCAATGGGTAAGGTTGGTTCATTGGGTTGTGTAGGCTTCCTGGTGGAGGCACCAGGTGCCTATGTTCTGGTGGATGAGGCTGGATCTTGTCCTTCTGGTGGGCAGGACCATGTCTGGTGGTGTTTTTTGGGGTGTCTGTGACCTGGTTACCAAAGGGGAAAGGGGGAGTTTGGGATTAACAGATACCCACTACTATATATAAAATAGGTAATCAATAAGGACTTACTGCATAGCACAGAGAACAATATTCAATATCTTTTAATAACTTATAATGAAAAAGAATCTGAAAAAGATTTTATATATATACACATATATGTTTGTATGTATCTATATATCTGTATCTATATCTGTATCTATGTCTAACAGAATCACTTTGCTGTACACCTGAAACTAACACAACATTGTAAATGAACTATACTTCAATTAAGAAAAGAATACCTGTTTAGTGAGATGATGGAATGCATGAGCTTTGGGACACTTTGCATGAACAAATGTGGGTGTGTGTACACAAACACAGACACACAGACACACAGACACACACACAACATTTTTGCTACTGTGTCTGACATGGACTGAACACAGGCTATTTAAAATCATAGTCTTGATGAGAATAAGCACAGCTAGCTAGTGTTAGCATTTAAAGATAGAGCCATATGCTTTGGCAATCAGCTAGACAGAGGATAGTTTTAAGGTTTACTAATGAAAATATGAGTCTGTTTGGGCCTCCCTGGTGGCGCAGTGGTTAAGAGTCCGCCTGCCGATGCAGGGGATACGGGTTCGTGCCCCGGTCTGGGAGGATCCCATATGCCGCGGAGCGGCTGGGCCCGTGAGCCATGGCCGCTGGGCCTGCGCATCCGGAGCCTGTGCTCCGCAACGGGAGAGGCCACAACAGTGAGAGGCCCGCATACTGCAAAAAGAAAAAAAAAAAATATGAGTCTGTTTAAGAAATGTGACTGGCTAAATGGACCCAGCACTTTCACACTTTCTCTGTGAGATGATCTGATCTATTCCAGAACATGAACATGTAGGTGAAAGAAGGCCAAGTTCTGTAATATAGAGCATCACAGCAATAATTCTGGCCTGGAAAGGTTTCAAAGCAGGTGTTACCATTCACCCACTGAGATCATAAAAAACCCAATAAAAGATATCAGTGTTTTCCAATCTGCTACACGTGTGTTTTGAAGAAGATGTTCAATTAAAAAAATGTTTCTGTGGTCAAATAAGCTTGAGAAATTCTGCACGCTAAATATCTTCTCTCAGTAATTCACAGCATATTAGCCTTGGCTGAGAAATTTATAGGTAAGGAAACCTTTTCGGTTTTGTTTTATGCATCAGAATCTCTTGGGAGCCTTAAAGAAATACTTTAAAAATACCCACCACTCAGAGATTATGATTTAACTGGTTTATGGTGGGGTATTTAACAAAAATTTCCTCGGGTTGAAAGGCACTGGTGAACTCATCATTTTGAAAAGCTTATGTCACCATAGACCTTGCACTGGTTTCCTGAGGTGGCTGCAACTTAGTACCGTAAACTGGGTGGCTTAAAACAACAGTTCTCCCACAGTTCTGGAGGCCAGAAGTCCTCCAAAATTCAAGGTGTCAGCAGGACCATGGGCTATTCGAGGCTCTCAGAGTCTGTTCTATGCCTTTCTCCTAGTGTCTGGTGGGCCTGCAACCCTTGTGATTCCTTGGCTTATGGCCCCATCACACCAAGTTCTGCCTCCATCATCACGTGGTGCTCTCCCTGTGTATCTCTCTCCTCTTCTTCTAAGGACACCAGTCATATGGGATTAGGGCCCACCCTGCTCGATCCAGTATGACCTCATCTTAACTGGGTTACATCTGCAAAGACCCTGTTTCCCAATAAGGTCACATTCAGAGGTACCAGGGTTAACAGTTCAACATGTCATTTAACGGGGACACAAGTCGACCCCTTTCAGATCTCCTTTGGGGAGAATCCTTGGAACACACTTTGAGAAATGCTTCCCACTAGAATTTTAAATTTTGTGCAATGTAGCTTCCTGGTAAAGATGCATTATTGACACAGTCTGTTCCCTGGTAACTGAACAATTTGAACTGTGTACAGAATTGCTGGGGGAATCTGGTGCTGCAGGATGTGCTCCTGTGAAGATGATTTTGGTTTTAGAGTGGTTGATCTAAAGCCATTCTTTCTGACCTGAATGAGCTTGCCAGACAGATCATGTGTTGTGACTACACCCACTCAGGACAATAAACAGCCATCATCCGTGGAGAGAAGGGTACTTACTTGGGTATCCTCAACAGTAGGCAGGCCTGGTGCCAGGTGCATATTTAAAAGAGCAAGGCCCCCAGTAGACCTTCCTGTCACAGCCCTAGGAACTGTCACCTAGGCAGAGAGGAGCCGAGCACCTGATGCTCCTGGTGTTCCAGGTAGCATTGAAGTGGAGGTTGTTTATTACCTGAAGGGCAGAGTGGTCCAGTGGAAAGACAGAACTAAGATTGCAACTCAGGCTCTGCCTCTAAGGCCTGGGCTCTGTCCAGAGCTGCACTGTATTTCTGTGAAAACAATGATGACACTCGCTTTACAGGATTGCTGTGGGGATTAAATGAGATACTGTGGGTGAGAGTGCTTGTAAATGATAAATTTAGAAAAGAACAGAATCATTATGGAGGAAGATAGAACCAACTTCAATGTGGGTATTATTATCAAAGAGTGTAAAAACCGATCATCAACACTGGCTTTGGACAACATTATGGAGTCAAGTTCATGGTTGAATGCCTCCCTGCTCCCCATTCTAAGTCATTATTCTTCTTAAATCTTACCTGCCTTTGCTAAATGCAGCTCTGTTGTTGACCTGCTGATTCTAGTTTGTGTGGTTCTGGCTGTATAAATGGAATGGCTGATTTCAACAACCCTGTTATTAGGGTCAGAGGAGGGCTCTGGTTACGAAACAGGAGGAGGCAACTCCTTCCTGTAATCAGAAGACTTAGATATTTGGCAGGGGCTGCAGAGAGGGGTGGTGGGGAGGCACCTAGTGGATGTCCTGCTTGCCCTTGGAGAGAGCTTTTTTGGCAGCCCAGCCCCCGAGGATCCTTCTGGGTTTTGATAGGATAGGTCTTAGGGAATAAAAAATGCTAGGTCCAGTCACTGCGGGGATCGTCGCCTTCTCTCACCGGTGTGGGCTTGGAGGTCAGAGGGACAGATATCCAGTGGACAGTGATATAAAAAGAGAGGGTAAAGTGTTACCTTAAAAAAAAACTTGAAGAAACCAAAAAGCAATTCTTGTCCTAAATGTGTCATCAACTGGTCTACTCTAGAGTCTAAATTTCCATCCCTGGCAGTCCTTTCTTTTGGGTTGAGACTCCTTGGTGCCAGGATTTCTTTCCTAAAATGAAAATATCCTTGGTGGTGTGTGGATGGATAGGTTATGTCTTAACATCTCTCCGTCCATAATATTTGGTGATAAATTTATTTATTAGCTGAAGAGCCTTGGGAACCTTGCAAACAAGTTCTAAGCCCCACAGTGCCTACCCCAGTGCAGTCCCTATAACAGATCTTTGGTAAATTTCTCCAGAATTACATTTGGATTAAAAGAGATATAGACTCATGATTCTATGAAGGAGACAAAAGGGGACAGATGGTATCAGTGTATGGAGTCCTACTTGGGGGCTTTATACTTTGGGGGAAAGAGATTCAAGAAGCTGCAAAGAGAAAGCAGTGGAGTGTCAAGGATTTGAAGACTGGAAAGATTTGTGTTTGTGTTCTAATTCTGCACTTACTCTGTGAGCACATGCAGGTCATGTTAATCTGTCTGGCCTTGGTTTTGTCAACAGTAAGTTGGGAGCACTTATACCTTAATACTTCATAGAACTGTTGTGAGAATGTAAAGATACATTGGCAGTACAGTTTCCTTATAAATGGTGGAAGGACAGACACTCGTTACTATTATTTTTATTATTATTAAAGGCAGAACATACTCAGGGCTACTATAACTAACTTCATGTTTGTTTTCAAGTGACACATGGTGATGCTGACTAGCTCTTGTGTCTGGGGAGGTATGTAAATCTGTTACATGGAAGTGTTAGCATACTCTACAGTGGGGAATCTATGTTCGCTTGGAGTCCAAGGACTGAGTTCCTTCAAAATCAGGTTGAAACTGTCTCCACAGTGCTGATCCTGAAAAGAAACACAGACAGAGATCTGTTGGAGAGACGAGACCTACTTCATCATATGGCTGTGCCCATCAAAGGGAAGCAGGCAGCCAGCCCTTTGCAGAGAATATTGAAGACAGCAAACATGGGGAGGGCATCAGATGGTGGAGATGCAGCACTACTAAGGAGAGTGCTTTGGCCAAACACCAACCTGGATGTGTCACAGCATCAGTGGCCTGAAGAAAGGGGGTCCCCGACTCAGAGGGCAGCCTGGCATGGGGCAGAAGAGAATCTGAGCACACAGAGCACTTCTTCAACCACCATTGATCTGGGTCTCTCCCAGTTCCTCAGGGTGGAGAAACCAGAGGCTGATAACAGAGCTGCCGTATGGCCTTATCATTCCTTCTAGACAGGTATGTGTTGTCCTTGAGTATAGTTTGCCTTCAGAGTTTGCATGAGTTCATTTTTGACCAATCCATTTGTTGTTTTCATAAAATCCTAAGTGAAAGAAATGTATGTTTGTGGTTCTATGTGACCCGGTTGGATGCTGCTGACTATCAGACTCAAGATTCCAGAGCCTCCAAAGATGGCTAAGCCAGGTCAGGAGTCAGGAGCTTCCCTTCAAGAATGCTGTCATGGACTATTTGTAGTTTTTTAAGGAACCTCCATACTGTTCTCCATAGTGGCTGTACCAATTTACATTCCCACCAGCAGTAGAAGAGGGTTCCCTTTTCTCCACACCCTCTCCAGCATTTATTGTTTCTAGATTTCTTGATGATGGCCATTCTGACTGGTGTGAGATGATATCTCATTGTAGTTTTGATTTGCATTTCTCTAATGATGTTGAGCATTCTTTCATGTGTTTGTTGGCAGTCTGTATATCTTCTTTGGAGAAATGTCTATTTAGGTCTTCTGCCCATTTTTGGATTGGGTTGTTTGTTTTTTTGCTATTGAGCTGCATGAGCTGCTTATAAATTTTGGAGATTAATCCTTTGTCAGTTGCTTCATTTGCAAATATTTTCTCCCATTATGAGGGTTGTCTTTTGGTCTTGTTTATGGTTTCCTTTGCTGTGCAAAAGCTTTTAAGTTTCATTAGGTCCCATTTGTTTATTTTTGTTTTTATTTCCATTTCTCTAGGAGGTGGGTCAAAAAGGATCTTGCTGTGATTTATGTCATAGAGTGTCCTGCCTATGTTTTCCTCTGAGTTTGATAGTTTCTGGCCTTACATTTAGGTCTTTAATCCATTTTGAGCTTATTTTTGTGTATGGTGTTAGGGAGTGATCTAATCTCATACTTTTACATGTAGCTGTCCAGTTTTCCCAGCACCACTTATTGAAGAGGCTGTCCTTTCTCCACTGTACATTCCTGCCTCCTTTATCAAAGATAAGGTGACCATATGTGTGTGGGTTTATCTCTGGGCTTTCTATCCTGTTCCATTGATCTGTCTTTCTGTTTTTGTGCCAGTACCATACTGTCTTGATTACTGTAGCTTTGTAGTATAGTCTGAAGTCAGGGAGCCTGATTCCTCCAGCTCCGTTTTTCATTCTCAAGATTGCTTTGGCTATTCGGGGTCTTTTGTATTTCCATACAAATTGTGAAATTTTTTGTTCTAGTTCTGTGAAAAATGCCAGTGGTAGTTTGATAGGGCTGAACACTTATCACATGATAATGGGTGTACAAAGGGTTAAAAACACAAGGAGAAGGGAAATATTTGCTCCAGTGGAGGAACTAAGGAAGACTTCACAGAGGATGTGGCACTTGAGAAGGGTCTTTAAAAAAGAGTGTGGGATTTTTGACATACAGGGATGGGCTCAGGTGCAGAGAATGGGGTGAGGTCCACGGAAGATGGGGGTGGAGGTGGGTTTGGATCGGAGATCCTGAGCAGCAGAGAGGCAGAGACTCATGTGGCATGGGGGTAGGAGTGGAATGGTGCCCAAACAGTGGGAAGAAGAAGCGGGAGGGCTTGGGAGACCTGCCTTGTTGATGATTTTGTCCACTAGGGGAAGAACAGAGGTTGTAGTCTTGCCTCAGAGTGATGAGACCCATTCTCACATGCAGGGTGGAGTGATGGAGCCAGCTCTCCAAGGACAGGCATCCAGAGACTTCCTGCCTTGATCAGTAGTCTTGTGTGTGACATGGACATGTCCCTTACCTTAACCGTATCCTCTGGGGCTCCTCTTCACATGATTTACCTACTCCCTGCTCTGCTAGTAAAATAGGGTTTGGCATTTTTCTGGAGTTGCCAGAAGGAGCGCCTTATACTTTTCAAATGCTGAGTATTATCATATCTGCTAAGCAGATGGAGGAGAGCTTAAAGAATCTAGAGCAGCAAGAGAGGAAGAGTCCTGTGCTGGTGGTCTCGGGGACCCAGAGCTCTCATCCTTCATCTGCCACTTACTTACTACCTGTGTGACTGTTTCACCTCGCTGTGTCCTCACGTGTCAGGAGAGAAGACTGGACAGGATGGTCAGTAAGAGGGCTTCCAGTTCTGGGAGTCAAAGTTTCTATGTCCTGACTACCTGGTGGGGTGGCAAACTTGACTGCCCCAAAGCATGGCAAAGGCTGATGCTTGCCCCATGCACACTCAGGCAGGGTGGGCTTCTAGAGCCAGATCATTCTGAAAAACAAACCAGCTAGAAGCTTGCTGGGAACAACCCAGATTGCTTGGTTAAACCTGGCACTGTGTCTGCAGGTAAAGTTTTAGGAAGGAACACCTCTCCAAACCCCAGACAGAGGAAGGAGCTAGTGCAAAGATGGAGAATGGTAAGCAGAGAGAGAAGGAAGAGAAGGTTTTGGTGGCTATCTTTGGACTTTGAGAATTAGAGGTCATCCAGCCATGTCAGTCTGACCTCTGGATCCACATATTCCAAGGCGAGCTGTCTCAACAGAGTGTGAGTCACCCTCTCTCCTTTGCATTTTCCCAATGAAAACTTCCCTCCAAGACATTCGAGTAGCGGAAATGATTGCATAATTGCACCCCTGTCTGTTGTTGCCATGCTCCCCAGCTGCTCTCACCGTTTACTCCCCCTCAATACCTGTTCACTTTCCAGGGGGAAAGGGTGTGCAAGAAAAATGTTGCTGAAGAAAGGTCACGTCCAGGGAGGGAGAGCAACGCAGTCTGCATTGAGATTGCCCCGAGATGTCCCTACCCCTGCAGGATGCTGGCTGGCCCAGAAACCAACCCCACTAATTAAATCATCCCTTGGCCCCTGGGGCGGACTAGCCTTGACCTTTGTTCCTCGCCCTTCCCCCCTTCTCCCCACAGGCCAGGATTGCAAACGTGGTCACGCCAAACGTTGGCCACGCCAAACCTCTATGAGAAAGTCCCCTTCCTGGCGTTCCCCAGCAGCTGTGTGACATATCAAGGTTACCTTGAAAGGGATGCAGAGGGGGGAGAGTCTATCCATCTATCAAGATGTGAGTCACCAGCGTGATGTCATCTGAATCTCAACCTGATTCCATTAGTTTTGACTGTGTAAGCACATAATGTACCAGAAGCAAATGGAACACGTCCAGCTGCAGAGGCATCCTCACTCAGACACAGACACCCACATGGACACACACATGCACTGACAAACACACACACACACACACACACACACACACATGCTTGCATGCATTCACTGGTCTAATATGCCCTGGTACAGATCCT
Organism: Mesoplodon densirostris; assembly: GCF_025265405.1. Taxonomy (NCBI): domain Eukaryota; kingdom Metazoa; phylum Chordata; class Mammalia; order Artiodactyla; family Ziphiidae; genus Mesoplodon; species Mesoplodon densirostris. The sequence continues at coordinate 118,781,238 of NC_082666.1, read as the reverse complement.
ATGAGTGCAACACCTGGCTGTGGAGGGGGATGGCTTTTTTGGGCAGTGTTAGTGAGGGTGACCTTCGGATGGTGATCTTTAGGCTGCATGGAATGGAAGGCAACATGAGACCTTGGCACCCCTCTCTCTTGAAAGCATGGCAGCGCTTACACAATTAGGCTTAATTATGTCCTGCTCTGCCTTCACTGAATGTGTTCCATGCAGTCTGGCTTTCTCTCCCCGTGCCTTTCACAGGCTCTTTTCCTGATGCTCTAAACTCGACTGGCTTCCTCCTATGGTTTTTGGAAGCCAGCCATGGATGCCACCATATGGCCAAAGGCCCACTTCCCTGGCATTATCTGGGTCCTCCCTATTCCTAGAGAAGTTTAGTCTCTGCCCACTGCCCAGTGGGTCTTTAGGGGGAATCTTTATGACTTTAAGTTCAACTCTGTTGACAGAGGCCACTAGGGCAACCGGTGTTGTGGCTGTAACAATACTGAGCTGGAGCCAGTAGATGTGGGCTTGAGACCCAGTGTTTCTCCTGGCCTCAGTTTCTTCCTCTAAAAATGGGAATAAGAAAATCTGCCCATCCTATAGAGCTGCCCAATAGATGGTTGCACAGTAGAAGACTCTAGAAGGCATGTGATCATGGTGTCAACAGAGGCCCTGGAGTTGTGAAGGGGGTGGTCCTGCCTACCTGCTTCAGAGTTGATGTGAAGGTCACAGGAGAGAAATGATGATTTACTGCCTACTGCTCCTGCTCTTGCTGATTTTCCTAGAATGTGCCCTTTAAGCTGCCTGGCTAGGGTATCACCCCATCATCTGCCTCTCAGTCAAATCTGTTATCTTGCCTCTCCTGCTCAACCTTGCCTTCCTGATACCTGAGACCTGAAGTTTCCAAGAGGAAAAGAGAGGTGGAGAAGCCTCCAGGGTTGGTGGCTTTGCTCGGGCCAATCTAGGAAAAGCTCACCCAATGGAAGGGCTTGAAGGAAGCAGCTTACTGAATGCGAGCCGAACTTAAGTCTAGGGTGGAAGGGACCAAGCAGGCCCCAGGAAAAATGAGTACTTCCCATGCACTGGGCCACTCAATGGACCCACCAAAGACTTGCATCCTGACATGGCCATAGTCTATGGTTAACCAAAGCCCAGGACAGTGGGAGCAAATGAGATTCTTTTTTTTTTATAATAATTTAATTGAATTTTTAAAATTAAATATTGCCTTGCCTTTGTGCTGCTTTAATTGTGCTTTAATTTTTTTAAATTTAAAAAAAATTAATTTTTTAAATTAAATATTGCCTTGTGCTATGTAATATTTAGATTAAATATTGCCTTGCTTTGCTTTGAACACACCTGTTGCCTAAGCTTTTGGAGTAACAGGAAGTGACCCTCATCACAGCAGTTAATGACATGATGGCAAAAGCAGTGACTATTTAGGTGGCATGACACACTTGCTAGGAAGAACACCTCTGTAGTTATAGTGCCTGAATTTTAATCCAGACTTCACTGCTTACTAGGTACGTGACCTTGGGTACGTTAACTAGTATTTTGGATCACAGTTCCCTCATCCGTGAAAGTTAACTAATAATAGTACCTATCCCACTAGGTTCCTAAGGGACTTAAATGCTATAATGCCTGCAAAGTATTCAAACGTCCCTGGCACATCCTAGATAATCAATGAATGTTTCTTTTTACTAATTACATATTTCAAATTTTAAACATTCTAAATAATAATAATAATTCCTTATGTAAATTGGTACAGCTACTATGGAGAACAGTATGGAGGGTCCTTAAAAAACTAAAAATAGATTCTCTAACCACCTCTAGTCATGGCCACTTCTAAAACACCCAGATGGGAGAGGACCTTCAAGATGGTGGAGGAGTAAGACGTGGAGATCTTCTTCCTCACGTATACAACAAAAATGCATCTACATGTGGAACAACTCCTACAGAACACCTACTGAATGCTGGCAGAAGACTTCAGACTTCCCAAAAGGCAAGAAACTCCCCATGTACCTGGGTAGGGCAAAAGAAACAAACAAAAAAAAACCAGAGACAAAAGAATAGGGACAGGACCTGCACCTCTGGGAGGGAGCTGTGAAGGAGGAAAGTTTCCACACACTAGGAAGCCCCTTCACTGGTGGAGATGGTGGGTGGGTGGGGACGAAGCTTTGGAGCCATGGAGGAGAGCACAGCAACAGGGGTGCAGAGGGCAAAGTGGAGAGATTCCCACAGAGAGTGTCGGTGCCGACCAGCACTCACCAGCCTGAGAAACTTGTCTGATCACCAGCCAGGGCAGGGAGCGGCTGGGAAGCTGAGGCTCCGGCTTTGGTGGTCAGATCCCAGGGAGAGGACTTTGGAGGCGTGAACACAGCCTGAAGGGGGCTAGTGCGCCACAGCTAGCTGGAATGGAGTCTGGGAAAAAGTCTGGAGCTGCCGAAGAGGCAAGAGACAATTGTTTCAGGGTGTGTGAGGAGAGGGGATTCAGAGCACTGCCTAAACGAGCTGCAGAGACAGGCGTGAGCTGCAGCTATCAGCGCAGACACCAGACACAGGCATGAAACACTAAGGCTGCTGCTGCAGCCACCAAGAAGCCTGTGTGGGAGCACAGGTCACTATCCACACCTCCCCTCCTGGGAGCCTGTACAGCCTGTCACTGTCAGGGTCTGGTGATGCAGGGACATCGTCCCTGGGAGAACACACAGCACGCCTCAGGCTGTTGCAACATCGTGCTGGCATCTGCCTGCATTCCGTACCCCTCCCTCCCCCAACCTGAGTGAGCAAGAGCTCCTGAATCAACCACTCCTTTGACCCCCTCCTGTCTGGGTGAAGAACAGACACCCTCAGGCGACCTACGCGCAGAGGCGGGGCCAAACCCAAAGCTGAACCCCAGGAGCTGAGAGAACAAAGAAGAGAAAGGGAAATCTCTCCCAGCAGCCTCAGGAGCAGCAGATTAAATCTCCACAGTCAACTTGATACACCCTGCATCTCTGGAATACCTGAATAGACAACAAATAATCCCAAAATTGAGGCGGTGGACATTGGGAGAAACTGTAAACATGAGGTTTTCTTTCTGCATCTAATTTGTTTCTCGTTTTATGTTTATCTTAGTTTAGTATTTAGAGTTTATTATCATTGGTAGATTTGTTTATTGATTTGGTTGCTATCTTCCTTTTTTTAATATATATATATATTTTTCCCTTTTTCTCTTTTTGTGAGTGTGTATGTGTATGCTTCTTTGTGTGATTTTGTCTGTATAGGTTTGCTTTTAGCATTTGCCCTAGGGTTCTGTCTGTCGGTTATTTTTTAGTATTGTTTTTAGCTCTTGTTATCATTGGTGGATTTGTTCATTGGTTTGGTTGCTCTCTTCTTTTTTAAAAAATTAATTTTAATTTTTTTATTTTAATAACTTTATTTATTTAATTTATTAATTTTTTTCCTTCTCCCTTTTCTTGTGAGACGAGTGGCTGACAGGGTCTTGGTGCTCTGGCATGGTGTCAGGCCTGAGCCTCTGAGGTGGGAGAGGTGAGTTCAGGACATTGGTCCACCAGAGACCTCCTGGCCCCTCATAACAACCATCAGTGAGAGCTCTCCCAGAGATCTCCATCTTAACGCTAAGACCCAGCTCCACTCAACAACCAGCAAGCTCCAGTGCTGGACAACCCATGCCAAACAACTAGTAAGACCAGAACACAGCCCCACCCCTTAGCAGAGAGGCTGCCTAAAATCATAATAAGTTCACAGACACCCCAAAACACACCACCAGACGTGGTCCTGCCCACCAGAAAGACAAGATCCAGCCTCATCCACCAGAACACAGTCACCAGCCCCCTCCACCAGGAAGCCTACACAACTCACAGAAGCAACCTTATCACTGGGGGCAGACATGAAAAACAATGGGAACTACGAACCTACAGTCTGCAAAAAGGAGACCCCAAACACAGTAGGTTAAGCAAAATGAGAAGACAGAGAAATACACAACAAATGAAGGATCAAGGTAAAAACCCACCAGACCAAACAAATAAAGAGGAAATAGGCAGTCGACCTGAAAAAGAATTCAGAGTAATGATAGTAAATATGATGCAAAATCTTGGAAACAGAATGGAGAAAATACAAAAACGTTTAACAGGGACCTAGAAGAACTAAAGAGCAAACAAACAGTGATGAACAACACAATAAATGAAATTTAAAATTCTCTAGAAGAGATCAATAGCAGAATAACTGAGGCAGAAGAACGGATAAGTGACCTGGAAGATAAAATAGTGGAAATAACTACTGCAGAGCAGAATAAAGAACAAAGAATGAAAAGAATTGAGGACAGTCTCAGAGACCTCTGAGAAAACATTAAACTCACCAACATTCAGCTTATAGGGGTTCCAGAAGAAGAAGAGAAAAAGAAAGGGACTGAGAAAATATTTGAAGAGATTATAGTTGAAAACTTCCCAAATATAGGAAAGGAAATAGTTAATCAAGTCCAGGAAGCACAGAGAGTCCCAGACAGGATAAATCCAAGGAGAAACACGCCAAGACACATATTAATCAAACTATCAAAAATTAAATACAAAGAAAAAATCTGAAAAGCAGCAAGGGAAAAACAACAAATAACACACAAGGGAATCCCCACAAGGTTAACAGCTGATCTTTCAGCAGAAACTCTGCAAGCCAGAAGGGAGTGTCAGGACATATTTAAAGTGATTAAAGGAAAAAACCTACAACCAAGATTACTCTAGCCAGCAAGGAACTCATTCAGATTCTACAGAGAAATTAAAACCTTTACAGACAAGCAAAATCTAAGAGAATTCAGCACCACCAAACCACCTTTACAACAAATGCTAAAGGAACTTCTCTAGGCAGGAGACACAAGAGAAGGGAAAGACCTACAAGAACAAACCCAAAACAATTAAGAAAATTGTAATAGGAACATATATATCGACAATTACCTTAAATGTAAATGGATTAAATGCTCCACGCAAAAGACACAGACTGGCTGAATGGATACAAAAACGTGTATATATGCTGTCGACCTAGGGACACATATAGACTGAAAGTGAGGGATGAAAAAAGATATTCAATGCAAATGGAAATAAAAATAAAGCTGGACTAGCAATTCTCATATCAGACAAAAGAGACTTTAAAATACAGACTATTACAAGAGACAAAGAAGGACACTACATAATGATCAAGGGATCAATCCAAGAAGAAGATAGAACAATTGTAAATATTTATGAACCCAACATAGTAACACCTCAATACATAAGGCAAATAATAACAACCATAACAGGGGAAATCGACAGTAACACAATAATGGTAGGGGACTTTAACACCCCACTTTCACCAATGGACACATCATCCAAAATAAAAATACATAAGGAAACACAAGCTTTAAATGATACATTAAACACAATGGACTTTATTGATATTTATAGGACATTCCATCCAAAAACAACAGGATACACATTCTTCTCAAGTAGTCATGGAACATTCTCCAGGATAGATCACATGTTGGGTCACAAATCAAGCCTCGGTAAATTTAAGAAAATTGAAATCGTATCAAGTATCTTTTCCAACCACAATGCTATAAGACTAGATACCAATTACAGGAAAAAAACTGAAATCACAAAGACCTGGAGGCTAAACAATACACTACTAAATAACAAAGAGATCCCTGAAGAAACCAAGGAGGAAATCAAAAAATACTTAGAAACAAATGACAATGAAAACACAACGACACAAAACCTATGGGATGCAGCAAAAGCAGTTGTAAGAGGGAAGTTTATAGGAATACAATCCTACCTCAAGAAAAAAGAAATACCTCAAATAAACAACCTAACCTTAAACTTAAAACAATTAGAGAAAGAAGAACAAAAAGCTCCCCAAAGTTAGCAGAAGGGAAGAAATCATAAAGATCAGACCAGAATTAAGTGAAAAAGAAATGAAGGAAACAATAGCAAAGATCACTAAAACTAAAAGCTGGTTCTTTGAGAAGACATACAAAATTGATAAACCATTAGCCAGACTCATCAAGAAAAAAGGGAAAAGACTCAAATCAATAGAATTAGAAATGAAAAAGGAGAAGTAACAACTGACACTGCAGAACTACAAAGGATCATGAGAGATTACTACAAGAAACTATATGCCAATAAAATGGACACCTTGGGGCTTCCCTGGTGGTGCAGTGGTTGAGAGTCCGCCTGCTGATGCAGGGGACACGGGTTTGTGCCCCAGTCCAGGCAGATGCCACATGCCGCGGAGCGGCTGGGCCCGTGAGCCTTGGCCACTGAGCCTGTGCATCCGAAGCCTGTGCTCCGCAACGGGAGAGACCACAACAGTGAGAGGCCTGCGTACCGCAAAAAAAAAAAAAAAAAAAAAAGGACAACCTGGAAGAAATGGACAAATTCTTAGAAAAGCACAACCTTCCAAGACTGAACCCAGAAGAAATAGAAAACATAAACAGACCAATCTCAAGCACTGAAATGGAAACTGTGATTAAAAATCTTCCAACAAACAAAAGCCCAGGACCAGATGGCTTCACAGGTGAATTCTATCAAACATTTAGGGATGAGCTAACACCTATCCTTCTCAAACTCTTCCAAAATATAGCAGAGGGAGGAACACTTCTAAACGTATTCTATGAGGCCACCATCACCCGGATACCAAAACCAGACAATGATGTCACAAAGAAAGAAAACTACAGGCTAGTATCACTGATGAACATAGATGCAAAAATCCTCAACAAAATACTAGCAAACAGAATCCAACAGCACATTAAAAGGATCATACACCATGATCCAGTGGGGTTTATTCCAGGAATGCAAGGATTCTTCAATATATGCAAATCAATCAATGTGATACACCATATTAACAAATTGAAGGAGAAAATCCATAAGATGCTCTCAATAGATGCCAAAAAAGGTTTTGAAAAAATTCAACACCCATTTATGATAAAAACCCTTTAGAAAGTAGGCATAGAGGGAACTTATCCCAACATAATAAAGGCAATATATGACAAACCCACAGCCAACATCATTCTCAATGGTGAAAAACTGAAACCATTTCCTCTAAGATCAGGAACAAGACAAGGTTGTCCACTCTCAAGACTATTATTCAACATAGTTTTGTAATTTTTAGCCACAGCAGTCAGAAAGGAAAAAGAAATAAAAGGAATCCAAATAAGGAAAGAAGAAGTAAAACTGTCCCTGTTTGCAGATGACATGATTCTATACATAGAGAATCCCAAAGATGCTACCAGAAAACTACTAGAGCTAATCAATGAATTTGGTAAAATAGTAGGATACAAAATTAATGCACAGAAATCTCTTGCATTCCTAAACACTAATGATGAAAAATCTGAAAGAGAAATTAAGGAAACACTCCCATTTACCATTGCAACAAAAAGAATAAAATACCTAGGAATAAACCTACCTAAGGACATGAAACACCTATATGCATAAAACTGTAAGACACTGATGAAAGAAATTAAAGTTGATACAAACAGATGAAGAGATATACCATGTTCTTGGATTGGAAGAATCAACATTGTGAAAATGACTATACTCTCCAAAGCAATCTACATATTCAATACAATCCCTATCAAACTACCAATGGCATTTTTCACAGAACTAGAACAAAAAAATTTCACAAGTTGTATGGAGACACAGAAGACCCCAAATAGCCAAAGCAATCTTGAGAAATAAAAATGGAGCTGGAAGAATCAGGCTCCCTGACTTCATATAATACTACAAGGCTACCGTAGTGAAGATAGTATGGTACTGGCACAAAAACAGAAATATAGATGAATGGAACAGGATACAAAGCCCAGAGGTAAACCCACATACATATGGTCACCTTATCTTTGATAAAGGAGGCAAGAATATATAATGGAGAAAAGACAACCTCTTCAATAAGTGGTGCTGGGAAAACTGGACAGGTACATGTAAAAGAATGAAATTAGAACACTCCCTAGCACCATACATAAAAATAAACTCAAAATGGATTAAAGATATAAATATAAGGCCAGACACTATAAAATTCTTAGAGGAAAACATAGGCAGAACACTCTATGACATATATCACAGCAAGATCCTTTTTGACCCACGTCTTAGAGAAAAGGAAAGAAAAACAAAAACAAACAAATGGGACCTAATGAAACGTAAAAGCTTTTGCACAGCAAAGGAACCCATAAACAAGTTGAAAAGACACCCCTCAGAATGGGAGAAAACATTTGCAAATGAAGCAACTTACAAAGGATTAATCTCCAAATTTTACAAGCAGCTCAGGCAGCTCAATATCAAAAAAACAAACAACCCAATCCAAAAATGGGCAGAAAACCTAAATAGTCATTTCTCGAAAGAAGATATACAGATTGCCAACAAACACATAAAAGGATGCTCAATGTCACTATCATTAGAGAAATGCAAATCAAAACTACAATGAGGTATCACCTCACACCAGTCAGAATGGCCATCATCAAAAAATCTGCAAAGGATAAATGCTGGAGAGGGTGTGGAGAAAAGGGAACCCTCTTGCACTGTTGGTGGGAATGTAAATTGATACAGACACTATGGAGAATAGTATGGAGGCTTCTTAAAAAACTAAAAATAGAACTACCATACAAACCAGCAATCCCACTACTAGGCATATACCCTGAGAAAACCATAATTCAAAAAGAGTCATGTACCCTAATGTTCACTGTAGCACTGTTTACAATAGCCAGGACATGGAAGCAACCTAATTGTCCATCAACAGATGAATGCATGAAGAAGATGTGGCACATATATACAATGGAATATTACTCAGCCATAAAAAGAAATTATGTTATTTGTAGTGAGGTGGATGGACCTAGAGTCTGTCATACAGAGTGAAGTATGTCAGGAAGAGAAAAACATATACCATATGCTAATACATATATATGGAATCTAAAAAAAAAGGGGGGCTCTGAAGGACCTAGGGGCAGGACAGGAATAAAGAGACAGACATTATGAATGGACTTGAGGATACCGGGAGGGGGAAGGGTAAGCTGGGACAAAGTGAGAGAGTGGCATGGACATATGTACACTAGCAAATGCAAAATAGATAGCTAGTGGGAAGCAGTCTTATAGCACAGGGAGATCAGCTTGGTGCTTTGTTACCACCTAGACGGGTGGGATAGGGAAGGTGGGAGGGAGATGCAAGATGGAGGGGATATGGTGATGTATGTACGTGTAGCTGACTCACTTTGTTATACTGAAGAAACTAACACACCAGTGTAAAGCAATTATACTCAAATAAAGATGTTAGAAACAAAAATAAAACACCCAGATACAAGCTGCAAAAAAACCCCCCCAAAACAGACACATGCTCCCCAGTCGTCATTAGAGCACTATTTACAATAGCCAGGACATGGAAGCAACCTAATTGTCCATCAACAGAGGAATGGATAAAGAAGATATGGTACATATATACAATGGACTATTACTCAGCCATAGAAAGGAATGAAATTGGGTCATTTGTAGAGATGTGGTTGGAACTAGAGTCTGTCATAGAGTGAAGTAAGTCAGAAAGAGAAAAACAAGTAGTGTATATTGACTCATATATGTGCAATCTAGAAAAACTGGTAAAGATGATAGTATTTTCAAAGCAGAAATAGAGATCACATGTAGAGAACAAATGTGTGGATACCAAGGTGGAAGGGGGGGTGGCAGGAATTGGGAGATTGTGATTGAGGCATATACACTATTGATGCTATGTATAAAATAGATCACTAATGAGAACATAATGCATAGCACAGGGAACTCTACTCAGTACTCTGTGGTGACCTAAATGAGAAGGAAATCCAAAAATGAGGGGATATATGTATGTGTATAGCTGATTCATTTTGCTGTACAGTAGAAACTAACACAATATTGTAAAGCAACTATACTCCAATAAAAATTAATTTAGAAAAAGAAAGAAAAGCAAAAATAAACAAATGGGACCTAATCAAATATATAAGCTTTTACACAGCAAAGGAAACCATAAACAAAATGAAAATACAACCTATGGACTCGGAGAAAATATTTGCAAATGATGCGACCTACAAGGGCTTAATTTCCGAAACATACAAAGAGCTTATACAACTCAATAACAAAAAAACAAAACACCCAATCAAAAAATGGTCAGAAAACCTAAATAGACATTTCTCTAAAGAAGACACACAGATGGCCAGTAGACACATGAAAAGATGTTCAACATCGCTAATTATTAGAGGACTGTAAATCAAAACTACAATGACATATCAACTCACACCGGTCAGAATGACCATCATCAAAAAGTCTACAAATAACAAATGATGGAGGGGTGTGGAGAAAAGGGAACCCTCCTACACTGTTGGTGGGAAAGTAAATTGGTGAAGCCACCATGGAAAACAGTATGGAGGTTCCTCAAAAAGCTAAAAATAGAGTTGACATATGATCCAGCAGCCAGTTCTGGGCATATATCCAGAGAAAGCTATAATTTGAAAAGAGACATGCACCACTATGTTCATGGCAGCACTGTTTACAATAGCCAAGACATGGCTATTGTAAATGTCCATTGACAGATGAATGGATAAAAAAGATTTGGTATACATATATACAATGGAATATTACTCATAAAAAAGAATGAAATAATGCCATTTGCAGCAACATGGATGGACCTAGAGATGATCATATTAAGTAGTCAGAAAGAGAAAGACAAATACCATATGATATCACTTATATGTGGAATCTAAAACATGACATTATGAACATATCTACAAAACAGAAACAGACTCATGAACATAGAGAACAGACTTGTGATTACCAAGGGGGAGGGGGAGAGTGAAGGATTGGGAGTTTGGGATTAGCAGATGCAAACTATTATATATAGGATGGATAAACAACAAGTTCCTACTGTATAGCACAGGAAACTCTATTGAATACCTTGTGATAAACTGTAATGGAAAAGAATATGAAAAATATATATATAACTGAATCACTTTGCTGTACATCAGAGATTCACACAACATTGTAAATCAACTATACTTCAATAAAATTTAAAAAAAATTCCTAAAACATATGTACTGATTTTACTTCACAAATGCTATAGCATGTATTATATAATTTAATCTTGAACAATAATTTTGTGTGCAGATACCCAAAACCCTATTTTACAAAGGAGGAAGAGAGGGAGGGAAGGAAGGAAGGAGGGAAAGAAGGAAGGATTAAATTGCTGTTCTGTGCCAGCGATTAGTCTTTCATATAAGGCAAATACTATTATTAATATGATTTTACAAGTGAGAAAACTGTGGATCAGCAGGAATAAGAAATTTGCTCAAAGACTCAAGAAGGGGTAAAGAAAAAGGGATAAAGGCTTTATAGTCTGCATTTTAACTATTTTCTTGTGATAGGTTATTTTATATTACATACAACGATCATCTGGGTTGTGTCTATTAATTCCTGCCTTGGTTTTACAGAAAGATCAAAATGTATATCCTTGACATTAATGAAAACACAAGCAGTAAGGTGCTTGAAGTGAAAAGCACAATTTTTGTTATGGTTTTAGCAATATGTTATATGCAGTAAGTTTTCTGATCAAATAGAATTTCTGAATTATAATGAAAGTATAAATAAAAATAATTTCACATATGTATTTTTCACTTTAGAAATTACTTTAGGTATCATATATAGAGAAAGAGATCCTGTTATTATGTCTGATTTTTAAGAATTTTATAAAAAATTCAATTACTATTTGCCCCTTGCCTCTTTTATTGTGTAATAATAGATTTATAATGGTAATCAGCCTCATTTCTTCTCTGGATATAGAAATGATATAATAATACATATGAGAAGAGTAATATTGTCACAGTGATGTTTAGAAACTTGTTGAAGATGAGGTAGCTGCATGGTAATGCCATCACTTGGATGGATCAGTCTTTCTTTTGGTAATTTCTGGGATCTTATTTAAAAGGAATCAGTGGTTGTTAAAAGAGATTAGAATCTAAGCGTTCTCACACAAGGTGAATTTTCTTTTCTTTTCATTGTATCCGTATGAGATGATGGATGTGAACTAAACCTATCGTGGTAATCATTTCACAAGATATGTAAATAAAACCATCGTTCAGCATGTCTTAAATTTACATGGTGGTGTACGTCAGCTATTACTCTATAAAACTGGAAGAGAAGGTGGACCCCTTTCTTACGCCACTCACAAAAATTAACTCGAAACAGATGGAAGTCTTAAATGCAAGACCTGAAACCATGAAACTCCTAGAAGAAAATATAGGAATAAAACTCCTTGACATTGGTCTTAGTAATACATTTTTGGATATGGCACCTAAAGCTCAAGCAATGAAATAAAAAACCAAACAAGTGGGACTACATCAAACTAAAAAGATTCTGCACAGTAAAAGAAACCATCAACAAAGTGAAAAGACAACCTGCAGAGTGGGAAAAATATTTGCAAATCATTTGTTTGATAAGGGGTTGATATCCACAATACGTAACTAATTCATATACAATTCAGTAACAATAACCCAATTAAAAAATGGGCAAAGAACCTGAATAGACGTGTCTCCAAAGAAGGTGTACAAAAGGCCAGCAGGTACATGAAAAGATGCTCAACATCACTCGTCATTAGGGAAATGCAAATTAAAACCACAGTGAGATATCACCTCACACCTGTTAGAATAGCCTTCATGAAAAAGACAAGACAGAACAAATGCTGGTGTGGATGTGGAGAAAAGGAACCCTTGTGCACTGTTGGGAATATAAATTGATGCAGTCACTATGGAAAATAGTATGGAGGATTCTCAAAAATTAAAAATAGCACTACCTCATGATCCAGCAATTCCACTTCCAGGAATATATCCAAAGGAAACGAAAATAATCACTTGAAAACATATCTGTATCCCAATGTTCATAGCAGCATTACTTACAATAGCCAAGACATGGAAACAACCTAAGTGTCCATCACTGAATGAATGGATAAAGAAGGTGATATACACACACACACACACACCCCACACACACACACACAATGGTATATTATTCAGCCATAAAAATGAGGAAATCCGGGCCTCCCTGGTGGCGCAAGTGGTTGGGAGTCCGCCTGCCGATGCAGGGGATGCGGGTTCGTGCCCCGGTCTGGGAGGATCCCATATGCCGCGGAGCGGCTGGGCCCGTGAGCCATGGCCGCTGAGCCTGCGCGTCCGGAGCCTGTGTTCCGCAACGGGGGAGGCCACAACAGTGAGAGGCCCGCATACCGCAAAAAAAAAAAAAAAAAATGAGGAAATCCTACCATTTTTGACAACATGGATAAACCTTGAAGGCATTATGCTAGTGAAATAAGTCAGACAGAGAAACAAATACTGTCAGATCTCACTTATATGGGGAATCTAAAAAAAAAAAGCAAACCAAACTCTTAGAAAAAGAGATCAGATTCTTGTGGTTATCAGAGGCAGAGGGTACAGGGGCCAGGGGGAGGGGTGTGGCAGGGATGGAGGAAGGTGGTCAAAAGGTACAAACTTTCAGTTGTAAGATAAATAAGTCCTGGGGATGTAATGTATATGATGACTATAGCTAATTAGCTAATGCTGCTGTACAATACAGAGGAGAGTTGTCAGGGGAGTGGATCCTGGGAGTTCTCATAACAAGGAGGACATTTCTTCCTTTTTCCTTTCCTTCTTTCTTTTCTCTTTATTATATCTACATGAGAGATGGATGTTGGGTCGAACTTACTGTGGTAATCATTTCACAGTATATGTAAATCAAACCATGATGCTGTGTGCCCTAAACTTATACAGTGATATATTCCAACTGTTTCTCAATAAAACTGGAAAAAAAATTCATGATGTCCAGTGCAACTTATCCAATAAAGAACAGAAGTAGGGGTAAGATATTTTAAAAGATTTTCCTCTTCTGAAGCAAACATGCATTTAAAAAAAAACCCATGCATTTTAGTTATATCATTCAGCATCCACTTAAAGAGCAAACTGGGTAATTAGGTTTCTATTGTAGATATATTTATTTATTGAAATTAAACTTTATTTTTAATATTATAAATTTAAATAGCACAATGGAATATTATAGTAATTTAGATAGCAAAATGTCATACATAAAATTTTTGATGCATGTGTCAAATGATTTTAAAATAAAACTGTTAGATGTAGAATTTCTTTATAGCTTTAGCATGAGATGTTAGCAATCGATTCTATAGCTTTTTATTGGGGTTAGCAATCAATTTGTGCAAGTGAAAATTGATATACATGACATAAAGACAAATAAATGTGGGCAGAGGGCAAGGATCAACGTAGATCCTTGGAGGATCATAGTGGGAGTTTAAGAGGCTATGCTGTGTCTCCTTTACTAATTCTCTTTTTCCCCCAGTTGTATTGAGATTCTTAACACTCATCTTAACCATTAGTGTTTACCTCACCTCTCGATCATCCTCAAGGCTTCTCTCCCTCCATCCTTCTCCAGCTATCAACACAGTGGTGAACAGCTGGACTGGCATTGGCTGGTGTGAAGAATGCAGCTACAGTACCACGCTTTGGCCAGGCAGAGTTAGGTGGGTGATCCTCCACCACTGTGTACCCCTAGGGGACCCTGGGTGTTTAGGGAGTGGAAACTGAGGCATCCTAGGAATGGAATAGGATTCTGGGGACATTTAGCTTTGGGGAAAAGTCTCTGCATATAGGAGAAAGCAATGTTTCCCCACCTGGCTATGCAAGAGAATTTCCCCAGGGTTTTTTTATTTTTCTAAATTGAAGTATTGTTCACTTACAATGTGTGTTAGTTGTGTTAGTATAGCAGAGTAATTCAGCCATATATATATATTCTTTTTCAGATTCTTTTCCATTATAGGTTATTACAAGACATTGAGTATAGTCCCATCCCCAGGGCTTTTGAAAAATATGGATTCCTGGGCCCCATTTGCAGAAACTCTAATTCAGCAAATCTGGAGTGGGGCCTTGAACCTCTATTTAAAAAAATAAACATTTGGGCTTCCCTGGTGGCGCAGTGGTTGGGAGTCCGCCTGCCGATGCAGGGGACACGGGTTCGTGCCCCGATCCCGGAAGATCCCACATGCCGCGGAGCGGCTGGGCCCGCGAGCCATGGCCGCGGAGCCTGTGTGTCCGGAGCCTGTGCTCCGCAACGGGAGAGGCCACAGCAGTGAGAGGCCCGTGTACAGCAAAAAAAAAAAAAAAACAAAAAAAACATTTAATTTTGGGATAATTTTAGATTCACAGAAAAGTTGCGAAGATAATTTGTATTTTAATCATTTTTAATTGTGAAATATAAAGCACATATAGATAAGTGCCCCAAACAAAAAAAATACTGTGATGATTTATCACAAAGTGAATGCCTGTGTCATCACTACATGGCTAAGTAATAGGACATGGCTTCCAGAAGCTTCCCCTCTGGCCCTACTTTTTTCTTCCCACCTAAAGTTTTACCACTTAAGCATGCACCCCTAAACTTGTGGTTTAACTTTTCATCACTAAACACTTAGTATAATTTTACCTATTTTGAACTTTCCATAAATGTATTTACACTGTATGCATTCTTTTTGGTCTGTATGCATTTTTTTTTTTTTAGTTTAGCACCATTTATTAAGTGATCTCAGCTGTTGTTGTAGCTGCTGCGTGTCAGCCTATTCTTAAAAGATAAAATGCTCTTCCGATTCCTCTTCCGATTCTTTTACTGGATGAGATTCATTCATGTTACTGTATATAGCTAGAATTTGCTCTTTTTCCCTGTTCTATTCACTACACCTTGCTATCCAGTACAGTAGTCATTAGGAACATGTGGCTATTTCAATTTCAATTGATGAAAATTAAATGAAATTAAAAATTTAGTTCCTCTTTGGCACTAGCCACATTTCCATAGTCACATGTGATAAGTGGCTACCATATTGGACACAGCAGAACAGAGCATTTTCATCATCACAGAAAATGCTTTTGGAAAGCTGTGCTCTAGAATATTCAATTTTCTGAATGCATCCAAATTTTCCCATTCTACTGTTGATGGACTTTTTTTAGTTGTTTGCAGTTTTTGGCTACTGAATAATGCTGAGAATATTTTGGTCTCTGGTGCACATGTGCAAATATTTATGTTGGGTGTACACCCAAGAGTAGAATTATAAGGCCATAGATGTGCATATGTTCAGCTTTAGTAGATAATACCACACTGTTTTCTTAATATTTTTAATATTTATGATTTCTTAAAATTGATACTCCTACCAGAATTGCTTTGAATCTAATGGCTCAAATTGTGTAGCAGTAGAATGGACTCTCAGGAGAAATACCTCATCAGGTAGAGAGTGCCCTGTCTTTAGAGGTATTCAAGTTGATGCTGAACAGCTCTTTGATTTAGCAGCTCTGAGAAGAACTCCTGGACTTAGTAGGAAGCCTTCTTAAGTGATGTAGAAGGTCCTATCCAACTGTAAGAGTCTCTGATTTCATGCCTTTTCATAGCCATGTTTGGTTAGATACATGCTAGACAGTTAAATTCTTCATAGTTAGGCAGAAGGAGAGAGAAAGTGCTGGTGCCAGAGGCTCGGATCAAACACAAATTGGATCGTTAGCCCCTGAGTAATTGAGTTAGTTGTCTTGATGATCAATGAAACACCTCGTGCTCCCTTAGACCCACTGTTCCTACCTCAGCTCTTGGGATAATGGGAATGATAGCTACTCAGTGTCACCCTCTGCAGACAATTATATGTCCTCCTTATTTCTACTTTAATGGCTTTATTGTCTATGTGCCTATTATTATAACTGTCTCAAATCATTTTGGGAAGCAGGTGTGTCATAAGTTATAACACAGTAAAAATGCCCTCACTCTAACATTGCCTAGTAGTCTGCTTTCATCCGGCTTAATGCTATCTCTCTCCACCTATTCTTCCTGCTCCCCCTGGAATTCCCTTATATCCTTGAGGGGTTTGGAAATGAAGGGATTTATTCTAGGTCATGAGGGGATAATCCTCCTGCCCTGGCACTCAAGAGTCTGCCCTTTGTGATAGAATGACTTCCTAGTAACTCTCTTGAAGACTGATTGTTTCTTGTAAGAGTGCCACTAAGGGATTTGGTAAAAAGGTTTTAAATCTCCCTGGGTATATGTGAGTGGTGAGGTTTCAAAGGGAAAATGAGAAGTGAGCAGATCTGATAACCTGGGCCTCTGCTGGGCCTGTGAGTGGCAACCACTTGTGCTTCACTAATTAGCTGAGAGCAGTGTTGTGCTCTGGATCTCCACCCAGCTCACAGATCACCCTATTGCTAATTTCCTGATAAAATCCACCCAGTTAGTATCCCAAACAACCTGTGGGTGTAGCTACAACTGGGCCAGCATAGAGATAGGAACATGGTGCTACTGGGTGGTGGCAGCCATCACTCTAGCTCCTTAAGTTTTGAACCAAGGGATGAATCAGACTTTGTCCACCTCATTTTTTGGATGGAAGAGGACCAATGGAGTCAAGAGAGGGAAACCTAGAGAAATAGCCTTAGAGCCTCTGGGGAAGCTTGGAGCTCCTTCTTACTGCCAATGGTTAAAAATTGTTTTTTTCCTTAGGAGGTTGCAAAAGAGAAGCTGTGATAAGATGGAACTTGAAAGATGGGCAAGGTCAGATAGAGAACCCCTGTTGTTTACTCCCTATGGCTTTTAGCCTGCTCCCAGCTTTCTGGGCCCTTGGATGCCTTGAAACTTCAGGAACAAAGACAATCAAAGAGGTATGTCTAAAGAAGGCCCTTGTCCCAGGAGACATACTAGCCTTAATTAGCTGGTACCCACAGGATGTTCTGAAAATGAGAAATGCCTGGGATTATTATCTATTGAATGTCACATACAAATATGCTCAAGTTCCCATTATGGATGTGTGTGTGGCAAACTTGCTCAACCAAGTGTGACCCGTTTGGTGGCTTTAATTACAAATATCAATAAAGTTGATTGATATTTATGGGCACAGACTCTTCAGATCAGGGGCAAGGAAGCTAATTTTGTAAGACAGCGCAGTGATTGAACTCCGAGGGGGGCATGGGCTCCTGCTAGCTGGGTGTGATGCTGAGACAGCTGCAGTCGCCCTGTGTTAATTAACTGTGATGAAATGAATATTAACTTGTAAAAAGAGTCAGAGACATGGGCTGGGTTTGCTTGGTAGGTGGGGCTGAGGCTGGGATGTGGTTGTGGTGGATGGACTCAAGGGCTATACCGTCTCTGAGAGAAGTAACTTTTGCTCAGTGGTTGTCAACCCTGGCTGCAAATCAAATTGCCTGAGGGGCTTCTAAAATCTGCCAAGACCTGGACTGCACTGCCAGAGATTGCCTGGGTTGGGGTCTCCGGGTTATTCTAATGACCAGCCAGGACTGAAAACCACTGATGCAGTGAAAGAAGTTCATGCTGACAAATGAGACTTTGAGCCAGCTGTGTGTCCTTGAGTCTCTTGCTCTCTGAGCCTCACTTTTGCTTTCTTTTGTTGTCTGTAAAAATGGGATTAATCAAAGCTACACTGTATATCTGCAATGATAAAATGAGATTAAAGGAGGGAAAGGACTTGGTACCTAGTGGGGCCTCAGGAAAAGTTAGTTTGTTTGTTATGGACTTTCAGTGCTCTCTTTACTACTGGAAATAGAGTCATTCGTGTCTTTAATGAGATAAGAGGGCCGATTCTAGAAACCCCAGAACCAATTCAGAAAACTCATCTTTCAAATTCTGTCTGTCTGGAACCAATCCTGATACTAAAATCTGCATTAGGATTCTCCAAGAAACAGAACTGGTAGGATACCTCTGTCTCCATCTCCATCACAATTTCCATCTTCATCTCCACATCCACATCTCCATCTCTATCTGTGTGTGTATGTGCATACACACACACACACACACATATATATCTAGAGAGAGGTTTATTAAAAGGAACTGGCTCATGTGATTATGGAGGCTGAGAATTTCCACAATCTACTGTGTACAGACTAGAGACCCAGGAAGCCCGGTGGGTTAGTTCAAAGGCCTGAGTACTGAAGGCAAGTGGAGATCAATGTTCTAGTTCATGCAGTCAGGCCAGGGGTGGGGGGAAGAGGGGGAGAGAGAGAGAGAGAGAGAGAATCCTTCCTCTTTGACCTTTTTGTTTGATTCAGTCTACAGATTCAAATTCTAGTCTCTTCTGGATTAGCAACCTCACAGACATACTCAGAAATGATGTCTAATCAGAGATCTAGGTATCCCCTGATCCAGTCAAGTTGACAAATAAAATTAACTATCACACCATTCCTCCCTAAGATTCAAGTGTACTTGGGCCAGGATGAATTCAGAAGACTTCAGGGGGGCTGGCGGTTTAAGCCAATGGGAATTGTTCACTAAGTACTGATGGAGTTGCCCATGAGAAGAACTCATCCCTTCAACTTCTTCATTCTCCTTAGGAACAAAGGAACATGTCCAAGGGAGTGGGGCTTGGGGTGGCTGAACCAGGCTCAGAAGCCCTATCTGCTGTCTTCTAGCTTCTGGCTCCGCCCACTCCACTCTGGAAACTTGCCTTTTCTGTCAACTGTGAGAAGAGTTGTCATGTTTGTTTGCTTTTTAGGTGGCCTATGATGTGGTCCCTTGAGAAGCAGGGAAAGATGGTGTGATAAAAGCTTTTAACTGGCTTTCTCATTCCTTCCCCTGGCAATCAAGGTGCTCCTGACTTCACCCAACCTTCTTTATATGTCATATCTTCTCTTCTTGAAACCCACACAGTGCAGCCAAACTGGGGTCCTCCAAACCCCCCAACAGGCTCCATTCTTTCCTCTCTGTACATTTGCTCACACTTTCTTTCACCCAGAATGTACCTCTCTGCAACATCTGCAACTCAACACTTCTAAAAGCCCAGAAAAAAATGTTGCTCCTTTCATGAATCCATTCTTGAAATGCCCTCCTTTGGAGAAACTATGGTGACAGTGTGTCTATCTTGTATAGTCATGGGTCTCATTCCCATCACTAGACAGGATGCCAGTGAGGGCCGGATGGAGCAGTGGGAGGAGTCGGACTCAAGCATCAGGTCCATGTGGGTCTGAATTTCATCCCTGTCACTATTAGCTTTGTGATCCCAGGAGAATCATTTAGATTCTCTAAGCCTCTGTGTACTCATTAATTAAAATGAGAAAATAATTCCTACTTCTCAGGGCTGAAGTGAAGATTAGTTTGATACATATTTATGAAAGAGTCTGGCAAAGAAAGGTTTTCATAGTAGCCTGTGGAATGATTAAATAAATTGATATAAACTATCTGGGATGGATGTTAACTGTCTTTTACTTACCCTGTAGTTAAAAATTCCATTTTGGAGAGGTGTTGGTGAGGAATATACAGATTCTTTTGAGATGTTCATATCACAAGGCATGGGTCTTAAGGCCCATGGAAAGAAGTTAATTTGGGGGAGGCTATGATGAACCCAGAATCATCATTAAATCATCAGTATAACCTCATGAGGTGGGAATAATTTTCTCAGAAGGTCAGGGTTGTAATATTCGCTCTTCCATTTATCATGGGACCGTGGGAAATTGTTTGCCTGCTCTGAACCTTACTCTTCCAATGTGTAAAGTGGGGTAGCACTCCTCTCACACGTGACTTACATCCATATGATGGTGTCTGGTGTGTGGTTGGCATGCTACAAAGGGCTGCTCTAGGTGTTGTTATGATGGTATTTGTATTAGGCAGAGCAAGTTAACAAGACCCTGGTTCCATGGTATTCCATAGTGATAGTAGAGTTAGTATTTCAGCCCAGGGTGTCTGTACCAAGTCCAACCCATTTCCTGCTGTATCACCTGGCCCTGGGCAGCCTGTCTTAACCCTAGATCACAGCATCACTGAGCAGGGCTTTGCCATGGGCATCCATGTTGCACTTTTTCAGAGCTCTTTGAATTTGCCACCATGAAAGCCCCCTCCACTCCTGTGTTTTTCAGAATCTAGCCTGGCTCCCTTCTGGCAAATCCCCACCCTACTTCATTTCCCTTATCAACCTGCAGATCACCCCTCATTTGTCATCTTTATTAGCTTTTAATCTCCCATCAGTTTAGTGCTGGGGTTTAAGAGTAGGATTAGAGGGGGGGAGTTTAATTGGATGATCCTCCATGGCCCCTTGAACATCAGATTCAATAAAAGTTTATGAAAAGATAAAATCGCAAAGGGTTTTATAGCTCCAGACAGAGCAAGAGACTGGGGCGAGAACAAGGTGACTGTTTTTCAACCTCATATAATCTGTGTTTCGATTTGATTAAATGAGGAAGTGAGTTTTCCTTCTCTCTCCCTTCCTCCCTCTCTTTCCTTGGGTATCATTAGCCTTTTCTGCCTGCTGTAAGCAAGAAGCCCCTTACTGCCAGGCTCTTGTCCCCTCTCCCTTTGATTCTCTCTGACAGGAAGACTAATGAAACCTGGATGCACCAGAAAATAACATTTATTTCATGTGGAAATATGCTGATCCACCACTGAAGGTGGCGGAGGTGTTGCATCTGATGGGAAAGAGGCCAGTCTTCAGGAGGGGGACGTGTGGTCCAGGTGGAAGCAGGGTGGAAACGTGCTCCTCAGCTGTGAACTTCTGCCCATCTTGAACCCACCTTCTCCAGTCTTCCACCCTTCATTCTGTATCACTTCTTCTGTGGGTCAGGCAAGCAGACAGTGAGGGTGGGGTGGGCTGCAGAGTCATTTATGAATTTGTTCATTTATTAATTCAGCAAACATTTCTTGCATGTGTGCTATGTGCCAGATGCTGTGCTAAGCATGGGAGATATCAAGGTGAATAAAGCCCGTTCTGCTGGCAGGAGGGCATGGTCTGTGGGGGAGATGGACAGTTTGTAGGAAATTAATTTGTCTTTTTACAGCCATAACTGCAGTCTGAGGAAGAGATGGGTCTGGTGGGCTTCGTGGCATAAATGTGATCCTGAAGCAGAGCTTGGCTGTCAGACCTAGGGTGATGCAGTGTTTTGCACAATGAAGGAGGAAGAATTGGGGATTTCTAAAGGGAATCCTGTGGGAGAAGCAAGGGGGGGCAGGAAGAGGTGCCAAGGAGTGGTTAATCTGTGGACTCCCTGGGGTGAAGATGCAATGGAAATTTCCTGGTGTGGATGGCCTAAGGACATTTAGAGTAGTCAATACACATCCTTGCCTTGTGGGGATATTTATTTTTTCTTCTGTTCATTCAGTAAAGGTAAAAGCCCATAACCATGGGTGACCGGGAGGATGCAGCTTCCCAGGAATTCATAGAAATCTGAAATTGGTCTCTGGATTTCCACTGGCCATGAATTGGGGTTTAAGCCAATCATAAATACCAGGAGACCCCTGGAGACGTGTGATTTACACAAGTCTTACTGAATACTAGGTACAAGAATGGCAACGGTACAAAATAAAACCAGAGCTCGAGGGAGGGAGTGATCAGTCCACCTGGGAAGGGGATGTGCTGGGTATCAGAAAAGTCTAGATGAATAGAATGGGAGTAGAAGGAGTACACAAGGCGCCTTGAGACAAGGAAATAGCCAGGAAACAGGAAATGGTAAGATGGCCATTGAAGCTGAGGTGCTCGAGGGAGATGTAAGGGCAGCAGTGGGAGTCGAGGCTGTAGTATAAGCTACTGGATGGGGTGGTGGTGGCGGGTGCTCATGGAAGACCTCTGTTGCCAAATAAAGGAGCTCTGACCTTGGTGGTTGGTGCAGGACCACTGAATAGTTTTGCTTATGGGGGGATCAGAGTGATATTCTCATGTCCGATCTATCATCCTGGCTCAGGGTGGAGGATGAATTGGAAGGGAGTGGGATTGGAGTCAGGGTGGCTAGGCAGGGGAAAATAGTCCAGGCCTGAGCATAGGTGGTCCCAGTGAGGATCGGGGCATGGACGTGCTGGAGTCACGTTTCCAACGTAAAGTGGAAAAACTTTGTAATTAGTTGAATGTGGGTTGAGGCACAGAGGAAGGAGTTTGTATCTCCACGGTTTCTGGACTGGGTGTCAAGGTGGTGAGTTGCGTTGTTCTCTGGGGGGGGGATATTCAGCTGTGTTTGGAGAGATGACTTTTCGTTGTGTTGAGATGTAGGTATCTGTTAAGCAGGCAGATGTGCTTGAAGCCTTGTAGATGGTCCAAGAGGTTTATAGAGTCTTAAAAAGAAAGAGAGAAGAAGGAAAGAGGAAGGGAGGGAAGGGAAGGAGAAAAAAAAGTGACCCATAAATTTCTGCGTTTTTCACTGACGATGTTCTAGGACCTGTCTGCTTCCACTACCTAGTGGATGGGATGTTTAAAAGGTCTCAACCGTGGGCAGCAAAGGAGGATGACTCCATGTTGTCAGCAGATGTGTGGGGCAGGGGTGAGGGTCCTGGTGCCTTGCTCTTGATGGCTGGGTCTGGTGAGGTGCAACCCCACCTGCTTACTCCTGAGCAGAGCCCCATGGTCACAGAGTCTTTGTGTGACTCAAAGTGAGAATAATCTTCTTTGAGAGCTAGATGTTTCCTTGGAACTGTTAGAGTAGGGGTAGATTCAAGCTTTGTGGTGCTTGAGGCTAATATGATCTTTTAAGTAAAAGAATACAAAATTGTGTGTATAACTTTGGAATGGATCATGAAAGTGAGAAGCTCTGAAGCTTAAGCTCTATTAGCTTCTTGGTAAATTCCCCTTTGCTTGGGAGACTTCCAAGAAGCCCAGGAGAGGAACATGCATATTGAGGGTGTGTAGTGTGTATGTGTGTGTGTGTGTGTGTGTGTGTATGTACTTCATTAATGTGTAAGGATGAACTAGGAAAAGTGGGAACTCAGGACTGGGTGCTTTTTGATCTTGTCCCACACAGCAGGGGTCTCACATGAAGAAGTGTCCTAAGAACATGTGTTGGGTCCATAGCCTGGAAGTCAGTTAGAGTGCCTATCCTTTAAGACCAAGATAAGATTGGCATAAACTCTTGTCCCATGTTTAGAAGTAGCCCAATGCTTTCTCCAAGACTTCTGCAAATTCCTAAAGGACTTATATTAATTTATTCTCATGGTCCCTTTTATTTCTGAGCCTATGCTGCCACCAAATTAGTTATGGATCCTCTCAATGGCTTTGCTCCAACTTGTGTTGACTCAGACATGGAGCTCACCCTCTTTCTATGATTTACACACATGTGTACACACTCATTCACTCACATCCACAAGTCTTTATGACTGAGGCAGATTTTACTGAATAAAGGATGGATAGATATATTGAAGTAACACAAACAATGTAAAATTGAATATTATCCATCGTGAATTACCATTTCACTTGGCCTCCCCTCTTCCTTCCTGCCCTTTTTCTCTACTCTCCTCTTCCCTTATTCCAAAGTCTTGTTCCTTGCAGTTTAATAATCTCTTTTCATCCTCATTATCCAGTACCCTCTGGGACTCACCTTCCAAGCCAAGTGTATTAACTGACTAGTGCTGTGTAACAAACCACCCCTAAATTCTATGTCTTTGACAGCAACTATTTATTATTTCTGATGAGTCTATGGATCAGCTGGGTGGTCCTGTTAACATCGACTGGGAATGTTCATGCATATGTTGTCAATTTGTAGGTCCTCTTGGGGACATCCAGTCTAGGATGGCCTTGGCTTTCTTCCTTGTGTCTCATCCCCTCCTAGGCCAGCCCAGGCACATTTTCAAGGTGGGTGGTGGCAGGACTGAAGAGAGACAGTGAAAATGTACAAGATTTTTTTCTGGCATCTGATTTCATCATGGTTGCTATCCTCTCATTTACATGGCCGTGCCTGGAGTCAGTGTGGGAAGCACTGCAGAAGAACACAGCTACACACAGCAGGGCTGTCAGTGCAATCCATCATTCACACCATGTCTTTCAAGAAGTATTTTCCTAAGCAAAGACTGTTCCCTCTCTAGGAGGCATCCCGGTTCCAGCTGTTAAGACAATAGTTTGTTTCACTCTACTACTTCTGGTTCCTGCTTTGCATCTTATTATGCAACATAATAGCCCAGGGTATGACATTTTATGGGGGCTTCCACATTTCTGCATGAAAGACAAATATTTGTAAATCATTGATTTATTTTCCTAAATATTATGGGCCGATCGAACGTCTTATTTTTAAGAGTCCTGCTTAAGTTCCAATAGTGCTGAACAGAGGAAAGAAATAAAGCTGAAGTTACTCTTCCAGCACTTCACATACTTTGGCCAAAATGAGAAACTGAGGCAAAGCAAAAAATCCTGGTGATTCTGAATTCTAAAAATGCTTAGACTACACATGCTCCCCGAATTAGCATGGGGGCACACTGGGCATCCATTATCAGTGCAGGTCTTGGGAAGATCTCCCTAGGGAGGACCTTTGGGAGTTGGGAATATGAAAATCAGGGTGTCTTCCTCACTGTTCTCATTCTATAGGGGAAGGTATGGGATTGGATGGGGGGTTCTGTTCTGCATGCCTCCCTTCACCACATCTTTCTTAATCAAAGGGTGTGTGTGTGTGAGTGTGTGTTTTAGAGAGAGAGAGAGAGGGAGAGAGAGAGCAATGGAGTGTATATATTCATATGTCTATACACGTATATATCAACATACCTCTAGGCTTTCTGCTGGCAGACATTCACCTTTGATACTGCTTTGCTCTGCTTTGTGTTAACCCAGACAATAAAGGAAATGATTAGGAGCTTTCAGAGCAAGCACCTGACAATAGGGAAAGGTGAATGTGGGCTGATTGAAGATGCGTTTCCCCTATTCCTGCTGAGCAGGGAAGCGCAGGCCAGGGATGGGCCAGCACCTGCATTTTGCAGGACCAGTCCCAGGGTGAAATCTTCCCCCTCCCTTCTCCTTCCCGACTCCCCACCCCCCCGGGGCCCCTGGGGTTGGTTAAATTTAGCGTTCTGGCGTATCCAAATCCATGTGATTTCTTCCAGGACTGTGAATCTAAATGTCACCCTCACTGCACAATTACTAACACATTGTGCTCATGGGAGTTGTTCAGAAGGACAAGGAAAGAGGAGGAGAGTCTGGGGAAGGAGGAGGAAAGAAAAGAGGTTTCAGGAGGGGATAAGTGGGCTTTTTCCTTCTGCAGTTCCCCGACAGCCAGCCCAAATGAATTCAGCTAGGACATAGCTCCTTGAGCAAACCTTGTCGAGTTGCAGCTCCTATATAGGAACTCTGAGAAATAACCAAGCACTCGGAGATGGGGGTGGTTGTTTGTTATAAAGCCCTTTCCCCTTATCTCCCAAATCTGAGAAAAGGCCTTCCACTTGGCGTTGAGTAGGACTGCTATTAGAAATTCTTGTGAGAGATGTCCCCAGGCTCAGTGGGGTGGGGGACAGAGTGGGGTAGGGTGAACAGCCACGAAGTGAAGCCACCCATACATTCACCTGTGCTCAGCCACCTGTTAATTGTGTGACCGGGGACTCACCACTTTGTGTTTCTTATTCTGTTAAATAAGGACAAGTATCTTTGCTCTGCCCACTTTGCAGGGATATTGTGAAGCCCAAACGACATGATGTATGAGAAGCCCTTGAAAAGAACTCATCTGAGCTCCATCTGTGGAAAAAACTCATGCCACCGCCCAGCTCGAGGTGAGTGGACGTTTCAAAAGCTAGGGAGGCATGCAGGGCCTCAGCTCTGGGGCAAGACTTCTGGGATGAAATCCAGCCCCACCTACCGCTGACTAGCTTTGTGACCTCAGGAAAGTCTCCATATTCTTTTGGTGCCTCAGTTTTGTGATCTGGAAAATGAGAGAATAACCATCCTTACCTCATAGTGTTGTTGTGAGATTTAAATGATTTAAAGCATTTAAGTGCTTAGACAGCACCTAGACAATAATAAGCCTTTAGTCGATATTGGCTCTTATTATCTATCTTTCCTGGAGTATCTGCTTTGGGACCCCAGAGTTCTTTCTAGAAAGATTTTCATGGGGGGTTATCTTGGGAACTTGAATGAACACACGCAATGTTCCCCGTTCCACGCTGGACATGCTGTCATGGTGCCCAAGGTGTGCTGTTTTCTGTCCTCTGCTTTCACTTCTGACCTCTCATTCTACTAGGCCGTGGGCCTTCTATTCTGTGGGGGAGAAAGAGACGACTCAGAAAGACCCTGATGAAAAACTGTACCTGTGAACTACTGTTATGACCCCATAACATGCAATCCCTTTTTCTTAGGCCCCTGCTTATAATGCTTCCCCATGCTTTCTGGCCTTGATAAGAAAGAAAAACATAATGGACATATACACACTACTATATATAAAATAGATAACCAACAAGGACCTACTGAATAGCACAGGGAACTCTGCTCAATACTTTGTAATAACCTAAATGGGAAAAGAATTTGAAAAAGAATGGATATATTTATACGTATATGTATATATATAACTGACTCACTTTGCTGTACACCTGAAACCAACACCACATTGTTAATCAACTGTACTCCAATATAAAATAAACATTAACATAAATAAATATATATGTTATCATTTTCTAATTATTCCTGGTTAAAAAAGGAAGAAAGAAAGAAAGAAAGAAAGAATGAGGCTAGTAAAGAGAGAACACCAGTCATCCTCCTCCACCTCAAGAGGTTGGGAGAATTCACCTCTCTGGGCCTCAGTTTCCCCATCTGTTAAATGAGGTCATCGCCAAGGGCCCTTCTACCAACTCATGACAGCTTTGAATTCACTGTTCCCAGCACATGACAGACCCCAGCCCCTTTCCATGCGTATGTCACTGGCGATTTTACTTCCATTTCTCTTTATTTCTCCCTCATGAACACACCAAGTGTTTCTGTCATTTTTGAGAATCCAGTAAACTGCATTATTGGGAGGAGACGGGGAGTAACACACACACAGGCAAAAATCTGCTGTTTTCACATGAATGCTTTAGGCAGTCAGCCTTGATGGGAAATGAAATGTGTGGAAAAGTACAGGGTGAATAAAGAGGGCTTTAGTAAAATGATGAGTCTTTTATCGCTTGTGCCTGCACGTGACATGGTGTCGATCTGTTAGCCCGGAGGCTGCTGTGTGTCCCCGAATGGCTTCTGCCATGGAGGTCTTACTTTCAATCCCCCCAACAGGTTGCATTTTGATGCTGAAGAACCCATGGTATTTACCAAGGGTCCCCTAAGGACAGAGCAAGAGGAGGAGGAGGCCAGCCTCACAGTGGGAGGGTTTCAAATCAGGCATCAGGAATCATTTCCATGATATAGAGGATGCTGAGAGATAGTCCACAGAATCTCCTCCACCGACTGATGGAGTGGAAAGGACTCTTAAAACACAGCCATGGGCTTCCCTGGTGGCGCAGTGGTTGAGAGTCCGCCTGCCGATGCAGGGGACGAGGGTTCGTGCCCCGGTCCGGGAAGATCCCACATGCCGTGGAGTGGCTGGGCCTGTGAGCCATGGCCGCTGAGCCTGCGTGTCCGGAGCCTGTGCTCGGCAACTGGAGAGGCCACAGCAGTGAGAGGCCCGCGTACAGCAAAAACAAAAACAAAAACAACAAAAATCCCACAGCCCTGACGACCTCAGGTTGTGGCTTCTCTGTCTAGTGTCAGGGTGGCTGAGTACCAGGTCCAGGGTGTTAGAATCAAGAACTGTGTTCAAGTTACAGCTCTGATCCTGACCTGCTGTGTGTTTGGACCAGATGGCAGAGATCAGTCAGCCCATCTCCTGCTCCTACTGAGTGTCACTGACCCAGGGACTAAAGCTCGTGCTTCTACCAAGAGGACAGTATCTGCATATTTTCACTCTACGCATAGGGCTTTTTTTTTTTTTTTTCAAGTTAAAAGCCTTTATTTTTTAGAGAAGTTTTAGGTTTAAAAAAATTGAGCAGAAAGTGCAGTGAGTTGCCATATATTCCTCTTTCTCTTCTCTGTTTCCTCTATCAACATTTTGCCTTAGGGTGGTACATTTGTTACAGTTAATGAGACAATAGTAAACCATTATTATTATTTTTTTGGCTGGGTCTTGGTTGCTGCGCGAGGGCTTTCTCTAGTTGCGGCGAGTGGGGGCTACTCTTTGCTGTGGTGCATGAGCTTGTCATTGTGGTGGCTTCTCTTGTGGCAGAACATGAGCTCTAGGTGCGCGGGCTTCAGTAGTTGCAGCACGTGGGCTCAGTAGTTGCGGTGCATGGGCTCTAGGGCATGCGGGCTTCAGTAGTTGTGGCACGCGGGCTCAGTAGTTGTGGCTCGAGGGCTCTAGAGTGCAGGCTCAGTAGTTGTGGTGCACAGGCTTAGTTGCTCCGTGGCATGTGGGATCTTCCCGGACCAAGGATCTAACCTGTGTCCCCTGCATTGGCAGGCAGATTCTTAACCATTGTGCCACCAGGGAAGTCCCTGAACAATTATTTTTAACTAAAGTCCATGCTTTATATTAGCTTCACTCTTGGTGTTGTGCATTCTATGGGTTTGTAAAAATATATAATGATGTATATCTACCATTATAGGATCAAACAGAATAACAGTTGCATTCTATGGGTTTGTAAAAATATGTAATGACGTGTATCTACCATTATAGGATCAAACAGAATAACAGTTTCATTGCCCTAAACATCCCCTGTGCTCCATCAATTCATCCATCTTTTCTCTCCCTGCAACCTCTTGGCAGCCACCAATCTTTTTCTTTGGCCATGACAAGTGGCTTGTGTGATCTCAGTTCCCCAACCAGGAATTGAACCCAGGCCATGGCACTGAAAGCCCAGAATCCTAACCACTAGGCCACCAGGGGACCCAGACCACCAATCCCTTTATATCTCTACAGTTGTACATTTTTCAGAGTGTCGTATAGCTGGAATCATACAGCATGTCACTTTTTCAGGTTGGATTTTTTTCACTTAGTAACATGCATTTAAGGTTCCTCCATGTCTTTTCAGGGCTTGATAGCACATTTCTTTTTATTGCTGAATAATATTCCATTGTCTGGAAGTGTCACATTTTGTTTATCCATTCTCCTGTTGAAGAATATTATGTTTGCTTTCAAGTTTTGGCAATTATGGATAAAACTGCTATAAACTTGTGTGCAGGTTCTTGTGTGGACATAATTTTTCAACTCATTTGGGTAAATACTAAGCAGTGCACTTGCTGGATGGTATGGTAAGAGTATGTTTAGTTTTGTAAGAAACTGCCAAACTGTCTTCCAAAGTGGTTGTACCAATTTGCATTCCCACCAGTAATGAATGAGAGTTCCTGATGCTTCACATCCTTGCCAATATTTGGTGTTGTCAGTATCTTGGATTTTAGCTATTCTAATAGGTGTGTAGTGGCATCTCATTATTTTAATTTGCATTTCCCTGATAACATGTGATGTTGAGCAAATAGGAACAATGTCTATACATTTTTCACTCTAGGAATATTTCTAACAAACTCATTTATCTTCCACTACCCCACCCCCCCAAGCCAGTAGGAAATTAGGGTGAGTCTGTGACCAGGACAAGAGAAGCAGGCTTACAGCTAATAGGAGCCTCGAGCCCTGGGTTGGCAGTCAGAAGACCTGAACACTGGTCTTATCTCTGCTCCCCTGAGCTGCTTGACCTGAGGAATCACTTTACTTTTGGAGCTCAGCCACCTCACCTGCAAAATGTGATTCTTGTATTGGATCAAGGGTACTAAGGGCTTCTCAGCCAGCACCACCAGCTGGAATGAATGGGGAGAGGTGTGCAAGGCTCCGTGTTGTGATGGAGAGGTGCTATCTAGCCATATACCTGTTCTTCTTGAGAATGATCTCAACTTCCTGTCCTGTTTACAATCCTGTGCAATTTTAAGTGACAACTGACAGCCTAGCAGAGAGAAAGGGAAGATGGATTTTAAAATGTTGATGCCGTGGCTCAAAAAGTTCCCTAGTGTGGGGCAGTCTGCATTGTGAAGTCATTCCAATCCAGTATAAACATCACGGGCCAGACCATGAGCTCTGCCTGGAGGAGAGAAATCCATCTGTCCCTTGGTCCCCAGAGCCCTGCATGGGAAGATACTTTGCTTATGTTTTCTGAGCATCTTGCAGATACCAGGCATGGTTCTGGGCACTGGGAACTCAGCAGGGAGCAGAGAGACAAAAGTCCCCACCCTCACGGGGCTTCTGTCATAATGATGTGCGTGAATAACCAAAAAGATTAATTTGTGGTCTGTGTATTGTGTTTCCGAAAGCAGGGAGTGTCACCCTATTTAGAAAAATGGCCACCCTAGACATTGAAAATTAAAATGAATTTGGGACCCTAGAGCATCTCATAACATAAAGGTGCTGACACAGCGTCCGTGAAGGCTTTAGTATGGTTTCCTGGACAAGTAGATGGGTGGCTGCAACTTGTTGCATCAGGCCGGCTCCAGCCCAGTCCAGGTCCCCAGCTGGGCTCCAAACCCCCAATCCTCTGAAGGTACAGGGGAGTCTGGACAGGACTCCCTCCCACTCTGAACCTGGTTTCCAAGAGAGGAGGCCTGGGTCCCTCTGAGGAGGGATGTCCCACAGCAATCGAGCTACAAATACAGCCCATTGCAGCCATGGATGGGGAGGCTGCCATGAGCTCTGGCCCAATGCCTTATCTCCCCACAATGTCCCAGGGAGATTATTAAACCCACTTGAAGGCCAAGCACTTTCCTAGATTCAGAATTGTGTGTAAGGAGTGGAAAAAGGCTAAGAAAGCGAGGAGATGCTTATCGAGGTTTGTGCACTGGTGAACTCTTCCTTCTTAGCTGAGTGGTTTGGTAATGGTTTTCTTCACGGTAGAATGAGATAATTTCCCTTTTCTTCATCTTGAAAACTTCCCATGAGTAGTGACCTTGTCTGTGTTGGGAGAGACAGGAGGAAGGCTTCAGATAATAGGTAGACTGTTGCTCAAGGTCTGGAAGATGCAGGCAGCTCCTGAGTTGCTGGAGAGTCTCTGGCCACGCATGTGGCCATCCCTGAGGATAGGACAAGAGGCTGGAAAGCGGCATATAGGTTAGGATTTTGTGGTCAACAGCAAGTGGTGGTGATGGGGGTGAGGAGAGATGTAAGAGCAGCAGAGTCAGAAGGCGTTGGGGGCTCTCCAACTGGAAAAGCTAACAGCAGTGGAAGAGCTGGAAGAAATACAGCTCAGCATGGTGGGGTGGGGCTATTTACTGTAGGGCAAATTGCTCTACAGCCTCCAGAATTCTCCAGGGCCCCTCTGTGGATACTCCACACTTAGCACTTCCACAGATGAAATGCCCTTTCTTTCTTTCTTTCCTTTTTATTTTTTAAAGCATATACAAGCACAGAACAGCACGACATGTTTTGTAAGGATTTATACATATATATACATTTTTAAATTAATTAATCTATTAAAAATTTTTTTTTGCTGTGTTGGGTCTTTTTTGCTGCACGTGGGCTTCTCTTATTGTGGAGCTTCTCTTGTTGCAGAGCACAGTCCCTAGGGCTCACGGGCCTCAGCAGTTGTGGCTCGCGGGCTTGGTTGCTCCACGGCACGTGGGATCCTCCCGGACCAGTGATCGAACCTGAGTCCCCTGCACTGGCAGGCGGTTTACTAACCACTGCACCACCAGGGAAGTCACCACCCTTTATTTCTGACAGCGGCTGGTTGAGGGGAGCCAGAGGGGACCGAACTGCCAGACTTTCAGCTTGGGGTCCAGTGCCATTTCCACTACGCCCAAGCCGCTGCCAGTAACCTAGCAATGATGGAGTCATGATGGAGTCAGAATATATGGAGAATGACTTTCACTTAAATGATGAAGAAAGAAAGAAAGAAAGAAAGAAAGAAAGAAAGAAAGGCAGAAAGAAAAAGAAAGGAAAAAGAAATACAAGTTTATGCTTAAAAGCATATGCTTCAGTTATCTGGAAACTTCACTCACCCAGAATACTTCTTTGATTTCAGACAAAGAGGCATCAGCGAAGCATTATTGTGGTTCAGTGTTTGCAATCAGTTCCCAGCTAAGCCATTAAGAGAAGAGGTACAAAGCACGCACCCAGCCATCTCCCCCATAAATCACACATTCATGTGCACACAATAGGAGACGATTGAACACATGGTAAAGATGTGTGCCTGCACCTTCTTAGCTTCACCTGGAGCAGGAATCTGCTCAGCAAGGCGAGGCTGCATCTTGCAACCAGGTGTGGGCCTGTGTGGCCTGCACAACCTATTCCAGTGATGATGAGAAGGATAAAGACAGTGGCTAATGAGTGATTGTTTACTATGTGACAGGCACTGCTCCCAGAGCTGTACTTGCAGTAAGTTATTTAAGCTTTACCACCGCCTTCTGAGGCAGGTACTGTTATTATAACCATAGTTCAGGGTGAGGACACTGAGGAACAGAGAGATGTGCTGAAAGGGTTGGATGCCATTGTTCGGATAACATCTGTCCTGGGCCATGTAGAGAGAGGGACTTCTACTTGGAGTTTGGCCAGAATTTGAGTCCTTGGGCCACTGCTTCTCTCCCTCCTTCTTTTCTTTTCTTCCTTCCTTCTTCCCTCACTCCCTCCCTTCCTCCATCCCTTCCTTCCATTCTTCTTTTCTCTCTTCCTTCCACATTTCTTGACTGTCTGCTAGTTCTAATAACCATGAATGGTTCTAGGGATACAGGAATGAAAAAGCAATGGCTCCTACCTTTAAGGGATTCAATATCTGGGCAGAGTTTGGGGCTTGGCAGGAAGGTGGAGGCATGGGCATGAGTGGAAATCAATTGGTCAGCCCATTTCCTTCCAAGATAGAATGATGATTACAGTGGAATTGGAGTATGGGCTGCCCGTAGCAGGTAGGGAAAAACAGAAAGTGGATAGCGATGGGAAAATATCAAAGGATATTTAGTTGCACTCTGGGCCTGTCACAGGCTCCTCTGTGACTCTGTTTGTTGGAGCCATTTTTTCCCCAAAGACACCCGAGACCAGACAGCTGTGAGGCATGTGGCCCATGGACTTGGATTGGTAAAGATGCTGCTGCAGTGCATGAGGCAGGCAGTGGGTGGAAGGACTGTGCTCAGAAAGGAACTGGATTGAAACTGTAAACTTTCCATGTGAGAGAAGATGATGAGGGAAGAGAAATTCCCTAGTGAGTCCCAAGGGCTTCGGATAAAAGGAACCGTTCCTGCGAAATATCAGCTCCTTTTATCAGCCAGTTAATTCATAGATGTTTCTTAAACTTGGAGCAGAAGCAACGCACTGCCTAAGGGCTGGGCAGGGGGATGGGCACAGAGAAACAGAGCTTGGGACCCTGCCTACAGGGCCTTACTATCTGAGGTGGGGAGGAAGCGGGGAGTTACCAGGTGTGAGCTCTATAACGCACCCAGCGCCCACCATGCGGTGCCGGGGGTGGGAGAGGTGGGCTGGGCTGGGCTGGACCAGCAGGCAAGCAGGGGAGGAATCTTGAAGGAGGCCCTTAAGGAAGAACAGGATGGGGTTGGTGGTGGAGAGGATATTTTGGGCCGAGTTGCCGAGATGACAGTTTCTACACCATCCCACAGGCTGGAGGTGCAGAGAGACGGAGGGAAACAGCAGATGGGCGGGGCTGGGAGGACGGATGTCATGGGTCGTCTCTCCCTCCTGGAACAGTTAGGAGGGCCAGGACTAACTGACCTCCAGCACTGGAGAAGGGGGACCTGATGTGGGGAATGGGGGTTGGGACATATATTCAGGAGGAAAGTCTAGTCTCATGGTAAAAAATAGTTACTATTCTGCAAAGGCTCAAAGGAAGGATTCCCTTCCCTTTGGCCATGCTTGGAGAACAGGTCAGAGCACTGGACTGGTCGGACCGCTGGTCTGAATGAAAGTCTTTGGAAGCTCATTGGCTCTGGTAGAAAAGCAGCATTTGCTCCGTCAGTTGCTGTTTCTGTCTCTCTCTCTCTCATTGGTCTGTGTATGGATCACTCTCTGTCCGTTAGTCTGTCTGTCTTTCCAGACCTATTTTTCTTTCCATCACTGGTCGCTTTCTATTTTGGACCATCTGTTCATCCTTCCTCTCTCCTGCAGGCTCTTTCCCATGTTTGCTGTGTTACACGTGCATGTGTATGTGTGTGAGCACGCGCACAGCAGAGTTGGGGAGGATTCTTGGTGATGTCAGTTTGCCCTGTATTTTGAGGACACGAGACTATTAGAGGTTGAATACTTGGGCAATTGTGAATGCAAGGGCCCTATTTTAGAAAGGCATGAAAAATGCTCTCTCTTCAGTGTTTAGGTGGAGGAGCATTGCATTTGTGTGTGTGTGTGCATTGCATGTTCAGGTGGGTGCATGTGTGTGCCTGTCTGTGTGCATGTGTGTGCTCAGTGTCTTCTGGAATGAAGCCATCCCAGCCTACCACAGGAGAAGAACGAAGAGATGGTAGGAACCCCGTTCAAAAGGAAACTGGGCAATTTTTCCTTCTCTACTCTCCCAGAGCCACGGGACAGGGGCAAAGGAGCAGCTGTGTTGGCCTTAAAGGAAGCAGTTTTCTAGTCCCTTGGAAGATCAATCAGTCAGCAGGCATGGGAGTAGGTGCTGTTCCCAGCTCCCCGCTGGCACGATGTAGGGTCTAAAACTGTGTGAGACGTGGTCTCTTAGAGAACTTCTACAGTCTCTCTCTTTGTAGGGAAAACTACAGTCCAGCTTCCTAACACGTAGGTGAAGGGCTGACTTGGCCAAGGGTGAGAAGTTGGACCAGACAACTTTTCTGGAATTTTCTGGCTTTGAGGCTTAGCGATGTGGTGATTCAGACTCCTCAGTGGGCGTTTATAGTCCCACAGGCCCTGACCCCGTTGTGCCTTGCTGGCCGCCCCCTCCGTGTTGCCCCCGATCCTACCCCTCACGCAAACCCAACCCCTTGCCATTCCCCCTCTGTTAATACTTCCACCCCAACTTCCTGACTTCCACACTCCCATCCCACCAGGGCCAGCGGACACCCATCTCTCCTCCCTGTGGGTGCCCCTGGCTCTGCCCCTCCCGTAAACATACATCACTCTCGAGAGTCACCTGAATAAGGCTTCCCTTCCCCCCCGACACACGCCCCTGTGGGCGGCAAGCTGGGCAAGACCCGTGCCACAGGTATCTCTCTATCTCTGTAGTGCCCGCCTAGCACAGCCCCTCTCACCCACGAGGGCCTCCACAAACATCTGAGGGACAAGTGTGTAAATGCAAAGTAAAATCAAGCGATTCAGAGCGAGCACGGTGTGTACGGGTGGGAGAGTGAGAAACCTATCCTGTGGTTTCAAGACACATGTGATGCAGCTGCTGAGTTTGTGCAAGGTCCCCTACGATTTTCTCTCGTGGAGAATTTCAGCCCCTCCTTTAGCCCCTGGGACCCTCCAGCCTCATTCTTGTTCCCTTTTATGCCAATGGCTTGGCAGACTTCTGAATCCCAGCGTTCGAGCTCTGTGTTTTCCTGTCCTCACCCTTATCTGCCATGTCGGGAGAGGAGCTGGCAGTGGGGCTGAGAAATCCCTTGAGACTTCTGCCACTCCCAGGCCCCCCGAGAGTGCTGTCCTTTTGTTCAGAGCACGGGGCATGGGTGCTTGGCCCGCATAACCTCGGGGCAAGTGCCTGCACATTTCTGGTGGGCTGTCCTGCTCGTTTTTATACCAGTGTTCAGTGTGAACTGAAAATGCTGCTGAGGTCACCTCTTCCAGCCTGAAAACAAACCTAGGAATCTGTGTGGCCTGCCACGAGTTGCTCTGGCCTCAGGGTTTTGGGCATCAATAAGGGAGCTGGGTGGGGATGGGAACAGCTGGTGACTTATACCAGCAGGTGGGTGCTGCTTCCATGGCGACATCAGGCAGATGCTGATTCCTCGTGTGGGATGTGGGGACTGGGTGGGTGCACACATGGCTGGAAGGGAGGAAGGGAATGGGGGCTTGTTTCTCTCCTCTGTATAATAGCCTACTTCTGACAAGGAGCTTCTGTTCTTTTCCACTGGAAAGCTTTTAAGAACGCTGAAAAGGACAGGCAATTACAGGAAGGTTAGGTGCGCCTGATTGGATGTTGTTACAAATCACTCATTGTCATATGCGCCGTTTGGAAGGGAGGCCATCAGGGACTGATTGCCATTTAGGGTAAGTGATTTCTGTTTAGAGTGAGTGAGCAGATGAAGGCTTGGCTGGCTCTCATTGCCCTCTCTCCCTGTTTGTTGTTGTGTTGCTGGTTTTTCTTGGCAAGGAGGGAACGTCAGAGATGCTTACAGGATGTACAAATGAGAAGGAGCTAGAGATCGGCCCTGTAATCCCACCCCTGCCTCATCCTAGCCTCTATCCTACTGATGGGGAAACTGAGTCTACGGGGTAAGGAAGAGATGGTCCAGCTTCATACAGCAGGTTAGTGGAGGTGCTGAACCAGAACCCATATCCAGACCTCAGGCCATGTTCTCGCTTACAACAAGGGCCCAAGCTGATGGCTCACTGGGACTGGGTGTTTCCATCCACCCACCGTGTGTGAGGCTGTGCTGTTTGAACACATCTCACATGGCAGCCCTTGCAACTCCAGGCACCACACCTGGCTGCACCGTACAATCTGTTCCTGTGCATTCTCTCACACACTGTCGCTTGGGATTTCGCTTGACCTCATGGTGTCCCCAGGAGGCAGGAAACACAGTTGGACTGTCCTGGTGTTCCCAATTTCACTTCTCTCTGTCTGTCTTTCTGTCTCACCCACACACCCCCCTCCACATACCTCCTGGAGACAGAGAATGGTCAAAGAACTATGGTTGTATGCCTTTGGTCTGCCAGTTTTGAGTATTTGAGAATAGTGTCCCCCGAAAAGGTATGTTGAAGTCCTAACCCGCATTATCTTAGGATGTGACCTTATTTGGAAATGGGGTCTTTACCAAAGTAATCAAGCTAAAAAGAGGTCATGAGGATTGCCCTAATCTCATATGACTGGTGTCCTTATAAAAAGGGGAAATTAGGGGAGAGATAAATTAGGAGTTTGGGATTAACAGATACACATTACTATATATAAAATAGATAAACAACAAGGTCCTACTGCATAGCATAGGGAACTCTATTCAATACCCTGTAGTAACCTATAACAGAAAAAATCTGAAAAAGTATATATACGTATACATATGTATGTATATATATATTTAACTGAATTACTTTGCTGTACACCTAAACTAACTACATTGTAAATCAATTATACTTCAATTAAAAAAAGGGGAAATTAGGAGACAGAGGCAGACATACACAGAGACAGACTGTGTGAAGCGACACAGGAAGAGTGACATGTGAAGGCAGAGATCTGGGTGATGTTACAAGGCGAGGAATGCAAAAGATGGCCAGCAATCGACCAGAAGTTACAGGAGAGGCCTGGAACTGATTCCCCCTGCCAGCCCTCAGAAGGAGCCAACCCTGCGGACACCTTGATCATGAACGTCTGGCTTCCAGAACTATGAGAAAATGAATTTCTATTGTTTAAGCTCTCCAGTTTGTACTTGTTAAGGCAGCCCTAGGAAACGAATGCAGTGTCCTTCCTTCTCCATTATCTTTCCGTTTTACCTCCCATTCTTTTTTTTTTTTTTTTTTTTTTTTTTTTTTTTTTTCGGTATGCGGGCCTCTCACTGTTGTGGCCTCCCCCGTTGCGGAGCACAGGCTCCGGACGCGCAGGCTCCGGACGCGCAGGCTCAGCGGCCATGGCTCACGGGCCCAGCCGCTCCGCGGCATATGGGATCCTCCCAGACCGGGGCACGAACCCGTATCCCCTGCATCGGCAGGCGGACTCTCAACCACTTGCGCCACCAGGGAGGCCCTACCTCCCATTCTTTAACTGGACTCTACAGCTATATTTAATTGGGGTGAAAATCCCCTAGTTGTGTGATAGGTGTTAACGTTATCAGGATTTGTGATAAAAACATGTCACGTTATGTGGTAGAGACTGTGGGACGATCCCAGCATCTCCACTGCTGCTCTGAGCAGGGGAATCTACCCATTGAACCGTTTGACAACTATTTGCTGGGGGCCTACTAAGCATCTGGCCCCGTGCTCTATGATGGAGACTAGGACATGCATGACACTGCCCTGGCGCTCAAGGAGCTCCCAGTCTGGTGGGGAAGACTGTTGTGTAGACTGGTAATTGTGGCACGATGCTGGGGCCAACGCTGTCATGGGGGTGAGCACAGAGTGTTATGGGAGCTCAGAGCAGGGGGGAGGGGATTCCGGGAAGAGGTGGAAGGAGCCGGAGAAGGTGCCTGGAGAAGAGGCCACAGAAGCTGAGCCTTCAAGAGGTTATCCAGGCCCCCAAGTGGGAAAGGCTGTTCCAAGCAGAGGGAGCGTCACGAGCAAGGGAACAGGGACATGTGAGTGTGAGTGTGTGTGTGTGTGTGCATGCGTGTGAGTGAGATACCCCGTATAACCATGGACCATCTATGTACACCATGCCAGCCTCTGTAGGGCATGGTGAGCAGGTTTGCCCACGAGCTGAGTGACGCCAGTTCCTAGAAGTTTCAAGCCCCCTCTGTGGAGTGTGGGATAAGTCTGGGCCTTTGTTTCCAGCCACTTGAGGCAGTCCTTACCTTGGTAGTGTCCTTTGCTTATACTTTCGGAGGATAGTCTCTGAAATTCTTTTTCTGATAATCTTCCTCTTTTAGGGAACTTTACTTTTAGCTTCCAATTCTTTTTTTTTGTTTTTTTTGTTGTTGTTGTTTTTTTGCGTTACGCGGGCCTCTCACTGCTGTGGCCTCTCCCGTTGCAGAGCATAGGCTCCAGACGTGCAGGCTCAGCGGCCATATCTCACGGGCCCAGCCGCTCCATGGCATGTGGGATCCTCCCAGACCAGGGCACGAACCCGTGTCCCCTGCATCGGCAGGCAGACTCTCAACCACTGCACCACCAGGGAAGCCCCTAGCTTCCAATTCTTTAACCTAGAACACCCAAGTCTGCACAAAAATTCCTTTTACATCTCTAGACCAGGGTCTTCCCAGTATGTGTGTATATGTATGTATGTATACACATGTCATCTTTTTAACTTTTTTATTGAAGAAAGAACATTGACCAGTTGGGAAGTTGGGCACAGCTCTTGATAATGCTTGGGAGCAATGCCTTGCTGGGTGAATTCACTGGGTGAATGTGAGAGGCTGAGTTGGGAGAATGAGAAGAAGGAGGAGCTCTGAAGCAATAGCTTAACACAAACAAACACTGAGTAACTTGCAAAAACACCTAAAGCCCCACTTTCACATGTGAAACGTTCTTACAAAATCAGAGCAGGCTTTCCTATATTGTATACACTGCTCTGGGCTCAAGCTTTGAAAAGCCAGATGAAGAAAGCCTTCAGCATTGATAATCAGTGATTAGAGGATGCCTAAGGCATACTTTATTGTAGTGTTCACTATGATTAATTTTATGGAAATGAGCACTGGGCCAAGAATCAGGAGACCTGGGTTCTAGTACTGGTTCTATAAGTGACCTTGGGCAAATCACTCCCATTCAGTGGAGCCTCAGTTTCCCTATATGCAAAATGTCCCTTCTAATGCTAACATTCTGTCATATTTCCTTTGTATGTTCCCATCTTCAAGGCCTGGAAATGCTAATTGTTCTCACATGGTCCTTTGTAAGTCAGGCACATGTGAGTATGGCATGTATGGTAGAGTGAAATTCACCACTTGGTCCTTCCTGGCTAATAAGCTGGGGGAGTGGGGTTAAGTCAAAGATCCGTGTGTGTGTGTGTGTGTGTGTGTGTGTGTGTGTGTATCAAACTCTCCTTTTCCTGAGACTGGGAGCTATAGTGCGGTTCAAAGGACAACTCTTAGCACAGGGGATGACTATCTGAAAGAATGTAATGTAAAAATGGCATAGAATGAGATTTGAATCCTGGCTCTGCCAGTAGCTGGCTCTGCCTAGCTACTGGCAACTTGCAAGTCACCTAACCTCTAGGAGCCTCAGTTTCCTCATCTTCGAAATGATTATAACTATAGAGTTGTTGTGAAAATCAACTTGATTTATTCAACACATATTTGTTGAGTGCTAACTATATGCTGGACATTGTGTTCGTTGCTGGTAATCCAAGATGAATAAAACAGACAGGATTCCTTCCTTCTAAGGAGTTTATAATTCAGTGAGAGAAACAGGTAATCAAGAGGTAAATAAATAACACAAAAAATAATTAATTAAATGCTATAAAAACAGAGTGTTCAGATGGAGAATGATGGTGGAAGAGGTTCCTAATTTAGATGGGGTTGTCAGAGAAGATTTCTCTGGGAAGCAGGAGAAGCCCATGCTGGGGTGAGGGGTGGGCAGGTACACAGACGTGGACAGTCCAAGGAGAAGCAACAGTGTATGCCCTTGAGGTATGAGAGACCAAAAGATATGGTGTATCCATAAATGCCTTGTCAGTGACGTGACATTGTAAGAATACAGGAGATTCATATTAAATCTCCTGATGCCATGTCTCTGGCCGCCCTTAAGTCTTTCCCATATTTCCTCTCTCTGCCCCTTACAAAAAGTGTCCCCACTCTGGAGTCTCCCTTGACTATTGCACAGGTGGCATTTTCTCATATGTGGTTACATGAGTGTGTGGGGAAGACAGCGTGAGTGACTGTAGCTCACTCCCTTGTGTGCCTGGGAGAGCAAGGAGGACAGCTGGCCTGTCACCAGCTTGCATGAGAACATCCCCTGGATCACTTGCCCCGATGATTAAATTAAGCCCATTTCACAAATAAAATCAGTTTGCAACTCTGAGCCGGGGACCAAGTGATCTGGTTTGCTTTCCTTGTTCTGCTTTTTCCAAAGATAAAAAGGCTTGCAAATTGTGGCATCCATATCCAATGCTAATGGCACGGTGGGGACTCTCCAAGAGAACTGATAAACTTCTCAGACTGAGGGCAGACTATTAAGTGAGAACCGCTCCAGATGTAGTATTTGGTGCTCACACCCAAGGAACGCTAACATTTTGGAGTGCTCAGAAGTGAAACTCCAGGAGATAAAAGCCGGGGAGGCATTTGATCCAACAGAAGAAAACAAAAGCCAGTCACCTTCAGTTTTCTCCAAGGACCTGAGCTCCAATGCACCAATTCTAGTAACAAAACAAAGAACATCTGAAACACAGGTCTAATCTATGAGAGCTTTAAGTTCAGCCATCCTAATGCTTTGGGGAGGAAATCAAGTCCTAGAGAAGGAAAGTGGTGTGAAATATCCCACGACCATTTAGTCACAGCAGGACCCAGAATGGCAGCATCCAGGCCTTGGGTCTCCTTGTCCCTCTCTGCCCTGTACTATATTCCCAGTGGCACATTCGGGGTGGGGGTGGGGTGCTTGTGTGTCTCCTCCGTTTCCTGGTGTGTGGCCAATACTATCCTGCGTTACAAAGTCTGAGAATCAAGATATGAAACCTCAGGTGTGGATGACAACCAATTCTCCTGCTGGCTTGTGCCTGAGCTCTTAAATGTGGGCAGGTGTTGGTATGTGCACCCTGAGAAAGGCCCTGGGCATTGGTGTGATGCAGTGGACAGCTCCATCCCAAAGCAGGTCTCTTGATTTTCCTGACAGCCACAAATAACTGCATTAGAGTAACCACCTTAATGGGGAATAAATTGGAGGGTTAGGTTAAAAGAGTCTGTGGGAACAATTTGCCATGTGTTCCTTTGAGGGAGACTTGGCAGAAGGAGTGGAGGCCCTCATTTCCAATTAAGGTCATTTCCAACTGTGGTTCTTAGAGAAGTGTAGGTGATCAGGCAAAGGGGCTCTGGATGGGATGGAGTTGCAGATAGAAGAGGCATGTACTTGGAGGGCCTGGAAATAGAGATGGAGGCTGGACACCAGCAGCCTTCTCCTCTCACACAGTACCAGCACTGCCCAGCTCACGGGCTGCTTTGTCTCAACGTGCTGTTGGATTGCGTTCTGCTACAAGCATTGCTTGGTTGTGCTCTGACCGCATCAGGTGGACTCCATTCTGCCAGGAGGAAGAAAGCTGAAGCCCAGTCAGTTGGTGATTTTGCACCCCCCCCACCCCATCTCCCTGTCTAAGTTCTGGGGAATTTACACAGAGCCAAGGCTTATGACCCTCAGGCATCTATCCCCTAGGTGTCCACCCAGGCATGGGTACTATCCTGACCTGCTGCTGGGCCATTGGAAGGCAGGCATCCCTGCTTCCTGCCCCTGGTCCCTTCAGGCCTGGGGCACCTCTGCTATTTCTGTGCCATTTTTTGGAGAAATGGGAATCACTGAGCTGCTTCCTTGTCATGCTGGAGTATGGAAATTGCTGTGGCTGTGATATACTGTCATTTTCCCTCTGGGTTTATCCACTTCTGCAGAACCCATCCATTAGAAACTTAATTATGTCCCCTCCAAATTCATATATTGACACCCTAACTCCCAATGAGACTGTATATGGAGATAGGGCCTTTAAGGAAGTAATCGGGGTTAAATGCAGTCCTAAGGGAGGGGCCCTGATCCAGTAGGACTTCTGTCCTTAGAAGAAGAGAAGAGAGATACCAGAGATCTCTCTTTTTCTCTGCACAAGCACAGAGGAAATTTCCTGTGAGAACACAGCAAGAAGGCGGCCGTCTGCAAGCCAGGAAGAGAGGCTTCACCAGAAACCAACCCTCTGGCACTTTGATCTTGGATTTCCAGGCTCTAGAACTGGGAGAAAAAAATTTCTACTGTTTAAGCCTCCAGTCTGTGCCACTTTGTTGTGTCACCCTGAGCCTATCAATCCACAATCCCTAGAGGGGATCCGAAGTGTGGAATTGCTCTGTTTTCTTTACCCTTAAAATCTTTGATTCTTATCCTATCCCCCTGGGTCAAACAGCGTGCTGCAATTTGGTTGTAAAAATAAGAATGGAGTCAAGTGATAGATTTAGAA
Source organism: Mesoplodon densirostris (assembly GCF_025265405.1). Taxonomy (NCBI): domain Eukaryota; kingdom Metazoa; phylum Chordata; class Mammalia; order Artiodactyla; family Ziphiidae; genus Mesoplodon; species Mesoplodon densirostris. Next base: position 118,737,661 of record NC_082666.1, on the reverse strand, counting down.
AAAAAAATTCACATTGATAAAGGATTCATAGCTGTTATATACAAAAAGCTTTTAAAAATCAACAAAAAGGCAACCAAATAAAAAAACAGGTAAAGGATATGAATGGGCAGCTCACAGAAGAGCAAATCTAAATGGCCAATAAACACATAAAGAAACACTCAAACTTACTAGAAGTCAGGAAAATGCAAATTAACATAGAATTTTGAATTATCACTTTACACTCAGACTGGCAAACAAGAAGACCAATAGTGTCTACTGTTGGAGGAGATGCAGGGCAGAGGGAATTTACACACACTGCTGGAGGAAATGTAAACTGTTTCAGTCTTTTTGGAAAACAATATGGCAATAGCTAGTAAAATTAAAAAATGCATATCCCATTCTACCCAGCACTCCCACTTCTGGGAATTTATCTCATAGAAATAAAAGCACTGGTGAGTAACAGTGTATATGCAAAGTGTGTATGTTTCAAAGGGCATGCCCATTAGTGGATAATTGAATATATTACAGTACACCCATACTACAAATATTATACAAACATTAAAAATGAATGAATTCTCAATCCAATAATATGGGGAAATTTATACAAAGCATGAAACAAGCAGAATGCAGAGGAGTGTGCAAAATGATCCTTTCTGTAAAATAATGACAACCTTCCTTATATAAGTATATAGGTTGGAGAAGAGAGGAAAGGAGTAAGTCTTCCCAAATCCCCCTCCCCACTGCAAATACTGATCTAAAATAAACACACACACACACGATGTTTATGAGAAAATAAGCTTGTATTATTTGATTCTATTAAATATTGCAGGATGCATCAAGGCATGCGTAAAAGAATGGTCACCAAATCATTATTTCAGGGTTGAGAAATTTTAGGTAATTTCTTTCTTTATTATACTTCTATGTAAAGTTTGAACAAATTATAATGGGCATTAATTTTCATAATAATAATGTATTTTACTTTTTGAAATATGCTTGATTAGCCCACCTCTGATTCTTCCCTCTTTCTCCAGCCCAGCCCACTGCCGTCCTGCACAGTTGTCATTTCATCGCTCCTCCAGGAGGGGGGATATGGGAATAGTTTAGATGCACCTTCTAAGGAAATTCAGACTTAAAGCATCAAATCCCATCTCTCCCTTTCAGCCCCATCTCCTCTTTTGGACCCTGATGATTAAGGAAGGTCTCAGGCCTCAGTGACAACTCACCCAGTGTTCCACCTCCCACTCAGAACTGTTGCACCAGCTGCCTTTGAGGCCCTGGAGGAGCCAGAGTTCAGTCTTCCTGGGGCCCCAGACTGCTCTGGATTTTGCTTCAATTCCCAACTCTCTCCCTCAACTCATGACCAGTGGTCCTCCTTGGTTAGGAATCCCAGGAATCCTGCTGTATCTCTTACCCAAAAATGTCTTCTCAAAAGCTTTCCTTAATGCCCCAATTCCTTAATTATGTCCATTCCCTTAATTCCGAATTTTCTGAATCACCTTTCAGAGTAAGTATTTTTTTTCTCACCCCCCTGGTCCCATTTAGCTTTTGTCCTCACGTATCTGCACTACTCCTGATGTATCTCTTCTACTGAGAGGTGCTGGTTGTTTGGGCAGGGCTGGGAGGAGGCTTCCAGAAGGACTCATAACGTATCCCCGGAGCAGGGGAGGTGGAGAAAATCCAAGCCAAGACTTCCTGGAGAAGCACAGGGCAGGTGCCAGAAAGAATGGAGACACACAGCAAAGTGAGAGGCAGGTGCAGAAATCATTAAATGAGAGATGAAGCCTGGAGTGAGCAAGGGGCAGCAGCAGCTTGGGAACAGCCCAGTTAGTCCTGTGGGTTCAGCCCTCTGAAAGGTTCAGGGCCAGTGTGGGGGGGTCTTGATGGGTAAAAGTGATGCTGTACACTCGGAGTGCCATGAGCTGATGGCGGTATGGATTGGAGGAATCAGGAAAGATTTTAAAGAGTGGGACTCTAGTATTTGGAACCTGGAGAATGGAGAGGGTTTTTTTGTTGTTGTCGTTTGTTTGTCTGTTTTTGTTTTTGTTTTATAAACCTACACATATTTTAGACTGTCTTATCATGTTAAACCTGAAAAGAACCTTAGAGGTAATCTGACTCCGTGCTGTCTGGCATAGTAGCCATTGACCACATTTGGCTGTTGAGCACTTGGGATGTAGCTAGCTTAATTGAGATGCATCAGAAGTGCAAAATATGCATCCGATTTTGGAGATTTAGTATGAAAACAATCATGTAAAATATCTCACCCCAAATTCTTTATATTGATTACACATTGCATTTTGGGGATATATTGGGTTAAATACAATATATCATTACAATTTATTTCACCTCTTTCTTTTTATTTCTTTAATGTGGCTATTAGAAACTTTAATATTTCCTGTCTGACTGTATTGTATTTCTTTTGGACAATGCTACTGTAGATGAGGGATTAACAAATGTTTTTTGTAAAGGGCCAGACAGTAAATATAGAGACTAAAGTCTCTATTCCACCCACTCAACTCTGCCACTAAAGTATAGAAGCAGCCATGGACAATTTGTAAATGAATACAAACTTATGGTTACCAAGGGGGAAAGGGCAGGGAGGGATAAATTGGTAGATTGGGATTGACATATACACACTACCATATATAAAATAGATAACTAATATGGACCTACTGTAGAGCACAGGACACTCTACTCAATATTCTGTAATGACCTATATGGGAAAAGAATCTAAAAAGGAGTGGATATATATATGTGTATGTATAACTGACTCACATTGTTGTACAGCAGAAACTAACATAACATTATAAATCAACTATACTCCAATAAAAATTAATTTAAAAATTTCATATATCAGAAAACAAAAAAAACCCTGTATTACAGACACTAACATTTGAATATATTTTTTATGTGTCACAAAATATTATTCTTCTTTTGATTTTTTTCAATAATTTAAAAACGTAAAAAGAGCATTCTTCACTTGCAAGCCATACAAAAATAGGTGACAGGTCAAATTTGGCTGCCCTCTGGTCTAGACAGATCCCCTAATTATAGAATTGGGGTTATTCATGCTTGGAGAGAGAGAGGGCTACCCAAGGACAAAGTCAGCTAATACCAGAGTTTACTAGGTTGTATGCCTGATTTCTTTACTTCCTTTTTCAATAAATACATAAGATAGTAGGTGTTCCTCTACAGATAAAAAGACTACCTTCTGAATGTTTAAAGTCCAGCTAAAGATGTGTTCATCATGGCTATCCTTTACAAGAAAATGTATAAATTTATTGCGATTCCTCCCAGGGATTTCTCCAAGTTAAACCCACCTAAAAGAGGTTCACATATTTCTGCTGGCAGTTTTTGTGTCTGCAGCACCTCTTCTGGCCAATGGTAAGAATCTCCAAGACTCATGTTTACTAGGAATCTTCAAGCTCTAACAAGAAAGTGGGGTCTCTCTGGGCCCTCAGAAAACACCGGCGTACTGTGGCAGCTGAATCTGGATGCATCTGTCAGATATAGACTAGAGAGAAGGGTTAGAGTTTAGCGTCCATTCAGTTGGGAAGAAAAATCTAATTGATCCTTCTTGGGCTGTGGGTTACTTTTCTCACCCTCAAGTCCTCTTGCTCAGCAGGGCTGAGTGGGCCACCATGCTGGCTCTCCTTGTCGGCTTTGTGACTGCTTCAGGATCAGAGGGAGCTCAGTACCATGGTGGCTTTTGGTCCAATTGAAGTTCAGATACCCTCTGGGTAGAGATTTTGACAAGAACAACATTTCATGGTCCTCAAATCCCTCACCTGGATCGTGCCCCAAATGTGCCTTGCATTTTAGTCCCTAGTCATACCTGGTCTACTCTTGGGTTATTTTTCAAGTCTCTCCTTCGAGAAGCATAGGATCTTATTAGGGCCTGTTTAAAAATATTAACATTACCAATTAAAAAGTATATATAATGAAATACTGAAGGCATAAGAAAGGCTTATACATTAATACAGTGCATGCTTGTATATCCAGCACTCACAATGGTCCCTGTGGGCCATTCCCCCATGCATCTCCCTACCCTTTGCCCCAGGTAATCTCTACCTTGACTTTGGTGTTTATCACTCTCATGCATTTCATTTCTAATATGTGTATATGTGTCTCTAAATATTATGCTCTATAGATTTTTAAATTTTACATGAATTATACCATAATGTATATATTCTTCTGTTACTTTTAAAAATTTTGCTTTGGCTTTGATTTTTACGTAAAATTATGTTTAAGAGATTTATTCATATCATATCTTAATAACTTTTATTGCTGAATAGTTTTCATTGTATGAAGAGTCCTCTATTTATATGCCCATTGTCTTGTTGATGGGCATGGTTTTGTTTCCAATTTTTGCTGTATAAATAATACTGCATTGAATATCTTTTTTTTTTTTTTTTTTTTAGATTCCACATGTAAGTGATATCATATAATATTTGTTTTTCTCTGTCTGACTTACTTCACTTAATATGATATTCTCTAGGTCCATCCACGTTGCTGCAAATGGCATGATTTCCTTCTTTTTTTTTATTTTTAAATTTTATTTTACAGATTTAATCAGTTATACATATACATATGTTCCCATATCCCCTCCCTTTTGCGTCTCCCTCCCACCCTCCCTATCCCACCCCTCCAGGCGGTCACAAAGAACCGAGCTGATCTCCCTGTGCTATGCGGCTGCTTCCCACTAGCTATCTACCTTACGTTTGGTAGTGTATATATGTCCATGCTGCTCTTTCACTTTGTCACAGCTTACCCTTCCCCTTCCCCATATCCTCAAGTCCATTCTCTAGTAGGTCTGTGTCTTTATTCCTGTCTTACCCCTATGTTCTTCATGACATTTTTTTTCTTAAATTCCATATATATGTGTCAGCATACAGTATTTGTCTTTCTCTTTCTGACTTACTTCACTCTGTATGACAGACTCAAGGTCCATCCACCTCATTACAAACAGCTCAATTTCATTTCCTTTTATGGCTGAGTAATATTCCATTGTATATATGTGCCACATCTTCCTTACCCATTCATCCGATGATGGACACTTAGGTTGTTTCCATCTCCGGGCTATTGTAAATAGGGCTGCTATGAACATTTTGGTACATGTCTCTCTCTGAATTATGGTTTTCTCAGGGTATATGCCCAGCAGTGGGATTGCTGGGTCATATGGTAGTTCTATTTGTAGTTTTTTAAGGAACCTCCATACCGTTCTCCATAGTGGCTGTACCAATTCACAGTCCCACCAGCAGTGCAAGAGTGTTCCCTTTTTTCCACACCCTCTCCAGCATTTATTGTTTCTAGATTTTTTGATGATGGCCATTCTGACTGGTGTGAGATGATATCTCATTGTAGTTTTGATTTGCATTTCTCTAATGAGTAAAGATGTTGAGCATCCTTTCATGTGTTTGTTGGCAGTCTGTATATCTTCTGTGGAGAAATGTCTATTTAGGTCTTCTGCCCATTTTTGGATTGGGTTGTTTGTTTTTTTGCTATTGAGCTGCATGAGCTGCTTATAAATTTTGGAGATTAATCCTTTGTCAGTTGCTTCATTTGCAAATATTTTCTCCCATTCTGAGGGTTGTCTTTTCGTCTTGTTTATGGTTTCCTTTGCTGTGCAAAAGCTTTGAAGTTTCATTAGGTCCCATGTGTTTATTTTTGTCTTTATTTCCATTTCTCTAGGAGGTGGGTCAAAAAAGATCTTGCTGTGATTTATGTCATAGAGTGTTCTGCCTATGTTTTCCTCTAGGAGTTTGATAGTGTCTGGCCTTACATTTAGGTCTTTAATCCATTTTGAGCTTATTTTTGTGTATGGTGTTAGGGAGTGATCTAATCTCATACTTTTACATGTCCCTGTCCAGTTTTCCCAACACCACTTATTGAAGAGACTGTCCTTTCTCCACTGTACATTCCTGCCTCCTTTATCAAAGATAAGGTGACCATATGTCCGTGGGTTTATCTCTGGGCTTTCTATCCTGTTCCATTGATCTATCTTTCTGTTTTTGTGCCAGTACCATACTGTCTTGATTACTGTAGCCTTGTAGTATAGTCTGAAGTCAGGGAGCCTGATTCCTCCAGCTCCATTTTTCGTTCTCAAGATTGCTTTGGCTATTCGGGGTCTTTTGTGTTTCCATACAAATTGTGAAATTTTTTGTTCTAGTTCTGTGAAAAATGCCATTGGTAGTTTGATAGGGATTGCATTGAATCTGTAGATTGCTTTGGGTAGTAGAGTCATTTTCACAATGTTGATTCTTCCAATCCAAGAACATGGTACATCTCTCCATCTATTAGTATCATCTTTAATTTCTTTCATCAGTGTCTTATAATTTTCTGCATACAGGTCTTTTGTCTCCTTAGGTAGGTTTATTCCTAGATATTTTATTCTTTTTGTTGCAGTGGTAAATGGGAGTGTTTCCTTGATTTCACTTTCAGATTTTTCATCATTAGTATATAGGAATGCCAGAGATTTCTGTGCATTAATTTTGTATCCTGCAACTTTACCAAATTCATTGATTAGCTCTAGTAGTTTTCTGGTAGCATCTTTAGGATTCTCTATGTATAGTATCATGTCATCTGCAAACAGTGACAGCTTTACTTCTTCTTTTCCCATTTGGATTCCTTTTATTTCCTTTTCTTCTCTGATTGCTGTGGCTAAAACTTCCAAAACTATGTTGAATAAGAGTGGTGAGAGTGGGCAACCTTGTCTTGTTCCTGATCTTAGTGGAAATGGTTTCAATTTTTCACCATTGAGGATGATGCTGGCTGTGGGTTTGTCATATATGGCCTTTATTATGTTGAGGAAAGTTCCCTCTATGCCTACTTTCTGCAGGGTTTTTATCATAAATGGGTGTTGAATTTTGTCAAAAGCTTTCTATGCATCTATTGAGATGATCATATGGTTTTTCTCCTTCAGTTTGTTAATATGGTGTATCACGTTGATTGATTTGCGTATATTGAAGAATCCTTGCATTCCTGGAATAAACCCCACTTGATCATGGTGTATGATCCTTTTAATGTGCTGTTGGATTCTGTTTGCTAGTATTTTGTTGAGGATTTTTGCATCTATGTTCATCAGTGATATTGGCCTGTAGTTTTCTTTCTTTGTGACATCCTTGTCTGGTTTTGGTATCAAGGTGATGGTGGCCTCGTAGAATGAGTTTGGGAGTGTTCCTCCCTCTGCTATATTTTGGAAGAGTCTGAGAAGGATAGGTGTTAGCTCTTCTCTAAATGCTTGATAGAATTCGCCTGTGAAGCCATCTGGTCCTGGGCTTTTGTTTGTTTGGAAGATTTTTTATCACAGTTTCAATTTCAGTGCTTGTGATTGGTCTGTTCATATTTTCTATTTCTTCCTGATTCAGTCTTGGCAGGTTGTGCATTTCTAAGAATTTGTCCATTTCTTCCAGATTGTCCATTTTATTGGCATAGAGTTGCTTATAGTAATCTCTCATGATCTTTTGTATTTCTGCATTGTCAGTTGTTACTTCTCCTTTTTCATTTCTAATTCTATTGATTTGAGTCTTCTCCCTTTTTTTCTTGATGAGTCTGGCTAATGGTTTATCAATTTTGTTTATCTTCTCAAAGAACCAGCTTTTAGTTTTATTGATCTTTGCTATCGTTTCCTTCATTTCTTTTTCATTTATTTATGATCTGATTTTTATGATTTCTTTCCTTCTGCTAACTTTGGGATGTTTTTGTTCTTCTTTCTCTAATTGCTTTAGGTGCAAGGTTAGGTTGTTTATTCGAGATGTTTCCTGTTTCTTTTTTTTTTTTTTTTAATTTTTTTTTATTTTACAAATTTAATCAGTTATACATATACATATGTTCCCATATCCCCTCCCTTTTGCGTCTCCCTCCCACCCTCCCTATCCCACCCCTCCAGGCGGTCACAAAGAACCGAGCTGATCTCCCTGTGCTATGCGGCTGCTTCCCACTAGCTATCTACCTTACATTTGGTAGTGTATATATGTCCATGCCGCTCTTTCACTTTGTCACAGCTTACCCTTCCCCCTCCCCATATCCTCAAGTCCATGCTCTAGTAGGTCTGTGTCTTTATTCCTGTCTTACCCCTATGTTCTTGATGACATTTTTTTCTTAAATTCCATATATACGTGTCAGCATACAGTATTTGTCTTTCTCTTTCTGACTTACTTCACTCTGTATGACAGACTCTAGGTCCATCCACCTCATTACAAATAGCTCAATTTCATTTCTTTTTATGGCTGAGTAATATTCCATTGTATATATGTGCCACATCTTCTTTATCCATTCATCCGATGATGGACACTTAGGTTGTTTCCATCTCCGGGCTATTGTAAATAGGGCTGCTATGAACATTTTGGTACATGTCTCTTTTTGAATTATGGTTTTCTCAGGATATATGCCCAGTAGTGGGATTGCTGGGTCATATGGTAGTTCTATTTGTAGTTTTTTAAGGAACCTCCATACTGTTCTCCATAGTGGCTGTACCAATTCACATTCCCACCAGCAGTGCAAGAGTGTTCCCTTTTTTCCACACCCTCTCCAGCATTTATTGTTTCTAGATTTTTTGATGATGGCCATTCTGACTGGTGTGAGATGATATCTCATTGTAGTTTTGATTTGCATTTCTCTAATGAGTAAAGATGTTGAGCATCCTTTCATGTGTTTGTTGGCTGTCTGTATATCTTCTGTGGAGAAATGTCTATTTAGGTCTTCTGCCCATTTTTGGATTGGGTTGTTTGTTTTTTTGCTATTGAGCTGCATGAGCTGCTTATAAATTTTGGAGATTAATCCTTTGTCAGTTGCTTCATTTGCAAATATTTTCTCCCATTCTGAGGGTTGTCTTTTCGTCTTGTTTATGGTTTCCTTTGCTGTGCAAAAGCTTTGAAGTTTCATTAGGTCCCATGTGTTTATTTTTGTCTTTATTTCCATTTCTCTAGGAGGTGGGTCCAAAAGGACCTTGCTGTGATTTATGTCATAGAGTGTTCTGCCTATGTTTTCCTCTAGGAGTTTGATAGTGTCTGGCCTTACATTTAGGTCTTTAATCCATTTTGAGCTAATTTTTGTGTATGGTGTTAGAGAGTGATCTAATCTCATACTTTTACATGTCCCTGTCCAGTTTTCCCAGCACCACTTATTGAAGAGACTGTCCTTTCTCCACTGTACATTCCTGCCTCCTTTATCAAAGATAAGGTGACCATATGTCCGTGGGTTTATCTCTGGGCTTTCTATCCTGTTCCATTGATCTATCTTTCTGTTTTTGTGCCAGTACCATACTGTCTTGATTACTGTAGCTTTGTAGTATAGTCTGAAGTCAGGGAGCCTGATTCCTCCAGCTCCGTTTTTGATTCTCAAGATTGCTTTGGCTATTCGGGGTCTTTTGTGTTTCCATACAAATTGTGAAAATTTTTGTTCTAGGTCTGTGAAAAATGCCATTGGTAGTTTGATAGGTATTGCATTGAATCTGTAGATTGCTTTGGGTAGTAGAGTCATTTTCAAAATGTTGATTCTTCCAATCCAAGAACATGGTACATCTCTCCATCTATTTGTATCATCTTTAATTTCTTTCATCAGTGTCTTATAATTTTCTGCATACAGGTCTTTTGTCTCCTTAGGTAGGTTTATTCCTAGATATTTTATTCTTTTTGTTGCAATGGTAAATGGGAGTGTTTCCTTGATTTCACTTTCAGATTTTTCATCATTAGTATATAGGAATGCCAGAGATTTCTGTGCATTAATTTTGTATCCTGCAACTTTACCAAATTCATTGATTAGCTCTAGTAGTTTTCTGGTAGCATCTTTAGGATTCTCTATGTATAGTATCATGTCATCTGCAAACAGTGACAGCTTTACTTCTTCTTTTCCCATTTGGATTCCTTTTATTTCCTTTTCTTCTCTGATTGCTGTGGCTAAAACTTCCAAAACTATGTTGAATAAGAGTGGTGAGAGTGGGCAACCTTGTCTTGTTCCTGATCTTAGTGGAAATGGTTTCAGTTTTTCACCATTGAGGACGATGCTGGCTGTGGGTTTGTCATATATGGCCTTTATTATGTTGAGGAAAGTTCCCTCTATGCCTACTTTCTGCAGGGTTTTTATCATAAATGGGTGTTGAATTTTGTCAAAAGCTTTCTCTGCATCTATTGAGATGATCATATGGTTTTTCTCCTTCAACTTGTTAATATGGTGTATCACATTGATTGATTTGCGTATATTGAAGAATCCTTGCATTCCTGGAATAAACCCCACTTGATCATGGTGTATGATCCTTTTAATGTGCTGTTGGATTCTGTTTGCTAGTATTTTGTTGAGGATTTTTGCATCTATGTTCATCAGTGATATTGGCCTGTAGTTTTCTTTCTTTGTGACATCCTTGTCTGGTTTTGGTATCAAGGTGATGGTGGCCTCGTAGAATGAGTTTGGGAGTGTTCCTCCCTCTGCTATATTTTGGAAGAGTCTGAGAAGGATAGGTGTTAGCTCTTCTCTAAATGCTTGATAGAATTCGCCTGTGAAGCCATCTGGTCCTGGGCTTTTGTTTGTTTGGAAGATTTTTTATCACAGTTTCAATTTCAGTGCTTGTGATTGGTCTGTTCATATTTTCTATTTCTTCCTGATTCAGTCTTGGCAGGTTGTGCATTTCTAAGAATTTGTCCATTTCTTCCAGATTGTCCATTTTATTGGCATAGAGTTGCTTATAGTAATCTCTCATGATCTTTTGTATTTCTGCAGTGTCAGTTGTTACTTCTCCTTTTTCATTTCTAATTCTATTGATTTGAGTCTTCTCCCTTTTTTTCTTGATGAGTCTGGCTAATGGTTTATCAATTTTGTTTATCTTCTCAAAGAACCAGCTTTTACTTTTATTGATCTTTGCTATCGTTTCCTTCATTTCTTTTTCATTTATTTCTGATCTGATTTTTATGATTTCTTTCCTTCTGCTAACTTTGGGATGTTTTTGTTCTTCTTTCTCTAATTGCTTTAGGTGCAAGGTTAGGTTGTTTATTCGAGATATTTCCTGTTTCTTAAGGTGGGATTGTATTGCCATAAACTTCCCTCTTAGAACTGCTTTTGCTGCATCCCATAGGTTTTGGGTCATCGTGTCTCCATTGTCATTTGTTTCTAGGTATTTTTTAATTTCCTCTTTGATTTCTTCAGTGATCACTTCGTTATTAAGTAGTGTATTGTTTAGCCTCCATGTGTTTGTATGTTTTACAGCTCTTTTCCTGTAATTGATATCTAGTCTCATAGCATTGTGGTCGGAAAAGATACTTGATACAATTTCAATTTTCTTAAATTTACCAAGGCTTGATTTGTGACCCAAGATATGATCTATCCTGGAGAATGTTCCATGAGCACTTGAGAAAAATGTGTATTCTGTTTTTTTTGGATGGAATGTCCTATAAATATCAATTAAGTCCATCTTGTTTAATGTATCATTTAAAGCTTGTGTTTCCTTATTTATTTTCATTTTGGATGACCTGTCCATTGGTGAAAGTGGGGTGTTAAAGTCCCCTACTATGATTGTGTTACTGTCGATTTCTCCTTTTATGGCTGTTAATATTTCCCTTATGTATTGAGGTGCTCCTATGTTTGGTGCATAAATATTTACAATTGTTATATCTTCTTCTTGGATTGATCCCTTGATCATTATGTAGTGTCCTTCTTTGTCTCTTCTAGTAGTCTTTATTTTAAAGTCTATTTTGTCTGATATGAGAATTGCTACTCCAGCTTTCTTTTGGTTTCCATTTGCATGGAATATCTTTTTCCATCCCCTTACTTTCAGTCTGTATGTATCTCTACGTCTGAAGTGGGTTTCTTGTAGACAGCATATATATGGGTCTTGTTTTTGTATCCATTCAGCCAGTCTGTGTCTTTTGGTGGGAGCATTTAGTCCATTTACATTTAAGGTAATTATTGATATGTATGTTCCTATTCCCATTTTCTTAATTGTTTTGGGTTCGTTATTGTAGTTCTTTTCCTTCTGTTATGTTTCTTGCCTAGAGAAGTTCCTTTAGCATTTGTTGTAAAGCTGGTTTGGTGGTGCTGAACTCTCTCAGCTTTTGCTTGTCTGTAAACATTTTAATTTCTCCATCAAATCTGAATGAGATCCTTGCTGGGTAGAGTAATCTTGGTTGCAGGTTTTTCTCCTTCATCACTTTAAGTATGTCCTGCCACTCCCTTCTGGCTTGTAGAGTTTCTGCTGAGAGATCAGCTGTTATCCTGATGGGGATTCCCTTGTGTGTTATTTGTTGTTTTTGCCTTGCTGCTTTTAATATGATTTCTTTGTGTTTAATTTTTGACAGTTTGATTAATATGTGTCTTGGTGTATTTCTCCTTGGATTTATTCTGTATGGGACTCTCTGTGCCTCCTGGACTTGATTAACTATTTCCTTTCCATATTAGGGAAGTTTTCAACTATAATCTCTTCAAATATTTTCTCAGTCCCTTTCTTTTTCTCTTCTTCTTCTGGAACCCCTATAATTCGAATGTTGGTGCGTTTAATGTTGTCCCAGAGGTCTCTGAGACTGTCCTCTGTTCTTTTCATTCTTTTTTCTTTATTTTGCTGTGCAGCAGTTATTTCCACTATTTTATCTTCCACCTCACTTATCCGTTCTTCTGCCTCAGTTATTCTGCTATTGATCCCATCTAGAGTATTTTTTATTTCATTTATTGTGTTTTTAATCGATGCTTGATTCGTCTTTAGTTCTTCTAGGTCCTTGTTAACTGTTTCTTGCATTTTGTCTATTCTATTTCCAAGATTTTGGATCATCTTTACCATCATTATTCTGAATTCTTTTTCAGATAGACTGCCTATTACCTCTTCATTTGTTAGGTCTGGTGGGTTTTTATCTTGCTCCTTCTCCTGCTGTGTGTTTTTCTGTCTTCTCATTTTGCTTATGTTACTGTGTTTGGGGTCTCCTTTTTGCAGGCTGCAGGTTCGTAGTTCCCGTTGTTTTTGGTGTCTGTCCCCAGTGGCTAAGGTTGGTTTAGTGGGTTGTGTAGGCTTCTTGGTGGAGGGGACTACTGCCTGTGTTCTGGTGGATGAGGCTGGATCTTGTCTTTCTGGTGGGCAGGTCCACGTCTGGTGGTGTGTTTTGGGGTGTTTGCGGACTTTTTATGATTTGAGGCAGCCTCTCTGCTAATGGGTGGCGTTGTGTTCCTGTCTTGCTAGTTGTTTGGCATAGGGTGTCCAGCACTGTAGCTTGCTGGTCGTTGAGTGAAGCTGGGTGCTGGTGTTGAGATGGAGATCTCTGGAAGATTTTCGCCGTTTGATATTATGTGGAGCTGGGAGGTCTCTTGTGGACCAGTGTCCTGAAGTTCGCTCTCCCACCTCAGAGGCACAGCACTGACTCCTGGCTCCTCAATTTGGGATGATTTGTTGTCTATTCATGTATTCCACAGATGCAGGGTACATGAAGTTGATTGTGGAGCTTTAATCCGCTGCTTCTGAGGCTGCTGGGAGAGGTTTCCCTTTCTCTTCTTTGTTCTCACAGCTCCTGGGTCTCAGCTTTGGATTTGGCCCCGCCTCTGCGTGTAGGTCGCCGGAGGGCGTCTGTTCTTCGCTCAGACAGGACAGGGTTAAAGGAGCAGCCTCTTCAGGGACTCTGGCTCACTCAGACTGGGCGGGAGGGAGGGGCACGGAGTGCGGGGCGAGCCTGCAGCGGCAGAGGTCGGCGTGACGTTGCACCAGCCCGAGGCGCGCCGTGCGTTCTCCCAGGGAAGCCGCCCCTGGATCCCGGGACCCCGGCAGTGGCAGGCTGCACAGTCTCCCGGAAGGGCGGTGTGGACAGTGACCTGCGCTCGCACACAGGCTTCTTGGCGGCGGCAGCAGCAGCCCCAGCGTCCCACTCCCGTCTCTGGGCTCCGCGCTTTCAGCCGCGACTCGCGCCCGTCTCTGGAGCTCCTTTACGCGGCGCTCTTAATCCCCTCTCCTCGCGCACCAGGAAACCAAGAGGGAAGAAAAAGTCTCCTGCCTCTTCGGCAGCTCCAGAGTTTTCCCGGACTCCCTCCCGGCTAGCTGTGGCACACTAGCCCCCTTCAGGCTGAGTTCTCGCCGCCAGTCCCAGTCCTCTCCCTGCGCTCCGACCGAAGCCCGAGCCTCAGCTCCAGCGCCGCCCGCCCTGGCGGGGGAGCAGACAATCCTCTCGGGCTGGCGAGCGCCGCTCGGCACCGCTCCTCTGTGCGGGAATCTCTCTGCTTTGCCCTACCCAGGTATGTGGGGAGTTTCTTGCCTTTTGGGAGGTCTGGGGTCTTCTGCCAGCGTTCAGTAGTTGTTCTGTAGGAGTTGTTGCATGTGTAGCTGTATTTCTGGTGTATCTGTGGGGAGGAAGGTGATCTCCGCGTCTTACTCTTCCGCCATCTTACCCGGAAGTCTCTCCTGTTTCTTAAGGTGGGATTGTATTGCCATAAACTTCCCTCTTAGAACTGCTTTTGCTGCATCCCATAGGTTTTGGGTCGTCGTGTCTCCATTGTCATTTGTTTCTAGGTATTTTTTAATTTCCTCTTTGATTTCTTCAGTGATCACTTCGTTATTAAGTAGTGTATTGTTTAGCCTCCATGTGTTTGTATGTTTTACAGCTCTTTTCCTGTAATTGATATCTAGTCTCATAGCATTGTGGTCGGAAAAGATACTTGATACAATTTCAATTTTCTTAAATTTACCAAGGCTTGATTTGTGACCCAAGATATGATCTATCCTGGAGAATGTTCCATGAGCACTTGAGAAAAATGTGTATTCTGTTGTTTTTGGATGAAATGTCCTATAAATATCAATTAAGTCCATCTTGTTTAATGTTTCATTTAAAGCTTGTGTTTCCTTATTTATTTTCATTTTGTATGACCTGTCCATTGGTGAAAGTGGGGTGTTAAAGTCCCCTACTATGATTGTGTTACTGTCGATTTCTCCTTTTATGGCTGTTAGTATTTGCCTTATGTATTGAGGTGCTCCTATGTTGGGTGCATAAATATTTACAATTGTTATATCTTCTTCTTGGATCGATCCCTTGATCATTATGTAGTGTCCTTCTTTGTCTCTTCTAGTAGTCTTTATTTTAAAGTCTATTTTGTCTGATATGAGAATTGCTACTCCAGCTTTCTTTTGGTTTCCATTTGCATGGAATATCTTTTTCCATCCCCTTACTTTCAGTCTGTATGTGTCTCTAGGTCTGAAGTGGGTTTCTTGTAGACAGCATATATATGGGTCTTGTTTTTGTATCCATTCAGCCAGTCTGTGTCTTTTGGTGGGAGCATTTAGTCCATTTACATTTAAGGTAATTATTGATATGTATGTTCCTATTCCCATTTTCTTAATTGTTTTGGGTTCGTTATTGTAGGTCTTTTCCTTCTGTTGTGTTTCTTGCCTAGCGAAGTTCCTTTAGCATTTGTTGTAAAGCTGGTTTGGTGGTGCTGAACTCTCTCAGCTTTTGCTTGTCTGTAAACGTTTTAATTTCTCCATCAAATCTGAATGAGATCCTTGCTGGGTAGAGTAATCTTGGTTGCAGGTTTTTCTCCTTCATCACTTTAAGTATGTCCTGCCACTCCCTTCTGGCTTGTAGAGTTTCTGCTGAGAGATCAGCTGTTATCCTGATGGGGATTCCCTTGTGTGTTATTTGTTGTTTTTGCCTTGCTGCTTTTAATATGATTTCTTTGTGTTTAATTTTTGACAGTTTGATTAATATGTGTCTTGGCGTATTTCTCCTTGGATTTATTCTGTATGGGACTCTCTGTGCCTCCTGGACTTGATTAACTATTTCCTTTCCCATATTAGGGAAGTTTTCAACTATAATCTCTTCAAATATTTTCTCAGTCCCTTTCTTTTTCTCTTCTTCTTCTGGAACCCCTATAATTCGAATGTTGGTGCGTTTAATGTTGTCCCAGAGGTCTCTGAGACTGTCCTCTGTTCTTTTCATTCTTTTTTCTTTATTTTGCTGTGCAGCAGTTATTTCCACTATTTTATCTTCCACCTCACTTATCCGTTCTTCTGCCTCAGTTATTCTGCTATTGATCCCATCTAGAGTATTTTTTATTTCATGTATTGTGTTTTTAATCGATGCTTGATTCATCTTTAGTTCTTCTAGGTCCTTGTTAACTGTTTCTTGCATTTTGTCTATTCTATTTCCAAGATTTTGGATCATCTTTACCATCATTATTCTGAATTCTTTTTCAGGTAGACTGCCTATTACCTCTTCATTTGTTAGGTCTTGTGGGTTTTTATCTTGCTCCTTCTCCTGCTGTGTGTTTTTCTGTCTTCTCATTTTGCTTATGTTACTGTGTTTGGGGTCTCCTTTTTGCAGGCTGCAGGTTCGTAGTTCCTGTTGTTTTTGGTGTCTGTCCCCAGTGGCTAAGGTTGGTTTAGTGGGTTGTGTAGGCTTCTTGGTGGAGGGGACTACTGCCTGTGTTCTGGTGGATGAGGCTGGATCTTGTCTTTCTGGTGGGCAGGTCCACGTCTGGTGGTGTGTTTTGGGGTGTCTGCGGACTTTTTATGATTTTAGGCCACCTCTCTGCTAATGGGTGGCGTTGTGTTCCTGTCTTGCTAGTTGTTTGGCATAGGGTGTCCAGCACTATAGCCTGCTGGTCGTTGAGTGAAGCTGGGTGCTGCTGTTGAGATGGAGATCTCTGGAAGATTTTCGCCGTTTGATATTGTGTGGAGCTGGGAGGTCTCTTGTGGACCAGTGT
Organism: Mesoplodon densirostris; assembly: GCF_025265405.1. Taxonomy (NCBI): domain Eukaryota; kingdom Metazoa; phylum Chordata; class Mammalia; order Artiodactyla; family Ziphiidae; genus Mesoplodon; species Mesoplodon densirostris. The sequence goes on along the minus strand of NC_082666.1, from coordinate 118,721,026 downwards.
CCTGAAGTTGGCTCTCCCACCTCAGAGGCACAGCACTGACTTCTGGCTCCTCAATTTGGGATGATTTGTTGTCTATTCCTGTATTCCACAGATGCAGGGTACATCAAGTTGATTGTGGAGCTTTAATCCGCTGCTTCTGAGGCTGCTGGGAGAGGTTTCCCTTTCTCTTCTTTGTTCTCACAGCTCCTCGGTCTCAGCTTTGGATTTGGCCCCGCCTCTGCGTGTAGGTCGCCGGAGGGCGTCTGTTCTTCGCTCAGACAGGACAGGGTTAAAGGAGCAGCCTCTTCGGGGGCTCTGGCTCACTCAGGCCGGGCAGGAGGGAGGGGCACGGAGTGCGGGGCGAGCCTGCAGCGGCAGAGGTCGGCGTGACGTTGCAGCAGCCCGAGGCGCGTCGTGCGTTCTCCCAGGGAAGCCGCCCCTGGATCCCGGGACCCCGGCAGTGGCGGGCTGCACAGGCTCCCGGAAGGGCGGTGTGGACAGTGACCTGCGCTCGCACACAGGCTTCTTGGCGGCGGCAGCAGCAGCCCCAGCGTCCCACGCCCGTCTCTGGGCTCCGCGCTTTCAGCCGCGACTCGCGCCCGTCTCTGGAGCTCCTTTACGTGGCGCTCTTAATCCCCTCTCCTCGCGCACCAGGAAACCAAGAGGGAAGAAAAAGTCTCCTGCCTCTTCGGCAGCTCCAGAGTTTTCCCGGATTCCCTCCCGGCTAGCTGTGGCGCATTAGCCCCCTTCAGGCTGAGTTCTCGCCGCCAGCCCCAGTCCTCTCCCTGCGCTCTGACCGAAGCCCGAGCCTCAGCTCCAGCGCCGCCCGCCCCGGCGGGGGAGCAGACAATCCTCTCGGGCTGGTGAGTGCCGCTCGGCACCGCTCCTCTGTGCGGGAATCTCTCCGCTTTGCCCTACCCAGGTATGTGGGGAGTTTCTTGCCTTTTGGGAGGTCTGGGGTCTTCTGCTAGGGTTCAGTAGGTGTTCTGTAGGAGTTGTTCCACGTGTAGCTGTATTTCTGGTGTATCCGTGGGGAGGAAGGTGATCTCCGCGTCTTACTCTTCCGCCATCTTACCCGGAAGTCCGTGCATTGAATATCTTGGTACACCTTTCTAAGAATCTAGGGTATACACTTTGTAATCGATTTCCTGGGTTCTAGGTATGTGCATCTTTTTTTTTTTGTTTGTTTGTTTTTTGCAGTACGCGGGCCTCTCACTGTTGTGGTCTCTCCCGTTGCAGAGCACAGGCTCCGGATGCGCAGGCTCAGCGGCCACGGCTCACGGGCACAGCCGCTCCACGGCATGTGGGATCCTTCCAGACAGGGGCACGAACCCGCGTCCCCTGCATCGGCAGGCGGACCCTCAACCACTGCGCCACCAGGGAAGCCCTAGGTATGTGCATCTTAATCTTTGCTGTGTGGTGCCAGATGGCTCTCCAATGTGACTGTACCAGTGCGTATTGGATAAACATTCTTATCCCTCTGTATCCTCACCAATACGTAGTGTCATCAGACATTAATTCTTTGTTGTTGTCACTAATCTGATGGGTATGACATGGTAGCATTTCAGAACGTGCATATTTCTGATGTCTAGTGAGCTTGATTTTTTTTTTCATATTTTAATTGGATCTTTTTCTTCTGTGAATGTCTGTTCATATCTTTTGTCCATGTTTCTGTTGGGCCAATTTGTTTCTTTAGGTAAGTAGACTTTTATATATTTTGAAGAGTAATCCTTAGTTGGTGATATGGCTTGCAAATATCCTCTCTCAAGGTTTGGCTTGTCTTTTTCACTTTTGATGCAATTTTTGACAAATAGAAGTTTCCAACTGTAACATGGTGATAAGCTCCAGGGCCACGTGGTGACATGGAAGCTGTGTATAGAGGCAAAAGCAGGGGGCTTGGGGACATGTATTTCTCTGAATTGTTTAGCCCTCAGCCCATGGAACTTCTGTGCAGATAAAACAGAGCCATAGAATAGAGGGAAAGAAGGCAGCCTGTGTTCTTTGTTTAGTGATTTTTCTGGGCACTTAATGTACTACTTTTAATCCCATGGTAATATTTGCAAAAAGCCTCAATCACAGAATAAATTAATTAAACATTACTTACAAGAGTTTAATATTCATTATTTGGCTTCCGTTACTGTCTTTGCCCCCTCCCCTCCCTCTCTCCCACTGGAGTGCTCCCTCTCATCTCTTATTCTGAAGGTCTAATTAGGCTAATGGCTGCTGCTTGCAGTGACCTTATGTCTGTTGAAAAACAAAACAAAACAACAAAAAAATAAAGGCTGTCTTTGGTTTGCCTTTCCTGATGGTCTTTGCATGTGGCAGTCCTAGCTCCTGAATTCCATGTTTCTTTTCATTTCCAAATGTCTGATCCCACTTGTGCCGGAATTAATGATGTGTCTTTGAAAAAGTCTTGGCAGCCAAATTTTAACAAATACAAGAGGGCTGGGGCTTTGGAGAGAGGGAGGAGTTGGAGAAAAACTCTGAACCTTCCAGCACCGACTAGGCAGCAAAGATTGCGGCTCGCTCGGCTGGCTGCTGGCAGGGAAAAGCTATCGAAGGAGGGAGCACATGCACAGAGCAAGGAGGGTCTTTCTTATTCTTCCTTTCCCTGTCTTGGGGTTGAGTAGCATCTGGGGCTCCCCTCTAAGCAGGTTTCTTCAATGGCTTTGGTGAGTCTTCCTAGGGCCCTGCTGCCAGCTGCCTCTGGTTCCAGCCCCACAGAAGGACCATGTTGCTAGCAGCACTCAGGGCTCATCAGGAGGGGAGGAGGCCAGGTGTGAAGATGTTCTTTGCTCTGGTTTAAAGGTCAAATCTGTGCATGTGTAGAGAGCCCCTTTCAGGTGCTCTATGTAGGGCTGGGCCTTTGTGGGCCAGGCAATGTGGAAAAGCCCCGTCTCTGGGGAGACAGATAAGCGCTGTCGGAATTGCGAATTGCTCTATCAGCCAGCTTGGGAGAGCCGTGAAATAAGCTTTATCAGAGAACACTGGGATGCTCTGGCAGTGAGGGACTTGTTCTGATGGAGGCTGGCTGTGAGGAGGACTGACTACGGGATGTCATATCTATTTATCTGCGGTACCTGCCCCCCAGGGGGTGAGAAGGATTCTGAGTTAATCACAGGGCGGGTTGGTATTCTCAGCAATGAAAAAGGAGAGGTGTTGAAGGCATGCTGTGTTTGGGGTGCAGGGCTTAATCCTATGTACCTGGAACACTGGTGGGTATCTGGAGGAAGCAGGAGGGTGGTATGCCTTGTAAGGTGTGAGAAGATGAGACTCAAAAGCAGGTCGGGTCTAGGTGGTTCACGCCTTGAATACCATGCTGGGGAGTTTGATCTTTATGCTGGGAATATACTGAAGGTTCATACATAGGGGATGATGTAGCCATAGGTTTAGAGTCATACTCTTGAAATGGTGAGAAGGGGGGATTCATGAAGGAAAAGAGAGAGACAAAGCACAAAGACATTGGAGTCAGAAGACCAGCTGAGAAGTATAGCTCATGTGAGTGGAAGGTGGGAAGTATGGACTCAAAGTTACTTGGGAAGTAAATTCAGCAGGACTTGGTAACTCAGGAGATGGGGGTGGTCATAGCTGGTCAGCCGTGACCATGAACCACACTGCAGACTCCCATGGGGAGGAGGAACTGACTGAGGACCTTTAAGTCAAGGTCAAGCAGGGCTACCCAGACAGAGGTATAAGGTTAGGGTAAGGGTGTGGTTAAAGCCACAGAGGCCCAAGGGCCAGATATAAGGAGACGGAGCCAACTCAAGCTTAGTCCAGCCTATCCAAAGCATCAGATCTGAGGGAGCAGCACAGGGTACAAGGACAGGGCTTATAAATAGTCCCAGGGAAGGGATGAGGGCACCAGGACCTCTGTCTGATTCAGTGTCTGTCTTCAGAACTAGTGAAGAGCCCAGAATGTAGCCATAGTTCAGATGCTCTCCACTCTTTGCTGTTCAAGAAAGGGAATTGCCTGCCTATGGCTTCTGCACATACCTATAGGTCAGGTTCACGCCAGGGCACCCAAGCCACCTAGGTTAGGAGCCATAGAAGAACTCTAGAGCCCATCCATGAGCAGTGGAGGATCCCTGTCCCATCAGTTTTTTGCAACTGCCTGTTAATGTTTGAGATCCTGAGCAGGTAAGCCTTTGGATAGCTGATTCATGTTGGGGTACTGTGGGTGGTGCTGCAGGTGGGTTGGCCTGACAGCAGACTGGAAGAGGCCAAGGATAAAGTGAGGGGAAATGACTTGTTCCCAGGACACGATAACTGAATGGCAGAATTGGAACTATAATCTAGATCTTTTAGCTTCTATTCCTAGAGCTC